>NC_073696.1:48243314-48984735 GCF_029784165.1 Wyeomyia smithii
CGAAATCTTTAGGAAACCCACACATACTAAGCGGGTAATACCTAACACTTCTAACCACTCCTCCCAGCATAAAATGGCTTCTTTCCACCATATGATCCACCGTATGGAATCTTTGCCTCTCAGTAACGAAGGTAAGAAAAACGAAATGGAATATATTTTTGATATTGGTGAGCAGAATGGATATAACAGAAGAGCCATACAAGCCATTTATGACAAAAAGAAACGAATCCAACATAGGAAATCTCACACAACACTCACTCCGCTAACAGAAGATCGGAAAAGAGTAGTGGTTGAATATGACGTCAGTTTCACTCGTCAACTTCGTAAAAAGTTTAGAAAATTTGGTATCGATATTATCTACAGTAGTAGAAATAATCAAATGAAAACAAAGTTGGGGTCTACTAAAGACACTATTGACAAATTACATAGGGCGGGTGTTTATAAAGTTGCATGTCCACATTGTGATAAAGTTTACATTGGCCAAACAAAAAGAAATTTAGACATCCGGTTTAAGGAACATACTTCAGAACTTGTAAAGGCTAAGAAAGACTCAGAAAAAGGAATAACTCACCATTTCAGATCCAAAATAGCCGAACATATATTTCATGAAGATCACGCTATGACTACCGACAACATTAGTCTAGTTCGATCAGTAACATCCCCTTGGAAATTAGATGTCGCAGAAAGTTTAGAAATTTTCAAACAAAACCCAGCTACCCTCCTTAACAGAGATCAGGGTAATCATTTCTCTTGGCTTTTTAAATTTCTACCGAAAACTCCCCGACAAGGCATGGATCACCAGGCCGCACATTTCTCTACCTAACTCAAGTTGTTTACGTTTTCTGAGTTAAAATTTGCCCCAGTCGTTTACCTAATTAGGTATAAAATTCTTGGGGTTTCGCTATTTTCTCCACAGTCCAAATAAGCACTGACAAAGGCTCTATGTCAGTGCCGAAATACGTATTTGCAAGTGAAAAGTGAAAAGTGATAGAATTAAATAGTGAAAGTGAATAAAAAGTGAAAAGTGTAGTGAAAATTTTTCTATCAAGACGCTCGAACATAAGTGAATAAATTTGAAGGGAAATAGGTTTTCTCGCATCTTTGAGTAACCTCTTGATCAATTGAAAAAAATATTTTTTTTTGCTTCTGAAAATATTTCTACAAGGGCATGAAAGAGGCTTAAAAATACTGATAGATGATGGAAAATAGGTTTTAGCGCATCCTTGAGTAACCATTAACATTCTTGCAGAAATTAAATAAAAATTGTTTTGCTTCGATATAACCAGTGGTGAGCACCGCTAATCGAAAATTTAGCGACGCTAATCGCTAAGTCGCTAACCGGAAAATTTAGCTCGATAATCGCTAAACGTTAAACGCTTAACCCACATTAGCGGAACTTTCGCCAATCGCTAATCGCTTTTGTAAGATTTGGACCACTTTGATCTTTTTTGGTTAAACAAACGAAAACAATTACTTTTTAAAGCTATTTACAGTAAGAGGTTCACGAAACGGTATTCATATTTGATTTTGTAAAAACAAGAATAACAAAAGTTTTTTAGCTTGCATTGAAAATAGATACTCTTAGGAATATTTTCATAAAAATTCAATTATTATCTGAATCAAAAAAGTAGAACCAAAGTTGTCATAATTTCAAGCGCATTGCAATTTACCAAAGTTCTTGGTGTGCCGAAAATTCAATCTAGACCTTGTACTTGATCTTCAAAATGCTCCTGTGGCTTGTACGATAGCTGGAACTTCATTCTAGGGTGATGATGATGATGATGGTCCCGCCACATACCCCTACAAAGGTTTGAGCTGGATGATCTATAGATAATTAATGTAATCACAATTTCAATCAGTTATACAAAAAAAACGAACTGATTCCATTTCGAGATATAAACTTCTTCAAAAACTGTTTACTTGATTCACATCGGTAAAGACGTGAATTGCTGTAGAGTTACACAAAGCTAGCACAGGGTTTTCATGACCTTCAGTCAGACTAACCACAACTACTTCATGCATATTCTCTAAGCATTCAAATAACAATTTAAGTTTCAATTGTAAAAGAATCCATTTATATCTGACTTCCGCGCGCGAGGCTCAAACTTATGTAGTCACTTTCTTTTATTTTTTAAGCTAAAACAACATAAAGGAAAAAAAAATCCATCATCACCACCGCGACGAACACAGTAGTTTTGTCATTATATGTTAAAAAAAGATCTAATATAAAATATAAATTATATTTTACAACACAATCATATCCGTTCGTAAAAAACTTCGTCAGTTACAGGCTTCAATTAAACAATCAATAAATAAATAGGTTCCCAAAAATAAATATTTTATCCAAAATAAATCCGTTGTTTAAACTTCGTCATATAAACTCTCGTCATTGTTAAAAGCTTTTAAATTTCGTTCTGTACAACAGAAACTTTCACGTGTGAAATACATTGTCTCTTGAACTCCGCAAATGTTGGTGCACGTTTAACATGTCTTGGCATCGAATTGAAAAAATTCATACCTATATAAAATAACGAATTCTGGGTAGAAAAACTGACAAAAGTAACTTTCGCAGTAAAGTATGTTCAACTTACGAAGCAATTTACGTACGCCATCAGCAATTCACAGTTTTTCTAAATATTTCTATTGTCGCTTCTCTACAAAATTTAGCGAATTAGCGATTAGCGTTTCGAAGGCCAAAATTTTAGCGACGCTAACAGTTTCGCCAACCAGCTCAAAAATTAGCGAAATCGCTAACTGAATTTTAAGTTGCTAATAAGCGAATTAGCGAATTAGCGGAATGGTGCCCACCACTGCATATTACGTAACTCGATATAACGTACCGAAAATAAAAATAAAGTTGCCTTATATCGAGGTATGACTGTATTTGTCTTCCGTCCTACGTGAGAGGACCGATGGCTTCCTCCTGCATACTACCGCATTTCGAGAATTCCTCATAGAATATCATTAATTTTTCAACTAACCTGCAATAATCTCTTGTGAAACTGGTAAACCAGCATCAGAGCACCCAATTTAATCAGTTTGCAAATTTTATTTTACCGTGAACCCTTTAAAACGTTTAAATCTTGATATTTTCCACATCACTATTCTTTCTCTCTCTATGTTGTTTATGTTTGGAACATTCTCCAGAAATACCGACACGTAAGAGTCGCGTAACCACTCAAACTAAGTATACTTTTCTCTTTACATTAATAAACAGCGCGATCGTAACTAATTTCCGCAAAAAAAAAAACGGCCAGAATGGGCTAAAACTTGCTTCTATATAAAAGTAGCGCCACGTGAAATTCCAGTTTTTGCTTTTTTCTAGTTTTGAGTCTACTAGGTGCGTCAAATTTTGCACCCGTGTTGTCAGCACTGCCAGCAGCATGCTGCGTTAGCATATAGAAAAGTTTAAATTGTTATGATTCTGTTGAATTTTATGGTAGGTCAAAAATATCAAAAATTTGTTAACCATATACTGTTAACAATGATAAAATAATGCTTGGATTCCGTCCCGTTTCAACTTAATGCAAGAACACTCGTGTTGTTTTCATGTGAGCCACTGCTTGAATGCTCTTGCTTTGATTTTGACAGTTGAAGTGCTCGAAAAGGAAACAAATGATTTTGAAATAAAAGTGAAGCTTCTCGGTGTCGTCGAAATCTGCTTATTTTGAGTTGAAAATGATTTTGAGCGCTGCCGAAGTCATTCCACAGTCGTCGTACAGTGGGAATGCTAATCATGATTCAATGGCAGTAGCCAAAACAAATGAAACTGGTCGAATAAAAATGATTGCTCGAAAGGTTCAGTTTTATTTTATATTTCGAAAATATTAGGCTTAAAGTGGAAAGAATTGCTATTTTCTTCTATTCAGATATCGCACCGTGATTAACATGTGAATAGATATTTACAACTTTATAAGAGGAACACTTATTTCGTGTTTGGTTTACAAATTGTCTAATACAATATAAAAGGGTGTTTTACCGTAGTTGATTAATTTGGTTTTAACAAAACAAACAGTAATCAATGATGTCATTTGTTGTTGCAAAACCTAGCAAATTCCCCACTGATTCCTTGAAACCATATTGCAAAACAATGCTGAAGGGTTTTCCCAAAGTATTAACAAATCTGCTAAGCAAACATTGCTAAAACGTGACTCGATGATGTTATGGAATGGCCGAAATCGTGATGTAGTAAAACTTTATTAGACGCCAATCGACACACTGTGAGGTGTCATTAACATAAAGTTGCTAATGAATGACACAGAATGTGGAACTTCAAAAGGAGCCCAATGCAGCGATGCATAGTTGCTGGGAGAAGCAGTGCTGTTTTGGATATGTGGTAAGTGGAGCACTCTTTTCTGCAGAGAAACCACGACATATTACCATTGTCCCACTCATAACGTGTGTTAATTTAACCTTGGCCCATAGAGATGGGCTGCTAGTGCTCTCGTTTTTTTGAGCAACATGTTTTTGAGCCAAGAAGTGACAGTCGTTACGATCTCAAAGGTTTTTTTTTTAATTTAATTGAAGGCTGCAATCGTACGCGTGATACTGTAACTTATACTGTTTAAAGAGTAAAATAGAAAAAAGGCAACCGTACCACACTTCCTGTATACGAAACCATACAGAACAATATTTTATATTACCATCATCATTTCCATTGTCAATATGTTGCAAACATAAACTGTTACGCAATTTTCCAAGTCTCCCAAGAATCGATCTTTCACTTTCGCTTCCAACTAAAGCCACCACCATTATGATGTAACACCTCGCGGCTTCTGCATTTCGCTCGCTAAATGGTCGATAAAGATTACACCGGTGACACATATAAACCCTTGTACCAGTTTCCGTTTACCAGATATGGCCGGCTAGCAGCAGCTTCATCTGTCGCAAATGGCAACGACAACGACCACCACTGCAGAAGCAGTAGCAGCAGCTGGTGGTACGCGAGCTGAAACGACATTAGACTCGAATCGGGTATCCGTCCGCCGATTGCACAAAGCTCTCCAAGTGTCCACAAAACTGCTTCGAACCAGTATAGGGAGGCTCGACAGGAGGAAGCCGAGCCGAGGTTTACGCGAAACAATCACGTGATACACGTTCGCAATCTTCCCAGTGGAGTTTTATTTTTCTACCGTTGGAGCAAAAACGACGAAATTGTTGTCGGTAGCGAAGATGAGTTTGTTAGACCGATTCATGAGTTTTAATAAAACTGATTGAAACATTCTTAAATTTTATTTCTCAAAAGAACATTTTGCAAATTTCAATTTGAAAAATTATGAACATAGAAAATTTTGCAAACTCATCAGTGCCGAATTTCCCCCCTCAACAGTCCTAATATTCATGTTGCAATACGGCGAACGTAAAATGGCAAGATAATTACACCGACCGCGCTCGCGGTTGTTGGTTCCTTCGACTGGCAGGCAGATCACGTGCTTTTTGTTGCTGCGCAAAACTTGTCGCAAACGCCGGTCGCCGCTGTTGCTGCTGCTGCTGTTTGGGGAAGTAAATTGAGGATGGTTGTTTACGGTGGTGCTTCTTTTCGTGCATAGCGTGGATGGTCACTGCAGTCCTCCTTCCTCTGTAGCACGCGGGGAGGCAGTTAATGTTGGCAAAATTATGAAACGCGGCAAATTCTTTGTCACGAGTAGCCCTTACAGGTGGTACTGCCTGCATACTTCCAGAATGGGTTAGTAAGGTTGGAGAGTGTAGGTATATGTTGCTATACAAGACTCCGACTAAAAGTGGCTATGATTCAACTGGCATATAAGAAGATATGAATTTATCAGATCTCTATCTGAGGGTTCAAAATAATAACAACAACAGGAGCATAATCTATATTAGTCGTCTGTAGACGCATCTACGGGACGGAAGAGATTAAAAATTAAAAATGATCACTAATTAAACACCAGAACAAAAAGAAATCACTCTCAGAAAATGATCTCAAATAAGCCCTGAGCGGCTGAAAACCGCTTCCCTGAAAAAAAAAATCCTGTTTGCTAGAATGCCCAGAACCAATACCAATGATAAATGTATTCCTAATTAAGTCTAGACTTGCTAAAAACTGCTTCTAATGACCTAAAAAGTGAAAAAATAGCTAAGCAAAACACACCACACATCTAAAACAGCCGAAAACACCACGAAGTTTCTTGGGAATGATCCAAAAATATGCTTCAAATCTCCGAAATCCGCTTCCAAAGGCCACGAAGTAGAGGACAGAAATAAACAGAATCGCTGAAAATACTCCTTAAAATCAAAACAAAAGAGATTCAGGAAATGATCCCGGATCAAACTATTAATCTCTTCAAAAACGTTTTGAAAACTAAAGAAAATTAAAGGAGACCATGAAAAAATGTGAGGAAAAACATGAAACGATTTTAAGTTTAACCTAAAATAGCAGAAACGAATCCAAAATTGCTGAAAAGCCCAACTAAAGCCAACGAAGGGAATTGACTGAAAACCATTGAATAACGCTGCTACAGACAGAAAATGATTTTAAATTAAGCTCAAATTAGGATAAAAAGTGCTCATAAAGGACAGAAGAGTAGAAAAGCATGAAATCAAACCCAAATCGAGCTAAAAATTTAAAAAATCACTCGAAAACTATTAGAAGATATGAAATGAATATAAAAAATTGAAATTATGGCCAAAAAGTTGAGAGTAGAAAATAATCCAAAATTAAACTCCGACATATTAAAGCGCGCTTTCAAAGGTCAGAGAAGAAAAAAAACACTATTTCTTTGTTTCCCAAATTGAATTCATTATCGCTGCAAAATGTCTCTGAGAAAGAAAATCCCAAATTAAACTCATGTTAAAGTCGCCAAAAACGCATCTAAATGTTACCAAAATTATTGTAAATAATGCCCAAAAACTGAAGAAACTTTCCTAAGCCCCGGAGATGAAAAAATGGAAGTTACTCTGAATTAACCCTAGGACATTTCGTTCTTTAATTGAATTTAACGCAAGTAAAACTATTTTGAATTTTTCTTTAATGTGGTAAATGTACACCGGGAATGGGTTAAGACCAGAAAAGAAAAGGAATGAGACTGGTTTCATGTTTAACTCAGAACTAATAATAAACTAATAACTAATAACAAATGCCGTTGTAGGTCACAATAAATGAGACTAGAAAATTATCAATTTGAGCCTGGATTGACTGAAAACCAATTCTGCACACATTGTCTGCTTAATGAACTCGAATGTTAACGGGTAAAAGCCATCGTAAAAAATATAAATTTAGTTCGAAAAAATATTTCTGGAGTTCATTAATTTGTATATTTCATCTCAACACCTATATTCATTTCATGCTCATTTTACCATCAAATTTTACCATATATTGTAAGTAAAACTTTCGACTACTCGACTTGCGAGAGGCAAAAATATTTAGCTTAGAAATTTAGGGAAATTTGACGTTTTGATGAACAAATGAGAGTAGCTATAAGAGCGATTACTTTACTGATTTTTGGAATCATATTCAATAAACAGAATTCAACCCGTAAAGACCCGGGACGGAACTTGTTTTTTGAAAATGCTCGTTCTCAGCACTGGAATGGCCGATTTGGGAAAACTTGGACTTTTATTCAAGGGGAATAGTTGCTCTAAGTTTTGGTAAAGGTGTCACCTCTCTGGACCCCTTCCCGTATTTGTGAGACGCAAATATGTCTGTGTTTATTTCTAATTTTTCAAACAGATTGAGCAAACACTGGTAATTTTTATACATATCAATTGCTCTTTGCATCGAATCAGTTCAGGTGGATGAAATATGGTATGTAAGAGTGAATTTTGGAGTTTTCAAATTATTTCAGTACAAAATCACAAAACTACATATTTTTATAAAAATTCAAACAACAAAACCGTTCTTCAAATTTTAAGCTCTACATTTTTGCGGTAAGGTCTCCTGTACCCATACGTGATGAAATGTTTATTTTAGCATGCAAACATTTTGAGAAAAACCAGTTTAAATTCACCAAAGTACGTATTTTCATGGAAACCTAATTTTCTCAGTCTTCCACGGTAGGTTTCAACTTAGCTCTTCAATTTTCAAGCTCTATAGTTTTAGAGTAACGTCTCCTAAATCCAAAGATGCTGAAATATTTATTCTAGCATGCACAGATTTAGAGAAAATCAAGGTTTCATAAGAACTCGTACTTTAGTGAATTCAAACTCGTTTTTCTCTTAATCTGTGCATGCTAGAATAAATCTTTCAGCATCTTTGGATTCAGAAGACGTTACTATAGAAATATAGAGCTTGAAAATTGAAGAGCCAAGTTGAAACCAACTGTGGGAGACTGAGAAAATCAGGTTTCCATGAAAATACGTACTTAAGTAAATTTAAACTGGTTTTTCTCAAAATATTTGCATGCTAAAATGAATATTTCATCGCGTATTGATTCAGGAGACCTTACTTCAAAAATGTAGAGCTTAAAATTTGAATAACGATTTTCTTATTTGATTTTTTATGAAAATACGTAGTTTTGTGATTTTGTACTGAAATGATTTGAAAACTCCAAAATTCACTCTTACATACCATATTTCATCCACCTGACATGATTTGATACATGAAGCAATTGATACGTATGAAAATTACAGGTGTTTGCTCAATCTGTTTGAAAAATTAGAAAAAAACACAGACATATTCGCGTCTCACAAAGAAGGGGAGGGTCCAGAGAGCTGGCACCTTTACCAAAACTTAGAGCAACTATTCCCCTTGAATAAAAGTTCAAGTTTTCCCAAATCGGCCATTCCAGTGCTGAGGACGAGCATTTTCAAACAACAAGTTCCGTCCCGGGTCTTTACGGGTTAATAACGTTGTTGAAAACTTCATCAGGAAAGTAATTATTTCAAATAAGGCACAGAATCTTCAAAATGCATTTCTCGCGTAATTTTTCAAAAGGACCTAAGTAACAATAAGAGATGCTCTCCTCTCTCACTTTGTTTCGTTAATTACGTCGTCATTATAAATATTTTCCAAGCTTTCTTCCCCTTAATCGAGTGATTGTAATACTGTCTTGCTTACTATGCATTGAGTGTAATGAAATATGGAGAATATAACATAGTTATTGACCAAAGAGAAAGTAAACAAAGAGAGTCTCTCAATGTTAGATAGGTCCTTTTGAAAATTACGCGAGATTTCTGAATACTAGAAGCAGAAAAGATAGGAAATGACACTGGTCAATAAAAGCGAAAGGTGCGTTAAAGGGGCGCAGAGTAATTGCTCGCCGGGTTCGCCGCTTTGCTTACGGGATAACTTCATTTAAATCTCTGAAAACTTGACGCACTTCCGACCTAGCTAAAAAAATATTCAATTATCCAGCCAACCGATTAATTATTAAGAGAAATTGACTTAATCTGATGGTCCACTAGAGATTAATTTACTCTCAATATTGTCCTGTGGCTCTGTGGTTAGGGATGTCGATCGGCTAACTCTCCCACAAGGTTGTGATATCGGGTTCGATTCCCGATCTTTTCGAGCTGGAACTTTTCTCGACTCTCCACTGGGGCACGGCGTATCGTGGTACTTATCCTACAACATGAAAAATGTGCCACAAAAACAATATCGATAGCGAGCTCTCTCAGGCGACATCCTAAAATTACGTAACGCAAAAAATTATTTCCGGACCCCACCTTCCCATATGTAACGCAACGTAACGCCAACACCTACCTCCCTCCCCTACAAAAATGTAACGCTGTAGGAGAATTTGCATGATAGAAATGCTCGTTATGTTTTCCCTGTGTAACAAACCGAAACGCTCAAAGATAGGAGTCATCCACAAATTATTTGTTATTTGTTATTTGTTATTTATTGTTGTTAAATCAGCTGGCAGCGATCCGAGTACGCCGGTAGCTGCTGCGGGTCTCGCCACGGAAGAAAACGTAAAGCGTACTGTACAAGTTTCCTTTGCACGGATTCAATTGTTGCAATCCAGTTTGCGTTGAATGGACACTACACTACGAAGTTTGTTTCAAGGACAGATCGCACCAGAGAGTAGAATAATGATCGGAGGCACAGTGGATCATGAAAGTCCGAGGCTACCTTAAAAATAAAACCGAGTTGTCGGTTCGCCTTTGCTATGATCTTATTATAGTAAGACCTGAAGGACATGGCTGAATCCAACGTAACACCCAAATCTCGAACCTGGTTAACCCTTGTCAGAGTTTGACCAACATTTTTCCTATGGAACGAAATCACACAGCATTTCAGGATACTAACTGTCAACAAGTTAATGGAGCACCACTTTAGAAAAAGACTAGGCGCTGGAGTTCGAGACAGTCTGAAGTATTTCTTATTGTCTTGAATAACTTGACATCGTCTGCAAAAAACATTCGGCAATTTTCAGGCAACACTAAAGATACATCATTTATGTACAAGGCAAAGAGCAATGCGTTTGAAAACACCAAGAATCATCGTGGTATACCACGGTGAAAGCACGACATAGAGTAGCCGAGTTCCGCCTACAAGCAACCAACATTTGAAAGAATCGTTGCGATCGTTCGAGGGCAATCGTTTACGATTCTTTCGTGAAACACTCGCTATATGTTGCTCGCTCCGCCTACAGCAGGCGATAGTGAAACAAAATCATCAAAGAAAGCTACCATATATTTCTTTGCTCTAAGTTGTCTCTTGCATGCGTGAGAATGTGTAATTTTTAATAGCGATAGTTTGCTGGGATTGAAAGCTTATGAACAGCATGTTCAGAAATGATACCCGAATGATTGTTATGCGATACGATTTTTTCCATCCTTGAGCAGAATGTTGTGATCCAATCTTCACGTAGAGTGTACGATTTACCAAATAGGACCTCAGCCATTGTACCAGAGCGGGGGCCATTCCAAGTTTCTCCATCTTAGCGAGCAGGATACCATGGTCGACGCAGTCAAATGTAGCTTTTAAATCAGTATAAACCGCATCAATTTGGGCTCCTTCAGTCATATTCTGCAGGCACGTTGCAGTGAATTGAACGAGGTTAGTAGCGGTAGAACGTTTTGGATAAAAACCATGCTGATCGATTGAGATATAGTGTTTACAACTAGCGAAAGTGCATCATAAAAAACGATTTCAAATACTTTTGAACAAGCGCAAAGAGAGGTTATGTCTCTGTAATTCTGCACGTTGCGTTTGTCACTTTTTTTGTGCACCGGAAACATGGTCGATATTTTCCAACTGGTTTTAAAATTATGTAGGAGGCTTTAGGAGGAGAGGGGAGGTATCCAATTTTCTTACGAATGCTTACGAGGAGGAGAGAGGGATTAGAGAAAATCTTACGTAAGATTGAAAATTTTTAAATACAAACAAAAACTTACCAAACTAAAAAATAAAATTAGTTGAATCATTTCTCGCTGAGATCCTAACAGTTGTACCCTGGGAAAGCGTGAATTCATCTTAGCTGAATGATATTTTATTAAGTTACTGAATGGGTAAATTGTTTTGTTTTTATTCTTCACGAATACGCCATATGTAAAATATGTTAGTTCTTCATTAACAAATTTTTTTTTGAAAAAGAAAATCTCATATGAAATTTATGGGGGGAGTGGGGTGATGCAAAATCTTCCAAAGCCTTATTATGGGGGGAAGTATATGTTGTTATAATTCGAAAAAAGTCCTTATGTAATTTGTGGATGACGCCATACCTCCCGCACTCCTATGAGAGTTACGTAATTTCTGGATGCCGCCTCAACTAATCTAGTTCATCGAGACCGCTATTAGCCCCACAGGCTAGTCCACGATTATGTTGTTTAGTTCAAACCAACTGAAAGCGCATCTGAAGATCATAAGACAAAAAAAAAACAAGAAAATCCAAAATTTAATTTAACCTGATGAGTGATCTACTATAGAAAATGAGTTAACTATTGGTTAATTTACCCAAAATAAATCCTAGAATTGATTAACAACTTTTCTACCATAGGGTAATATAACCTATTAAGGGACTCCTTTATTTTATTAACCCATAGTGGACCACCCCTTAGATTAACTCAATTTCTCTCAACATATTTACAAATGTTTGTGTTTCAGCTCGCAGTCGTCAGCGAGGATAAAAAAATTGCCTTTTGCTTACAAGATATTTTAGACCATACGGCATTAGATTAAATTGGCTCCGTAAAACAATAATTTGTATTGTGCCGTGTCAAATAAATGTAGTGAAAAATAAATGTTTGTGTTTGGCTGGATGAGATTTTTTCCGACGAAAGTTTTCTGAAAATCCCTCGAGTTTTCGCTTAAATTCAGTTGATCTGGCGGGTGGTAGACTATAAGGAAAGGCCCAATATAGATTAACTTAACCTACACGAGAAAGGATAACCTCAAATTAACCCTTTCCCACTTACGTGGTTTCCCATGACTTAAGCACTGACTTTACGAGTTAATTTTGGCAAAATATTTGGACCACCACGTCTTTTAGTGGACCACCTGTCAAATTAACTAAATTTATGCGAATTATTTCTGAAAAAAATCCTTCGGTAAAATAGGGTAGAACTATTTTGGATGAGCCACTTCCTTCAGTGGACCAGTTCAATGCAAGAATGTGGGCGATCAAGCATTCCAATGAACGTAAGGTTTTCGCTGGAGAACTACAGACAAAATTAAGAAAAACGTGTATTTTCCTGAATATTAATATTTTTTCGAGCTTAAACTCAAAATAGCTCGAAAACCGATGCCTCTAGAATGACCAAGAGCTTTTTGATTCAAAATGACTCTCTACATCTTTTCAAATCATCAGAATGCAAAGATTTTGGAAAATGTTTGAATTAGAATTTTTATAAAAAAATTAATTTACCATGAAAATATTAATTTTCATTTCTCTATCCTGGACTTTTTTATAAAAGTTGCGTATCAACATCAAGTTTCTTTGAAAAAATTAAAAAAAAAATCATCTCTTATTTTTTTAAATTGAAATTCAATAAATTTTTTTTTTTTTATCAGATTTTGTGTTTGTACAGTGCATTTTTAATTCCATACAACTCATTCTCAGACAGTATTTCTATACAACCAACGGCTTCTGGGCTACAATGCTTCGAATAAGATTTATGCCGAAAGGCATACGCTCTTTTAGAATATAACTCATGGGTGTAAAAAAACTTTCCATCTGTGAAAAATGCCAGTTTGCTACACCAAATTCGTGTGCAAAAATTTATTCAAATCAAAAATGGTCGATATTCGACCATAGGACATTTGGCGCGATTTGTCTCTGTAGTTCTTTTTCTCTGAGCACCATGAAAAAGCATGGAACAAGCAAAAGGCATGCTAGTTTTATAGATAAACAATGCATTTACCTAAACAATATTTTCATTATTATTTTTACCAATGAATGAATGTTTTAAAGCGGTTGTTAGAAATTCCAACCAAAACTTTGAATCTAGGTTGTAACTTTTCTAAAACTTTTCTGTAAAATTATGAGCATTGCTACTGGTGATGCTCTAGAATCACCATGAGCGGGAAAGAGTAGGGCCTCGAATTTACAAAAGAAAGCTTCTAAAGGCCAGAATGAAAATGATACCAACAAAATGATACAAACAGATAGCAGTTTCAGATGAAACTAAAAATGTTCCCATATTTAGCCCAGAAGTGTTACCCATATCTTACTTGACAATCAGAAATCAACGGCGATTGGACTATTGGACCGCCATCTCCAAAAAATAATTCTAAATGTTAGAAAAAAAAAAAATAGGAAATAATCCTTTCATCAGACCAGAAGGATTGGAAACGCTTAGACATTGCGAATTCCAAAATGTGTTGCAAATACTTCTTAATTCCTCCACCTGACAATTTTCTCTGCGGACTGGGAAAAAGCTCTAAACCAGCGGAAATTGCATCCACCTATACTGCCCATAATCGCATATAAGTCCCAGCTTAATTTATATCAAGTTCTTCCTTAAGTTATTTCAGCTGAGCTTCCTTAAGTTATTTGAGCGTGGTTTATTCCCATATTTTTGACATAATATTATGAGATAGACATTTCCCATAACTTCTCTAGAAGAACGACAAAAATGCAGAATAAGAACGATGCGAACGATAAGAACGATGGACACGATACGAAAATTGTAAGTCTGGGGGAATACAAGCACTATAACACGTAACAGGTAACTTCTATATAAGTGACACTGCGGAAAGGAACAATAACAAAAAAGCACGAACGGCAAGAAACGTTTAGACAAAGCCACAAAAGATCAAAATTACTGGTTGCTGTGGGGCCCACACAACAAATATGCACATAATTATTCAACAACACTTCTTGAGACTGAAAAAAGGAAAAAAAAGAAAATTATTACAAAAAAAAACAAGATGGAGAATGATTTCAAATTAAACCTAGAATTGCTAGAAAACGTTTCTGAAGAATTGAAAGGGATTTCAAAAAAACTTAGATCAGCAGAAAACACAAGAAATATCCAAAAAAATGAAATGCATTACTTTCCTCCCCTCATAAATCTTATGTAAGATTTTCTTTCCCAGGAAAAAAATGTTAAGGAAGAAGTTTTACTGAGATTTTTCTACATATGGCGTATTCGTGAAGAAATCAAAACCAATTAAACCAATTCAGGCAATATCATGTTGAAGTTAATGAAACTGAAAATTAAGTGAACGAAGTAAAACACATAATCATTCAGCTAAGGTGATTTCACGCTTTCCCAAGGTTCAACTGTTAAGATTTCAGCAAGAAATAGTTCAACTAATTTTATTATTTTAGTTTTGTAAGTTTTGGTTTGTATTTTAATTTTTTCAATCTTGCGTAAGATTTTCTCGAACCCCCCTCTCCCCCTCGTAAGCATTCGTAAGAAATGTGGATACCCCTCCTCTCCCCCTAAACCCTTACATAATTTGTGGATGACCCCTAAATTAAAATTTGAAACTCAAAAAAAGTTCCTCAAGACTAGAAAGAAGTATTAGATCAAATCCTCACTTGCTACGAAGTACTTCTAAAGTTAGATTATCCGTGCGTTTCGTCTTCGACTCATCAGTATGGGACAGTTCTACTTGAACCGTCCATAGACGCAATGTCTTATAGGTAATACTACTTGTATACCATGTAAACGAATGGCTTCCGGTGGATGGAGCAACTTCGTCCTGATGAGATCCAATAAGATTGAAACATGGGTTCGGCTCCAAGCCTGACAACTATAGTGTATTATTCACACCCTCCAAGCAATGCGCTGGTAAAGTAATTTTTAAGTTATAATGCACCAAAGCATGGCGCAAAATATCAAGTAAAAGCTGAAATGTATATTTTTCAACGATGCGAAAATTGTTAGAATTGAAATTTAAGTTTTATTGTTTCGTTATTCTATTAAAAGCGCTGTTTTAATTAATGAATTCATTATTATAATTTTTTTCAACTTATTCCGAGTTACATGTCCGTTTTACCCTCGCGCGTCTCAGCAACCAGCGTACGACCTCACGCGCCACAGCCGGGTCGTGATCGTGACAAAAACTTTCTCCTTGCTTGCGACTGTCAGCCACCCGCGCTAGCCAAACGCATGTGCGAAATTTGCACTCAGCTCCCCGTTAAGCGCCGGTTCATTCGCTCGAGAGCAATCGTACCGATTCGCGATCTGATATTAAAACCCCTGTGCAGCTCTCCAGCGGTAATCATTCACAACACAGCAATCCGGCCGCAACCGGTGACGGTAGGTGAATTTGTGCTTCTTCTTGCAAGTACGAATATCAACGGGTTCGTCGTCTCTGCTACGCTACGAGTCTCTCACACGATTCGCCTTGCGGATCTCGCGAGTGCCTATCGATCGTGAATCGATGAAAAGTGTTTTTTTTCCGGCTCGACTCTCACTGCGAAAGGCGATGGCGAAACTTCATTTATACTTTTGGTGGTAAACTTTTGATTTCATTAAAGCTCCCAAGAGGCACCGGGCCACGAACCAGTCGCAGTGAAGTCGTCGTAGCGCGAGCACGCAAACTTGCCGGTTTGCCGTGCCGTTTTTCGAGAGTCCGTCCCATCTGCTAACCTTTCCCCCACCAGGGATACAAGCTGATCGTGAGTGTTTGTTAGTGTATCGTTAATAGAGCGCAAGAGGCGCGCGCGGAGAGGGAAACCGCCAGCTGGGAGCTGTTTTCTGTCCAGTTTGTCGCGATTTCTGGTCTCGAGTAGAGCGTCTGCAGAGTGGCTCTTCGCGGAATAATTACGATGTGTCTCGATACACGAGTGATATCCTAGGGCACCGAACGTGATATTTGATGTGACGTTGTGCCATCTCTAATTATCGGTGCTCAGTGTGTAAGAGAAAGAAAGAAAGAGAGAAGTTTGACAGATCTTTTTTCACCTCGATAATCCAGTGCCAGTGACACATTGTTTGATATTATTTCACACGGAACCGCACTACCCTGCTGTGGGTTGAACCCATCACAAACCGGATTTGTGAAACGCAGCGTGACCGCTCGGAAGGCATGAGACAAAATTTATCTTGAAGTTATGGGAATTGAAACTCTTTTATTACCGATATTTTAATTTTGCTTTCGCAGGATTTTGTGTTACAGGAGAAAGTGATCATTTGAATTTGTTAGTGAATTAGTGCGTACGTAACTGCAAGTGAGTTGAATATCAGTTTTAACTGAAAATACGTAATAAAATTATTTGGGCACCCAGTGGAAGCCACTCAAGATGGCGAAAAAACGGATGGGTCTGTTCAATACAAGGTAAGCTTTAAACTATTTATTGAGTATTTTATAAGCAATCCCGAAAAATTAGATTTTTTCTTAAACAAAATCGGTTTGGTAGATATATCTGAAATGTAAATTAATGAATTCAACAGAAAAAAAAGAACAAAAAAAACTTAAGCTAGCAATTTCAAATATCTTCCCAATTGACCGCACATCTTCTCCAACTCGTCAGCTCACGGTAAACAGCTTACGGGGGAGACGAAGATCACTCGAATAACACGCAAAAACGAGGCTTTATGCTCATGCATTATTAAATACTTTGACCGGCAGCCGTGGCAGCAAAGTTAGTTTATAACACACTAGTAAAAGAAGCTAGCCTAGTATTTCGGTTTGGCGGTTACGAACTAAAAACGCGCGCATGCATGCTTCTGAATAAGAACAGGCGAAAGGAGGCTAGCCGTAGCTGCAGTACCTAATGGGATGATCATAATCGCATAACACTGGCGAAGACTTCGGCACCGTCGAGCGGAGCGTAATAACCGCTAGAGCTTTGAAGTCCACTTGTACATGAAAAGTGAAGCCGAGAAAATTCGCATGAAAATGTTGAATGATTGGCCTGAAAAAATAAAACAAATAATTGGCCCGAAAGTTTCACTGCCACACTGCACTGTTTGGCGCCGTGTTGGAGTTGAACCGAGCTGCACAGACAGAGGCAGCCCGGTTCAAACAGTGGTGACCGGTGCCAGGAACACGTGACATTGTACGTTGGATGCAAAATTTTGCAATCTTTCTCAAAGTCGATGCGTGAGAACTGGAATTCTATGGTTTCAACAAGATCTTAGTTTAGAATTAAAATGTTGACTTCCGAGAGCGATTTTTGTCTCAACATCAATATTGCTCTAAGGGCAAGTTTAATTTGTTCACAATAGCAGAAACTGGGAGTCACGTTTTTTGTCGTGGGCTGCTGGAAGGCTTTTGCCTAGTTGGAACTAGTCTGCAGATAGATTCTGCGTCAATACCAGTAGGCACAGTTGTCAATCAAATTATATGTCGGATTTGTAACTCGTTGGAAACAAGCGCAACTAGCCGGAGAATTAAAAATATTTTTTCAATGTGACTTTGCATAGAAAATAATCGAAAAACGAAATCTCGAAAAGTTTTGAGTAAAAGAAGCGTGATAAATTATAGGTTTAATACTTTGCAAAACTGGGTAGCTGTGTTATTAAGAGTTGCGATCCTGATGAGTAATTTTGCGGTTTTCGCAAATATGGGTCAGTTTTTCAAAGTACAAACGAGTACAAAATAAATAGACGAAAATGTAACTCAGAAAACTCAAGGTTAATCCTAGAAAATCACGTCACGTTTATCTTCGAAAAATTTGGAAAAAATATGTAGGATATCGAACGTCTTCGTCAGTGGTTTTCATCGGCCCCCTTTTGCAAAAGATTGCTGCAGAAAAACTGCAGAAGTAAACCACTGACGAAGACGTTCGATACCCTAATCAAAATTACTACCACGAGCATTTCGGGTTCGAATCCCAAAAATAAAAATGGAAAACAAAATCATAGCATCAATACGGCTGCGTAGTGTCAACAATTAGACAATTTCAATAAAACCATCGAAAAGAAGCGGCCAAAATTGGCAACTCGTGAAGGTATTGTGTTTCATCACAACAACGCGAGACCACACACAAGTTTGGTGACCCGCCAAAAACTGCTGGAGATTACTTCTAGTTGTATAAAAAAAGACCAGAAAATTAATCTGCGTGCTTTTCTATGCGTAATATATGAAATTATTGGAATTTTTGTCATGTTTTTAAATTGAATTTATTTAAATTTAAAAAATAACATATTTTTAAAAATTCCTCCATTAATAGAGTCAAATATGCCCTTCAAAATGATAGCAAGAGATATTTTTTTATGTTTGTCCCAAAAAGAATGACAAACAAATGAAAAACGCATGTTTTATGATGAAGAATATTAATAACTTTGAGTTGAATTGAGATATTTACAATATCAGCATTGAAAATTGTTTCTCTTAAAAAGCTCTAAAAGTCGTTCAAAGACAGTTTTAAGATAAAACTTAAAATAAAGGAGTTAGAGCGCACAATAGGTTTTTTTTTTCAATATAAATCGTTTGTTTTCAAAGATAGGGAAAAACTTTTTTTTAAAAGTTACTAAAATTATTGGAGCTATAACATTGTAGCATAAGTTTTTCTTTGATCTACAAAGATAAAAAAGTTAGATACCTACTTGATTGCATCGAACATTTTGGTCACCCTAATTTTTGATAATTTTTCAATAAGCGCTTTATCTAATGTAACAACTTTGTAGAAGAAAATTTTTCTCTAAAACATTGCTATAGTTTTGTATACAATGTCCCAGTTATGACTAGTTTGGCATTTTGTCAACAAACTTAAGATATATATTTTGGTCAATTTGCATATCTGCATTTTTTAAACTATTGGGGCTTTGGATGCATGAAACTTTGCCAATTTTTCTATTTGATAGGCAACACTCGCATTAACAGCTAATAAAGAATCGGCGTGAAATATCGTGCTCCCGAGCGTCTCCGTCGGTAGGCGTGGATTGAGCGGTCGTGCATAATGCTTCGGTGTAAACGCGTCTCCGGCCCGGGAGAGTTCTGCTCATATAAATGTTTTCGAAATGTAGTGACCCAACTCTATAATATGTTAGTTCAAATCGTCCACATAGTGTAGTATAACATTCTGCGTTTCATTAGAATATACCACACACACCTGTGCGTGGCCCTAATAACATTCTATTGTTTATTTCTGCTTTAAATCGGTCTCAAATCAGGAAATCGCTCTTCAAGAACAGACGAACAATTTACAAGAAACGTCGTTAGTCGACCTGTTAAGCTCAAAGCCAGATGTCCGGGTCACCGAATATCTGGAGACTTCGCGTCGATACCTTTCATGAGGTCGTATTTTCTACAGATTGGTTATAACCGTGTTATAATTTTCGGTATAAAGAGGGTCACTTCACGAAGAAGTGATAGGAGTGGCGAGGCGTTAACGTAGAGTCAACTCTCGTAGCTTTCGTAACATTGTGTAGTCAGCTGAGATAAATCAATGAGAGATACGTTTCGGTAGTTGCATAATGACTTCATAAACAGATTTTCGAATATTTGAGTCTGTCTTGATTGAGTCATAGGTCCGGTATCCTCGCGTGCGCTTTATTTTTGCGGTGTTACATCATCAACCGGAATGAGTTCGGATCGCGTTATGATTTCCGTAGAAGATATGATGAACTCGGACGTGCGATATTTGTTATTGTGAACCCGGTACTAGAACTCAGCGCATCGTTTACCAAAACGAAACCTGCTGCAAACCTTACCCTTTTCTCCAACATCCCAGTGGTTTCTCGTGGAAGTGCAGAGGTGTTCTCGGCTTGCAATAAAGCGAGTATCACGTCAACATATTCCAATACACACTCCTTCTTTGACCTGCATTCGGATGCGGCCGGCGCTGGTATTGCCTAAAATAAAGATTAAGGTCACCAGTTTTTACACATTGAGGATGAATGCTAATCCCAAGCATCATCCATTGGTTCTCTGTGTAATTACAGCTGATCTGGCAATAACGGAGTAGCAACCGCGGGCGGTCAATCATGCTCATGCTCATGTTCAAAACATTGCTATAGAGCTCTAGATCCAAATTTCCCCCTGAATTTGGTTTCTGGAGCATTGTCACCCGATAAGTCTGTGAATTTTCTGGTTCGTGCAAATATCCATTGCCATTTGCATCCGACGGGGGATAATCCTCGTTTTCTTGTTATTTCTAGTAGTCCATTTCATTTAATTTAAATCACAAGTAGTTTTCGCGAGTTGTCAAGTCGTTTAATCTGCGTTACACATTACTAAACGACTCAACCACAGCAACAAGAAAAGTTTAGATTAGTGATTCAAAATTGCTCGCTTTGAAAAAATTAAGAACTGCACATTTCCTAATTTGAAAGATAAAAAATCAGTATTGTTTTAGGAACGTGTTTGGGGCCTTGGTTTGACTTGGAGCAAGTGTAATTCGTAACAGTTTCAGCCCCTTCGAACACAGCGTGCTTGGCGTACGGACGTCTGAACTTCACTCGGATAGCTCTCCTTACGATGTGGCTTCTTCTTTTTCTTGTCACCTCTGGCAATGTTTTTCTTAGCTGCCAACGATATGCTTGTTGGCGGTGTGCAGTTGACGACAAGGTCACGCACAACGATCGTGTGTTCCCTGCGAACAGTGTACAGTACAGTACCATTCTTTTTTTCGCTTCGCTCATTCTATCATCTACGCCTACTTGTTGCATTAGTCTTCTCCGTAGATATTCAAGACAATCACACGAGATGTTTTATGTTCCAGCAGTTTTGTTCATCCTCACCTCGCTATTTTGCTCAATCAAATTTGCTTTAGTTCGCGGTAGATTTAATTCATCATTTGATGCACAATGAAAATTACGCGCGTGTTGATCTGCTGGCTATAATGGAGCTGCAGAAGTGTTAGAATTGACGGCAAGCGCTACTGCAGATAATAATAAAACGAGAATCATCCTGCGGCATCTGCAGTTGGCAATCCGCAATGACGAGGAATTAAACAAGCTTTTATCTGGCGTTACTATTGCCCAGTGAGGTGCTCTGCTATTCTGCTTCCGAAGAAAACGGGAAAAGCATAACTGGAATAATTTTCAGCTATGTAAGAACTAAAACCAACCATCCTATTAGGAACAACCACTTATTTTCCATTGAAGCAGTTAAAATCAATTTTCCGCCTTACAGTACTGTAGCCGTAAGTTTACTGTCAATTAAGAAATAATCGCCATTACCAAATTACCCATATTTTGATACCCTTAGAGACACAATAACAAATATATTGTGATTAATCTAAACATATAAAAATGCAGCTCTGTCTGTCTGTCTGTCTGTTCGTCTGATTCATATAGGCTTGGAAACTACCGAACCAATCGGCGTGAAATATTGTATATAAGGGTTTTAGGGGCCGGGAAAGGTGACTAAGATAGTTCGAGACCCCTCTCTTTTCTGCAAGGGAGGGGTCCCATACAAATGAAACACAAATTTCTGCACATCTCGAAAACTAACCAAGCAAATGGAACCAAATTTGACATGTGGATGTTTTTAGGAGTAACAAATATGTCCATGTTGATTCGACACCCTTCCCTCTTCTGCAAGGGAGGGGTCCCATACGAATGAAACACAAATTTCTGCACATCTCGAAAACTAACCAAGCAAATGGAACCAAATTTGGCATGTGGCTGGTTTTGGGAGTAGCAAATATGTCCATGTTGATTCGACACCCTTCCCTCTTCTGGAAGGGAGGGGTCCCATACGAATAAAACACTAGTTTCTGCACATCTCGAGAACTAACCAAGTAAATAGAACCAAATTTGGTGGGTGGATGTTTTTAGGGGTAACAAATATATCCATAATGGTTTGACACCCCTCCCTCTTCTACAAAGGAGGGGTCCCATACAAATAAAACACGAATTTCGCACAGCTCGAGAACCAATCAACCAAATACAACCAAATTTGGTATGTGAATGTTTTTAGAGGTAACAAATATGTCCATAGTGGATCGACACCCTTCCATCTCCTGGCATGTCTCCAAATACCATTTCGAAATCCAAGATGGCGACTTTCCGTTTCTGAAAAACTGCGACAAATGACCAAATACCACCCAACATGGGTATTTCCAGAATTGTTATGATGCACTGAAGCCACAAATCGACCTCAGACAACATTTCAAATTGTAAGATGGTGACTTCCGGTGTCTGGAAAACAGCCGAAAATGACCAAATACCACCCAATATGAGTGTTTCTTTAACCAGATTGACGCTCAGAGGCCAGGAATTGTTTACAAATGCCATTTTGAAATCCAAGATGGCGACTTCCGGTTTCTGAAAAATAACGGCAAATGACCAAATACCACCTAATATGGGTATTTTCGGGATTGTAATGACGCACTGAAGCCACAAATCGACCTCAGATAACATTTTTAATTGTAAGATGGCAACTTCCGGTGTCTGGAAAACAGCCGAAAATCATCAATTACCACCCAATATGAGTAATTCTTTAACCAGATTGACGCACGTAGGCCAGAAATCGTCCCCAAATGCCATTTTGAAATCCAAGATGGCGACTTCCGGTTTCTGAGAAACAGCGGCAAATTACCAAATACCACCCAATATGGATATTTCCGGAATTGCTATGATGCACTAAAGCCACAAATCGACCTCAGACAACATTTTGAATTGGAAGATGGCGACTTCCGGTGTCCGGAAAACAGCCTAAAGTGATCAAATACTACCCAATATAAGTATCTCTGGAACGAGAATGAAGCTGAAAATTGATTTCAGACACCATTATGAATTGTAAGATGGCAACTTCCGGTTTCTGAAAAACGGTCAAAAATGGCCGATTTCCATACAATATGAGTATCTTCTGTACCAGAATGATACATCGGAGCTAGAATTGACCACAGACACCATTTTGAATTCGAAGATGGTGACATCCGGTTTCTGAAAAACGGCCGAAAATGACCAAATAACACCCAATATGGGTGTTTCTTATACCGAATGACGCTCAGGGGCCTGAAATTGTCTCCAAATGCCATTTTTAAAATCCAAGATGGCGACTTACGGTTCCTGAAAAATAACCCAAAGTGACCAAGTACTACCCAATATGAGTATCACCGGATCCAGAATGATGCAAGGAGCCAAACATTAACCTCAGACACCAGTTTGAATTGAAAAATGGCAACTTCTAGGAAACAGCCGTAAATAACCGAATACTACTACATATGGATATGTCCGTAATCGAAATGATGTAAAGAAGCCAAGCATTGACCCTGGACACCATTTTGAATTAGAAGATGACCACTTTCAGTTTCTGGAAAACAACGAAAATAACTGAAATGCACCCAATATGTATCCGGAATAGAGGTCATGTACAAGAGCCAAAAGTCGAGCATGTTGTCATTCCGATAAAACCAATCATTTCAAACGATTTAAACCAATCGCAAAGAATCAATGAATTTGAAATGGTTAAAATTATTAATTTAAACAATAAAATAGGCGGGACGAAGTTCGCCAGGTCAGCTAGTTATTAATAATTTCCTACTCAAATTTCGGACAGCGCGTCTTTTTCGTACGTTTGCATTTCATGGAATATTCAACACAACTACAGTTATGAAATAAGCAACGTTTTTCACTTAAAACCTCAATTCTATCGAAAACAAATATAGATGCTATAAACAGAAGTAGGTATTATTTGGCTCAAGCGCATTTCCATTCCCACGAAAAATTTAAAGCTTCCCTTTCACATTAAACCTGATTGGGTTTATTATGTTTTGAATCTTTCGAAGACAAGTGAATGGAAATCCATGAATCATGAAATAAATTAATTTAAATCAAATTTAGAAACATGCGGAGAAATAATATTCTTCTGTACTGCAGTCAGGTTTATCGGTTCCCCTTAGAAAAACACTAGCGTGTAGGAGATTATCTTTCGCTGCAAAAAACAACTGCTCTCACACTGGTAGGCAAAGCGACTAACTTGTTTAAAGAAAACAGCGAATCGTTTGTGTCTGAAGAACGAATGCTATCAAATTTATCTCAGTTGAGCTCATACTAGAGTGATTCACCACTCTTGTTTCGCACAGCTATGATGTACGTGGAGAGTGTGATAATTTTTCCGCGAGCGACAGAAGTACAGCACAAAGCAGAAGAAAGAAGTGTGGTGCAAAAAATTGCTTCAAGGAAGATGCGGTGAAAATTAACTCTGCTCTTTCCACATACTGAGGAGAGAATAACAAGCCTGTGTGCAGTACATAAAATTGAGTTTTCTTGTAGTAGCACGTAATTTATTGTTGGAAAACTGAACTCATTTTAATGTGCTTGCTTTATTTTGATTTCAACTGGAATTGATCTGGTTTAAGATAAATGAATCTGCTTTTGGATGTATACTAGGGTGGGGAATTGTTATATGGAAAAAACGAAACTTGATAGCAGAAAGCCAGAACCAGGTTTTTTTTGTTCTATTCGAGGCCCCAAACAATCCTAAATTTACCTGAAGTCGATTGGTTTTGTCTTCGCTTGGCGCATTGCATATCAAATTTATATGTAGATTTGTATGGAAAAACCAACTTTTTTGCATTTTCTATTCTAATAAGCTCAAAATGGCCCAAACCATAGGTTTCATGACTTCAGATGGTAGGTTTTTTGATGCCCAACAACTTGGCTGAAGACACTAAAGAGGCAGGGAGTCTCAAAAAATACTAGAGCTGTTCAAAGTTGATTATTTCGAAATTTATGTTGCAAATCATTTTTTCTGCCAACACTGTCAGTGTACCGGCGTCAGTTAGATTTCCATCTGAAGTAACCTCTGAAACACGTTGTAGACTTTACCTACGCCTAGAATATTGACCTAAATTTGTTTGCTGGATCCAGTCGAGTGTATAAACGCGTTACGACAGGTTACTTCTGATGGGAATCCTACTGACACCGGTGCATTGGTAATGTTGGCAGAAAACAAGATTTTCTGCATTTAAATCGACATACTCAACTTTGAACAGCTATAGCTCTTTTTAAGGACATCCTAGCTCTTCAGTGTCTTCTGCAAAGTTGTTCGGCATCTAAAATACTATACTTTAACATAATGTAGTGCATTATTAGAGCTTTCTAGAGCTTTCTAGAAAGGTAAATGCTAAAAAGTGGGTTTTCCCATATAAATTTTCATACAAATTTGAAATCCAATGCGCCAAGCGGAGACAAAACCAATCGACTCCCGGTAAGTTTAGGGTTGTGTGGGGCCCCAAACGGAACCAAAAAAACTTGGTTCTGGAAAATCGATCATTGTTCCCCACCCTTATGTATACATTTAGTGACGAGCGTGAAAAAAGCACTTAATAAGAAAATCACATTTCCTCTTTAGCGTGGTTGATTGGTGGCCCTGCAGACATAGAATTACATCTTTAGGCAATATTCTTATAGATGGCGTAAATAAAAAATTTAGACATCAAGCGCGTCTCTAAAATTGCTCAATTTCAAATACTTCAAATTCGGTCAATTTTCAACGAATTTCCTTCATGTACAGATACTTAAAATCGACATCAGATGTTATTTTAAAATTGAAAATTTTAACTTCATCTTTCTGAAAAACAACTTAAAATGGCCGAGTATCACCCGAAACTGAAACTGAGTACAGAAAAGAGAGAAATGGAAGAGAATTATTACTGAAATTTACTGCTTCAGACCATCACATTGTTAAAACCCCAATCTAGTGACATATTGCTAAAAAAAAAAAAAAAATTATATATAAGACGGGCCTAATTCTCGTAATTTTACGGTAACTTGTGGTCGTGTCTCATACACAAATTCTTCAATTTTTTACAGAGGAAAAATTAATTTTCTACGATTCACAATCGTTGTTCGTTTATAAGTGAATTCACGATGGAAAGGCATGATGAAGTGAACTTTTTTGAATTTGACAGATTGACTTGAAGAAAGAAAGGTTGTAAAAAAGACCCTTTAGTAGTCATTGCCAATCAAAAAACCTTCGGTTATTGAATTTTTAAACACATGTTGTGTCACATCCAGAAGTTTTGTTATAACTTCAAGATTTCACCTAGCTCCAAGATTTACCTAGTTTATCCTGGAATAGTTTTCCTGATTTTTTTATTTGGTTTTGAAAACCTGCACCAATGAAACCTCGGGTAAATTTTATATTAAATATTTTTGAAAAACTACTAACTAGGTACTAACTTTGTTTATAGGATGTACTGTGTGCGAGTTATGATCCTTCTAAGTAGGTTATGTTCAGTAGATTGATTTATAGATTCGCACGGCGTCTTAGCAATTGTCGTAAAGTATCATTTTCATTATTACTACCTCAACTTTCGAGATCATTGACTTTTTTTCCACTGTGTCTGAGGCGGTACGTAACATCTTCAATAGCTGCACTGACTAGGCGGCAGCCGCACTGTCTACCAGTAAAATTATTAACAGCACTTGCCGCTGGTTGGCCACCGTGCCGCAGTGACCACTATTACATGGACCACCGGCAAACCACTGAGACTCTTTGGGTGCTGCTGCTGTTGCTACCAGCAGCGGTAGATAGTGGATAGACTCTTGCAGTTACTAAGATGCTTTTCAATATTTTCCGTGAAGTCGCCAGGAGGAGATAATAAATACTTTTATTTAATTCAACTTCCTATTCACCAAAACGGACGACGCTAGGTGGCCACAATGCGGTGCAGAAGACAGCTCAGTGAAATTTATTATTTTTTTAAATAACATCGTTGCTGTTGCTGTTATTGTTGCATTTCTTATGAAATATAGAATTACAAGACAGCAATAAATAATACTCAGGAGACATCAGCTCCCCTCACTTCAAGTACAGACATTTCAAATGACAGCTTGCTGACTTAGTTATCAACTAGCTGATCGACATCCTCTGCTTGTTTCCGAGAGTAATGTTCGCACATGTACGAGCAATTAGTAGGGCTTGCTCCATAAACCGGTGCGTGCGAGGTGCGAGAAATGTTAAGCATGTTAAACGTCACCAATCAATCTGTGATTGTGTGTTGTAAGCGGAGAGAGAGAGAGAGCGATACAGCGAGTGAGAGAATCAGTGCAACCCGGTTTAATCGAGATTTGCATCTGGCGGCGTGATGATAACAGCGCTTCTGCGATGCGTGGGATTTTTTTGTGCACTCTGTTCATTATCTGCGTGTTTGCATGCACTGGATTTCACGGAAGCGGGAGTTTTGTAGGGCTGTTCGACTTGAGTATAGTGGAGAAGCCACACGCGGACCAATTAGTCTGCCGGGTTGGGCGATTGAACTCTGGAAGGTCGGGGCTTTAACTAATGACAAAGTTCTGTGCAATTGAAATTTGATATCATCTTAGTGCCCCGCGGAGCCGCACCTGACATTGAACTTTGTTTCGAATCACTCGTTACGAATGATTGACGACTTTAATCTGATGACGGTAGGGTCGAGTGTTTACCTGCAAGCGCGAAGTGATCGTTTAAGCAAAACATTAAAAAACGAAACTCGTGTGCAGACATACGAGGAGCTTGCCGCCTTGTGATGGCGACGACGCGCGTGGTTACAACATCCAAATTACATGGTACCACATACCAAATGGCGCTTTACAATGGAAGGACTTCTAGGGGCACAAAAGCACGCACGGCTAACTCGGAGTTGTTGGACCGAAGAAACGTGCAGGTACGGGCCGTGTTACGTGCCCGAGTAGCAACGGTCATTGTGCTACATTTAGATTTTTGATTAAAATCGTTATTGAAGGTTCTGCTGCAGCACTGATGAAACGCTGGAAATCTGAAATGCATTGCAAAATCAGGTAGCAGGACGTCATTAGAAGTGCTTCGAATTGCTTTTAACGATTTTCAACACGTTCTTACAACGGATTCTTAATATAACATGGTCGCACTGCCTGTATGTGTCCTCTAGTCCCAAACATATATAAAATTAGATCAGAATAGAAAATTGTTGAAACCTTTCGCTTAGACGATTTTGCTGAAAGGCCACCTCAAACATTTATTTTAGTAATTTGAATGTCGTGTCTCCAAACGAACAGAAGCGAAGTCAAACTTACGATGAGAGGCAGTTTTTTTTTTGTCGCAAACAAAAAAAATCATGTGCATATTCATATCACTCTACTAACGATAATGACGGCAATCGGACTCGACAGAGGCGCATACCTACTACAACAAGAGCAGCGCGAGAGTGATGAAGCAGAAAAAAAGGTTAATGCTTGCAGCAGCGACAGGCACTGGGTGTTGTGTTGGATGCTTGGGGGTGGATGGCGCGGCTGATGTTATAATAGCTGTGACCAACTTATATCGTTTTATAACAGGCAGCCTTCGTAGTTTGAAAAACCACGAAAAAAAACTCGCAAGAGTTACCAATTTGACCCGATTGATCCGGTTATGCGTATGGGAGATTTTCTCTCCTTTCGGAGTGGCGTAGTCGATGCGATTGAAAGTATCGCAACAGGTATAGGCGCATAATCATATGATGGCTGCGATCATAGTCTGATCGACTTATCGAAATCGTTTGATGAAGTCGTCCACTTGCGAAGAAAAAAGGAGCCATTTGTTGTACAACAGGTGTTTCCACAAATTGTGTAATTAACGTCTGACATCTTGTTTTTGGTTCAATTTTTTCTCTCTGTACAACCGATTGCTTCCTCATCGGACCTGCCCTCTTTGTGCTTGAACATGGTACAAAACATGCTCCGGAAGTTCAGGCTTGCCAAATAGATCACAGCGCAAAAAAAAATCATGATGGACCAAAATTGATCATTTTTCATGCTTGCATCATCTGCCGTCGAGTTACTGCTATTAGCGTAGCTTAACCTGACCATCTCTCAATTTATTTCCATTTTGACTGGAAAACCGGCGTCGACTCGATGGTCTCACCGCCCATTTGCTTCCTCATCGATGGCCGTTCAAGATACTGGCTAAAGCTCGGTTTCCTCGGTTCCGAGGCGGCTGCAAAACTGTAATCAGTTTCGAGAAAATCTCTGAAGCACAGCCCCATTCCCATCCGCCACCGCCAATAGTGCAGCTCAACAAAGTCGGTAACACGCTTGAGATAGTGGTGAAGAGTGAAGATGTACTTCTTGCATCTTTAGAGCATAACAATACCCCGATGCACAGTGGGGCGACTCCATATAAAGGCTGGCCAAGCAAAAAAAGTGTCGATAAATGCGACAAAGACTAAGTATTTAAATAATTTTGGGGCGCTGAACACGAATTTGGCATCCATTTTTTGTTTGGGGCCGTCCATAAAGCACGAAATCCAATTTTTAATATTTTTTGGCACTTTTTTTCCTTTTTTGTAGAATTAAATGATCTTTGACCACAAGTAGTGCCACTGGGCGTCCTCCCCATTGAAAAAAATACGTAATTTAAGGACGACCCCTCGAACTAAACAAATTTTGCTTCAATATATTTTTTTAATAAACTAAAACAACATAAGTGATACAAACTAATAAAAAAATAAAAAAATCATCATCAGCATCATCATCTTCCGCTGTGATCGCTTAAATTTCGTGTTGAATTGTTTCCAGAAAATTTGAAGTTCATTATACTTATCAGCAGGAAAAATGTCTTTCGCTGCAATTTACATTTCTTCTAGCAATTTTCGATGTTTCATTGTTTCATATATATGTTATCTTCCTAATCCGGTTTCTATGGTTGAAAGAGGACTTTTAAATACATGTATAACACCATGAATTGACAACTTACTAGACATTGAATTAGGTGGTGCCGCTGTAGTTAAAGGCTCCATAATAAAATTCAACGAATTTATGAATTTGAAAACCAAGACACTGGAATGACACAACGTTCTAAATGAATACGAAAAGATGCGGAGGACGACTGTTCTTTGTTTTTTTTTTCTCATGAAGCAAAGTGTGTGCTTTACTTTTGTATGCAAACGAGTGCGAAGCAAAAGCAATCTTCAAACGAGCTATTGTTAGACGGAGTTTGATGGTATGAATTTGCTTCTAGTATTTGACACTTCGATCAGTTAAGCAAATTTCATGATCATAAATTGAAATATGCTGAATGTTTTCAATAACGTTTTTAATTTGCAGCAACTGATAGAGATTGACATAATTAAAATTTCATAAAGATTTGTTTACTGTTCTCTTGTTGAACACTTATTTTATAATTTTTCATTGATAGAATTTGTGATTATTGCCCAAATTTATACTTTATCCTTACGGATTGAGTACGATATCATAAATTTTCATTAATGGGGAATCATGGTTATGATTAAAATTAATCCTGGATGAAATTTCAACTTCAAAAATAAAAACTAAAAAAATCTGCTATCGTTTTCTTCACCAAAGTGACAACTTGCGCAGTTTTGCGCTACAGCGGACAGTATGCATTTGAAAGCTTACGTTTTAACCTAACTCTTGAATGTAGTCACAACCGTGGCAAACTGCGGCAACTAAACTTTTAAGCTACTTTTCTACAAAAAATAACGTTTTTTAATTTTTTTTCTAGTGTCAGGACTACTATGACCAAATTTTACAATATCTAATGAAAAGGGTTCGTTTTGCACAATGTTTTCAACAACTTTTCCTCTGACGTCAAAAAAATCCGAGCTATCATTGAAGCTACAGAGCGTTTCAAAGTAATGTACTTTTTTTCAAAAAAATGTAAAAAAACGGCAGTATGCCATGCCTTGAAAAGTCATAAAAAATTCAGATTTCATGATATTGCGCCCAAATTTTGGATTTTGACTCTTGAATATTATAGCAAAAAAGAAAAAATATTATGAAACAGATAACGAACAAAATTTTTTTTGGCTGATGGCCAGCGATTCCCCACTGTGCGATGGTTGTGTTGTTGTGTGTACTAACCCGACAAACGACCACGTGAAAATTGCATAATCTAGCCAACATTGGCTGCAGGTGGGTAGGTAAGTGGTGAAACCATTTCGTAGCATAACCGGGTTCGGAATTGATTTTAATTTGTGGCAAACAGGCAGAATCTTTTATCTAGCTGAAAATGAAATGTCTATCGTAAACTACTGTACCAACTCTAGGATAAAGCGGCAAATTGAAGATTCACCATTCAACAGTTTTTTGACGAACATAAACCACCGATTTTATCGGACCCAGTGGCATCAAAGGTGAAAATGGTGCCCACCGACGTGGAAAAAGCGATAGTGAAATCATCTCGAATTTTCGGTTGTTTTGCACCCGATTTTAATTCGCGGCGAGATCGAGATCGATCAACGAACTTGGCGGCCAGCTGGTGGAAATGGATGTTGTTATTTTACTGCCAACTTTCGTTGGTAAATATTAATCATTTTCGTACGGCGGCCGCAGTTCGTCTGCCCAAAACATGGTACAACAACGATGATTTGTATCGGCTGGGTTTATCTGTGCGTTTGCTTTAGAAATTTACAGGAGAAAACCCGACATGTCCGATTGAGCGATGTGAGTCAAGATCTTTGGTTTCTGTTATTTTTTGAAGTTAACAGGTGGAAGTTTTCCGCATCAGTTGATTCGGCCATCGATAATAGATTGAATTTTGTGACTTGAGTGCGACTTCTCTCTAGATATAATCATCAATTATAGTAAATAGACCGATATGTGCACCATATTTTATGATTCGTTGACCATGAAACTGACTGGTTGAAAATTACTATGGCGTGGAATTAATATTTCTATCGCTAACGTTGGTGGTTTTCTGACGAGTGTGACAACACTTGGATGTTATTTTTGCTAGACATTTGTGGATATTTTTCGATCCGAGTTGGTCATATGGAAAATTCTCCCTTTCTCCCTTTTCTTCACTTACCATAAACAGTTTTGTAATAAACTAGTTCCAGAATATATGAAAAATAATTTTCAACAGCTTGTATGTTCTAGAATGAATTGACGATTCCGATTAGTTTTTTTAAATGTTTGAAAATTTTCAGGGGTAAAAATCGTAAACCTGATAAGGGTGTTGCATTCGAAAGTGACGAAAATAGAACTGTGTACTTTTCGTTAATTGTCAAAAACGTTCGATTTTAATATTTTTATTGTGAATGTTGATTCTCAAGATAAATCAACGTCATTTTTGATGAACAACTTGATTGCTTCTTGTGATCGACAGTTTTCGGCGGAGTAAATAAATTAAACTACATTTGCCAGTTTGTCCGTACGTTTCGAGTTACTACTGGCTTTCACTCATCATCAGCGGACTCTAAAATTAACTTTATTTAATATACATACAGAACAAAAACACAAAATTCGAACATGCAAACTTTACGACTTACTCTACACACCACAACTACTATTTTGTTTTCGTTTATCTAATTTTCTTCCTTTTCCTGTTTTTAGTTTGCAAATTATAGGGTTGTATGTAGCTTTGAAAATTATAGAGTCTTTTTGTTTGTTAACAACGTTATCATCTCCTCTAACTTTAATATGAAATGTTTCAGCTATTAGTCTTGTATTATGCTTAGATACCTTTCCTTTAATTTTAGTTTTGTCGAAATCAAACTTATGCCCTGTTTCTAAAGTATGTTGGCCCAAACCTGTGCCTCCGATGTTTATTGTCTTAATAATATATGTGTGTTGTTCCAATCTCTTATACAAAAACTGGCTCGTTTCTCCGATATATGATTTGTTACATTGACCACAATTAATCTCATATACCACGTTTGTGTTTTTGTCTTTTGGGATTTTGTCTTTAGTTTTTGTGAACAATATGTTTTTAATTTTGTCAAGTGGCCTATAAGCAACATCAATCCCAAATTGTTTTAGGTACCTAGCTAGTTTTTCTCCTAAGCCTGTGATGTACGGTATAGTGACAAAGCGTTCATTCTTAATTACATTTGGTTTTTCCTGTTTCCTGTGACTTTTGTTCATTTTATGTAATCTTTGCTTTATAACATTTTTTACAAAGAAAACAGGATAATTATTTTTATTCATTATGTTTTTGACAACTTCTAAAGCTTTCTGTCTTAGGTCAGCATCGGTTAGTTTTAGAGCTCTATCTACTACAGCTATCACTGTGTTTTTCTTGTGACAGAAAGGGCTGTCCGATTTGAAGTCCAGATACCTACCGTCTGGATCTTTGGGGAACCATTCAGTCGATATCTTTCCATCGTTTTTCCGTAGGATAGTGTCTAAAAACTTCAGCTTCTCTTCTGCTTCCATTTCGATTGTGAACTGCAGTCTAGGGTGAAAACTATTGAACACTGCAAGAAATTTATCTGTGTTTTCGCGTTTAGCACCCATCAAACAGTCATCCACGTAGCGCCTAAAGAAATCCGGTTTTATACCTCGTGCTTGTAGCTTTCTAGAGCCGCACTTTCAATTCGCTCCAAAACGATGTTCGCTACCACAGAAGACAAAGGTGGTCCCATTGGAATTCCAAACTTCTGTTTTTAAAAACTGTTGTTGTATTGGAAGAAAGTGGATTCCAACACATTTTTCAACATTTCCAAAAATGAACATTTTTCGATAGAGGTATTATTTTCTATTTCATCCCAACGACGGTCAACAGATTCTATCGCGAAGTCAACTGGTACATTTGTAAACAGCGATACTACATCCAGGGAGAAATGTATTGTATCCGAATGTTGTTTGCGTACATCATTGTTTGCGTTTTTGTATAAGAGATTGGAACAACACAAATATAATATTAAGACGAAAAAATTCGGAGGCACAGGTTTAGGCCAACATACTTTAGAAACAGGGCATACGTTTGATTTCGACAAAACTAAAATTAAAGAAAAGGTATCTAAGCATAATACAAGACTAATAGCTGAAACATTTCATATTAAAGTTAGAGGAGATGATAACGTTGTTAACAAACAAACAGCCTCTATATTTTCAAAGCTGCATACAACCCTATAGTTTGCAAACTAAAAACAGGAAAAGGAAGAAAATTAGATAAACGAAAACAAAATAGTAGTTGTGGTGTGTAGAGTAAGTCGTAAAGTTTGTATGTTCGAATTTTGTGTTTTTGTTCTGAATGTATATTAAATAAAGTTAATTTTAGAGTCCGCTGATGATGAGTGGAAGCCAGTAGTAACTCGAAACGTACGGACAAACTGGCAAATGTAGTTTAATTGATTTACTCCGCCGAAAACTGTCGCTCACAAGAAGCAATCGAATAGATGCGGCGATAACCACGATAAAACACTGATGAACAACTTCCAATCACTTCTCACTGTCTGTCTAAGGCTGTGCCACTAAACGCTGCAGAAGACAATCACATAAATCGCCGCAGGGGCGTCTATACTTATCTGGCGTTCTAAAATATACTATGGTGACGGAAGAGGCGTCCTCGCTAAGTTGCACAGTTTTGGAAATAGGTGCGTCATAAGCTTTGTAGCTCTAATCAGAAAGTATTCGCTTGCATCGATCGTGTCTCCTAATATAATTCAACCAGAAGAGCGAAAATGAGGCTCGAGTTATAGGAATTGTGCGAAAATGTTCTTTCTGTGTAGTAAAAAAATAATGTATAAAATTAGGATCTAAGTACTTTATGCGTTGGTTTTAAAATCCAAAACGCGCTAAAATAATATATATTGGATGGTTAACAACCAATTTTCATCTTCAGGTTGCAGGACTGGTAAAACTACTGAATTTAAGACATTTGAATTGGAATCAAATGGCGGAGTTTGTCATGGGATGGACGGATGCTTAAAGATTGCACATTTTAGTCAAAACAAGTTGCTGAAATTTTGTAAAGTTCAAGGCTTTATTCGCGGTAATTTTTATTCAAATTTCATGCAAAGCCGTCAGTGTATGTAATTTTTGATATGCGAAACTGAACGAGAACTGGAGAATGTGACCTAGATCTTGAAAAAATATACCTTTTCCAAACAAAACACGAAGACGAACCCGCAATCTCCACTACAAGTATTTTTGACGTTTTTAAATTTAGTTTAATTTTTTTTTTTTGTTTAGCAAGTATCGAAGGAATAAAGAGAAACCAATTTACGCAGGCATATAGCAAACGGTTTGAGAAACCGCTCAAAACTTGAACGCCCATTTCTTGAATTCGTAAATATGTCTTTTTTTTTCAATCATTCAACCAACATCTAGTGGAAATTATAAAATTGTAAATTATTGGAATCACATTCAAACATAGCTTTTATTACAAAAGGAGCAATAGAGAAAAAACTCCAATTGGGCTCTGAATTATATTTTTCGAATGAATATTTTTTCAGAAAACATTTTAGAGAAGTAAATATATTCGTTTGAAAAATATAATTCAGAGCCTAACTAGGGTTTATGGTAAATGCAAATGTTCGTAGGCGATTCTGGGTTTCATTTTGGATGATTTCATAGCCTCATCTGTTTGACCTTTAGGCGTGATTTCTATTTGTTTCGGGTCAAATTTTGAATCATTTCCATAATTTTGTCTACTGGGAATGCTTTTCCAATCATCATTCCGTGGTTTAAAAGTAAGAATCTGTTCTATTTTTCCCTCTTTTTAATAAAATAGTAAAAAAATAATGTATAAAATTAGGATCTAATTACTTTATGCGTTGGTTTTAAAATCCAAGACGCGCTAAAATAATATATATTGGATGGTTAACAACCAATTTTTATCTTCAGGTTGCAGTACTGGTAAAACTACTGAATTCAAGACATTTGAATTGGAATCAAATGGCGGAGTTTGTCATGGGATGGACGGATGCTTAAAGATTGCACATTTTAGTCAAAACAAGTTGCTGAAATTTTGTAAAGTTCAAGGCTTTATTCGCGGTAATTTTTATTCAAATTTCATGCAAAGCCGTCAGTGTATGTAATTTTTGATATGCGAAACTGAACGAGAACTGGAGAATGTGACTTAGATCTAGAAAAAATATACCTTTTCCAAACCAAACACGAAGACGAACCCGCAATCTCCACTACAAGTATTTTTGACGTTTTTAAATTTAGTTTAATTTTTTTTTTGTTTAGCAAGTATCGAAGGAATAAAGAGAAACCAATTTACGCAGGCATATAGCAAACGGTTTGAGAAACCGCTCAAAACCCATTTCTTGAATTCGTAAATATGTCTTATATTTTTCAATCATTCAACCAACATCTAGTGGAAATTATAAAATTGTAAATTATTGGAATCACATTCAAAACATAGCTTTTATTACAAAAGGAGCAATAGAGAAAAAACTCCAATTGGGCTCTGAATTATATTTTTCGAATGAATATTTTTTCAGAAAACATTTTAGAGAAGTAAATACATTCATTTGAAAAATATAACTCAGAGCCTAACTGGGGTTTATGGTAAATGCAAATGTTCGTAGGCGATTCTGGGCTTCATTTTGGATGATTCCATAGCCTCATCATTTCTGACCTTTAGACGTGATTTCTATTTGTTTCTGGTCAAATTTTGAATCATTTCCATAAATTTGTCTACTGGGAATGCTTTTCCAATCATCATTTCGTGGTTTAAAAGTAAGAATCTGTTCTATTTTCCCCTCTTTTTAATTTGGAAATTATTTCCATCAGTGTAGATTCCTGTGAATTTTGGTGCCACTAGTTCTCGTTAACATAACGTTGAAGCGGCGAACCCGGCGAGCGATTACTATGCGACACTCTGACGCACTTTGACGTACTTCTGTATACACCAGGGACTCCAAAATTCAAGAATGGTTAAAAAGCTAATCTTTCTATTTGTTTATTTGTTTATTTGGGTATAATTTTCATCCGACTCGAAGTCTTAATGAACTAAGGTATATATGTATATAATATTAAAAACTTATCCTATCTAGCTTTTTCTTCAATTTTTGCGAAGGCTTACCAAATTCAAAATGTTCTTCTATACGACTAAACATATTAATACACGAGGCAACGGGTTCATTGTGACCAAAGTTCGTACGATGAGAGTGATTTATTAATAGTGAGGATGATCGAAGGGCTCTTTGCGGCGCACGAAAATTTATCAACGACAAGAGTTCTGGAGAGTCTACCTCATTATTCAACAACTTTGCCACAAATAATACCTGTTGTATCTTGCGGCGGCGTTCCAAGGGTAAATATTTTGAGCATATTTTTTTCTTTTTTGCTTCTATGATCATTCCCAGTTTTCCATTTTTTGTATTTTCTTTGATTTTGCGTTATTTTGAGCACTTTTGCGTTATTTTGAGCTTAATAAGATAGCATTTTTTGATTTTCGTTTTTCTAGTTTAAAGCAGCGTTTTAAGCTGAATTATTTTATATCATTGTCTCTTTTTCTCTAATTCTGAGCAGTGCTAAGGCGATGTGCCTTGTTAATCTTTTTTTAAACTTCAATTTCAGTAAATTGGAGTTTATTTTGAGATCCTTTTTTCATTTCTTTTGGGTTTTGAAAACGTTTAAAAGCATTCCTGGACCTAGTTAAAGATATTTTTTCATCTTGTCTCTTTTGATGTTTTCAAATTTATTATTTATTATTTCTGTGATCCTGGGCTCAACTTGGGGTTATAAATATTTTTTTCAACTTGATCAGTTACAATAATTAACAAGCATCTGAGATAAATTAGAGAACTTTTTCATACACGCATGTTGAGCAAGATAAGATAAGATTGATGGGCTTCAGATGTCATTTTATGCTATTGGTAATTTTAGGACTTATGGCAAAAAGTACAATATCAAAAACCAAGAACAAGCCGTTTTGAAACACTGATTTCGATTGATCTAATTGATCGCTTAATGTTTGCTTTCCCTAGCACGATCGACAGAATATTATACATAGTTAACCGGTAATCATTCTTGGGCTATATAAAAACCGATTCTGCTCAAACTAGTCATTTTACTAATGGATGGTGGGAACCGATCACTGTTGCAAGAGGATGAGGATGGAGTAAGCTTCTTAGCAACAATATACAGCACCCGTGATAGATTTGCAGTATTTTCACAAAAAGAATGACGAACAAATTGTCACTGAATTGGCATATCGTCTTTTTGTCTAAAACTCGCACAACTTAAAATTGGATTTGAAAATTTCAAACTTCTAATTTTTATTAAAAATATTTGGGTACTTTTACTACTCGACAATCAAATGTCTTTTAATGTGTGTAACACATTGAGTGATGAAAAAAATCGTTATTTTTTTTTAGGAAAACAAAAAATAGATCAGCTAAGCATTGATGACTATCTGTTAATGGAGAAACTAGAAACAAAAAAGTTAACATTTGAAACAAAAAAAAAATAAAGCCAGATCGGTTTGTTTGGTATAATGTCTTCGGTAAAGGAGGTATTAGACGAAGCAAATATTTGCGTTTTTTGGTACGAATTTCATTTTTCGCAAATGAAAATCGTATAAAAAATAGCAAATATTTGCTTCAACTAATATCTGCTAAGGTTTGAAGACAGTAATTTTGTCCTTCCAGAGAAATTAAGAAAAAACACACACTCAAAAATAGCGTTGCACCGAATAATAGGGCTGGGAAGTTTTTTTGTGGAAAGTACCGAATTTTTAGTTTACAGAATAATGGTTTTAACTTGAGCTTGACTAGGGTAAGTCACATTAAGTCAATAATAATTTGGTTTTTAATTTTTCTCATCTTATCATCATTTCTCGGCCGAACGGACGACCGAATATTCAACAGAACATGATAATTAAATGAGAAAAACTGAAAACCAAATTACTCATTAATTATGTGGATTACCGTGGTCTAGTTTGAATCATTAGTCGATAACCCGAATATTCGGTAATTATATATATATATATATATATATATATATATATATATATATATATATATATATATATATATATATATATATATATATATATATATATATATATATATATATATATATATATATATATATATATATATATATATATATATATATATATATATATATATATATATATATATATATATATATATATATATATATATATATATATATATATATATATATATATATATATATATATATATATATATATATATATATATATATATATATACATTAATATATTCGAACGAGAAATTTTATTGTTGGACTTTCGTTGCAACACTGTCTTATTGCATGACAAGTTTAGCTTATGCTGTCTAAAAAACAACTTCTTGTAGCTGTAAGCGCTGAGTATCACACTTTTTCTTTGTATACAATGGAATGTTATTATGAACTATAGCTGTTACTGTTATAAACCATAAGGGAACATATTTCAACTTAAGGGGCAATAATGACGTCATTTTGAATTTTTTTAAATCGGAAATTTTCGATGTTTTTTCGACGCCATTTTGTTTTAAGGCCAAATATCAAAATTCTAAGAGTTTGTCCACACATTAGCATCTTCTTACCCATCTTTAAAAAAACAGATCTTAAATCGGACAAAACCTGAGCTCAAAACGATGATTCTACGAAACCGGTTTTGGCATGGTTTTATTATATTTCACATAGCAAAATAATATCGAGTATGTATGAGCATTGATGGTAACGCGCTAATATCTAAAAGTGGTAGTCAAATTATGTCTTATATTGAGTAAAAAAGTCTCAGAAATTGATTGGTAGGAGTCTGATCTACGTGAAATGTCAGCAACATATCGATTTTGCCCCAATTCCCCTGCAATACTAAAATAGGTTTATCTCGACGTTTAATTACCTTTTTTGAAATTTGTTAAACGTTATATCGAGAGTGCAAAAGATACTCAAAGATACAATAACAATTTGTCTTCACATAATTCTTTCCTTTTTGCGGGGAGGGGGTCACATTTAACTTTATCGAAGACGCGATGATTCTGTCTCATAGCTGAAGCGAGACTTCTATGTTTGGACCAGCCCTGGCCAAAAATGGAACCCCCTCCCCGCAAAAGGGGGAGGACCATGTGAAGACAAATTGTTATTGTATCTTTTAGTATCGCTTACACTCTTGATATTACATTAAACAGATTTCAAATAATTTAATCTAATGTCGAGAAGAACCTATTTTAGTATTGTGGGGAATCGGGGCAAAATTGAAATTGCTGACATTTTACGTGGATCAGACACCAACCAATCGATTTCTGAGACTTTTTTACTAAATATAAGACATAATTCGACTACCACTTCTAGATATTAGCACATTACCATTAATTAACATACTCGATATTATTTTGCTTTGTGAAATATACCTAAACCATGCCAAAACCGGTTTCGTAGAATCTCCGTTTGGAGCTCAGTTTTTGTCCGATTTAAGATCTGTTTTTTTTAAAGATGGGTAAGAAGATGCTAATATGTGGACAAACTCTTAGAATTTTGATATTTGGTCTTAAAACAAAATGGTGTCGAAAAAACAACGAAAATTTCCGACTTCTCAAAAATTCAAAATGGCGCCATGGTTGCCCCTTAAGTCGAAATATATTCCTTCATGGTTTATAACTGTAACGGCTATACTGCCGTGATATGACATTGTGACGTAGATCCAAGTGATCAGTTTTTCAGTACGGCCCAAAAACGAAAGAATTTCTCGTCACTTTTGTATGGAAATGTGTGCCAACGTCACTTTGTTTTTTTGATTTTATGCAACGTACGGATAAGTTACAACGAAAAGGAAGATATCGATCGATAGGTATTCGAATAATGAACAAATTGGTATGAAAAACTCATATTCGGGAAAATGGCACTTACGTCACTTTTTCATCTCACGGCAGTATAGTTCATAATAACATTTCATTGTATACAAACAAAAAGTGTGATACTCAGCGCTCACAGCTACAAGAAGTTGTTTTTTAGACAGCATAAGCTAAACTTGTCATGCAATAAGACAGTGTTGCAACGAAAGTCCAACAATAAAATTTCTCGTTCGAATATATTAGTCCATAAAACAAGCTAATGATGCTACTGCATCCCATGATATGAACCGGTTACGAAACAAGTCGACTTTTGCGAAATATTTATCACTACACGCAGCTTTCGGACAAACGAAACCAAACCGGGATCTAATTTACAGCTGGTTGGCCAAGAGAAAACCACATGCCGCACGGTAGAATCCCACGTTAAACAAGCTTTTCATCTTACCATTGACCGCTCAGCCCAGCAAGCGGGATCCCTTTCGCTATCGCATCGTTAAACAATCAACAATCAAACGCATCTCTCCCATACAAAACATCGTTTGCTGCACAAATATAACAACACTGCAGAACTAGTCAATGTGGGGAGTTTGGAGAAGCGGCTGAGAGCAAACCGGCTATTGAATGCGGATTGCATTATTACAAACAACCAACCCGGGCGGTGGCTGCAGCCGCCGGGTTGTCGATGTTGACCGTTTTCGGACTGGCATATCGGCCGCATAGTGAAGGTGAAATTCAAATTTGTTAGCCATAAACTTGTCTACAGAGACCGGGTCGGTTTCGTAATAAATATTTCTAGCCCGCAAACGAACAAACAAACGAGAAACATGATCAATGTGTTCATTTTTTTTCTATGGGTAATTTTTCGCACATGCATAGGGGCATGAAACCACATCACTGACATCACCGCGACTTTATCCATCATATTTCACTTTCTACGGCGATGAGCTCCGGAGTATGCAACTGCGGGTTGCGCAGCATCACAGCAATGCGGGTTCGCTAGGAGAATGCGGCCCCGCGACAAACTCAGCCGAAAGGATTAACCAACAACTAACCGAGCGGGGATTTTGTGTGTGTGATGTTTGCTGTTTGACCTTCGGATCGAAGCACGATAAAAAGCTGCTTTGCGCAAGAAATCAGTTCCTCGTTCGGTTAATTAACATACAAAAGTGTAAATATTTACCTACCCTCAGCCACTCTCGCCCGATGCACCCGATGGGTGTACCTACCTGTCGGCAGCGACAAATCAAACCCACTGTCGTCGTCGTCGTCGTCTTCTGCGTGGCACGTCTAGACGTTGATTGATTGGCATGCTTTGATGTGTCCCGGTGTCACCAGAGGAAGATCTCAGGAGATTTATTAATTCAATTAGGTATCTGCTGGATATGCTCGATTCTGAAGACGCTAATAGAGACGTTGAAAGTGGCATCGACTCTACAATGAATGCACAAATTGGCACGAACTTAGGACCTTTTGTTGATGAGGAACTTGTGAAGTAGCTAACTAACAGGGAAGAGATTTTAGTCGGTCGAAGATAAATGAAGGTAACTTGAATTGGAGATTAGCTTTAAAAAATGTTTTACTCAACAATTTCACTGTCATATGTACTGCTAAGCAACTGACGGAAAGCCGATTTCCGGTTGAAGAGGTGTCAGGTCGACTTCAAGTTATGATTACTGACTGGTCGCTCGAATGTACTAGCGCCAAGACTCCGAACCTCCTGCTTCTGCTCTCCACGAAACAGGTTAAAAATGCATCATAGACATGAAAAAATAGTTGTTAGCAAGACAAAAAAGTAACAAAACTTCAAAAAAATCATTGAAAATTCAAACTTCTATGTATTGCTTTAAAAATTAAGGTTTGAAGCTTCGCTAGTACTCTACCATGAGCTAATTTTGCCTCTGCAGATAATGTTTTGGTAACATGTTTTTCATGAGCTAAGGTCGTTCGCGACAGCATCATTATTCTTTCAAACGAGTTATTGTTATGATTTTCATAATTCCAGTTTGGACGCGCAGAAAAAAAAAGTCTGCGATGGTTTTTAAGAATTCATACCAGTTTTTCGTGAATTCCTCATTAAAAACCAATAAAAAATAGGGTGACTACAAATTGATAGAACACAGCCAAAAATGGTTTTCTTTGCAGTCACCCCAATAATTATATTTGCAAAAATGCAAATGCTTCCAAATGTTAGCGCCGTTTCAAACCAATTGGAGAGACTGCCTACTCAATATTTTATGGTTGATGATACTGAGTTAGCATTTTGAAGTGATCTAGAACAAACAAGTTTATGTGATCAATATTCTGTTCTGTTTGTTCCTTGGATTGTCTAGAAAACATAGATTTTTTTTACCGTAGAATTTTAGTTTCTCTAAATGATTCAATCAATTTTACTAATATCCACTCAATATTTTATGGTTGATGATACTGAGTTAGCATTTTGAAGTGATCTAGAACAAACAAGTTTATGTGATCAATATTCTGTTCTGTTTGTTCCTTGGATTGCCTAGAAAACATAGATTTTTTTTACCGTAGAATTTTAGTTTCTCTAAATGATTCAATCAATTTCACTAATATCCACACATTGTTTTAGAAAGTAGCTGACATTTACTCTGGAAACCGTTATAGACCTCTGCGTTTCTGCTGGCGTCCTCCATTGTACTTGACCAGATGCCTAGCTTGATATACGGTCCAGCCAGCCGCATAACAGCCTTGTGTAACACCCGTAACCGGGCTGCGTGCTGTGCACCTGGACCAAAAGTGAAAGTGCATCGGAACATGTTACGGAGCTGCGGTAGAGTGGAAGCCAGCGAAAGTCGATTGGCGTCCGGTTCGTGTTACTCCTGCGGGATTTTGTTCTTCTGATGTAAGATTCGTGCTTGAGTCACGTCCAAGTCAGTGTGCTAGAGACTGCACTTTGGGTGACCGTATACGAGAACAACAATGGACGTCATTTTTCGACTAAATTTGGCTGGTGACGCAACTTTCGCGATGAGATTTAGACAGCGTCTGAGACAGTTAATTTTTTGCATCTAATTTGAATGACAGTCGTTAACGTGAGTTTTAACAAAAATCAAGCTCGCTCACCGGAATCCTAACCAGAATAACAAAATACGTTTCCTGCAGCTCTTGCCACGCATACCAATCATGTTGGGGAGCTCCGACCATATAAACGATTCACTGCTTTGCAATTTTGATGTTTACATGCGCAAACAGTGGACCACTGGCTGCCTTTGTTTCGATCTTTGTTTGTCGTTTGTTTGTTGTCCAAGGTTAAAGTTTTTTTTTCTTTCAGTCAAACGTCAAACTAGTCATCTTTTCCTGTTTGTTATTTGCTAGAAAAGACTTTTCGTTTCCGTATAGAACCAATTTGGACTGTTCGTGGAGCACCTTCAAAATATTGTCGCTTTTTCACTTTTAATAATGTTTGTTGTATAACAGGATTCCATCTGTATTCCAAAGGCATTACAACCCATTTTTAAACTTTGTAATAAAAAATTACTTGCTTTATTTCTATTCAATCGCTATATTTAGCGTACACACTTAGTTAATTCAGTACATTTTAGTTTTTCGAGGTCAAAATACAAACAATTTGAAGTTACCTTTGTTCTTCATAAGGTCGATCCTTTTTCTCTTATGCAGTCAAAAGAAAATACAAAAACGGTCTTATGTTAACTTTCATTTGTGAAAAAATCGAACAAAAAGTCATCAATTCAGACATGGCAAAATTTAGCGTACAGTTCTAGTTTTCATTCAAGGTCAAACGGTAATGAATCTACAAACGGCCGACTTCGAACCACTACTTCGAATTTTCAGAAGCACAAGACTCGGAAACAGTTTTTTTTTTTTTTTTTTAAGGGGGGATTTGTTAGTAGCTTAAGTATTTATGATAAATATTAGTAAATAATGAGTATGTGTGTCCAATCACAAATGGTGACTTCTCAACACTGTTAGAAATTTGTAATTTTAATTGTTAGGATTTGTTTGCTTTCGCAATTAGGACTTATAATTCGTAGGGATTTAAACCTACTTGTCAGGAAAGGGGAAGTAAACTCACAACTAACTTAATTGCTAACTTATTGGCTATAAAGAGAGCTTATCGTAGCAATTGAGGATTGCAACGATTTTTGTCGAAAATTGTTAATAATTTTATTTGACATAGCTTCTAATGGTTCAACACCAGTAAGTCTATGTAATTCGAGTGTACCAAACCAAGGAGGACGCTTCAAAATCATTTTCAGAATTTTATTCTGAATCCTTTGGAGCGTTTTCTTCCTTGTTGAACAGCAACTTGACCAGATCGGTACAGCATAAAGCATTGCTGGTCTAAAAATTTGTTTGTAAATCAAAAGTTTGTTCTTTAAACAAAGTTTAGAATTCCTGTTAATGAGAGGATATAAACATCTCGTATATTTGATGCACTTGGCTTGTATACTCTCAATGTGCTCTTTGAAAATAAGTTTTTTATCATAAATTAGTCCTAAGTACTTAACCTTGTCGGACCAACTTAAAATAACCCCATTCATCTTGACAACGTGATTATTGTTTGGCTTGAGGAAAGAAGCCCTAGGCTTATGCGGAAAAATTATCATTTGAGTTTTAGAAGCATTGGGAGAGATTTTCCACTTTTGCAAGTAGGAAGAAAAAATATCTAAACTTTTCTGCAATCGACTGCATATGACACGAAGACTTTTTCCTTTTACGGAAATGCTTGTGTCATCGCAGAACAATGACTTTGTGCATCCTGGAGGCAAATCAGGAAGATCTGAAGTGAATATGTTGTACAGGACTGGACCCAAGACTGAACCTTGAGACACACCTGCTCTGACAGGAAATCTATCAGATTTTGAATTCTGATAGACAACCTGCAGAGTTCGATCAGTAAGATAATTTTTTAAAATTTTGATTAAGAAAATTGGAAAATTAAAAGTTTGCAATTTCGCAATCAAACCTTTATGCCAAACACTGTCGAATGCTTTTTCTATGTCTAAAAGAGCAGCTCCAGTGGAATAACCTTCAGATTTGTTAGCTCGTATCATATTAGTAACTCTGAGCAATTGATGAGTTGTGGAATGCCCATGGCGAAATCCAAACTGTTCATTTGCAAAAATTTAATTTTCGTTGATGTGTGACATCATTCTGTTAAGAATAATTCTCTCAAACAGTTTACTTATTGAAGAAAGCAAACTGATTGGTCGATAACTTGAAACTTCAGCTGGGTTCTTATCCGGTTTTAAAATGGGAGTAATTTTTGCATTTTTCCATAATTTGGGAAAATATGCAATTTTGAAGCAGCAATTGAAAATTTTCACTAAAAATTCCATTGTGCTCTCAGGGAGATGTTTGATTAGTATATTAAAGATTCCATCGTCACCAGGTGCTTTCATATTTTTGAAATTTTTAATAATTGATTTAATCTCATTCAAGTTAGTTTCAATTATTTCTGCAGGTAAAAAATTCTGGGAAGAAATTAAATCAAATTGACGTGTGACTTCATTTTCAATTGGACTCACAAAATTCGAATTTGAGTTATGAACACTCTCAAGCTGCTGAGCAAGTCTTTGAGCCTTTTGTTCATTGGATACAAGAAAACGTTCACCATCTTTTAAAACTGGAATAGGCTTTGAAGGTTTCTTAAGAATCTTCGACAGCTTCCAAAATGGTTTTGAATATGGTTTCAATTTTTCAACTTTAGTCTCAAAATTTTGATTTCTCAGAAGAGTAAGTCTATGCTTAATCTCTTTCTGTAAATCTTTATAAATAGTTTTAAAACAGGGTCGCGAGAACGTTGATATTGACGTCTGCGGACATTTTTCAAACGAATTAGAAGTTGAAGATTTTCGTCAATTATTGATGAATCAAATTTCACTTCAGCCTTTGGAACAGAATAATTCCTGGCATCAACAATTGCACATTTTAATGCTTCCAAAGCGGAATCAATATTCACTTCGTTTTGCAAATCAAGCTCATTATTGAAATTTCTCTCAATATGATTATTATAATTAAAAACAGAGCTCATAGGGTTTAAAACTGATTTATGTGATAAAGAAAAAGTTATTGGAAGATGGTCAGAATCAAAGTCAGCATGTGTGATCAAATCACTACATACATGACTTTGATCTGTTAGCACCAAATCAATTGTTGAAGGGTTTCTTACAGAAGAAAAGCATGTAGGACTATTCGGAGACAAAATAGAATAGTATCCTGAAGAACAATCATTGAATAAAATTTTGCCATTGGAATTACTTTGAGAATTATTCCATGAACGATGTTTAGCGTTAAAATAGCCGATTATAAAAAATTTCGAACGATTTCTGGTGAGTTTTTGTAAATCACCTTTAAAATAATTTTTGAGCTCGCGTGTGCATTGAAATGGTAAATATGCTGCGGCAATAAATAAAATCCCAAGTTCAGTTTGAACTTCAATTACCAAAGTTTCAATAACTTTCGTCTGTAGATGGGGAAGAGCACGATGTTTGATTCGGCGATGAATAACAATTGCAACTCCACCGCCGGAACCCTGAATCCTATCATATCTATGAACCACGTAATTGGGATCGTATTTTAGTTTTATGTTAGGTTTTAAAAATGTTTCAGTAATAATTGCAATATGCACATTATTTACTGTTAAAAAATTAAAAAGCTCATTCTCATTGGCCTTCAATGAGCGAGCATTCCAATTTAATATTTTAATTGTTTTATTTAAAATCATTGCTAAATTGTAAATTAGAAACAATTTTAATAGTAAAATTTGTGCCTATTTGAATGGCTTCAAACATTGATTTTGCCTGCAACATGGCGTTCATAAGATCGAACATTGCCTGTTGCAAAAAAGAAAGTTTACCTGCCGTAATAGGCCCCAGGCAGTTGACATTAGAAAAAATATTTTCGGTAGCAATATTAGCTGGAGCGATAGGTGTACAATTATTTTCTAGCGTGTTTTGCTTACCCATATTAACGGTCATTTTCGAACTACCAACACTAGGCGGTATAATGTTCGAACTACCTGTAACCTGTGCATAAGTTAAACGGGTATGCAAAGGAGTAGGTAAACTATGCGTTACTGGTACGCTTGAAGAATTTTGTTTTGAAGTTGGTTTCAATTGAGAAATTGAATTTTGTTTACCTTGCCTTGCCTTAACAATTGCTAAACGGACTGGGCATTGATAAAAATTTGACATATGGTTGCCGTTACAATTCGCACAGCGAAAATTTTTACTCTCTTTCACAGGACATGTGTCCTTTTTGTGAGAAGAGTCTCCACAATTAAGACATTTTTGGTCCATGTTACAGAATTTGGAACCATGGCCATAACGTTGGCAAGTACGGCATTGGGTGATATGCTTTTCACCTTCGCCATACTTCCTAAAAATTTACCACTTTACACGCACATTATACAAAGCATGTGCTTTTTCAAAAAATTTTTAGTTGTTAACCTCATTGCGGTTAAAATAAATTAAATAATTAACAAGGGAAATTCCAGCTCTCTGACTGTTTTCGCCTCGTGATTTTTGTTTCATTAGAATTACTTGAGTAGGGGCTATGCCAAGTAATTCTGTTAAAGTAAGTTTGATCTCATCAACAGTTTGATCGTTGGTGAGACCTTTCAAGACAACCTTGAACGGCTTGGCGTTCTTGGTGTCATATGTAAAAAATTTGCACATCTTGTCAGTTAAATACTGAACAAGACGATCACGACCCTTTACTGAGTCGGCTAACAAGCGGCATTCACCTCTACGGCCAATTTGATAGGTAACTTTAACGTCAGAAACAAACGTTGAAAGTTCTTTTTTGAATATATTAAATTCAGAAGAAATAGTTACCACAATAGGTGGAACTTTCTCCTTTTTTAAAGATTTTATATTTTGTATAGTTTCATTATTAATAACTTTCATTTCACCAGCTCAGGCAAAATATCAAAAGGATTGTCACTACAGACACTCGAAGTGTCAGAAAGAGATGCCTCTCTTTTCCTCCCCGCAGCGATGCGAGGTTTCTTTTTCCGTCCAGCCATTTCAGGTGATACGAAAAAAGTTAAAACAAATGTTAAATTCAAAAGTAGGTAGTCTTGAGAAAGACTGATGGGAAATAACTTTCAGGTAGTCTTTAAAAGACACACTGACAAAACACAGACTTTGAAGCTATAGGCAGTCAAAGACCAGTCCACAAGAAACCGAAAAAACGTCTGATCTGTAGGACAGTTCAAGACACACTGATCGGAAACAGTTAATGCATCACCAGTGAAAACGCTATTTTATGTTTGCTGTGGTGAATCAAACATAAAACAGCGTTTTCACAGGGAACGCATTATCTATTTCCGAGTTCTGTGCTTCAGAAAATTCGAAATGGAGGCTCGAATTCGGCCGTTTGTGGCTTCAATACCGTTTCACCTTAAAAACAAAATAAGAATCAGTTGAAAACAGTCACCAAATAACAAGTAATGATCGTTTTATATTAGGTTTCTGGTCGCTATAGACGGCAGGCTTTCCCAGTTCCCTATAATCGTCGTTAAGAGTTAAGCCTGTATTACACTCTTTGACCAATGGTGAAGTATTTGACCTTTTGACATGATGGCCAAATTTATTTGACATCATGATTGTTGTTTGCCCGTCTGTTCAGAATCTGTCTTCCAAGAGGTTGATTTTAGTGTCATCCGTAGATAGAAACTTGTTCTAAAACTCTTTCGGTTTGTTCACACACTGACAAAAAAGAGTATGCTTTTTCCGAAAATTTAAAAAAAAAGAGGTAAATATTTTTGAGAACATTTAAAGTGTGCGCTCAATTTTGTAATGGTCGAAATAGAGATTTTTATCGATTTTTAGGATTAAATATTAAGCCAGGCTTGTTATTCTCATAAATACGTGATAAGAGCGTGATTAAAATCCATCACGCACTTCATCTTCGGCATGAGTACTGCATGTAGCAATTTTGAGCACCACACTTCATTTCTTTGCTTTGTGCTATCATTTGCTGCTCGAAAAAAAACTCACTTGCTGCTCACAACTCAGCCGAGCGAAACAAGAGTGGAGAATCACTCTAGTGAGAATACACCGAAGTACACCGCAATGCGCACTAATACAACAGAGACAACTCGTAGAAGAATGTGATGCGAAATGATCGAAATGTGATCGAAAGCCACAGCAAACGCAGCCTACTTTCCTGCCCAGATGCTCCTTTTTTTGAAAAATGCTCAAGAGTGTCATTGTGAGCTTTGTTGTGTAGTTATTGTGCGTAATATCCTTTCGAGTGAGAAAGCTCACCTCAAGATATTATCTCTCACGAGATATATATTTCAGATTCCACCACGATGTTTTTTGCACACTCCTCAGATACACACGATTTGCAGCTCTCTTCGAACATATTTCACTTTAGATAAATGGAATGCATTGTCAAATCGCAAGTGTACAGTCAATTCTACGATTGACTCCTTTATTCAGTAGTATTCTGTGTTTCAGTACGAAAAGCTCGTTAAAATAATGTGTTTTGGTTTCATCACATTCATGCAGAAAAATGGAAAACGTGAGTTGAATTTAATCCGAAACTTATCTACCTTTAATTAGGAAATAATTGATTTGATGAGAAGGTCATCAATATATAGCTTTGTATGAGAATATTTTTCGAACTAAATTTCTATTTTTAGCAACGGCTTTTACCCGTTAATACACAAGTTCATTAAGCATACAGTATGTGCAGTAGGGAAAGCGAAAAATAAGCGAACTGGAAATATGATACAGATTTGGAAAAATATACCGCATCCCGACGGGACATGAACCCGCAATCTCCCTGTCTCCGGCATTGTGTTTTGACCAATTAAACTACGGGGGACGGTGGTACTGTTCCACAATCTATATCGTATCACATTCCACTGCCGACTTATTCTATTGCTCATCCCTAAATACACACACAGTTATTTATAGACTGAAAGGAATGTCTCATCACACACAGAAGAGTCAGCTGATGCTGATAACTCTTATAGACCCTTGTGGTCGAGACCAAAGTCAGTCTGAGTCGTGCTTGCAAGTGCGACACAACGGAAGAGGCTCCGTAGGGGCTAAATTTTTCGAACTAAATTTCTATTTCTAACAATCCGTCGGGATGCGGTGTATTTTTCCAAATCTGTATCATATTTCCCAATCGCTAATTTTCGCTTTCTCTACTGCACATATTGTCTGCTTAATGAACTTATGAGAATATTTTCCATTTCTTTTTTTCTATATTTGATCTCGTCAGATTCAATTCCGTCTTAGGAAGATTCCCTTCATCCGTAACAATTAATCTACTGGAATGTTTTCAAAACAAGTTATGAACAAAATATGAATTTCAAGAATATTTTATTATTATTGTTGTTTATTTTCTAAAATTCATCCGACACAAGGCTTAATGAATTGGTGGCTGGGAAAAGCCGCCTTGAAAAAGTACGTAGCGGTTTTCAAAGCGTCATAAAAACTCAGTATCTTGATAACAGGAAAATTACAAATAAATGACAATACTTTTCCATGCAAAAACTTAGTACAGATAAACATTTAAAAGTTGTAAAAAGCTGAAAATTAAAATTTTGTTCATTCAAATTGTACCATTTAAATTGCTGAGATAGCTGAAGGAGTCGCTGAGGGCGAGAGGGGTAGTTCAGTTTAGGTGACGACAGGATGTTTGGGCAATCGTAGATTCCAGTTAGAATTTTATGTGCAGTTCTTGCAATGATATCCTTCCTATGCCGTCCTAATGGTGCTATAACAACCATCGAACAGAGATCCTCATATCCTTCGCAAATCCTTCGTACAAAAATCTTTTGTACACGTTCGGTACGTTGGGCCCAAAACTCGTATTCAATGTTGTACACGGTGCAGGCAGACTCCAATATGGAACGTACCGGTGAACATCCAGGATCATCAAATTCCTTGTCAATTTTCATAACTAAGCAAAGTTGTCGGTTGGCTTGTTAATTTTAGTGTCAAGTATAACACCGAGATCAGTGAGAACATCTGAGCGCGTTCCTTCCAGCGATGTGTTAATCATAAAACAAAGGGTGTTTTTTCGGTTAAGCTACGGAAAACTTAGGGATACAAATCCACATGTGATTAGGGCAGCACCAATCGGCGAAAAGGTCAATTAGCTCTGGGAGTCTGCTGCAGTCGTCGTGAGCTTGAATGAGCTTATAGATTTAAGTATCATCACCGCATAATAGTCTCGTGCCTGAAGACAATAGTCTGGTTACAACGTTGATAAATAGTAGAGGTCCTAAAATACTGCCTTGGGGTACTCCTGAGATGCTACAGGAGTAGATTGATTTAAGTCCGTATAGATCGCATCAACTTGAAATTTAAATACATACTGAAACTGGGGTGACTTTGATCACTTTTTTGATTGTATCTCAAATATTTTCAGAATATACTGAAAACAATATTATTCGCTATTTTTTTCAAAATAAGTACTGGCATGCATTGAAAAAGATTCAGTCACTACTTGAAAAGTTTAGCAACATTTTTGCTGTTTTTGTATATGCTCTAAAAATTTTACACCAATCATCATTCCGGGGTGACTTTGATCACTTCATTGTTTTGATGAATTTGGTGTAACACTTTGCTACTTGCACTAAATTGAACAGCCTTAAACGGCTTAAACGAGTTTATAAATATGGAAAGCAATTTGGGGGCCATTCACATTCTACGTGAACAGTTTATAATGGCGAATGTACGAGATTCATACGAATTTTTTTAGAATATATATGAATTGTTATCCACTGAGAGAGAAGGTGGTCTAAAATCATCAAAAACTAGTCCACGAGGAATATGACTGATGAAATTGGCCAAATTTGCATGTTACTTCACGTCTTGGGTTTTTGTTAAGAAGAAATATGTAATACGCTGTGGAGAATATTGGGACTCAACATTGCCTTTGAAGAAAAACTTGCAAAAATAACAATAAAATGTATTATTATAATATTTGTTCATCTTAAGAACTATCTGGGAATAAAATAAATAAACTTACGTATTGCAACTTGTTGTTTTGAATCTGCCTGAACCGATTGTTTGTATGCAACAAAAATCGCCAAAAATACACTTTCTTTTCAATTAATATTTTAGCATGAAAAACACTCTTTAATAGCAGGAAATGCATGAGTAGTAGCAATGCGAACATATATCCACGCATTCAGTGAAGATTACGACAAGGCCCAAGCAGTACGAGCGCTTTTTTACCACATTTTCTAAAAAGAGGTACAGTGATCAAAGTCACCCCGGTGATTAAAGTCACCCCAGTTTACGGTATTTCGTAGGCAAAAAGATGTTGGTTCCAGGAGGTTATTCGTCACGGATCTGCCGGGGTAAAAACCATGCTGAGCAGTGGAGATTTAGCTTTTCACTCAAAACTTTCGTGCTTTCGTGTAAAATTCTTTCCAGCTGCAGAGAGATTATTGACCTTGCAGAGAAATGTTGAAAATAGATGCCAACGGAGATTTTAAAGCCTCAAGGCAGTTTTTCAAAACGACAGCCGGAATGCAATCAGTGTAGGGCGTTAAGATTGTTTCAGATTACTGACAGCTTTGACAACATTCTCGTTTGTAACTCTGAAGGTATCTGTAATGAAAAAGTCACTGGAAACAGGCAGCAGAGCGACGGTAATATTATCATCTGTGGTTCAACTACTGTTGTAAACGCTAGCGAAATCACATTTACTCTTTAAAGTAGATGCTTCTCTTTGGAGCGGAAACATCCTGGAGGGGAGACCGTCCTCTTTGCGTTTCGTGTTGGCAAATTTCCAAAATCCTTTAAATCCATAAAAGCAAAGATTAAGTTCTGCTTTTTGCTCGAACAACCTAGAGAGTCTTCTGTTTGCTGCTCTATAAGATCTACTTGCAGAGATAAAGCGAAATCGGTTGACAGGATTCTTGCACTTTCGGATTTGGATTCCTGTGAATCTAGGTGCTGCAAGCCATTACCAAAATGGCGTTTTTATTTAAGGGCTTCGGAAAAGTGCATTGTAATTCCCAATTCAATAACGGCGTTTCTAACTTTAATAACTTATTTGTTTCTTATTTGTTTGCTATTCACGCAGTAATATATGTTTATGATTTGAAGCAATTTGTACACGTATATAACGATTTACATTATTTTGTAAAAAAAATCCAAGATCAGTTGTTCCCCTTTCGGGCCAAAGACAATCATAACATGAAAACCTATATGAGTTATTTTTTCATTCATTCTACATGTTTGCTAAGTGAAGAATTCGCAAACCATTTCAACAACAACCACCTAATACAAACATCTAGAAACGGCTCAGAAAAAGTTGCAAAAAAAAAATATTATAATCAAGCCGAATCATTTCATCGTCAGCTCATAAAATTAAAGATTATCGCGGAAATGGCAGATGGGCTAAACCCACGCTGATCCGCAATTAGATGCTTTTGCAGATCATTTGGGTATTCCAGTGCCGAGGTAGCTAGAAAAAAAAACTATATGATAATCCTGCTGATCACATGATAATGAGTGTTCGATCTACATCGAGCGCTTCGTCAGCTTATTTTCGAAAGAAACGCCTGGCGCACAAAACCCACGGATGATGACGTACTCCGCAGCTCGTAAACAACATTCTTGATAGTGTATTCAACCTCGAATGATTGATCTGGCAGTAGTGTGCCTCGGTGAGTGAGTGGCTTGGCAGTCGTGTCTCGGATCTCGCTCCAAGCCATACGTGATTCTGAGTACCTACCGCCCGAGAACGGATGTAAGCCCGAAGCACTTGCTTCTCTACACACCAGCATCTCTCGGCACGGGGGAAATCCGCATGCCACATTGTCTTCCAATTAATAGCTCCGACCGTCAATTATCACTTTGGAATCAATCACAGCCCGGGCTGTGTATGTGACAGATGACGACGCTCCGGTACAGATCATCCGCACCGTCACCACCACGAGGGGCTGGGCAGAATCCGTGCCATTTACCTGAATGGGTTAATTAGACAGCGGGGTCGTCGGAATAAGGCCGCCACGATCGGCTCGAGAGAAGGAGCGGATGATCATTTTAATTCTATGTACAGCGGGTGTAGCTTAAGATGAAACAAGGCAACATTTTTTGAGTGCTTTTCGTTGCAATGCAATTGCAAAGATAATAACTATTCCTATTAATCATAATTAACGATTAGTAAAGTTTTTTTAGAAGTGAGTATGATACGATACACGGTTGGAAGAATACAAACCTAGACCATCTAATATGACGTTCACTAACATAAGTTTTGGTTGTTATTGAATTATTAAATTTTTCCACACTAATACTTCAAGTGGAAGTAATCGATAATTTCGTCTAATTTTTCTTCAACCGCGAGGTAAAATTCCATATTTTATGCTCGTACTTGTTTGGCCCGAGAGGACCCTGAAAGTAATTAGGTTTAAACTTGACACTCTGGTCGTTAAAACGGCGCACATGCACCGACAGTAAAGTCGATTAGGTATTGTAGTCATGCCCGATTGGGTCACACCGAACACTCAAAGAGACCTTCGCGAAAAAAAAAACGAAAGTACACGAACTTCCAGATTGTTGGGCCGCGGGGGGTCAGTGTGCAAGTAGGTCTTCGTTAATTAGCAATTTAAATTAGAAACGAAAAAATGCAATAATCAGCATCGTTGACATTGTCCTGCGCGGTCACGTACCTAGCGATGATGGCGGTTTCGTTCGAGGAGGACAAAGGCGAACCCAAGCATACCTTGGGCAAGCTCATTTATGTAATTGAAAAAAAACTTATTATTTTCTTCTTTGCTTTGTTCTTTGCAGGTATGTATCGTCTATTTGACTATCCGTTACGTATTCATTAAGTATCGCGATGAACTGCTGCATTTATAGTCGGTGAGTGAAGCGCAAAGCATATTTCAAATTTTCCCGAAAAAAAATCAATTGCTGTGTGAAAAACAAATGGTATAAATTAAAAAAACTGCAGTTAGAATTCATTGCCTACCGTTTGCAGAGGTTATTAAAAGCGATAAACAAAGAACCCGCCAAAGTCGGTGCGAAACAACGTCGAAGGAGTCTTAAGAGTCAAAATTTTCGCAAGCAAAAATGGCCCCCTGAGCAATTAAAGCAACGTCGGAAAATGTTCATGAAACCTAATAAACTTCACCTTCAGTTTAGCCTTCTCTTTAGACGGTTTGAATGTATTTGCTAAATCCTACTAAAACTTGTTGGTTTGATCATGTCAATTCATTTTCAGAAACAAACTTCAACTACTTTCACAAAAAAAAATGTTTTTAATACAGTAATTCCTCACATCCCACAATTATTTTTTAAGATTTTTTTTTGGTAATAATGAATGATTTTCACTCCTTTTCGTGAGACTTTTTGCGATAATAATTACCAAAATTTTCTTCCCAATTTTCTTTTGCCTTTAAAATTAAATTAATTTGCCAATGAGATATATACAGGTGAAGAAGATGAAGACATTTGTCTGTATTGATAACGTAAAATAAGCAAACAACACGTGCTTTTGGGTTGTGACGTAGGTTTCGACCAACGAGTAAATGCCATTTGAAATGATTTTGCGCATTGTTTAATTGAGCTTAAGCTTGAGCTTGACGACCGCACATTTTGTAGTTGCTCCTCCGAGTAAGATTTGAGGTAGAGAAGTTGCACAGGGAATCACGTATAGGGCTACTTGGGATTAGATCACCATCTGCAATGTACAACAATTCAGTAGTTTCCGCTTTGTTTAGATCCATAATGGCGTCTACCCCGTACGTCGTTAGGGTAAAGAAGAAGATTGTAAGGAAGGACGTGTCACAGTCGTTGTTGCCGGAAACCGAGTTTACCTCTGCATCTCCACGACTGCGACGGAAAGGTAGGGTTTGGTCAGTCGAATACCCTCGAGAAAGCAAACACACTTCAGTAAATGCGGTTCTTTGACAGGTATACATCACGATGTTACTTTGACTTTGACAGGTATACATCACGATGTTACTTACCCGGGCCGAAAACGCATTTACACCGGACCAATATGGACGACCGCTCTATTTTTTACTGCCGTCGCAGACACGGCAAAAACTGACAAAGCTCCATGCATCCATAGCCAGAAAACTTATAAACAAATTTGCATATCAAACAAAGCAGAATTCTAAGTTTATTTAAAAAATGCAAAAACAACTGCAATCAAGATTTGGTTGTCATGGTCTACTGTCACGTCGACCGACTTCGTTTCATTCAACATAAATAAAGAAAAATTGTTTATGTGTATCAAAACAAAAGCATATAACTGGGTAAAATGTCCGTAACCGTCCGATTAGGACTCACCATCGAAGGCGATATGATCAGATAGGGTTTTTGATACTGGTTTTTCATGATACACTTGAATTGATATCAGCGTTTCTAATAAATGACGGCAGTTATGTACCAAAAATGATTTTTATTGCCGATACACTTAAAACGATTTAATATATTGTAGTACTTGCAACTGTATTTTAATGCCTGAATGATTTGCTTTTTTGATATTTCATGTCAGAGAATCTAATCACATTCTTCTACCGATGTCATCCTACTGCGCATACGGGACGGTGGTACAGCGAGAAGATCCTAAAACCGATCTCTCCAAATTCCAAAAAAAAAACAAAATTTCTCTCGCTCGACCGCTGTGTTCACATCGAACGAAAAAAAAAATCTCTCTCTCTCTCCCTCTCTCTTCCTCTCTGTTTACCTCCCTCTCTCTCCGCTATCTCTCTCTACCTCTCTCTCTCCGCTCTCTCTCTCTCTCTCTCTCTCTCTCTCTCTCTCTCTTTCTCTATCCCACCCTCGCTATCTTTTTCTCTTTCTCTCACTCGCTCGTGCTCTCTCTCTTGATCTCTCTCCATCCCACCCTTGTTATCTCTTTCTCTTTCTCTCAATCGCTCGTTCTCTCTCATTATCTCTCTCTCGCTCTCTCTCTCTTTCTCGCTCTCTCTCTCGCTTTTTCTTTCGCTCTTTATCTTTTTATCTCTTTATCTCTTTGTCTCTTTATCTCTTTATCTCTTTATCTCTTTATCTCTTTATCTCTTTATCTCTTTATCTCTTTATCTCTTTATCTCTTTATCTCTTTATCTCTTTATCTCTTTATCTCTTTATCTCTTTATCTCTTTATCTCTTTATCTCTTTATTTCTTTATCTCTTTATCTCTTTATCTCTTTATCTCTTTATCTCTTTATCTCTTTATCTCTTTATCTCTTTATCTCTTTATCTCTTTATCTCTTTATCTCTTTATCTCTTTATCTCTTTATCTCTTTATCTCTTTATCTCTTTATCTCTTTATCTCTTTATCTCTTTATCTCTTTATCTCTTTATCTCTTTATCTCTTTATCTCTTTATCTCTTTATCTCTTTATCTCTTTATCTCTTTATCTCTTTATCTCTTTATCTCTTTATCTCTTTATCTCTTTATCTCTTTATCTCTTTATCTCTTTATCTCTTTATCTCTTTATCTTTTTATCTCTTTATCTCTTTATCTCTTTATCTCTTTATCTCTTTATCTCTTTATCTCTTTATCTCTATATCTCTATATCTCTTTATCTCTTTATCTCTTTATCTCTTTATCTCTTTATCTCTTTATCTCTTTATCTCTTTATCTCTTTATCTCTATATCTCTATATCTCTTTATCTCTTCATCTCTTTATCTCTTTATCTCTTTATCTCTTTATCTCTTTATCTCTTTATCTCTTTATCTCTTTATCTCTTTATCTCTTTATCTCTTTATCTCTTTATCTCTTTATCTCTTTATCTCTTTATCTCTTTATCTCTTTATCTCTTTATCTCTTTATCTCTTTATCTCTTTATCTCTTTATCTCTTTATCTCTTTATCTCTTTATCTCTTTATCTCTTTATCTCTTTATCTCTTTATCTCTTTATCTCTTTATCTCTTTATCTCTTTATCTCTTTATCTCTTTCTTTTTCTCGGTTTCTCTCTCTCTATATCTCTCTATCTCTCTCGGTCTCTCTCTCGATATCTCTTTCTCGATATCTCTCTCTCGACATCTCTTTCTCTCTCTCTCTCTCTCTCTCTCTCTCTCTCTCTCGACATATCTCTCTCTGTCTTTCTCGGTATCTCTCTTTCTTTCTCTCTCTCTTTCGTTCTCTCTTTTTCTCTCTCTCTCTCTTTCGTTCTCTTTCGCACTCTATCTCTCTCTTTGGATCTCTCCTCATCGCTCCTTCTCTCGCGCTCTGTATTTTCTAGATGCAATTTTTTGTCTTTTACAAATAATTGAGCAATTTTGTTCGACTGACTCGAAAATTAGTCATTGCTGATTGTTTCTTATTCTCTTCTTTTATTTTGTAGGTTTGCTCAATTTATCTTTTGTTTTGCTTTTACTTTACACTCCGCCCAATTCTTATATTGTTCTCATAATAACTTTAATTTTATGATAAGTTTTTTCTATTTTGATTTAAATTTTATTCAGAGAAGAAACTTTTTGTTATGAACAGCTCAAAAATATTTCAATCTATCATATCGGCACTCGTAACACAAATCAATTGGGGTACTGACGTACTCTTCATTTTGACTCTAACGACGTCTCTCAACCAGAGTTGCCAGTTAAGTGTAATTCACCTAAATGTGATATTTTATTTTTTTACATGTGTTTTAAAGTTTTGTTTTTTGTTAATAGTAGGAAATCAGCTACTAGGTTGCGCTTTCGAGAATGGATCAAAATAATATTCATGAGAAATCGGCGAACATTGCACAGTGTCCAGGAATGCAATCTAGCAGAACACAATTATAACTCCATATAACTATTTTGAGATAATGTATTCGCAAATGTTCATGAAAATAATCAAGGATGTGGTCCCCGTGGCTCTGTAGTTAGCGATGTCGGTCGGCTAGCTCTCCCACACGGTTGTGATATCGGGTTCGATTCCCAATCGCGTCGAGGATCTTTTCGAGCTGGAAATTTTCTCGACTCAGCACTGGGGCACGGTGTATCGTTGTATCGTTGTACTTATCCTACACATACAAAATGTGCCAAAAACAATATCGATAACGAATTCTCTCACCTAATCTAGTTGATCGAGACCGCTATTAGCCCCAAGGCTAAGCGTGCGATATTGTTTTTTTGTCCGTGGCTTCTTGAATAGTTGTGACTTTGGAAGGGTTTCGTATTATTAGCTAATAAACAACTTTGTAATAGAAACCATCCTTCTAAATTGAAAAAATGAAGAAAAAATATTTAGTACTAGTACTAGTTCAGTACACGTTTAGTACAAATATTTTCATACAAAAATATTCCTTGATTATTCACATGAACATTGCTGAAAACACTATCTCAAAAAACCAACACGATCAGGAGTTATTTTTTAGTCTTGCGAAATAAATTCTAAGTTTTTCTAAGTCAGTTTATGTAATATTGGATGTGCGAAAAAATAAATACATATTTGCTTTACAAAAATATTGTATTCTTGGTAATTCTGATACCACTAAATTATTATTTGCTAACACTGAAAGTATTTAACTTGTGAACACCAAAGCAGATATAAATTAGATCTATCTCTAATGAAGAAATAAAATCATTTGACCAGTTTATAATGGTATTACAACGATAATTCTCTGTAGCAGATTGCAGAAAATACACAGGGTGGTTAAACTTTGTGTGCCAATTGCTCAAAATAATTTTTTTGCGTTTGGTTAAGCTTGGTTGCACACCGACTAATTGTATTATTAAATTTCAATTGAACTGAAACCTACAGAATTATTACGACTTAAAGTGCACTCATGCCTGCTGACTCAGACTATTCTTACGAACAAAAACAATATAACGTGACTCTCCTGTTTCTCCTCCATTCCATCATTGAAACCTCCCAGATATTTGTTTATTGCACGCAGGAGATTCCTTTGTTTCGTCACCGAAAACCACCCGGATGTTCCGATTGCACAAGTTATGCGCATTCTTAACCCACTGGAAACCCAGTTTTGGTACATCATGATGAACAAGATTAATCGAAAATCACGATCCAGTGGAATGAATAATTATCTTCCGAAAATCACCGAGCCACGGCAAAAAAATACAAAACAACAAGCTTTCGGGATTAATATCTTTGCACGCTTTGCACGCATGGAAGACTTTTTCCCCCGCGGCGAATATTTGTTTGCGGATATCGGACCATGGTCATTCATAATACAGATAAAGAAAAAAAACGATTTCTGCTTCGCCGGATCCCAAGCGATTCCAAGTACTGATTAAACATGCAGAAGATTAAATTTTTCAAAAAGCTTACTCAAGATTGCGCAAGACCTTTCGGCTCGCGTGCCGGCATTACGCGCCGTGATAATGGAGCTGTTGTTGTTGATGTTGGTGCTGTTAACAGGCCATTGAGAACACTCAAGGCCGGTGCCAAATTAAAATATCCATTGGGGCTAGCTGCGACGGCAATGATCTCATCACGATGAAGGCGGCCGGCCTCTAGCTCGCAACGCGCGCCGGTTAGAGTTAGAGACTTTGATGATCGGTTCGATTAGTTGAGCTTATCAGGCGTAAACCGTGTGCATACGGCTGAATGAAGTTACCTAAAAACATACGAAGATGGTGTGTTATCTAAGGAAATTACCAAACTTACTTGTTATTTGATTATTCGATTATGAAACCAGACTTTCGGTTTTGATGAAGCTGTAGTCATTTTACTCTTAGTATTTTTGGAAAACAAACTGATTAGTACTACAAAGTTGAGTGTTAAAAAAGCATTAAAAAACAAACATCAAATGGGCGGTCAACCCGAGCCGACACGCCATCCATCAAGCAACTTGACTTTAGACAGCGGTTTCTACTTCCCAGTTCTCAGGCCATACATTGACATCGTACATGAAATACGGCCTGTCAATTATAAAACGCATCGGATTCTTCCACAGAACAAATCATTTGCGGCGCACTGGAATACAGGATTCATGGGAAGTACTTACGCGGCATTGTTTCATTTCCCGGCAGTTTCGAACTTCAATTGTTGGTTGCGTTTTTCCATGCCAAATCCATGTTAATATTGGCTTCCGGCATTCCAGTTGCTTGTCATAGTGCAGTATTCAGTTCGAGATGAAATCGGGTTCGTTGTCTACATTTACCAAAATAGCAGTCTTTCTCTAATACATTTATGTCATGCAAGTTGCGTGCAAAGTAAAATGGAACGGATCTATTTTCAACATGAATTCTTATCATTTTACAGGGTTTTAGAAATTCTGCTTTCATTTGCAGCACACCTATCACAGTGAGTGTTTCCGGGGCTCGGTCAAGCAGGATATTGGTCCCAAAATTACTGCTACCGAGGACGGTTCTGAGATTAAAGCATTCCTTCGCGTCCATTAATTCTGGGCACGACTTAGCGAATATTATAAAGTCTGGTGAGATTTATGGGTGTCATAACTGCCGTAAATTGTGAAGGATCAATCTAAGCCGCACCGAGAGTCTTCAAGCCGACTTGTTTATTTACTAGCAAAAAACAGGTAGCAGTTGCGCCATCGCGAACACAACGGTGATAATAATCTTTGCAAGTTTGACGAGATAATCGTGCCGCTAGTTCGGGTCAACAGTTGCCTCCGGGAGCGGTGACACCAAAGCTTCAACCATGCTTGCTATGTGACTGTGGATGGTGGCTATTTATAGTGATTCGTCAAAAACGGATGGCGTTCACTAACTTTAAGCTGACGATTAATAGCACGTCCGATAAAAAGAAGAAAGCAAGCCTACGTTTTGATATTTCATATGCATTTTTAGAGACTAGCAATTTTGATGCTTTTCCTATGCATTTTGGAACTCTTCTGCATATTGTAAATAAGGACGCTAGAAACACTGCACATATTTCAATTCATTAGCGTAGGGAAAAAAGCAGTTAAGTTCAACAGACGCGACAGGTAAAGTTGTTCAATATAACTTAACTGTGTGAAACGCAAACAAAGAAAAAACGCAGAAGACCGGTGATGGTCCAAAATAAATTAAATCGCAAAAATGTTTATCAGTAACAGTCCTGTTACATGAGCAAAATAAGACTAACACTATCCATCAGAAGTGGTGATGTCTTACAAATAGAAATTTATCTTAAGTTAAGTCACCCAAGCACCATAAACATGAATTTAAGTGTTGCCAATATCAAGTTTTTTTTCTCAGACACTCAATGTTAACCCCAGGGGGGATTTACCGCTGTCAAATTTCATATATGTGTGCGTTATCGCAGATCAACTCTGGTCCATGAAGTTTGTTGGTTCATGACGTTTGATAAATTACCAATGTGAAGATAATCCATCACCAATTTTCGTTAAAAACTTGTTGCTGTCCCAAAATTTCACTACAGAACGCATTATTAATAAAAGTTTTCCGCTATTTCTCGAGTTTTGTTAAAAGAAAACGTTCCATTTTACTCCGATCAAAACGACAAAAACTAAAACATACAGACGCCTTGTTTCCAAATGTGCTGGTCACGGTTTCACGATATTTGGCAGATAGATTCCCCGTGGTTTACCCACGCGGATATCGCGAATCATGAATCATCAGCCATTCCTCGCTTTGTTTTTAGAACCTAGAAACATAAATTTTCCATAGCACTTGAACAAAACAAAACTAGGGCATACATTCACTGAATTGTAAGTCGAGCGATAAAGGTATGACGCATGATTTGCAGGTACACAACGGTCAAACAAAACCTGTTTATTGTGCAGACAAAACAGTAACCGGATGTTGCTGTGAGGTCCAACTTGCGCGAAGGTATTTCGTCTCAAGCACAGCGTCCATTAGTGGGTACTTGAATTTCAATCTGTCACGTAATCGGGCGGCTGTTTGGCGTTTCGCACTGGCAACCATATTTTGCGAATGTATACAATTTTTGACAGCTGTAAAAAAAGGTGAGTAAATCGTACTCGGTTGAGAACCAGTTACTTTTCGATGGTTCGGTATCTATCGCCATCAGCAGCAGTGCACTTTTGTCTCAATTGATTGCACATATAACCAAAAAAAAAGTAGGAGGTTGTATCCAAGACACGACCGCATAAATGACGTAGAACTACGTACACTATTAACAAATGCGTTGAGTGTTTCATTACCCTAGTAACACAACTGTTTTTATCAAAGTTTTATAGCGTTTTTTTGGCTGTATTGAGCGCTATAAAACTTTGATAAAACCTATATTTTTACTTGGGTAATGAGTTATAATGTCTACTAATGAAGGGTTGTGAATTTGGTGAACCGGTTTCAGCAGTTAGCAGATCGTGCCAAGTTAAAAACCATACACAGCACACACACACAAATCATACCTTATCATAGACACACACACATCATACCATATCATTATACCATACACACATCATGGTAATATCATACACACATACACACATACACACATGATACCATATCATATACACACAGCAAGCAAGCGACCAATCAGAGGACGTTATTTTTATTTCAACAAGGCTTGAAAATTTTCAATAGTGAAATAGTTCGTAGATTCAAACAACATTTTCCTGCATTTGGGCAGATGCGTGTATAATTTTCCAATCGATTGCTGCAAGAATGAAGAAAATCGGTTGAAAACCAACCGACCTATAAGCATTTGAAAAGGGACAAATTGCGTCCCAGTTTTTCAGTTTGCATCCCTGTGTGGTATGCTAAAGTGAAACATAGTTCTACGCCAAAAAGGCATTTTGTTGTTCAAAATCGGTTGCTGATCGCAACCTTTGTGCTGCCCCAACAGTGGGGGAGTTAAGATACACGGACAACATGCACTGTGGAATTCACCTTCTGTAAATTAGACGGCCGCGACAGATGTAACTGCTAGAATCCGCACAGAATGCTTGCTTACGTTGTCAAAAATTATTAACTTTCAATGACTTGTTTATTTGCCTTGAAAAAAAGGCATTTTGCTGTTCAAAATTGGATTTGGTGATGACGATCTTTATGCTGCCCCAACAGTGGGGGAATAATGGCAGTCTGGCGAGGCACGCTGAGAAGAACCGCGCTGCTACTGAGACGTGATGACCAACCACAACGCAAGTTTTTTTTTTCAATTGGGGAGAATGTTTGTAATGATTTATTTATGTACTAAAACATCTATTCAGAATGAGTATTGTGTGTTCTGCCACAAATGGTGACATTTCAACACTATTATATATATGTATTTGTACGCTTTTTTATATTATTGAATGTTATTAGCTTTCGCAGTTAAGTTAATGTAATTGTAGGAAAATTATTAAACCTACTTGTCAAGAAAAAAAAGGAATAAAACAAAACTTAAAATAAACTTAAAACTATCTTACTGACTATAAAGTGAGCTAATCGTTGTAATTGAGGATTGCAACGATTTTTGTCGGAATTTGTTGATAATTTGGCTTGACATATTTTCTAATGTTTCTACATTAGTGAGCCTATGTAGCTCGTTCGTGCTTAACCAGGGAGGACGCTTCAAAATCATTTTCAAAAGTTTATTCTGAATCCTTTGAAGTGTCTTCTTCCTAGTTGTACAACAACTTGTCCAGATGGGAACTGCATATAACATTGCTGGCCTAAAAATTTGTTTGTAAATTAACAGTTTATTCTTGAGACAAAGTCTAGAACTCCTGTTGATAAGAGGATATAAACATTTGATATACTTATTGCACTTTGACTGGATATTTTCAATGTGCTCCTTGAAAGTGAGATTCTTATCATAAATTAGCCCTAAGTATTTAACTTGATCAGACCAATTTAAGACCACACCGTTCATCTTAATAACGTGGTTATGGGTGGGTTTGAGAAATGAAACTCTTGGCTTATGAGGAAAAATAATTAACTGTGTTTTAGAAGCATTATGGGAAATCTTCCATTTCTGCAAGTATGAAGAAAATATATCTAAATTTTTTTGTAGCCGACTGCATATAACACGAAGGCTTTTTCCTTTTGCGGAAATGCTTGTATCATCACAAAACAGAGATTTCTCACAACCTGGTGGTAAATCAGGAAGATCAGAAGTAAAAATGTTATATAAGATTGGGCCCAAGATACTCCCCTGAGGCACACCAGCTCTAACAGGCAATCTATTAGATTTACCATTTAGATAGTTAACCTGAAGAGTGCGATCAGTTAAATAACTTTGTATCATTTTTGTAAGGTAAAGCGGAAAACTGAAATTTGACATTATAGCTATTAAACCTTTATGCCAAACACTGTCGAATGCCGTTTCTATATCTAGTAGAGCTGCTCCAGTCGAATAGCCTTCAGAATTATTAGTTCGAATCATATTTGTTACTCTAAGTAACTGATGAGTAGTGGAATGCCCATGGCGAAAACCAAACTGCTCAGTTGCAAAAGTTGAGTTCTCATTAATATGTGTTATCATTCTATTGAGAATTATTCTTTCAAAAAGTTTGCTAATAGAGGAAAAAAAACTAATTGGTCAATAACTTGATGCCTCAGCTGGATTCTTTTCGGGTTTTAAAATTGGAGTGACTTTGGCATTTTTCCATTTCGTAGGAAAATGTGCTAGTGCAAAGCATCTGTTAAAAATTTTTACCACGAAATTTAAAGAGTTTTCGGGAAGTCTTTTAATAAGGATATAGAAAATCCCATCATCCCCTGGTGCTTTCATGTTTTTGATTTTTTTGGGAATAGTTCGCACCTCATTCAAGTTTGTTTCCAATACCTCTTCAGAAAGAAATTCTTGGGTGGTGATCTGATCATACTTTTGGTTTACTTCATTTTCAATAGGACTTACTACGTTCAAATTGGAGTTATGAACGCTCTCAAACTGCTGAGCAAGTTTTTGAGATTTTTGTTCATTCGTTAGAAAAATGCAATCACCATCTTTAAGGACTGGAATGGGCTTCGAAGGTTTCTTAAGAACTTTCGAAAGTTTCCAGAAAGGTTTTGAATAAGGTTTTAGTTGTTCAACTTCTCTCATGAAATTCTCATTTCGCAAAAGAGTGAATCTATGTTTAATTTCCTTTTGTAATTCTTGAAAAATAATTTTCAAAGCAGGATCACGAGATCTTTGGTATTGACGTCTCCGTATGTTCTTCAAACGTATAAGAAGTTGAAGTTCACTGTCAATAATTGGTGCATTAAACTTCACTCGAGCCTTAGGAACTGATAAATTCCGGGCATTGAGTATTAAGCTGCTAAAATTATCTAATGTTCTGTCAATGTCAGCACTATTTTGTAAAATAATATCATCATTTACATTTTCTCCGATCGTAGAACGATATCTATCCCAATTAGTCTTGTGATAATTTAACACAGATCTAGTGGGATTTAAAATAGTTTCATGGGGAATAGAAAATGTTATGGGAAGATGATCAGAATCAAAGTCAGCATGGGTTAAAAAAACACTGCATGAATGACTTTGATTTGTTAGTACCAAATCAATTGTAGATGGATTCCTAATAGAAGAATAACATGTAGGACCATTTGGAAATAAAACTGAATAAAATCCAGCCGAGCAATCATTAAACAATATTTTTCCATTGTAATTGCTTTGAGCATTATTCCAAGATCGATGTTTCGCATTAGAACCACCGATGATTAAAAATTTAGATTTATTTCTTGTGAGTTTTTGCAAATCTCCCTTGAAATAATTTTTTCGCTCACCAGTGCATTGAAAAGGCAAATACACTGCGGCTATAAATAAAATGCCAATACTTGTTTCAATTTCAATTCCCAAACTCTCGATAACTTTGGTTTCAAGATGGGGTAAAACACGATGTTTTATTCGACGGTGGATAACTATTGCAACTCCACCACCGGCAACATCAATTCTATCAAACCTATGAACTATATAATTTGGGTTCTTTTTTAGTTTAATATTTGGCTTAAAAAGCGTTTCAGTCACAACTGCAATATGCACATCGTGGACTGTTGAAAAATTGAAAAATTCATCCTCTTTCGCTTTTAAAGAACGAGCATTCTGATTTAGAAAATTTACAGCATTATTTTAAATCATTGCTGAATTTCAATTTCATAACAATATTAGTTGTAAATTTTATACCTTCTTGAACAGCCTCGTACATCGAGTTACAGTCCAACAAAACGGACATTAGCTGCAGCATGGATTGTTGTAGGTATTCAATCTTTTCTGGAGTTGGACTACCTAAATCAATACTGGCTGACTTTTCAGCACCAAACACGAATGGTTTGTTACTGTTTGAATTTGAAATATTACCTGTAAGGACACTGGCATATGAACAGCCTGGTGTTGCCTGAACAGGATTTTTTGTCTGAAATTTGTTATCTGAATTCAAATTATTACCCACAGACACACCTGCTAATGAAAGTGCTGGTGATGCCTGAACAGTATTGAAAGTCTTTCGTATATCCACATTGACAACAGGTTGCTTAGAATTCCTACGTTGTCTGGAAGCAATAATTTTTGACCTTACAGGACAAGAAATTAGATTTGTGATTTCCCCCACAATTTACACATTTGAAACTATTAGTGGTCTCTTTCACGGGGCAGATATCTTTCGTGTGACCAGTGTCACCACAAATCATACATTTTGCTGCCATATGGCTGTTTTGAGTTCCATGACCATAGACTTGACAATTCCGACATTGAGTAAGATTATGAATTTCTCCATGTCTCTTGAAATTTTCCCACTTTATTCGCACGTTAAATGAAACATGTGCTTTTTCCAAACATTTCAAGTTATTTACTTTGGTACGATCAAAATGTACTAAGTAATTTTCCTGGTGTATTCCAGTTTGATTAATTTTGGCATTTGCCTTTCGTTTCATCAAAATTACTTGGTTGGGAGCAAAACCAAGAGATTCTGACAAACATTTTTTAATTTCCTCAATAGTTTGGTCATTTGAAAGACCTTTCAAAACAGCCTTAAACGGTCTCTCGTTTTTAGCATCAAAAGAATAAAATTTATACATCTTTCCAGTCAAATACTGTAAAAGATGTTTATGGCCATCAAGAGATTCGGCCAAAATACGAATTTCGCCTTGGCGGCCAATTTGAAAATTAACTTTCACATCCGATAGAAACGATGAAAGCTCTGATCGAAATGCTTTAAAATTTGCTACAAATACTACAATAGGTGGAACTTTAACCTTCTTCATAACGGCTTTATGCTCAGTATGAGAAGTTTGAATTTCTTGATCCCCAACGAAAGAAAGAATATCATACCTGTTAGTCGAAATTTCAGTGTCACTTGGAGGAGATGCCCTACGTTTCCTTGAAGCCGCCTCAAAGCGAGCTTTTTTATTTTTTCCAGGCATAACTGGAAAACTTCTTTACACTTTCACTTCACTATAGAATTTAATTGAAAATATCTCAAACCAAATTTACTCACTAACGTTAAAAACAAATTTATTACTTTGCGTTTCAACAGGTAGTCTTTCAAGAAGATTGCCTGTTGAAAGCGAAAAACAAAATTTCAATATCTCTCGGTAGTCTAAGACTTAGCCTCGAGCTGTTGGTAAAATACGACTGTACTGTAGGACAGTTCAAGTCGATCTGAACCACAACGCAAGTGATTTATTTAATTTGAAGGCAGCAACAGGCGCAACCCGCTGTTACTTCTGTTTGCTGTATTCGCTTCTACTGCTGTCAACGTTGTGGACGGTCCATCCAGCTCGCCTTCCGACTAATGAATGTAGCTAGTTTTCCCAGAAACACTCTTTTATAGCCGAAGGGTGCTACGTAATAGGCCACGCCCTTCTGTTCAGTTGGTTAATTCTCTAATGTTCTTTAGATGAATTATTCCACAATTCGCATTCGATATTTGTTTCCAGCGAATAAACACCGATGGTGCTCTCACACACGCAACGGTTTTAACCCGTGTTTTATTGCGGTTTGTAACATCAAGCGATTTCGTTTGCTCGTTGTTGCGTGTTGCATCATGTTGCAACTTGGCAGCTGGGAATCGACGAAATTCTGTTAATGCTGATTGATTGAATCGACTTCATATTAGCTCTGCATATTCGAATTAACTGCCTTTGTGAATGAGTTCTAACAGGGTAGTTGGTTATTCAAAATCGGTTATGTTGATCGCAGCCTTTGTGCTGTCCCAACAGTGGGGATATTAACTAAATAAACTACAACAGAATTTGATTGCTAGGATCCCGCGAAGAATGTTTGCTTGTGTTGATGCTAGGAAATTTTCACCCTTCAATTACTTGTTTATTTGCCTTGAAAAAAGGCATTTTGCTGTTCAAAATCGGTTGCTGATCGCAACCTTTGTGCTGCCCCAACAGTGGGGGAGTTAAGATACACTGATAACATGCACTGTGGAAGCTATTTCACCTTCTGTAAATAAGACGGCCGCGACAGATGTAACTGCTAGAATCCACACAGAATGCTTGCTTACGTTGTCAAAAACTATTAACTTTCAATGACTTGTTTATTTGCCTTGAAAAAAGGCATTTTGCTGTTCAAATTGGATTTGGTGATGACGATCTTCATGCTGCCCTAACACGGGGGAATAATGGCAGTCTGGCGAGGCACGCTGAGAAGAACCGCGCTGCTCCTGAGACGTGGTGACCAACCAGAGGGCTAGTGCTGCTGCTGCGGGAGGACGACTGCTGTTGTCGCTGTCTAGTAACTATTATGAGCGGCTTCGGCAGAAACAGGCTCTTATATAGGCCAAATAGCATGTTTTCAATTGCAAGGTATATGATTCCGTCGACCGTGCTTGGGAAGCCAATCAGAGGACGTAATTTTTGTTTAAACAGGCCATGACAATTATCAATAGTACAATAGTTTGCATAATCAATCAACAATTTTCTACATTTGGGTGGATGCGTGTATACTTTTCCAAACAACTGCTGCAAAAATGAAGAAAATCGGTTGAAAACAAACCGATTTATAAGCATTTAAAAAGGGACATATTTCGTCCCTTTTTCGTTAATAGTTTTCCTATTTACATCCCTATGTGGTAGGCTAAAGAAAAACGTAGCTCTACGTCAAGAAACAATTCACAAGTCGCGATAAATTTCCACTCAAACCGGACCCGCTCCAGACAAGTTTGTCTCGTTCCTTAATTTTCGATCTGCTACATGTTACGATTACCTCATGCATCGTCGCTCGACCTGGCTCCGAAAATTTGGCCAACATAAATATTACAGCATCACTTTCGCCCGGCAGGCAGGAAGACAAGTCCTCGCGGCGACAGGCTAGAGGGAACCAGAGGGTGAAGGTTCGAACAACGTTTGTTTCCTCTCCGCCTGCCGGTAGAAGACTCGTACCAAAGAAAGAAAAAACCTCGGTAAAAGCCGGTTTTAACTGTCGTCGCCGAGTTCAGTGCAATTCTTATGCGTTCCGACAAAGTTCCGCGCGGTGGTTAGAAAGATACCTGCCTAAGATGGGGGTAAAATTATAGAGTTATGGTAATGAAAGCGTGCGTGTGCGTAATATATTCTGTCGATTATGGGTCGCGAAAAATGATGATTGTACTTTCTTTTAAAGCTGTCTTTTTGTGAGGTAATATGTAGAAGGAGTGTTTAACTGCTGTGATGAAGTATGATTTGGGATCATAGATTTGGATTGTCTACTAATGCAGTTTCGAAACTAATTTAAATACAGTTGTCAACGATAATCACGCCAATTCACTCAACACCCTATCGGATTGAGTTTGATGGTACCAATAACTTGAGAAAAATTCTACTGAAATCCGTGAGAATGTTACCAACTCCATAGTCAATATCACGATCACAGATTAAGAATACAAATCACCAATCCCCAACAAAAGATAATCGAAACCCGTAATCGTTTTATGACCCAAAAAGCATAAACTTGACACATGTACGGTAGAAGTACATACAAAACAAAAACAACAGCGCTGTTATTAAACATTCCTCGTTCAACAACCGATTGTAGGTTGTAAAACCTCTGCCTACCTCGATGGTGGCGAGCCTGCCGCACAGGGCTACGTAACAGCTACGTAATCGCAGTTTGATCGCACGATTTGGCGGTGCAGTAATTCACACACCAGTCACATTAACTGTCGTATCACCACCGCCACATATCGACGCCAAAATAAATTAGCTCCAGCAAGAGAGAGCGAGATACACACGTGCATACCCCAACACAAAAGGATGGCCCACTAACCTGCATGTTTTGGCGTGTTCGTACATTTCGATTCGGCTAGCGGCTAGCGGACACCCAGTAGTAGTCTGGCTGAGCCGGATCGGGCCCGGGGTGTGGAGGACTGGCAAAGACCTCGCGCAACCTTGCCGGTCGCATTTTTTTACGATTTGCACGTCATCGACGACGACAACAACGCGAACTCGGTGGATGCGTTTTGTTATAAAGTGGTTTATAATGTGGCTGTCTCGTGTAGTAGTAGTAATACTGCGTAGTGAAGGATACGATCACAGAGCTACTACCGCTCTGCGCCGGTTGAACCGGAACCGCAGATACTACGAACGAGGACCGTTTAGCAGTTCGCACTCAGCACACAGCGATCGATCGTCATCTCCCCTACATACAAAATTGGGTAGCTTAGGTGTAGCTAGGAGAGGTAATACACTGTCTGGTAGAGGCCGTGTTGAGTAACTCCTAGGCGTCACGTAATTTACTTTTTGCTGCCGGGACGTGTTGTGGAATCTCTCTCTTGCTCTCTTTTCTTCTGTTTATTTAGCCGGTCGCGGGAGAGATTACAATCCGACGCGGTATCTAGTGTGGATCAGTCGATTGAAACATCGATTCCGTTTACAGTGAAATCTGTGGTAATTACAGCTTCCCATATGGCGAGCCTTAGCAAACAATTCGAGTTTATGGTGTTGCTGATATTTGTTTGGTTTTTGCGTGCGAAAAAATAGGAAGGAAATATTTTTGCTTTTGTCATCACGCACATTTTGACAATTACATATGAGAATTCACATAAGTGCGAACAGCCTTCAAAATCTTTTTCAACACAAATAAACCGAATATTCCCTGATACAATCATATCTGGCGACGGAATGTTATTTCTGAAGTGATAAACCTGCGAAATGCAAAATATTTTATGAGGCAGAATCACGAAATGCACATTCAAAAAGTAAAACAGTTTGGGCCTTAATGCGCAAACGCAGGAAACAACCGATGTAGGTTCAGTTTCCGCTCCCCAAGGGCGTCACAAATTCTGAATTTACACGGTAGCAAATAAAGTTTCATCCGTATGGGTTAGCAAGAAGACAGTTGACGTGTTCGCATGATACGACTGTGCTTTTTTATTAGAAGCTTCTGCAACTGAATTTTCGACACCCTCTCCTCCCATAACAAGGCTTCGTAAGATTTTTCTTATGTGTTTAAACTATTTTCTAGGTGCATCGCTTTTTATGTCACATTTTCACCATTGATATTACATGTAGGTCCTAAATAAAATACATTGATCGTAAAAGCCTCTCTGTCTTGTTTACAGAAATAATAATTTATAGCAAATCCGACGTAAATTTTTTTAAATATATCGTTTACTCTGGTTATAGAATTTGTATAATGATCGGACCAAAATATGTATCATAATCGGACTAGTGTTCTTCTGAGACTTCAAGCGATTTTCCGCTTCGCGTGATAAGCTTTACTTGCATGCTGTTTGATTCAGCGTTCCAGATCGAGCGAGAATGTATGCTATGCTTGTGTACATGTCTGCATGTGCACGTTTTGCTTGTCTAGTGTGTTACAATTTTTTTTAATGTATGTAGACGTATGTAAACATCTACTTTTATACATGTGATTTTTTTTCTTCCCTTGCTGTTGTTTTTACTTCACACCTTTCGGCATTCCCGTCCGTTTCTAATTCTTCGTCTGAAATTTCGCTATTTTCATTCCCATATATTTCCTCTGCTTTATGTTTTAGTCTCTCCTTGTTCATTACAAGTTGGTGCCATTCTGTGTCACTGCTGTATTGCTGCAAGTCATGTTCTAGTGAGTTTTTCCATGTAAAACTTGGTCTTTCTTTTTTTTTAAGTTTAGCCCTTATGCTAACTTTAGTAGATGGTTGTTTCCGCTCCTGTGAATGTGACTCTAATCCTTCGATTTATTGTTCTACCTGGTAGTGCCTTTCTCATATTTAGTTCGCTTGCTTTTTCCTTTCTGCAGTGCTTCCAAATATCCCTTAAAATCATTTTTCCGTATCTTGCCAGTTGTTGCCTATTCCTTTTCGTCAAAGTAGTTACTTTAGTTCCATATGCCATTGCTGGTGCTGTGACCGTATTGTATATAAGTTTGCCAATATCCCAAGGTGGTTTGAATTTTCTGCAAAATTCGACTACTGTCTTCGATGCTCTAGTTGCATTAAGGGGTTATATACCTTTTTAGTTTTCAAAAAACCGAAAAATTTTTTGTTGTATTATCTTCAAATACAACATCTTGAGAACATTTTCACAAATTTTCATAAAGATCTGAGCAATAGGAAGAAAGTTAGAGTGATTCGCAGCGCGCCTCGCCACGGCCCATAAGCTAAACTTGAAACTTTACACGCGATTATCTCGGAATAGTGTTTTCCGAAAAATGACTTTGCCGTGATCCTGATTGCGGGAAAACTACTGAACCGATTTCCTTCATCTTTTTTTTTTAAATTTTCGTTATTGAATTCGCCGGTCCTTGAACGATCGCTTTTTGAAACATACAGTTACATTTTGCCGCAAAAAAATTTTTAGTGCAATTTTTAGCGCTCAAAACGTGCATTTTTTGGGAAAAACGTTCCCGTTTGCACTGAAAACAAAATACTCATAAAAGCGATCGTTCAAGAACCCGGCACACTTCTAAACTGATGAAATAATATGAGTTTTTTGATTTCGGTTGATCCGCTGAGTCTCTATCAGGATCACCGCAAGCCTCTGCAAAAAATAGCGTTTCGGGGAAACGGCCATTACTCCAGTAATAATCGGTATATCTTAAAATCAAAAGTATTTTTTGTTGTTGTTGATAAACTGTACTTTCAGAAAAATACCCCTTTGATGCAATGAAAATGGTGCTATGCACTTAAAAATAGATTCAAACTTCCCTCATTTTTCTCGACCAAAAAGGTTAAGGGGTTATTAACGCACCTCTGCCTCGTTGCTGCCGGTCGATTCAGTTTGCTAGTTAGATATATTCCCAGGAACTTGATAATATCACATACTTTGTATGGTTTACCATTAAGCATCATTTCCTGTTCGTTGTTTCCTGTCCCTTTTGGCATCCTTAATAAGACTTGGCTCAATTATCCGTTCCAGATCCTCTTGTTTCTCCGCTAATATTAAAAGGTCATCCGCGAATGCCAGTATACAAGGAAGCTCGAGCATTCTTGTACCAATAGGTTTTAACCTTGGTACTTTTTCTGCTACTTTCCAAAGCACGCTTTGCATAATCAAATTGAACAAGAATGGAGACAATGGGCATCCTTGCTTGATACCCTTTCCTCTTTTGACCTCTTTCGATAGTTGATTATGCCATCTAACTCTAGTCCTTTCTTCCTTAATGCACCTCAGTGTCCGGTTTATGATGTGAGATGGCACCTCCAACCGTAATAATACGTCTTTCAGGTGCTCTAACTTTACATTATCGAATGCTTTTTTATATCTAGTGCAACTGCCACCAGCTTTTTCCTGAGTTCCAATACTCCTTCATTATTCGTCGAGCTATGAATATTTAATCCTCGGTAGACCTTCCTTCAGACATTTGTCTAGTTCTCCAATGAACCTTTTAAGTCGATTTTTAATCAATTTCGCATATGGCTTGTATCCGACGCAACATAAACTGATTCTTCTGAAGTGATTCGCTTCTCTGGGTCTGCCTATTTTTGGGATGGGTACTTGGATAGATTCTTCCATATTACTTGGTAGTACATTTGTCATTCAATTTTTTCTCCATATTTCCATTAGTTGCTGTACTGTTTCTTCGTCCGCGTCTGATTAATTCCATTCTTAACCCATCTGGACCTGCAGATTTCCCGTTACACGATCTTCGGATAATCCCACTCATTACCTCTACCGTCGGAGGCTCCGTCAGTGGACAAGTATCTTCTTCCTCTATAAAGTCTAATTCAGGTCCTTCGCTCTCCTTCAAAATTTCTTGCCACGTTCTCGTCGAAATATGCGCTTGTTTATAATTTTTCTTTGGTTTGAATTTCTTTAAAAACTGTCATGATTAGAACTAAGAATATTCTTACTAAAAACAGGACAAACCTTTGTCTTTTTTCGAATATAACTAAAAATTAACTAACTAAACACCTGCCCAAGCAGCACGCATTGTTGCAATGAAACAAATGCAACTCTCAATGCAGCATTCAAAGATTGTAATAAATCGCATCCTTTACTTATGTTTGAATAAATGCAAATAACCGTAAATAACCGAAAAAGCGCAGGAGGTGGAGCCTATATGCAACTAACAGTGCTATGTGAACCATCATCTGCATCGATAACCGCTGCAGTATAAAAAGAAAAGAGAGGAGAAATAAAGTTAAGTTTGTTTACCTTTACTGTCATTACTCTTCGGTGATGGTGTCGCGAAGTTTAATATAACTACATACATTATAAAAAATGTCGAATATATCGAACTTTTTCTCTACTAACGCTTCTGATAAGTATGTTATTCTACCTGCGATTCAAAATTTACCGTGCAAAAAATGTTGTTACTTCGTAATTATTCACGCGCCTTTTTATAAAGTGTTGTAAAAAAAATTTATGATTCAAACTCGCCAAATTATAAACAATGTTTTGGGAAACGATAGTTCAGAAAACCTTGCTCAGTGGATTTGCAGTATTAATCATGCGTAATATGGAATAACAAAACCATATTTCCAAGAATAATCATTTATCATTCGTTTATATCAGAGATGGCTGTTTACTGTGTGGTAATTTTAGCGAATATATGGTTCAACAAGATGTTACTATACATTTTCATCACTAGTTTGCTTTCCTTAGAAGAAAACGTTAGTGAAACAACAATATGCAACATCATGTGACATTATCGTTATTTAAAAGCATCATGAAATATGCAGTTGGAAATAGATTGCAGAAAACTATTGAGCAATTTCTAGTTTTCAGTTACGAGAATGATACACGTAAATAACAAAATGTTGCTAAATTCTTTTATATTTCTTCAGAGTAACCGAAAAAGTTTCTTGTACCGTTAAAAAAGTTTTAAAACAACAAATATTGAGTAGTCTCATTCGAAAACATGTTGCAAGTGCTGCTTGGTTGAATACCATCCAAGCTCATTTCTGACGGGATATTCTTAAATAATTGATCAAAAATTGTTCTGATTAAGAAATTTCTATCTTTATCGATTCTTTTTATTCTTAAAATGTTATCAGAGCGGAATATAATACTGCATATAGTCTATTATCCTCGTTTCTTTTGTTTTCCTTCATCTCTTCGCTCTCTTTTAATTTTACAATTTTCTTTCTACATCCAATTTGGCTTCTGGATTTTTTTTTTTCAGCAATTTCATTTGATTATTAGTTATAAAACTGTCGTAGCTAATTCCGTTGAAGTAAAGGTGCAAACATCTTTCTCCTGTTTTTGTCGCATTTCCCGTCTCATCGAACCATCCACCTTTTTTCCATATTCTCATCGGTATTTCTAGCCTTATTAATACTCCCAAATATCTCATTTGTACTCCAATCCCTAATCTTTCATTTTTTTCTAGTGGAAGATTTAGAGCTCTATGTTATTGCCAGTGTTCTTCTTGTACACCAGCGCACTTAGGGATCCAGAAACTCCTCGATAGGACGACACTGGGGAAAGTTCGTTGGGTTCCATTTCTTAGGCATGTACGTATCTGTTTTTCCTTGAGGTACGTCAAAGTCTTCTTGGCGTAATGGGAAGACGCCTTGCCCGGTCAGAAGACGTACTTTCCATCAGAATGATGCTCCTCCAAGAACGGAACCAATCTTCCTGGTACATCTTATAGTTGATAGCAAGTCAGTCATGATCTTAGCCAGATGGCCACTACTAATCTTTCGTTGACTTTTCGGGATGCCAGGATCCGGTTAACAATGCTCACGAGCACATTTTCGTTTCGAAAGTGTCTAGTGTAAACTTTTTTCCTTGACTACCATGCGTTTCGAAGAACCGTGGGGCTCGCGAAGTGCTTGTTGTTTCGACGCCATCTTTAATCGAACTGACAGCATCCGAGCGACCCGCTTCTAGAGAGCCTAGGGAGCATTCCTCTCGATGAGAAAATTTTTTACGTTCTTGAATTTTCTTACAGGAAGTTATTGAAATAGGTCCCTTTTGTTATTTTTGAACACCCGTTACAACCAAAACGGCGGCAATACCAGCGAGTTAGATACCGGCTTTGAGCGCTATCCACACTGTTTCCGGGCCGTGTATGCTTCTCTCTGGGATTTTCTATGCGTTCACACTGCTCCGGGTTCGAACCATACCTGCACCGTGTTCTTACTGAGAAATGATGATTTGTGTATGTGAAAGAACGTCTTCGGTACTTTTTTTTTCACTACTCAACCGCACTTCGCGCGAAATATGTCACTACTACATTCATACATCAACGCGAGTGTCAGTCGTGTACTCTGTTTCATCTAATGTCTGCTTCACGAACGCACTTTGGTGTGAATGCGTTCGTAAAGCAGACATTAGATGAAGCAAATGTTTACTTATTTGCAAAAAATAAAATCCCTTCCAAAAATTGAAAATTTTTGCTTTGTCTAATGCCTGCTTAAGAACGAATACAATCAATCTCAAACGTGCACGAATGACATACGGCGCGGATCCTGCCGGTGCCAGTCCCGAAACAGTTTCATAATGCTCGTCACGTACTCTGCATCCAGTCGTCTGATCAAGTGGCAGACGATCAGCGACAGTACCTATGTGTATGTTGATTGAGAATAAAAGAGAGAATATTGACTCGGGCCACGCACAGCATAATCGAACCTCGCGGCTCAACAGCCAGAACTCCCAGGCTGCAAAGGAATACTCGGAAGAGCTTGGCGTACTGCCTCTCGAGTACGGCTGATGCAGGGTTCGCACAGTTATCAGGGAGACCGCAATGGCAACACTAGAAGTGGAGACACCTATCGGCAGAAACGACTGGTATAATAAAAACCAGACCTGGCGATTTTTCTCATGCTTGGACCTGGGTATGCCCGAGCAAGTCGATGAGGGAGAACAAAGCCAATGACATGATCACGATTCTTGAACGATAGAAGTGCCAGCAAAAGGATCACAACAATGCGGATGGGAACCATCTCACAGATGCCAGCGAGGTGGTCGAAAGGTTGAAGCGACCTTGAAGGCACCGCAGAAAAACAAGCAGAAACGGAACAGGAATTTATTTTGTGATCGGAAAACTGAGGAACTACAGAACCGCCGGCAAAGACGGGCTGCCGAGTGAGCTCTTCACGTATGGTAAAGAGGCGAGATGCACTGCACTTGGTGGGTCACTTCGAGGTTTTGGAAGGGTGCAAAGCTACCAAACAAAATGGATGGAGAGAGTCGTCTCAAAGGGCGCAAACTGGAGCGCTTATGGCAGAGTTAGGCCTCGATTTCGGTATAGGACGCACGTCGCGTATTGTGTAGATGTGTTGTGCGCTTTTTTGTCCTGTTTAGTTGTGTATCCAGCGAAAGTTATCACGCGGATTCGTGTAGACCAGATAAGGTTGTTCCACTAGCCCGAGATTCGAGTGTTTGTGTTTGATTTTAGCTCACCGGTTAGGGTAAGCCAAGGCTTTCGCTACCCCCGTCTAAATGCAAAGAAGTAGCAGGAAAACAACATCCCGCCGAGGACCGTTGCAGTGACTGGTGGATACCTCGAGCTGCAGGAGCAGCTGAAAGCAGTCCTGGACGACTACCACCGTCCTGTAAGGGTTTCACCGGGTAAATTTAAGTGTGTACAGGGTGTCCTCCTGTTACAAGGGTTGAAAAAAGGTGATGGACTTTCTTGTTTGCTGTGCAACATCGCTTTTGAGGATATGATCCTGAAGCTACGTGAGTCACGATTTTCACCAAGTCGATTCAGTTTCTAGGTCACGCGGATGACTTTGGCATCATAGAACGTAACTTTGCGACGGTGGACAAAAGCTGCGCCCGCCTGAAAGTCGAAGCCAGACGAATCGGACTGCACACGCAAAAGTTCAAGCTTACATCAACCGATGTGTCCTCTCAAAACGCACATTAAATGGTCTGGCTTTGCACAACAAATGTGTCAAAAATAGAACGCAACAGTTGCGCAATGAATACATTGACAGACATCGAAATCAGAATATGTATAATACACACAAAAACGTGGTGTTTCGGTAGACTTCGGTTTTGGGCATACAATCACCCCCAAGGGTGCTCAGAAAACCGCTGGTTACTTTCGCGAGTCGATGCGTATCAAAGGCTCGTGCATCCCTAATCACCGTCAGCAACCGAAACAACCAACAGCGAGCCTTGTTGCAACAGAATTTACCGACGCTGCTGCCAGTAACGTGGAACCGAATGCATATGAATAAAATCAGAGTCGTCGCGTAATGCAAAATGTTTTAAACAAATCCAATATCTTTTTAATTGTTATTGATTCGACGATGTTTTTGAATTCCCGGATTCATGATAGTGAATCGATCAGTTTATGTTTGCATTAACCTAGTCAGTACCAAGATCATCAGTGTTGATTACTGCTTGCACTGCTTTAACGATAGCAGCATTCTGAAAAATCATCATGGCAATACTAGCACCGGTTAATACTTCAAAAGTGTTCTGATTTTGAGCTGCCCAATACATTGAACATTTGCTAGAGCACCAAATGCGTTATGAGCAACACACATTCGTTGTACTGGTTCCGAAACAGTACAAAAGATGCTCTAAAAAGACGCAATATTGGTGCGGTTACACACAGTCCAACTTTTGCGTGCAGATAGGGTAAATTAACCTATAGTGGACCCCTTTCCAGTAGTGGACCACCCGTCAGATTAACTCATATTTTACGAAAATTCGAAGGATTTTCAGAAAAAAATCTCGGGAAACATTTTATGCAGCCAATCTGCAACACAAACTTTTATAATTTCCGATTTATGTAAAGAAAAATTTAAATGATCTGCCGGGTGGTCCATTAGAATTAAGGAAAGGGCTCCACTATAGGTTAATTTACCCTAAATGCGCTGCAAGGAGAATAGAATCAGCCTTACCTCTATAGACGACAATGAGCTTGGGCTGGTCGACGAGTTCGTGTGTTTTAAAAATCTAGGAACGCATTCAGACTGGGAATCGTACCTGCTTTTCACTTCGGAAGACACTGTGATCGAATCGGGTGTGACGATACAGATCGAAGGATACTATCGGGTTACGCGACTGAGTAACATGGCGATAACTTCATGACACAGTTCTAGTTCCTACGGTTCTCGTCTGATTGGTAAGGTTATGTATTATAGCATGAAAATTCCGAAATTCCGAGTAAGAAGTGACGAAGCGGCAGCAGCTGAATAATATGTAGTCAAGTTGATTTTCCCAACGAATCGCGACGTTGCAGTGCAACGACTGGCAGGGCACTTCGTCTTTTACCTTCCCCAAGAAGGCAGCTCCAAGGTAAAGTTCATTTCACAATCCCAAAAATTTTGTCGCGAAAAATGAGGAGGAATTGATAGAAGAAACAAAGGAAAAGTTCAAAAACTTACCTACACACATGTTTCCGTTCGCCATGACGAGTGTTCCGATTAGTTGCCGGAGGGCTGCTCGCAAGGCGTAGATTTTTTTTGCAAGTATCTAATACAATTAGCTTCCATAAGAAATTTACAAGCTCATTTATCGGTCGTAGTTTTGTTTTCACCATCCGAATAAAGCCCGTTTTTAATGCGAAAGTTATACTGTAGAAAAAATCGTTGAATCGTTCTGATGAACCAGAGACTTAAAACAATTAAATCGATCGTTCTCTACCCTACCAGAGTAGAAATAAAAGGAAGACATCGCGCGCACATGTTCAGCCATATTGCAAACGGCTTGACAGTTATTAGTTATTCGTTATCGCTCCATTAGTTGACCCAACATTGCTTTTAAAATAAGTTCTGTACATTCAATCAAAACACATCCCTATGTGCAACACCAATTTTCTCACTAGCACCTCGTCAAGCACACAAACCATGCGCCCCCTTTTGGTCTTAATCACCCATTCGCCCTTTCAGTTAGTACCTTAATGCAACGCGATGATGTCGAAACAAACAATGGCACAGCAGAACAAAAAAAGGTTTCGAAAAGTGTCGCAAAGTAATGTCTTTTTCAGTGCGCACAAAAGTGCACGTCCCATTTCGCACAGTACCGCGAGTACCAGTGCGGTTTTGTCATGACTATCGATCCAGTGCAATTTGCTTAGCCATATAAAATAACACCTGAAGCAAGGCAATGCAACCGGTGACGACGATGGTCTTTGTGCGACAGTTTGCGGAGTGCGAGGGAGGAGGATGGGAGGTGGTAAACTCGATGCGCGGATAATTTATTAGATGCGCCAGCCAGCAGTGTCAGCGATAATCGCCGGTGTCTGCTATCTATCGAGAACTGCTGTTGGGCCGACAATAGTCAATCAATCGTGCCGAAGGTGGCATCGAGACACCCGTTTCGACACTTTAGTGCATCCGCCCGCCTGTTGGGGGTATTCCCTCGTCAAAATGGGGCAAACGATGAAAATACGCAAAAATGATGATTTTTGCGAAGCATGAAGTACATCAAATAAAAATAATAATAAAAATCGCCTAGACAAATGGATCACAAAACAACATAGAAACGATTTAATTTTCGACCATTATTCAAACACATGGGGGCCACGTAAACATAACCGCCTTTCGTGAAAAATCTCATATGTAGCGTGAAGGCCTTCCGTCATAGCGATTACTATGCGACAATTTGGTCGTTAATCATCCAGCCTTTCGTTGACAGCTTCGAGGACAGCCAAGTTAGTTGGCATTAGTGGCGCCTGAACAGAGCAGCGAACAGCGATGGCTTGGAAGACAATACGTAACACGATCGCTGTAAGCATATAAGCATATGTATACTTCATAAATATGCATACGGTAAGCGAACCTGCAAAGATGAGCCCTAAGATCGAGATGTATCATTCATCGATGAGCGGATTAACAACTCGAGAAAAAAGAACGCACTACTACCAGACGGAGTTTTAAGTCACTTGATTACAGCAGTACACGAGTAATAAATTACCAACCCACCTATGCTATTTTACTTCTTTGTTAGCAGATGCAACTAAATATTCTGGCTTGCCACAGGAATCATACTGTGATAGAATGGTTTTTAATGGCGTATCCAATTTCGTCATGATATATTTTTATTGCGACCATTTTCAGCAAACATCAACTTTTGTTTTTCAACCGTGGGCATCGCTTGTAATTGCAAATCTGATGTTCTCAGCTGCGTTTAAAAATCAGAACAGAACCTTGATTCTGCATATGCAAAAGGGAATTTAATTATCTCATCTACCATACGCGTACGAGGCGAAGGGGGCTTGAAACTCCTACCCAGAAACGAACGAAAAATATGCTTTTGATCATAGATTCATGAGATAACTAAACAAATTCCACCATAAAATTCTGTTTGACGAAAAATTCATAAAACATCAGTTTCTTGAATGAACAGTGCGTAAACTATTCCACCTCCAACTTATTTGGTTTTTATGCAACCTTAAGAAAAGCTTCGCAAAACACACATCTTTCATCTAAATATTGACATAACTAATAACTGCCGAACTGCAACAATCATAAATTCGCATTTTACTCAGAAAGAAAGAAACCAAAAATACCTAACCATCAACTCAGAGTAGCCATGAAGAATAAGAACAGGAAACAATTCGAAAAATCTAAATCTGGCGGGTGAATAGAGTGCATGGGAAACTAGTCTAAACAATTGAAGAAAATTATGCCACGCTCATCCTAAAAAACTGATTCCGTGACCTTACCAGCAAACGAGACTATCTTTACTATCTTCTTTCTGTCACTAAGAATATTCTTCGATTTCAAGCGTAAGACGAGAGTAAAATCGAGTAAAATTGAGTTCGAGCTTATTTCAAAATGTGTGATTTGCAAGTTTATCAGAATGGTACAAGGTTTAAATTTTGTCAATCTCATCGGTCAGAGGTTTTTTTTACTGGTTATACAAATCACTGTGCGTATCCTCTCCTGATTCGATGGTAACGTTTAACATCGCAACGGACGGTTTCAATGCCACCAACTATGATCCTAGATTGGCAAAACCATCTACGGACATCTATAAATTACAGTCATTAAAGCTGCGAAGGATGATTTAATTCTAGCGATATATATTATAATATCATCATCTTAAGTAATGGCAATTTTATCACACATAATCATACCTTCTAGTAGCGGCAAAATTGAACGGTAATAATATCGAAATTATACAGTCAAAAAGCGGACCTTATGGTTCGTTTTAGTTTTTTTGCTGAACATAACTTGTGTACGATACCGAATGCGATCTGGGTGGAAAACAAAATCCAGTTGAACTCGTCCTCACAGCCGACATCGCCAAACCTAAGACAATCATTCTCTCCAGACATTCCTCCTTGATTGGTCAAAAATGTGTGCTAACAAAAGCAGAAGCGCTCATCAGTATGCACCAACTGGTTCACAGAAAAGTTGAACTTTACCAGTAAAACAACTACTACGAATATCGACACCGAGACGAGACTGGTAGCATCACCAGAACCGGATTCCACAAATCAGCAGCAAACCGGCGGTGGAGATACACTTAAACTAATAAACACCCCTCCCCACTCCTACCCTGCCAAGACAAGCTTAGTCTGGGGAATGTCTGAACGCGGCCAAGTTTTAAAACAATTACCGCTGAGCGCATAGAATCGATGCTGTGTGACCTCCAAATGCCAGCGAATCCGGACCAGTCACTATCTCCTGCCATAGGGGAACAGCAAGATGCAGAGCAGAGCAGGGTTGATATTTGTTGACACTCTTGAGTGAAAGTGAAAAAAAGCATCCATAAACGTTATTTTTTTACAATCCTTTCAGAGTTCTCCCTTCCCGCTTTTTGCATGGAAGTGAACTGTCAAAACACCTCATTATATTTCATGCGATAAAAGCAAGACAACAAAATCAGTTTATCAGTTAACGAAGATTGTCAAGGCATCGGTCAGTGTCAGTGAAACAGTGTTTCGGTAAGGTTCATTTTGGTTAAGTGGACTGTTTGTTTTTCTTTTTCGCTTTGAAGTGAAGATCATTTGGTTGGATTTGTCGTCAAATTTTATTCCGTAACCGTGAACGATGAGCGCGATCTATTTCATCTGAGTATAACAGCACGTTACTAGGACGAAAATCTAGTGTATCTGAAAGAGTGGATCATTGGAAGTGAAAATTGAAAATGGTTGGCTGTAATTTTCGAAGAATTTTGCTGGGGAAAATGACTTTTATCAGCACTGGAGCAGAGATTTACTTCGCTTACATTGGGAACATTATTAATGTGATCAGTCCCTCGGTAGGCTAAATAAAATGGTAAAATATAAGAAATAGAAAAGTTGCAATTTAACACGGACTCCAATCTACCAAAACAAATCCCTAGGGATGATGTGATATGATGTGCGAATAGTTGCTAATGTCAAACAGTTAACGTAAAAATAACTCTTCATTAGCATGTTAATTGTGTAGATAACGTCCACTTCATGTCAAGAACCCCTAACACCACATTAAATCCATGTTCAGCTGTGTCTTAACCTCGCGGACTCGAACCACTCGAAAAACCTGTTCTTGAACAAATCAATATACCCAACCGGATTCCAAAAGCTTTTCGCAGTCAAACTAAGAAAAAAAACAGGAGGGTTATGTGCAAAGCCACGACCGCAAGGTTGAAGTAGAATACTTTTACAGGAAAGATAACCCGGCGTGTCAGCCATTTTTTCTAGTAAATAAACGTTAACTAATCAGATCAATCGAACTTTGCGGATTGACCATTTTCAATAATATAGTAAGTTGCTTGTCATGGTTGAGGCTTCCCAGCAAACAAATTGGTTCATATAAGTCGCGCTCAACTCTGTTAAGTGAACCCTTATTTGGTAAAAAATGACCTATAAGATGCATGGAATGCGCTTATGTGTACAAATCTGAAGGGCATATACGTACATTGTAAAAAAATTGGTTACGATTTTGTATAACTTCGCATGATATCTCAAATGGCCTCATTTGAAACTTCAAATTGCATTCTGTACGACTTAGAGGATTGACGCATTTTACAATTTTATATGACACGTTGAATGGCTTCATATATTACATTATATTGCGTTTTATAGGATTTAAATTTTATACGATACAAACAAATTTAATATTGCATCTTTTGTAATTTCAAACTTGTCCATTTGAACGACTTAGATTTAACATCCTTATACAATTTTTGGTTTGCTGGGTTGACAATTTTCAAATTTTGAAAAGGAATTTTTTCGGATGTCGTGCTCATGACTGAAGGAAAAGATAATTCAGTACGTTTTGAGACACGGAGATGAAGTAAAATTTATACTTTTGCAAATTTAAAAATGTGAATTAACTTATTAGAAAATAATAACTCTTCAATCAGGTTTTTATTTCATCCTGAAAAGGACGATTTGTTGTTCATTTCAGTATCGGATAAGATGCCGATCACATCTTTGCGTTATCACTGGCAGGGTGAATAAAGTATTCCTTGTGATAAAGTAAACAATGAAATGCTGATATAACACTCAAAACTAGACGGCTCACGTGGCCGCTTTCCGCCATCGTTGGTATCCACTGCACTGCTAGTGCTGCTGCTAAAGGAGGACGACTACTGTTGTTGCTGTCTAGAACTATTATGAGCGGCTATGGCTGAAACAGGCTCTTATATAGGCCAAATAGCATGTTTTCAATTGCATGGTATATGATTCTGTCGACCGTGCTTGGGAAGCAATCATATAACGACCAATCAGAGGTCGAATCTTTCGTCTTGACTATTTTCAATAGTACAAAAGTTTGAATAATAAAATTACAATTATCTTATTTTGGGAAGAATCTTAGAAGATTTTCCAATCTATTGCTGCAAGAACGAAGGAAATCCATCGAATACTAACCGATTTATTAGCATTTGAAATTGGACATATTTTTCACTTTTTTCGGTTTTAGATTTTCATTTCACATCCCTATGTAGCCGAACTTCCTGAAAAAAGTATTCTACTTCAAAATGCCTTATCTAGATCCATTCTATACACGGGATATCGCACATCTCTAACGTGTTTTTTCTTCGCCACTTTTTTCTTTCAGTGTTCTTCTAGTCACGCTGATCGCCATCGGTTTTCGGCACAGCGCAGATGGCGCCGATTTGAAGGAACGGGCACGCGCTGCCCTCCTGCTGGAGAAGTCCAACACCGGCGGCCAGTCGCAGCAGTGCCGTGTGGCCCAGCCGCTGCCATGTCCGCCGAGCAAGTTTAGATCCGCCTCGGGCGAGTGTAACAACTTCAACCATCGCTACTGGGGCGCCCGGGGCGATCCGTTCCTGCGGCTGCTGAAGCCGGATTACGCTGATGGTGAGTGTGTGTTATTTTGACGCTTGATAGATGGTGACTTTAGAGCAGAATTCAAATTGTACAATAAACCCGCGTTATTTTATGCGGAATTATATTAGTTCAAGATTTTAGGAGTTTGGGCAAAAATCACCACGCGCCTCCACAGTCACTCTACAACTATGGGTCAGCCAACGTGTTATCTGAATATTCAAAAATGAATATAAAATCGCAAAAATAATTCACTACCATTATTTTGTAATTTACTACCAATGTTTTACCAAACACTGATACTGAGACAAACACACCATTCGCAGAATATGCCAATCAGTTTTTGTAATGCAATACAGGCAGTAACTGAGCGCACTACAAAATAATTCGTTCTTCGTAATACAGCGACGATAGCAAGCGGTCTACATTGCTACCTTGAGGTACGCGGAAACCGCGGGATTATATGTTCTCCGGTTTCACAGAGAGAACTAAGATGCCTTAATTTGGCTGGCAGTAGTGTAGTCGATCGCCGCTTGATGTCAGTGAACACCGTGTCAACCAACTTGTACTCTATTTTCCGTATGTTGCAAACAAAAAGAACTGAACTTAACTAGATTAGTACTAACTGAGTGACCATGAAAAAGGAGACGCTGGGACCGAACTCAGAAGCATTTTGTACATTATAAATTGAAGTACTATCGGTAGCGAGAACACTAGAGAACTGCAGAGCAAAAAGGTTGCAGATATCTTCAGTATTGCTGGAAGATTAATCGCAAAGTGTCATTTGAACTGGAAGCTTAGTTTCCTTGCGTTTTTAACCAAAAAGGTTCGGGATTTAGCTAAAGATCAAGTTGCTTCCACGAAACCTCGAATCTCAAGTAGAGAAAACGATTATAAGTCGAGTATTGGTTCTAGCAAATTCTTGTTTAGTGATGGGTATCTCGAGAATGGGAGTACTTCCTGAACGCAGCGGATCTCTTACGTTTTAGTCGACGAAGCCGTAGATTTGAACACAATGGTTTCAGTTTTGGCCTGGGTCGAGAAACGAATTTATGAAAAAGTGTCAAGAGTAGTTGACTGAAAAGTGTTGCGGCCATTTTTACATCTTCTCTGACCAGTCTGTTGAGTTGAAAGCTTCATTCAACAGTACAGAAGAAACCACACTCTTTATCATCAGGTATCTCGTAATATCTAAATAGAGGTGAACAGCTGAGCGGACAAGAACTTGAGGATCAACTTTGGTAACATTTGGATTAACTGCATTTTTATTAGAAAACACCAAGTCCAAGGCTCGATCACGGTTATTCGTTAACGAATTAATCTGCTATATGTCTAGTAATGATACTCTATCCTTAAGTGCACTATTTGCAGCAAAGAATACAAAAAGTTTTTTTTACAAATTCCAGTCACAAGTCGTTGAGAGTATCGACAATTGAAAATTTTGGAAAAAAAATCATGGTTCGTAAACAGTAGGTTATAGATTGATAGTTAGCATTTGAATTTGCTGTGGATATTCTCAGCTATTCAGATAAATATGATCAAGGAAAAAGTTCTACAGAAACGATGAAAAACGTAAAAACACATTAAAACTAGGCCAACGAAAGAAAAAATCCAAATAAAAGTGTACAGTTCATTTATCTTATTCACTACCATTTTCATTGAATTTTCATACTAAAACGTATTTGAGAACAATAATTTTGGCAATAAGTTCGTTGCCGAGATAAGCGACGTATGTTTTTGTCCGATTTTATTCGAGAATAAAAAGTTCATACCGAGGAAACAATTTTATTACAGGTATATGAATAAACACTTATTTTTTTAAATTTTTCATGATGGTTTCAAGAATGTTGAGGAATTAATCTTAAGGTATTTTTGTTTTTTAATGACTGAGAATATGTACCATAACATACTTTTTTCGATTCTACGAAATAATCAAGAAACTAATTAAATTAATTTGCAGTTTTTGTGCCTACATGATTGAAAGTAGTGAAAAAATGAGAAAACCACTTTGGCTAGTTCATATTGATGGAACCCTCGGGCACCAAGGGGTCAAACGGTTTTTAGAAAAGCCAATTTTTTTCTACCACAAATGAAAGCCCTATCATTCCTCTTTAAAGCGACGTGCTAGTTGTAGGAAGTTTAATGACAAATTCAAGAGAAATAGATTAATGAAAAGATCAAGAATTGCTAAAAACACAACTTTTCTAAAAACCGTTTGACTCCTTGGTGCCCGAGGGTTCCATCAATATGAACTAACCAAAGTGGTTTTCTTATTTTTTCACTACTTTCAATCATTTAGACACAAAAATATCACCTCATGTCACCAGTGGGACGGTTTCAACGAGAATTGCTCCTATTGTGGTTTGAGGAAACTGTGACTGAAATACATTTCATACTTCTATATCGTTCTTTTCCTATTCTGTCGTTTTCCGGTCAGTCTAATTGCGCCATTTTTGTGTTGTACTATCCGACGTTCGGAAAGGCGATTCTGCACACCAAATTCCCGAGGCCAAATTCAGTATTCTCCACTGGAATTCAACAACAGAAACCATGACTTAAAATTTCAGCAATTAATGTTTAGTAAAGTGGGCAATTTATGTAATTTATTCGAGGATGCGGAAAATGAACAAAGATAGAAGGTGTGACTTAGACCCAGAATGAATTTTCTTCATCCAGACGGGACTCGAACCCGCAATCTCCGATGTCTCTGGTTTTTTGGCCCATTAATTTGATTATTTAAACAAACTTCCACTTATTATTCGGAATTTTACCAAAAGATAAAAATTCCGTAGAAATCCATAAAATATACTGTTTTAAATCTTAAAAAAAGGAAACCTAATAAATTAATTTTTCCGTTGTATTCAATGAAAATCAAGCTTAATAAATTTTTACTTTTCACCCAACGTTTTGTACCTTTCAAGTCACCTGGAAAAGATGGCGTTTTCCCTGCGCTTCTTCAGAAAGCAGGAGAACCATTACTTGAGTTATTGACGAACATTTTTACAGCAAGTCTAATGCTCGAGCTTGAGCTTGAGCTTGATGACCACACTTTTCGTGAGCGATCTGAGGTAGTGAAGTTGCACAAAGAACCACGTATATGGCTTCTCTTGATAAGTTTACCATTTTCGGTGTACAACAATTCAGTAGCTTCCGCTTTATATAGAACGATAACGGCGCCGGTCACGTCCTAATGGTCGTTAGGGTGAGGAAGGATGTTGTAAAGAAGGTGTAACGATCGTTGTTGTCGGAGACCGAGTTCACCTCTGCATCATTCCATCTGCCCGCGTAAGTAATTCATTATGAAGACGAACGATGAGTATCATTTTTTTAAACACCGCGAACACATGCGAGTGACGCGATTTGTCCGAGAAAGTAAACGCACGTGTTTTTTGAAAAGTACATAGGTATTGCATAATCATTAGAATAATCACGATATATATCGACCGAACGAAACCTACTCCGATTTGCCATGCGCTAATTTTTAACAGCAAGTTCAATGATCGGTAATCATGCTCGGGGACATGGAATCAAGCACATGCTATCTTTATTGCTAAAGCAGGAAGAACGGATAGGACAGCTTCGAAGGCATATAGGTCACTGAATCTTAATTCAACTATGTTAAATATTATGGAAGAAGTAATAGATGAATATATCAAATCATGCAATTGGCAGACATATCCTCTAAATAAGTCTCAATTTGCTTCTCAATCCAAAAAATCTACAGTCACAGCATTGCACAGCTTTGAAAAAAAAAATACACTTGACATTGAAGGGATTGCGTTAGTAGCATTTCTTGATATAGAGAGTACTTTTGATAATGCGTCTCACCACTCAATAAAAAGCTCAATGGAAAAAAAGAAATTTTGATCCCAATATTACGCTTCGGATCATGGAAATGATGTCCAAAATAAAGGTATCTGCAGAATTGGGAGGCTCATCGATAACAGTGAAAACCACAAGAAAATGTCCCCAAGGTGAAGTGCTATCTCTTTTACTGTGGTCACTTATTATGGATGATCTTCTCAATCAGCAGCTGAAGTCTGAATTCTGTCCTAAATTGTACTTCAAAGTGCTATCAAAATGAAGAGTTGAATATAAACTCTTGCAAGACAGTAGAGTAGTATGGGGTAATTTGGACCCCCTAAGGAAAACTCCTGTTATTTCGTAGCCTGTGTATTTTATCCCATAAACGTAATGTATTATAGTAATATTGACCTGTTTTCTATGTTTTTACACAAGGAAATCATTATATTGAGGACAAAAGCACAAAAAATAACGAAATTAAAAATAATGATTTTCGGACATAAAAAAATCGTTTGGGGTGAAAATGGACTGTGTTTGGGGTGATATGGACAGAGTAGAAAATGTGAGTATTATAGTATTATTGGTGGCTTAATACACAGTAGAAGGTGGTTTTAGGCATACGGAATGATAATTGCAATTCTTAGGCATTGCACAGTGATTCCACCATAGGCCAAACAAATTAGCCTTTTCCAAATACATATTCAAACTAGCGCGCGCGACACGTGTGTGTGTCAGTGTGTGTGTGTGTCAGTGTGTGTGTGTGTGTTTGAGTGTGTGTGTGTGTGTGTGTGTGTGTGTGTGTCAGTGTGTGTGTGTCAGTGTGTGTTAATGTGTGTGTGTCAGTATGTGTGTGTCAGTGTGTGTGCCAGTGTGTGTGCCAGTGTGTGTGCCAGTGTGTGTGTGTGTCAATGTGTGTGTCAGTGTGTGTGTGTATGTCAGTGTGTGTGTGTATGTCAGTGTGTGTGTGTATGTCAGTGTGTGTTAGTGTGTTTTTTTTTGTTTTTTTTAAAGGTGGCGGGGAAATCTGCAAACAGACACCTGAGAAGAGAACTCAGGGTGTGGGGATGAGACTAGGGGAGAGATGCTGGGGTAGTTACACTCGCCCAGACACCTACTGATCCCTGTCCCGACCCACTAAAACCCCTCCAGTCTCCAGCCCTGGTCTTCCCGGAACGACGGTTAAGTATTACGTCGGGGAGTGGCTTTTGTGCGTGATGCACCCTCTTTACTCTTATAACCTCCTAGCTAACTACCTGGAGACTGGTAATTAGCTACCACTGGCGTGTTGGTGGTTGACCCGCCACACACGTTGCAGCTCCAGAACAATCTGAGAGGCGGCCGCACAGACCGCGTTCCAGATGTCCGGGTCGTCGCACATCCTCCGGACTAGATTGTCCGGAGTAGTGCCAGGCCCGCTCACAGCCATCATGTTGCTCCTCGCTCTTGCGAAACGGGGGCATACGAAGAAGACATGCTCAGCAATCTCCTCCTCCTCCACGCACTCGGGACACATGGGGGACACCGCGTGTCCGAACCTGTGCAGATATTGCCTGAAACAACCATGGCCTGACAGGATTTGTGTCAGGTGGAAGTTCACTTCACCATGTCGTCTCCCGACCCAGCCGGATATCTCCGGTATGAGTCGGTGCGTCCATCTGCCCTTTGTGGAGTTGGACCATTCCCGCTGCCAGCGGAGCATCGAGAATGACCTGACACCGTACGATACGCACTCGCAACTCTCAGGCACATGAGCCTGTAGGTACTTTCCAGTTTACCACGGTAACTGTTAGTACCTAGCGCTCTGGACCACACTGGCCCACCATACCTAAGTATGGACGAAACCACGCAGGCAAGAAGTCTTCGCTTGCTGCAATAGCCGATGAGGCCCTCTTACAGGCATAGTCGACGTGACTCCCGAACGTGAGCTTGTCGTCCACCATAACCCCCAAGAGCTTCAGGGATCGCTTCGAGGAAATGGTGCAGTCTCCGACTCTGACCACCGCCTGTTGCTCCGATTTACGGTTGTTCACAACCGTGACCTCCGTCTTATGATGCGCGAGCTCCAGTTTCCTGGAGCGCATCCAGTCCTCGACCTTGCGTATACAGTGCGCGGCCGTCAACTCGACCTCCTCGATAGACTCGCCGTAAACCTCCAGCGTTATGTCGTCTGCAAAGCCGACGATCACAACCCCTACAGGGAACTTGAGTTTCAACACTCCGTCATACATGACATTCCACAACACCGGGCCCAGGATAGAACCTTGCGGAACTCCTGCGGTAATTGGGACGCACTTCTGACCCTCCTCCGTGTCGTAAACAAGTACTCGATTCTGGAAATAATTTTCCAGAATCTTGTACAGCGACACCGGTACATGGATGCTCCTGAGCGCGAGCGCTATGGAGTCCCAACTGGCACTATTGAACGCATTCTTCACGTCGAGCGTGACGATTGCGCAGTAGCGTATTCCCCTTCTCTTGCGCTGAATTGCTACCTCCGCCGTCTTGATGACGGAAGAGATTGCGTCCAGCGTGGACCTGCCCTTCCGGAAGCCGAACTGGTTACTTGCCAGACCGTGTACACCCTCCGTGTACCTCACCAGTCTGTTGAGGATGATCCTCTCGAGCACCTTGCACGCGATGTCCAGCAGGCAGATAGGCCTATATGCCGATGGGTCCCCTGGCGGTTTCCCAGCCTTCGGCAATAAGACCAGTCTCTGCCGCTTCCACCTGTCCGGAAAGAGACAGTCATCCAGGCAACTCTGCATGACTGCCCTGAACAGCCCGGGGGCCGTTTTTATCGCCAGCCTGATCGCCAGGTTAGGGATACCATCCGGTCCCGGTGCCTTGCTCACCTTTAGGGATTTGGCGATCACGATGAGTTCCTCATTCGTAACCCTTGCCTCCTCCCCTGCCTCGACACGGCTGTCGTCGCTCACGGATTGGATGCTCGGCAGGTTGGCCGACCATCTCTGGTCTATGTCTGAGATACTGGAACGTCGGACGTGAGACTCGACTGCCGGAGGCCAAGGACTTGGCTCGTGGCGTGGAAAGAGTCCCCCGATGATACGCTCCAGCATCGCTGGTGATCGCTCTGCAGGCGCCAGCGCGCCTTTAGTCTTGGCCATTACGATCCTGTAGGCGTCACCCCACGGATGTGTATTGGCACTCGCACATAGCCTATCGAAGCAGGCCCTCTTGCTGGCCTTTATCGCACTCTTTAGCATCGATCTTGCCGAACTGAATGCTGCGCGGCGCTCTGTCCTCTCTTCTTCGTTTCGCGCACGCTGCATCTTCCGTCTTGCACGGAGGCACGCACTGCGAAGGTCGGCTATCGCGTCCGTCCACCAGTAAACCGGTGGCTTTCCATTCCTAGGTTGGCGAGTCCTAGGCATGGTGGCGTCGCACGCCCGCGATAGCATAGCAACTAGTTGGTCAGCAGTCGGGCGGAGCCAACTGCCCCCCTCGCGCTCCCTTCTCATTGCCTCTTCGAATACCTCGGCATCAAAGTGCGATGTATTCCACCCGCGAACGGTCGGAGTGTTGGCTCTACCCGTCGCTTGCCGCCTCTCGTTGTTGTCTACACTATAACAGACCGCCTGGTGGTCGCTATTAGTGTAGCCATCGTCTACCCTCCAGTTCTTGATCAGTCCTGGGCTGGAGAACGTCACGTCGATGATCGACTCCGCACCATTTCTGCTAAATGTACTTTTGTTCCCAACGTTGGCCAGATCTAGGTTGAGCTTTGCAAAAGCCCCCAACAGGATCTGGCCCCTCTGGTTCGTGAAGCGACTTCCCCACTCAACAGCCCAAGCGTTGAAGTCGCCCGCCACCACCAACGGCGTTAGGCCCGTTAGATCCATGGATAGGAGGTCGACCATCTGGGTGAACCTTTCGGTAGACCAACGTGGCGGAGCATAGCAACTGCAGTAGAACACTCCGTTTACCTTAGCAACTACGTACCCTTATTCTGAGGTTGAGAACCGGGAACTTGCTCGTCGTACATATGGCCGCCAAACTGGACTTATCCGCAACCCAGTTACCGTTTCCGGGAGGGATGCGGTAGGGATCCGATATGACGGCGATGTCCGACAACGACTCAGTGGCTGCTTGGTGTAGCAGCTGCTGAGCCGCGAAGCAATGGTTCAGGTTCAGTTGCGTCACCCTTACGCCCGTGGTTTCGCAGCCGGCTTACCGGCTGGGCACCTGGGGCCTCCCATAAAGTCTTTGGCGTCCCGTTTCCCGGAACATACCATGCACTTGGGAGACTCCACACAGTCCTTTGCTTTATGGCCTGCACCTCCACATCGCCTGCACAGCTGGCTCCTATCGGGCCCCTTGCAGGTCCAGGACTTATGTCCACCCTCGAAGCACCGGAAGCAAATGTCTGGTTGCTATAGTATGCCCAGAGGACATACAGACCAGCCGACCTTCAACTTGCCCTCTTTCAGGACCAGGTTAGCGTCCGCCGACGGTAGTCGGAAGGTAGCTATCTGGGTCCCCGCCGGACCTTTGCGGAGGCAGATTGACTCCTTAGCCACCTCCACCCCGCACTTCGCTTTTAGGGCTTGTGCAATGTCGCACCCCTCAGTGATTTCGTCCAGGTTTTTAAGCTGGAGAGTCACTTCTGAGGTGAGTGCCCGCACTTGCACCTCCTTCCCTAGGACCTTTTCAGCTACCGTTTTGTAGGTAGCCCCCTTGTTCTTGGCGTCCTTCCGGAGCTCAAGTATCATCTCGCCAGTGCGAGATCGGCGGATACTCCGCACATCCGCCCCCAGATCCTTGAGCTGGGTTTCCCCCCTCATCTTCTTCAAGACTTCTGAGTACTTCGACCCATCCGTCTTGAGTATGAGGGCATCACCCCTACTCCGCGCCTTTTTGACCTTTTTTGGTCCTCTGGCCGCTCCGCCATCATGTCGCGTCGCACCTTCCCGACGCTTCCTACCCTCTACGGTAGTCCAAGGGTTGCCCGTAGCCTCCACCTGTGCCTTTTCCGCGGTGGACCTTGAACCGGCTGGCGTGTGTTCCCGTGGGAGTAGCACGACCAATCGTTTCTTGGTGTTCCCGGGGGCCGTTTCCCCCGGGGACTGCCTCGTTCGCTTAGCGACCTGCCCCGTGGAGCAGACCGACGCGAACGAGGGGGCGTCTGTCTGCACCTCTTTAGATGCAGTCGCCCTCCCGGTCCTGGCCGCTTTCTCGGCCGCCTTCACCCGAGCTACGAGTTCTTCGTGCTCCTTTCTGGCTTCATCAATGGTGCTCCGAAGCAGTAGGAGGCTCTGCTTCAGGTCGCCAGCGATGTTTCGCCTGTTCGCCAAGAACTCGATTATGGCATACACCTTTCGACGGCCTTGACTAGCAAGGGACCGTCTACCGAGATGTCTGGTGTGGACACCGACGGATTCGCCGTTTTTCCACCTCCAGACTTCGCCGCATCCGTCTCCGCCTTCTTCTGCGGAGACCGCTGGATGCCACCTCGTGCGAAGGGATTTGGTAACCCCTCCGCACCCGTCTCTTTTGTTTTTGAGGTTCAACATTTTTGTTTATTGGGTCCCCCTACCAGCCGCTATCCTTATCCATAATGGAGTAGTCGCCTAAATGGTCCCAAGGTAGTCTATGCCGGAGCAGTGAGGCCATTGCTAGGGGCGGCTGCCATAGCGCCTTATGGGCAACTATGACACCTCCGACCGGCGCAAGTCAGGAAAAGACATCTGATCCTACTCCTGCCGGGTTCCCACCAGGCAATGGACTCGGAACGTACTGGAAGGCCTGCCAGGTTTTACGGGACGGAGACCCCTGCACCGGTTGTAATCTCGCCGTTTCAAGCCGTTATCACACGACATTACTAAGGGAGCTCGGCGCAGGTGCCAGCCCAAAATCATGGTACGAAAACGAAATCCGACTCTTATCCTATAGTGATGCGACCAGTTGCCGTAATTGGGAACATTACTGGCATCAGTCCCAATGGGCGGTATAGTGCATTTGGGTGGTGGGAGCGGCACTACTCGCTCCGTCGGAGCTGCTTCCGGCCAGTGTGGCTTTTGCGAGAATTCAGCGGCCCAGTGCCTGAATCTCGCCACGACCTAGGCTAGCTCCCGCTGATGGTCCGGGACTGCTTGCTAGCAGTGAGCACTTCCGTGGCCTTCGGTAATCGCCAATTACCGACCCGTGGTGGCATTCAGCTCTGCCCGTGTGTTAGTGTGTGTCAGCGTGTGTGTGTGTGTCAGCGTGTGTGTGTGTCCAGAACTCATGTGAACCGTACAGTCTTGTGAAACAGGAATGATTAGATGATCAACAGCCTATAGAAAATTTACCGTACTTTTCGAATATTTGGATCCCTGTTTGCATATCGTCGCTCCGAATCCGTTAATCCCAAAACCGTGAATCGGAAAAATATACAACGAATGTACTTTGACGTACGATTTCTTATTTTTCATTCAAATACCTTTATTTTTCCATTAAATCTTTCAATCGGTCAAACGACTCAAAAGTTACAAATTTTTGAAAAATGATTGTCGATTTTTGGCAGCCCTGATTGAAAAAGGATCACCCCAAGGACCGAACAAAATAATACGGGCACAAAGTTTCTCGATAAAGAACAAGTATACCAATGTTGAGCATGATCTGAACAATAAATAAATCTGATAATAAGAAAGGTTTAACGGCATATTAAGTGGATAACATTTTCTGACAACAGAAATGAGTTCAGCACCCCAAAATTGGTATTATACGTCATTTTCAATCATTTCAAAAGAACTTTTGGGTTTCTTCCAACTTTTGTTCAGAAATCTGCCACTGTGCGGGAAATAAAAAACACTTTGTTTACAAATAATTCATCCCGGATTACCTGCAATACTTTTGACAGTTCATCCTACGTACACCGCCGTCTGTTCGTCCGTTTTTGTATGCCCGCGGTATCAGTCAAACAAAGGAATTCACTTCAAACTCACCTGACCATATCACCCCAAAAAAACTGTCCATTTTACCCCAAAAAATACGCCTTACAAAAAACGCACTTGCTTTCACTATTTCTTCCACTATGTTATCATAATCTTTTGTCAAAATGTAGCCTGTTACTAGACAAACACGGCTGCAAAGCCGTGAAAACACTGAAGAAGTTCTCAAAAAGCCTTAAATACACGAGCGTAAAACTTACAGCAAAATCAACTTTTGGTGTTTCCTTTATTTACATTGGTACAGTGGTGCACCTATCACAGCAAACCATGAAATTTTTATGTTAGGTAGAGTTTAGTAGTTCAAAGAAAGGATAAAGTAGTACATGGAACCCAAAAAAGTAATACTTTCCAAGATAAAGCACCTGTCCATTTCACCCCAAGGGTCCAAATTACCCCAAACTACCCTACAGGACACTGTGGGACCGAAGGAAATGAAAAAGCTGATACACTTGCTAGACAAGGCTCGAGTGTCCAAGACAGTGCTAGACAAGGTCGAGTGACCAGAGTCGTTTTGTGGAGTGTCAAAATGTATAATACAGATGAAATTAAAAAGGTGGGAAAAAGCTTTGATACAGAAAAACTGGTCTGCTATAAATTTTTTAAGACATTTCAAGCTGTTCATAACACCCAACTAACAAAAAAAAACAGAATACAATATCTTAACAAAGTATCACTTAGTATATTAGCTGAACTGGTCACGGGGCACTGTCTAGCAAAATATCATTGAAATAAAACTACAGCGATGTCAAACAGATATATGTCGTTTCTGTGGCAGTGAAACTGAAACAAAGTGAAGCTCTGTACAATCGTAGACGACAGTTTTTCAACAATAATATTTTGAGCCCTTCTAAATATACTTAGAAAATCCCAATAGGGTAGTTGGCAATTACCCATTATGGTAATGTGCCATCCTGAACCGATGCAAAAAACAGGGTTATACCACAATAGACCAAAGTAAGGGACGCAGTGGTTCGAATCCCAAAAAAACGTTGCAAAAGCTGTTCACAACCACGTCATTTCTGTGCTTTATGCTTCGATATAGTGTGCTGTTCTATGTTCATTTCTACAGGACTATTTAATACAGAAAACCTCTTTGAATCACGTACAGTGGAGTTCTCCCTTTTCCTCGTAGTACTTTATTCTTTACGATTGCTTTGAACATTAATAGCGTGTATACTTCGCTCGTCCTTTACAAGCATGCTATTTTTTAGCCTCAGGAATTCAAATAGTATCACAAAATATGTCCTTTAGATTTTTTTTTCTTAAAACAATTTTATATTCTGCGTCGATTGCGTTATTTTATTTTCAGTCGTTTAAATGTTGATCAACTTCTTAAAACACCATCCCGAGGACTTTTACCGTGTATCGTTGGGGTGCTTCTGCTTCAACGTCTTTCTGGGTGTGGATCTAGACAAATTGATTTTCATTTGCGATCGTTCTATGAGCTTCGGCACTTTCGCATTTGGGCTTTTCTGGCTTTCAAGTGTTTTTCGGTGGCTGCGCTTAAACTGATATCATGGTTTTTATTTTACACTTTCCCGGTTCAAGGAGCATTTTAGGCACTTGCTTGCCTGGTTGTTCAATATTTTGCTGCTTAACTTTTACACTGTTCAGACTTTTTAAAATGTTCTTAATTTGAAAATATTTTCCATCTGTACCCTTACTGCCGTTCCACTCTACACGCAAAAGTTGGAGTGTGCGTAACCAGATCATTCATGAGCGATATTAGCGCATTTACTAATTAAAATTGGAACCAGTACAACGCATGTACGTTGGGCATAACGCATTTGATGCTCTAGCGTATTTTGAATGTATTGCGCAGCTCCAAACCACTACACTTATAAAGCATCAGCCGATGTTCAGAAGGTTGGCATCGTTAAAACAGTGCAACCAGCAATCAATACTGATAAGTTGGGTACTGACTCTATTGAAGAAATTATTGTCTGATCGATTCACATTCATGAATCAGGTCATTTGAAAACATCATTCAATCATTAACAATAAACAAAAACATGAGATTAGTCCAAAACATTTTGCATTTAATTATGACTCTGGTTTCATTCACATGCATTCGGTTCTGCGTTACTGGCACCAGCGTCAATAACTTCCACGGCAACAAGGCTCGCCATTGGATGTTTCGGTTGCTGACGATTTTTAGGGATGCACGAGCCGTTGATACGCACCGGCTCGCGAAAGTAAAGAACGGTTTTTTGAGCGCCTCGAAACTGATCGTTCAACCGAAGCCGAAGTTTACCGAGACATTACGATTTTTGTGTATATGATAAATATTCTGATTTTGATCTCTGTCAATGTATTCCTTGTACAACTTTTGCGTTATGCGTATCACGCATTGGTTTCGCGAAGTCAGAGCAAATTCTGTACGAATTGAAAGGACACATTGGATGATTAAAGCTTGAACTTTAGCGTGTATTGTGAATTAGTTGAAGGTTACAATAATCTGATTTTTGTTTTCTCTGCCATTGCGAATCATCTCTTCAACACAATTTTTTTACTGGAAGAACCGCTTTTGTGATGATTGCTTACTCTCAAATAGACTTATGTCTAATTTGAGACCGCTTTTGTGTGTGAAAAAACACCTTCTTTACCTTGTAGGCCGAAAACTCAATTATGCGATTCATGCCGTAGTGCACCACCGGGAGGATCAGCATCCTGTAGAGCGCACATTTCCTACGGATCTGTAGGCTGTGGGATTGCGTAGCTAGCAATCCATAATATGCTATGTTTGCTGCCGCAATCTGTCTCATCACCTCGTGGCTCATATCGTCATCACACATTAAGAGTGTACCAAGATAAACAATTTCATCAATCAATTCGGAGGTATCCTCCCCGGAGGTTTATGGGAGGTTTAATCCTTCCAGTTTTCTGTAAAGGCCCTTTTTGCAGCCCCCGTCCCCTTGATTCAGACCATACAATAACACAAACTCGTCCAAAATTTCACCCCCTGTCCTGATGCAACGTTACATGTATCAGCTCAATCAGTTCTGTTGGGAAACATGCTACAACCCGTTGCTCTTCACTAAATCGTACGCCACCTTGAAATCTACAAACAAATGATCTGTCTGCAAGTTATGTTCTTGAAACTAATCGAGATCTGGTCCGATGCAGATCGTCCCGCTCGAAAACCGCACTGATATTCACTAATGAAGGCTTCCTGGAACGACATCGGTCTGTGGAACAGGATATGAGAGAGAATTTAATATTCGAAACTGAAGAGGGTTATGCTTCGATAATTGCTATTATACTACACTATGATTTTAACCTTTAGGCCGAGAAGCGATCGAGTCGAGTCGCTGTCCTTTCTTAAAGATAGGGCATATGAGTCCTTCCAGCCAGTCTGTAGGTACTTTCTTCTTAGACCATTTTTTTTTGTGGAATTAGATACTGCGTCCATTATTTAGAACTATTGTAGTATATCCCCCTTACTATACGTGCTATATAGGATACCCAGTCACCCACTATTGATCGAGTGATGACCGGTTGCCTCGGCACGCTCCCAGTCAGGTATAATGTGCTTATTAAAGCCAATTACCTTCCGAGGATTAGCAGACCAAATTTCACTAGGTTGTAAGCAACCCTTGTTGAGAAATTTGATTCTGCTCATGCATAATGCACCACAGCTGCATAGCAGATGTTCCGAGGTTTCACTTTCTATGCTACAAAAGCGACAGGTTCTTAGACCATACCCTCAGCATAATCTGATGAATTGCAGTCGCTCCCGACTTTAAAAAGTTCGACTGGTAAGCCGTCCTCGTCAGCCAATATCTGGTTCTTCAGCTCTCTGTAAGCTTTTTTCACTTCGTCCAAGGTTGCGGGTCTACAGCTTGTCAATCCTCCCTAACCTGTTCCCCTCGACGACTCTTCTGCCTTCGCACATATATAAATATTAATAAAAGAAGCAATTAAATTGTCGTTAAAGATCAGTTAGTTGTTGCATGTTTACACTACGTTTAAAGTCAAACTAACTTAACCTTTAGTTTGAACGTTCTTCGCCAACGGTAAAAAGAAAACAACAATAAAAGATTTAATTATTTTATATCAACTCTGGTTGAATAAGCTTGCAGCAAGACTGCTTAAGTGCCTGCGTAGCAGCACCACACACGATTCAAACATTTTTTTTTTTTTTTTTTCTTCACATAACATTTATTTGACACGGCACAAATACAATTTAATGTTTAACGGCGCCAATTATATCTGATGACTTAAAAACTAAAGCAAATTTTTTATCCTCGCTGCCGACTACGAGCTGAAATTAAGTCTAACTTAAAACTAGCATGGGATTTCCAATCAGTGTTTTGTTGTTCAATGGTCGTCTGATAATCGTCGAATGGCATGTATGGATTCGTTCTGCTGAGCCACGATGTCGTGAGTTGGGACAGAGGCTCGTAGTCCTTGGGTCCTGGTTCTATTGTGCGGGGTCTGGTTGCTGGTTTTGTGCTTAAGGTTCAAACGTGTTCTTGTCGTTTTGTTGGGTGTAGACGGAGGGGAACGGGACTAGACTGGGGCGTGGATGGATTTCAGGAAAACGTATATAAGGGACATGTAGGATAGGTCACGGCTCGCCAAGACATCACGAACAGGAACAGCCGGCTGTCTACCCTCGGCCTGCAGGGAAGCTATTAATTTAGACCTGGCGTCACGGTGTACAGGGCATGACCAAACCACATGCTCTATGTCGTGATAACCTTCACCACAGGCACAGATACCACTTTCCCCGAGCCCAACACGACGGAGGAGCGCGTCAAATCTATAGTGATTGGACATAAGCCGGGACATCACGCAAATGAAATCCCGACCTACATCCAACCCCTTGAACCACGGGTTCGTCGATACTTTGGGGATTATGGAATGTAACCACCTTCCCAATTCCCCTCTGGTCCAAGCATTTTGCCAACTGATGATCGTATTCTGACGTACAAGTGCGAAAAATTCATTAAAGGCAATTGGTCTTTCATAAATATCACCGTTTGTTGCGCCCACCTTAGCCAAAGAGTCCGCTTTCTCATTACCCGGTATCGAGCAGTGAGAAGGGACCCACGCTAAGGTAATCTGAGTAGATTTTTCGGATAAAGCACTCAGATGTTCCCGTATTTTCCCCAGGAAATACGGAGAGTGCTTAACATCTTTCATCGATCGGAGAGCCTCAATGGAACTGAGACTGTCCGTAAAGATGAAATAATGGTCCGTGGGCATTTTTTCGATAATCCCTAGGGTGTACTGAATTGCAGCTAATTCTGCGACGTAAACAGAAGCAGGATTATCGAGCTTATGGGAGACGGTTAAATTGTTATTGAAGATACCGAAGCCAGTGGACCCATCAAGAAGTGATCCGTCAGTGTAGTACATATTGTCGCAGTTGATGTTTCGATATTTATTGGAAAAAATTTTAGGGATCTGCTGCACGCGTAAATGATCCGGGATTCCACGAGTTTCTTCTATCATGGATGTATCGAAAAACACAGTAGAATCAGAAGTATTTGATAAGTCGACACGATTTGGAATATTCGAAGAAGGGTTAATATTTTGGGACATGTGATTGAAATACAATGTCATAAAACGGGTTTGAGAATTAAGTTCGATTAACCTTTCAAAATTTTCAATCACGGGACGGTTCAAGACCTCACATTTGATTAGAATACGAGAAGACAGGCTCCAGAAGCGGGTTTTCAATGGTAGTACTCCAGCTAAAACCTCCAAACTCATCGTATGGGTCGACTGCATGCAACCTAAGGCGATACGCAAACAACGATATTGTATTCGCTCCAGTTTGATCAAATGTGTGTTTGCTGCGGAGCGGAAGCAGAAACACCCGTATTCAATAACAGACAATATCGTTGTTTGGTAAAGCCTTATAAGGTCTCCTGGATGGGCTCCCCACCATTGTCCGGTTATTGTACGAAGAAAATTCACTCTTTGTTGACATTTTTTCATCAGATACCTCACGTGACAACCCCAGGTGCCTTTAGAGTCGAACCAGACACCAAGATATTTGTGTACCAAAACCTGAGAAATCGTGTTTGAAGCTGAGCAGGTTCATGCTTCCTAGAAAAAACTACTATCTCAGTCTTCTCCGGAGAGAATTCGATACCTAGCTGTAAAGCCCAAGCAGACAAATTGTCCAAGGTATCTTGCAATGGTCCTTGCAAATCGGCAGCTTTGGCTCCTGTAACAGAGATTACACTGTCGTCTGCAAGTTGTCTTATCGTGCATGAATTTGCCAGACATTCGTCGATGTCATTTACATAAAAGTTGTAAAGAAGGGGGCTTAAACATGAGCCCTGGGGAAGACCCATGTAGCTAATGCGAAAAGTTGCCAAATCGCCATGCGTAAAATGCATGTGCTTTTCGGACAACAAATTGTGCAAAAAATTGTTCAAAATTGGAGAAAATCCTTGTCGGTGAAGTTTACCCGAAAGAATGTCAATAGAAACGGAATCAAAAGCCCCCTTAATGTCCAAGAACGCAGACGCCATTTGTTCTTTACGAGCATACGCCAGCTGAATATCTGTTGAAAGCAACGCAAGACAATCATTCGTCCCTTTGGCACGGCGGAAGCCAAATTGAGTTTCTGATAGTAGACCATTTGATTCGACCCAGTGGTCTAAACGACGGAGTATCATTTTTTCCATCAATTTCCGGATACAGGATAGCATTGCAATCGGCCTATAAGAGTTGTGATTAGAAGCTGGTTTCCCTGGTTTTTGGATGGCGATCACCTTCACTTGCCTCCAATCCTGCGGTACAATGTTTTGCTCCAGGAACTTATTGAACAAGTTCAACAAGCGCCTCTTGGCATTGCCGGGTAGATTCTTCAACAAGTTGAATTTGATTCTATCTAATCCAGGCGCGTTATTGTTACAGGACAGGAGGGCAACTGAAAGTTCTGCCATCGTAAAAGGTGATTCTATCGCGTCGTGGCCCGGAGACGCATCGCGAACAATATTTTGCTCAGGAACAGAGTCCGGACATACTTTCCTGGCAAAATCAAATATCCACCTACTTGAAGACTCCTCGCTTTCGTTGACCGTTACGCGATTCCGCATTCTTCGGGCTGTGTTCCAAAGAGTGCTCATCGATGTCTCCCTCGACGTCTCGTTCACGAACCGACGCCAATATCCACGTTTCTTTGCTTTAGCCAAGCTTTTAAGCTTGGTATCAAGCTCCGAATACCGTAAATAGTCGCCAGGTATACCTCCCGTCTGGTAGGCCTTAAACGCGTCGGATCTTTGCGTGTAGACATCGGAGCACTCTTGGTCCCACCACGGAGTGGGAGGCCGTTCTTTGATCGTTACGCCGGGATATTTCTTCGTTTGGGCTTGCAACGCGGCGTCGAGAATCAAGCCCGCGAGGAGGTTGTATTCTTCAAGTGGTGAATGATGTTGAATCGACTCGACCGCTTTTGAAATCATTTCCTCGTATAACTTCCAATCGACATTTCGTGTGAGGTCATACGGAATGTCAATTGGTCGCATGCGAGTTGACCCGTTAGTAATTGAAATAAGAATAGGCAGATGGTCGCTACCGTGAGGATCGAGGATTACCTTCCATGTGCAATCCAACCGTAGCGACGTCGAACATAAGGATAGATCCAAAGCGCTTGGGCGCGCTGGAGGTTTCGGGATACGTGTCATTTCACCGTTGTTTAAAATAGTCATGTCGAAGTCATCGCAAAGGTTATAGATTAAAGAGGAGCGGTTATCATTGTATGGGGAACCCCAAGCCACGCCATGAGAGTTGAAGTCTCCCAAAATCAAACGTGGCGAGGGAAGAAGTTCTATTAAATCAAAGAGCAGCCGTTGCCCAACCTGTGCTCTGGGGGGAATATATATTGAGGCAATACAAAGCTCTTTACCTTGTATTGTCATTTGACATGCGACAACTTCGATGCCTGGAATCGAGGGGAGGTTAATACGATAGAAAGAATAGCACTTTTTAATCCCTAAAAGTACTCCTCCATATGGGGTGTCTCGATCAAGGCGAATAATATTAAAATCATGGAAGTTGAGATCAATATTTGAAGTAAGCCAAGTTTCACAAAGGGAAAATGCATCGCATTTGTTTTTATTTATCAAAACTTTAAACGAATCAATTTTTGGTAAAATACTTCTACAATTCCACTGTAAGACAGAGATAGAATCCTTCATATACGCAGTTGAATTAGGCATCGAAGGATACAATCGCTGCAAGGAGAGGCCATTGGGCAGTCAACTGCTTCAAAAATGATCTAACTGTTGGGAGGAATGCTGTAAGAAAAATTTAAATTGGATCGGGTACATTGAAAGTTTCAAAATCCAGTCCACAATGTCAGAAAATTTCACTAATCCAGAGTTTGTTTCATCAACTGGGAGTGTAAAAGGAGCAACTGGGGTTTTAGATGTTCCTGGCAGTGCTGGGAACTCCTTCTGGGACTTTAAATTTGCCAGCCCAGGAGGAGTTTGCTTCGGTTTTTCCGCAGCACTGTTTGGTTTGTTTGTAACTTTCATTTCACTTTGAGAAATCTTAGGACCTTTTCTGGGAAGTTTAGGAGAGGAAATATTTTTCCTCTTTCTAGACTCCCCAGGATTGGCGTAAGATGCTCCCGCTGGTGAATCGTCAGAATCGGTTTCCTCAGAGGGCAACAGATCGAAGGGGTTCGAAGTAACGGGAGAAGTGGTAACGGTCTTCTTCAGCATGTCAGCGTAGGAACGCTTTGAACGCTCTTTGAGAGACCGTTTTATTTTATCCCTGCGCTGCATGTACACCGCACATGTCGAGAGCTCATGCAGATTTTCTCCGCAGTGGATACACTTTTCAGCGTTAACACTGCAAGAATCTTCCGCATGAGACTCCCCACACTTGCCACAACGTGCCTTATTGCAGCAGTAGGCGGCTGTATGGCCTAACTGCTTGCAATTCAGGCAGTTCATGACGCGGGGCACGTAGAGCCTCACAGGGAGACGAACCCGGTGGATCGAGACGTGGCTTGGTAGTGCAGACCCGGCGAACGTAACTCGAAACGAGTCTGACGGAGTGTATACTGTTTTGCCACCGATGATCGATGCTGACCGCAATTGCTTGCAGTCGAGCACCTTTACTTCGGGACACGTTTTGTTCTTAAAGCACCCTTTGGCACTTTGCAGTATACACTCGACGGACAGACTCGAATCGGTTATGACACCGTCGATCTCCACGTCTCGTGCGGGTATGTAAACGCGATACTCGCGTGTGAAGAGCTCAGAGCAAGCTATATCGTTGGCCTCTTTCAGGTTACCGACCACGACACGGAGCTTGTTAGGCCGGACCTTGGAAATTTCGGTCACGCCCTTGTACTCCTTCGTCAGGTCTTTAGAAATCTGCAAGAGGTTCAACTTTTTCGATTTCGGTCCTGCCTTTGGCCGAAAATAAACAGTATAGCTGCCCTGGGCTCCGTCTGGGTAAAGCCTGGGGCGAGGGGGGACTGAAGAATGAACAGGGGAGGGGGTAACAGAAGGGTCAGGGTCAGAGGGGTTCGGGGATGGTGGCGCGGGAGGCGAGGGATCTACATCCATCGCGCTATGTTTAGCGCACTAGCGCTGACAAGAACACGTACCTTTTTATTTCTCCCTTCCAGTAAGGTTGGTTGTCCGATCGTTCGAAGTAGCAGCCGTTACAGCCAGCAGCACCAATACAGCAGCACCAAACAGCCACCAGCAGCGAGCCAGGTGTGAGATCACTCCACACAGCGATACGACTCGCTGACACTGATGGCTTCTTCTTTTTCCTCGTTTGTGTCTCGTCCACTGCTGTAGCACAATCCAGCCAGCAGCCAAATCGGCTTACGCACCAGCTGGCAGTCACGATGCGAAACAGTTGCACAAAGGAACGACCTTGAACCCGGATTTATTTCACTCGACCAGGCAAACAATGCCAACACTTGTTCACACGTCTTTTGTTTTATACTCTATCGGACCGATCACCAAACACGTCCAGTACTGATGCGTGTTCGGCACAGAATGATTCAAACATTTATCGTATCATGAGATTTCATGATTGAACAGAATCGCGTCTATAAAAGCAGTTGTTTAGTATATCTTTGACTTTTGAACTGTTTCAAGCAAAGCCTTGGTGCTACATTCCGTATCGGAGCTCGACCTTCTGTTCATTATACACAGACTTCGCAGCCAACTCTTAAGTGTACAGGACAATGGCGGGGCTAGCAATACTATCCTACTGACACTAACAGTTTCTCCCGAGTTGAGACTCGAACCTACGACGACTAGCTTGTTAGGCTAGCATCGTACCTCGAGACCAGCTGGGAGATTTGAACTGTATACTCAACACAATAATAATCGCGATGTAGTAATTTTTTATTGAGGCCTCATTCTTACAGAATCGGTGCAATGAGAACAGGCAACATAGCCATAAAATCGATGAAAAACACCTTAATACAAACCTTAAGGTGAAACGGGATTGTGGTCTTTTCCTATACAATTTTGAGGTTAGAGTTCTTTTTACTTTTGTAGTTTGAGCGTAAAAAATTCGGCTTCCACTAAATAAACAGCACTCAAATTGCTACTTCAGGCATGCAACAGTTGTGAAAACAATTGATCAAAGTTTCATGTAAAAAATTAGATTGCAAAATTCGAGTTGATCGCGACCACGTCCCGTTTCACCTTAATTAGTATTCCCCGTTTAGACTACGTAGTGAACCGAGGGATTCGTAGGTACTATGGGAGCATCCATATTGAACTGTTATTCTGTCAGCTGTGTCACGAAACGGAAATGATTTCGCAGAAATCATATTCCAATCATACCAAAAACTTGATTCGCAGCAGTTCACAATACGACCAACTGAGGAAATGCCGATCGAGACTTCCCTCAACCCTTCAATTTTTCAGGATTACTTTATGCAAATGACCTCGGCTACGCTTTGAATAGTCTATATAGAAGGTCCAATTCGGCACAACTTTTTCCAATATTTCGGCCTTTGTTCCATCAGTATCCCGGGAAACCCGTGCTAGGTTGTTTTACAAGGCCTTAATAGTGTTGGGTTTGCCCACGTAGACCACAGATTTTACATATAGTTCCAAAAAAAGTCTAGTGGCGTAAAATCGCATGATCTTGGAGGCCAACTTTTAGGGCCAGAATGAGAGATATATTAGTCATCAAATTCATTCCTCAAAATGTCCACTATTTCGCGCGCTGGAATAGGTCATTTGACATCATTTCTTGCACAAGTTGAATTTTGTAAGCTTTAAAACCGACACGCAAAATTTCCAGGTGATGAAGTACCACATCTAATTGTGATTTCACTGGGTTATGATTGTATTTGACTAGTCCTTAAAATAAAATTTTGAGTATTGTAGCAACAACTGTTAACAAGTCAAAAACTATTTCATTTTCAGCCCAAGTGAAACCTCGAACCTCGGTAGGATCACACGCTCTGCCAACACCGGACGACATAATCGGGCAGCTGCAGCGCTTGATACCGGTGCACGCAAATCATCCGCACGTTACCGCCATGCTGCCTGCCTGGGGACAGCTCCTGGCCTACGATCTGGTACAGATCCTTTCACCACATTCAAGTTTCCACTGCTGTCGAAACGACACTTCCGCTGCTACCGATGAGATTATCCAGTGCTACGTTCGGGCCGGCTCGGACTGCAAAGAGTACAAACGATCGGTGCCGTCCCATGATCCCGGATCCTGTCGGTTTGATTACCGCAATCAGATGAACGCCGCCTCTGGTTTTCTAGATGGATCCGGATTGTACGGAACGACGGAGAAGGAAATCCTTGCGTTGCGAACCTTTTCAACTGGAAAAGTTGATATTAAAGCCTGCCTGCGATGTAACGAACCGGGAGCGATCGGAGCTTTGCATACCGTTTTGCTGAAAGAGCACAATAGAGTTGCTGAGGAACTGTCCAGACTGAATGATGAGTGGAGTGATACCACACTATTCTACGAGGCTCGTCGCGCTGTGATCGCGGAAATACAGCACATCACCTATAATGAGTTCCTGCCGATCGTGCTGGGAAGCGAAATTGCAAGCAGCTCTGATTTAAGGTATGTCATTCTACAGTGAAGAAATACTAGAAGCTCGAACATGGTTGTTTTTTACAGACTTGTTGGAGGTAAACACTACAACGGATATTCATCGGCTAACCGTGGTGGAGTATTCAATGAAATTGCAGTAGGAGCTATTCCCGCTTTTTTGACAATGTTGCCACCGGATATGTATAATGAATCAGCTTCTGCCGAAATTCTGATCTCCAGTCCGGCAATGCAGCAAACCTTTGTGCCGGATCACGCCACCTTCAACGACGAGTGGACACCTATTGCCTTAGCTATTCAACGTGGTCGTGATCATGGCATCCCGTCCTATCATAAGGCTCTGAACTTGTGTGAAAAACGCTTCGGCATTCCGTACGGTTCTAAGCTGACTTTCGATGATATGGAGTACTTTGGACTGTCGCCTGCCAAAAGGAAGTCCCTGGAAAATATTTACCAGTAAGAATAATTTGAACTAAAGCTGAATCTGAACTAATTTCATATATGAACTTACAGAGATGCGGAAGATATTGATTTACTGATCGGTGGTCTTTCGGAAACCGCAACTCTGGGTACAGTTTTTGGACCTACGATCACCTGCTTGCTAGCAATTCAGTTCGCAAATCTACGCAGTAGCGATCGGTTCTGGTATGAAAATGACCTTCCACCATCGTCGCTTAATTTGCCTCAATTGCAAGCCATCCGCCGAGTTACGCTCTCCGGATTACTCTGCGAAGCCAAGGGAGTAACGAAAGCTCAACCGAAGGCTTTCATTCGAGAGGATCCGTACCTGAATGCGCGCCTGAACTGCGATCAACTTTCCGGACTGGAAACCACCGCATGGCGTACCGAAACGGTCGAAGATGTCGAAGAGATCATAACTGAACGCACGCCAACACATCCCGAGGTGGCTGAACTGGATGCTGACGTTATTAAGGACGCCATCAATAAGGCAAAAGATCGACTGAATGAGCGCAAACGTTTCGAGTATGAGGCTTGGAAGAATTGTAAGTATTATCTTTGAAAAAAGGAATGAAGTAAACTAAACAATTTTTTAACAGTGGGTGGAGTTGATGCGAAGTCTCCTGCTGGAACTGCTGCTTCCTTCAGTAAGGCCAATAGGAACGCACTAATCATTGCAAACACTTCACTTCTGTACGAACTGGCTTCCAATGAAATCCTAGGAACGTTGCACTCGTGAGTATTACTACAGCAAAAAGTAGCGCGATTTTTTCTCAACGCAAGTTCTTTTCAGGATTCGACGCCGTAAACGGCAAGTTTTCGACAACAATCTAGGAGCTTTCGGAGGTGATGACTTCAACAGTGCTTTGCAGAATATAGATGTCAACCAGTTTATCACGGGTTCAATCTCCCCTATCAATCTTGAACCACAGTGTGAAAACCTAGAGGCCCCATGCGATACGTCGACTCCATTCCGCACGCTTACTGGCCACTGCAATAATCTGAGAAGCCCCGAACTGGGACAGTCACTAACTGTATTCGCCCGTTTGCTGCCACCTGTCTACGATGATGGAATTTCCCAGCCCCGTAGTATCTCCGTTTCTGGTAGTCCGTTGCCGAATCCGCGATCAATTTCTGCACTTATTCATCCGGATATATCGAACCTGCACACTCGGTATTCGTTGATTGTTATGCAGTACGCTCAGTTTTTGGATCACGATCTCACGATGACGCCTATCCACAAGGGCTTCCACGAGTCAATCCCCAGCTGTCGATCGTGTGATTCACCTCGAACGGTTCACCCTGAATGCAATCCTTTCCCCGTGCCACCGAGGGATCATTACTATCCGGAGCTGAACGTAACCAGTGGTGAACGACTGTGCTTCCCGTTCATGCGTTCGCTGCCAGGCCAACAAACGCTGGGACCCCGAGAACAGATCAACCAAAACACTGCTTTCTTAGATGCATCGCAGGTTTATGGCGAAAATGGTTGCGTTGCCAAAGGCTTACGTGGATTTTCCGGTCGTCTTAACTCTACCATCCATCCAATCCGGGGCAAAGAAATGCTACCGCAGACACCCATCCATCCGGAGTGCAAATCAGCTAGTGGTTATTGTTTCGCTGCTGGTGATGGACGAGCCTCCGAACAGCCCGGACTTACCGTCATGCATACACTTTTCTTGCGAGAACACAACCGAATCGTCGAAGGACTTCGTGGTGTCAACCCACACTGGAATGGAGACCAACTTTACGAACACGCCCGTCGTATTGTAATTGCCCAAAATCAACACATCAGCTACAATGAGTTCTTACCTAGAATTCTCAGCTGGAATGCTGTCAATCTGTACGGCCTCAAACTGCTGCCACAAGGTTACTACAAAGACTACAATCCAACATGTAACCCAGCGATTGTTACCGAATTCGCTGCAGCGGCATTCCGTATTGGTCACTCACTGCTGAGACCACACATTCCACGTCTAAGTCCTCAGCATCAACCAATCGATCCTCCGATTCTACTGCGTGATGGCTTTTTCAAAATGGATATCTTCGTTCAACAACCTGGTCTGATAGACGAAATCGCTCGTGGTCTTGTGGCTACACCCATGGAAACCCTGGATCAATTCATCACAGGAGAAGTAACTAACCACCTATTCGAGGATCGTCGTATTCCGTTCTCCGGAATCGATCTGGTGGCGCTGAATATTCAGCGAGCTCGCGATCACGGAATTCCTTCGTACAATAACTACCGTGCACTTTGCAATCTGAAGAGAGCCCAAAACTGGGAAGATCTAAGCCGTGAAATGCCCCCGGAGGTGATTTCTCGGTTGAAGCGTATGTACAGCAGCGTTGACGATATCGATCTTTTCCCCGGCGGTATGTCCGAACGTCCCCTGCAGGGTGGTCTGGTTGGACCAACCTTCGCTTGCATCATTGCTATCCAGTTCCGACAGCTGCGCAAATGCGATCGCTATTGGTGAGATTTTTACAGCTGATTTAAGTGATGATTGTGTTAATCAATATGGTTAAATTTTGTAGGTATGAGAACGACGATCCAGTTGTTAAATTCACCGAAGCACAACTGGCCGAAATTCGAAAAACAACTTTGTCCCGAATCATCTGTGAAAATCTGGATATTCAGGGTGATATGCAGCGTGCTGCTTTTGATCTACCCAGTAATTTCCTGTAAATACTTAAGTTGCAGATTCGAGACAATTTGTATGATCTTTGTTGTAATTTTTCAGCAACCCACGTGTACCATGCAGCTCAATGCAGCAAATAGATCTCAGTGCTTGGCGCGAAAATGTGGTCCAGGGATGTCACATTGGAGGAAAGCACATCAACGTTGGTGATTCGGCCTTCCCTTCGCCCTGCACGAGTTGTATCTGTACAAATGAGGGGGTAAGTCACGACCCCTGCCCATGTCCTAACATAACTCATCATTGCCCTTTCCTCTTTTATACAGCCACAATGCGCCTCGTTGCGTATCACTGACTGCGCTCAGTTGGCCCGCGAATGGCCCCGTGATGTGATTCTTAGAGACGACGTGTGCAGCGCCCAGTGCGGGCTGGTGCTCCAGAACGGCGGAAACGCCCAGGCACGCCAGATTCCCATTAATCTGCGCCCGCCACCACAACGAGTATCCCGTTCTCGGGTTGTCCAACAGCAGGCAGCAATAGCGGTTGGCTTCCAAGGTTTCCAGTTTCCCGATCTGACGCAGTTCATCGGTTAGAAATTATCCAGCAAACGTAACCTTACAATTATTATAATTATTATGTACATATTGAGCGGCCATATTACTACTTTCTTCGTACCAATTTAGAAGAACAAAATTTTTGCGCTAGGAAGTTTTTTTCTGATTCTTCAACTGCCCTTAGGATGATTCTTTCAATTATTTTACCTATTACTCTAGACGTTACAATCGTTGCAGTGATCTATATTTATTGTAAATATTAGGATGTAATTCAACCAAGGAAAAAAAACATACTTGCTTTCGTAGTTGTTTAATGTAATGTCTGTTCCAACTTTTTGCGGTAAAAAAACTACACTACACAAGCGGTTGTAAACTATTTTAAGCTACGTTTCTGTTTTTTGGTGAATACCAACCAGATCGAATTATTTTACTCACTGTGCAAATAACGACGTAAGTTAAACGATATGTATGAATATGAAAAAAAACGAAAAGTTCGCTATATAAATAGATATACGTGGAATTGCAGCGTATCTGCAGACGTCAAATTTTCAGGATGAAAATTGATTGCACCTGAAAATGATAAATGATCGATATACGACAAGTCCAGCTTTTTACTGAGCATGGATAAGAACGGAACAGTTTTAAATAAAATGAATTATAAATTAAGATACAGTTTCTGATTGAATTTGAATCCGAAAGCGTGAATGTTTTCGATTTTTTACATCCCGTATGCTTACAATCTGTAAGATAACTATTAATAACAATACTTCAAAGTGAGGTAAAAGCCTTTATTTAAAGCTCAAGTCATTTAGACTGTGTGCAGTGCTCTCAAATATTGCCATAAGCGTTATACTATCGTTCGGCATGATCGTAGTAAGAGTCATGGCGGAAATACGGGTCGGAAGCTGCATTTGAAAGTATTGGGAACGATTAGAACTATAGTACCCAAAACCGGGCCAGATTCTCACGAAATATGAAGAATGCATTCTCATGGACGACGAAATGCACGTGAAAATAGCCTATGAGCAGCTCCTCGGACAAAAGTTCCATAGAAACACTGGCCGAGGTGATGTCCCTACTAACCCTACCAAACAGTCCCAAGCCTTGGTGTGGTTTTTGTTGTACCTAAGAGTCGTCCTCATTCAACTCGGTCCATGGCTGCAGTTCGCCAGCTCTGCAGTGTGCGTCTGGACCCCGTAGGTCGTCTTCCAGCTGATCGATACACCTTGCCTGCTGTGCACCTCTCCGTCTCGTCCCTGACGGATTGGTCTCAAGAATCATCTTTACCGGGCTGTCGTCCGACATCCTTACGACATGCTCAGACCACCACAACCTGCCAATCTTGGCGGTGTAAACGATAGATGGCTCCTCAAGCAGCTCTTGCAGTTCGACGTTCATTCGCCTTCTTCACACTCCGTTCTCCATCTGCAGTCCACCGAAGATGGTACGCAACACCTTCCGCTCAAAGACCGCAAGGGCGCGTTGATCCTCCACAAGCATAGTCCATGTCTCATGCCCGTGGAGGACTACCGGTCAGATCAACGTCTTGTAGATGGTTAACTTGGTGCAGCGACAGATTCTACTCGATCGGAGCGTCCTCCGGAGACCAAAGTATGCACGATTTCCTGCCATAATGCGCCGTTGAATTTCTCTGCTGGTATCGTTGTCGGCAGTTACCAGTGAGCCTAGTCGACCACCTCGATTTCATCACCACCAATTTTAACTCGAGGTGGGAGATTAGCACTGTCGTCTCGTGAACCCCTTCTTTCATGTACTTCGTCTTTGATGCATTGATGACCAGTCCAATCCGTTTGGCTTCAGCCTTTAGTCCGATGTACGTATCCGCCATCAATACAAGTCACAATGTCAATTGAACCGACTTTTGGAATATCGTGCCACTCGTGTTAATCCCCGCTCTTCTAATGACACCTTCCAGGGCAATGTTAAACAGCTGGCACGAGAGACCATCACCTTGCCTTAAACCTCTTCGGGTTTCGAAGGGGCTCAAGAGTGCCCCCGATACTCGAACTACACACATCACTCGATCCATCGTCGCTTTGACCAACCGCGTCAGTTTGTCCGGAAATCCGCAGTCGTGCATTATTTGCCATAGCGGGTCTCGATCGATTGTGTCGTATGCCGATTTAACCGATGTACAAATGATGTGTGGGCACGTTATATTCGCGGCATTTCTGCATAACCTGCCGAACCGCGAATATCTGATCCGGGGTAGCATGGGCATCCATGAATCCCGCCTGGTAGTGCACCACGGACTGCTTCGCAAATGGTGATAGTCGACGGCAGAGTATTTGGGAGAGTACCTTGTAGGCGGCGTTCAGTAGAGTAATTGCCCGGTAATTGCAGTATTCCAGCTTGTCGCCCTTTTTGTAGATGGGACACACAATACCTTCCATCCACTCCTCCGGTACTCGTACTTCCTCAGAAATCTTGACAACGACTCAGTGCACGGCTATAACCAGTGTTTCTCCACCGTATTTCAAAAGCTCGCTGGGAAGTTGGTCAACTCCAGCAGCTTTATTGTTTTTCAGCCGGCCTATCTCTTCTTCCACCTCCGGGAAATCGGGTGCTGGTAGTATGTTGTCTTCTGCTCGTGCACCAAGATCAATTGCTAAACCCTCCTCGCGCTCTACTGCATCGCTTCAGATGCTCATCGATTTGCTGCTTTCACCTCGTCTGTAAGTAGGTTGCCGTCCAAGCTCCTGAACATATCGGCTTGCGGCACGTAGCTTTTACGGGAGCTGTTCAGCTTCTCGTAGAACTTCCGAGTGCCGTAAGCTTGGTACAGCTCTTCCATCGCTACGCGATCTCGGTCTTCTTGCTGGCGCTTCCTTCTTCGGAGGACTGAGTTTTGGCTGTTCCGTGCCTGTCGGTAACGTTCCACGTTCGCTCTCGTACGGTGTTGCAGCATTCTCGCCCGTGCTGCGTTGTTCTCCTCGACTAACTGTTTGCATTCGCCGTCAAACCGCAGTCATTTCTATGATTCGGAGCCTTTGTACCTAGTAGCGCTACAGCAGTGCTATCTATGGCGGATCAGATGCTCTTCCAGTCATCTTCAAGAATAGCTGCGCCATGCTGCTCTTCCGTGGGTAGCGCTGCCTCCAGCTACTACGCGTATTCCTTTTCAGCCTCGGCGTCCCGCAGTTGCTCGCATTTGGTCGCGCCATTCGACTTCGGCGAGTGTTATACACTGTCGATAGTTTTGAGTGTATGCACACAGCTACTAAGTATTGGTTCAAATCTATATTCGCACTGCAGTAAGTGCGAACGTTGATGTCGGAGAAGAACCTGCCGTCGATTAGAACGTGATCGATTTGATTCTCTGTCTGTTGGTTGGGTGAATTTTCTCCAGTTGGATTTGTGGATACCTTTGCAGGGGGAGAAGGTACTTCGGACTACCATACCACGGGAGGCCGCAAAGCTTACGCACCGATGGCCGTTGTCATTAAACACAGCGTGCGGGCTGTCTGGCCCGATAAACGATCTGTACATTGCCTCCCGTCCTACCTTAGCATTCATGTTCTCAGTGACGACTATCACGTCCCGTTATGGGCAGCTATCGTAGACCTGCTCCAGCTGCGTGTAAAACACTTCCTTCTCGTCATCGGGTCTTCCTTCATGTGGGCAGTGCACGTTGATGATGCTGTAGTTGAAGAACCGGCCCTTTATCCTCAACTTGCATATCCACACGTTGATCGGCTGCCACCCAATCACGCGTTGGTGCATCTTGCCCAGTACTATGAAGCCGGTTCCCAGCTCGCCGGTGGTGCCACAACTCTGGTAGAAAGAAGCCAGTCGGTTCTGTTCTGTCCAACAAAGTTCCTGCTACGACTTCGAAGTTGCGTGGATGTAGCTCGTCGTAGATATATAATCCTGTCGCACCCTAGAAAGCAGAGCGATTTACTGTTCCTGTCTCGCCGGAGGACCATCGTGTCAGCTCTGTTTAGAGTCCCACGCTGACACCAGGACGTTGATCAGCCGCTCCAAACATGAAGATCAGACGCTGTTTTGAGCCGCACCATCTTGGAGAACAGACACTCGGGTTGGCGAAGCATTCCCTCTACCGCCGGAGTATGGTTTACGCGCCAATGATCGCGTCGAGAAGCGTAGGATAATTCTTACTAGAAAGTTTGCATGCAAGCATGCGACAAAGTGCAAAAGTCAAGGCCATGCAATGACAAGTGTTTTTACTCTATCCTTTCTTACCTCATACAGCGTGCACAAGGGAATGTAGAATGAAAATAGATTCATGTGTATGATGTAGGAGAAAAACTGCAGTTGCCTAGGACGAATGTATACGCATGTGGGTAACTTGTATACCACTGTATATCAATACGCGCGCACAATTGCATAGATTGTTCTAAGGATAGGACCAAAATACGCACCCACAGCAAAGGGAATTCAGTAACTGCGAGAGGCTTAAAAGATCTCTGACTAGGCTATCTCATTCTTACTTATACTAAAAATCCCAAGAAATTTAAATACAATTTAGTCTTCTCTTGGAGCCGGTGTTGCGTTCATCTATCTTCAAATCATCCATTCTTGGCAATTCTGTCCAGTAAGTCTGCAGTTAATAAATCTTCAGATTTCAATGATTGCAAACGTTCTCAGTAAGAATCATAGATTCGCGCTGAAAGTTTAGGACTTCGTTCTCACTCGTTAATTCTCCTGCATGGAAGGTAAACGGATAATTGTCTCTAACATTCGTTCTCTGCGCGTTCCATAAGGAATAATCAAGAAGGCAGTAAGGGCAACTATTCTAATTAAAGGGCATCCACTAGTTGCGCAACTTCCGAGAGAACTCCCGTAGGTGCCGGCTCGAACTTACAAGACCATTCCTTCGAACGGTCGAGTAAGAGCGTCCAGTGCTTACACGGGTGTACGGAGAGAAGGCGAGCAATGAAGAGGTCTCATTATCTCGAAGTCTCATATGCAAGGAGCTTCATAGCTTTGCGGGTGATATCGAAATTATCGGTAATAACGTTTGCGTTAAAAAAATGGGCAAAAATTGACGATTTTTCAAGGGACGAACGCATGTAGCATCAATCATATTAGCCCATGAGTCATCAGGAAAAGTTTGATAGCTCTATCAGTCGAACTCTAACCGTGATGGCGAAAACAGTGAAACTACTCCGTTCAGGAGTGTGCGAGTTCAAAGAACGGCACCCCGTCGCGTCGAAAGAGGACATCGTGCGGCAGTTCTTGGACACCGGATACGCCCGTCCTGGCATCTACATCATCTTGGCACTATTGAACAACAACCAGAGCATTGCAAGGAAAGCCCGATTACGGACGGCCGACGACCCTGAGCGACAAGAAGCTCCAAAGGATGCTGAAGAGAAAGACCGAGGGAAAAGTGGCTACATCGCTGCGTGCGTTCGGCCAGGAGGTCGGTGCAACCGGCCAAACAGTGAAAAAGTACCTGGCGAACATGGACTGGACATACATGTTAGGAAGCAGCAATCCCGTTCACTAGTTTCGAAGCTGCAGTCAATGACGCAGCGGCAGCGCCTGAGTAAGATGGTCAAGTTGATTTTCCCGAAAAATCACGACGCGGCGGTGGTGAAGAACGACGAGAGCTGTCTCACCCTGGATAGCAACGACTGGCAAGGCACATCGTATTTTACCTTTCCCCATAGAGGAAGTGAGCACCGATGTGAAACTTATTTCACACACCAAGTTCCCCAAGAGAGTGCTACTGTTGCTGACAATCAGCGAGAACAGAATGTCAAAGCTCCTCCTTTTTCGCTCTGGGCTGGCCGTGAACGGGGAAATTTATTAAACGAAGAGCCTGGCGGAAGTTGCGTCATTCATCAAAAAATACAAAAGGCCGAAGACGCGATGTTTTGGCCGGATCTGACGTCGGCTCACTACTCAAAGCGATCGTTGGAGGAGATAGAGCGGCTGAATACCGATGTGGTACCCAAGTTGGCAAACCCGCCCAACGTCCCCAAGTTGCGTCCCATCGAAGATTTCTGCCCAAGTCTGAAGCGTAAGATCTACTTCAGCAATTTTGTCGCGAAAACTGAAAAGGCATTGATATATAAAACGACGAAAAAATTTAAAAACATGACAACACGCATGTTTTCGTCCGCCATGGCGAATATTCCGTTCAACTGCCGGAAAGCTCGCAAGGACGTAATTTTTTTACCAGGAAGCTAACAAGATTACCTTCTATTGAACATTTATCAAACTCAATTATCTGTTTTCGTTATTTTTTTATCACCAGCCGAAAAAAGTCCATTTTCAACGCATACGTTAACCGCAGAGCAGTGGAAGCGGCATTCGTGTCTTTCAAAAGGGAATCAGCGAGAATTTGACTCATCATCAGACCTACCTAAACAAAGTACACGGTGGGTGGTAGAAAGCGTGAAAGTTCTTCGAGCAAGCTGGACCTTCTTACGGTTTACATATCCAGCTGGGATTCCGCACAATGCATTTCCGCTTAAAATTCGCGCACTACAGGATAAACACGGGAGGTTACAGTGGGTAGGACAAGTGGTACGTATATCGGAGGAGCTCTGGGCGGACAACGACGAAACCGGATAAAACCCGGGTATTTATAAGGGAATTACGGAGCAAAGAAGAACTTAACTGTGTAATATGAACAACGCGTTTTTATTATGGTTAAACTCGTCCGTAGTATAGAGTAGTCAAAAGGACACTTCGTGAAAGTGTTGTTTCTCTGCAGGGGTGATTTCGCGTACAGACTGGTGGCATACAAAAATGGCGCAACACTCCTACTCGCGAATTTAACCCCGAATCTTTTCCTCGTTTGGTATGTTTACCAACCCCATCTTTGCAGCGAACTTCTTGATCTTGGTAGACCCCAGTGGCTTAGTCAAGATATCAGCTATCATAAACTCTGACGCACAGAATTGAAGCTCGATATCACCAGACATACAACAGTTCTTTGTGTAATGATACCGTGTATTTATGTGCTTAGACCTCTTTTTCGGCTGATCTAATCTGATAAAATCCAAGCAACTTCTGTTGTCTTCGAAGATAACAGTAGCTCGTTTTTGCTTAACGTTCAATTCACTCAACAAACGTCGCAACCAAATGGCCTCTTGCGTAGCCTCAGACAGGGCGACGTATTCGGCCTCCATGGTGGAGACAGCCACACAGCTCTGTTTGCGACTCACCCAAGTTACGGTTGCTCCTCCCAGATAAAACAAATAACCACTACATGATTTGCGGTCACTGGTATCTCCAGCCCAATCTGCGTCGCAATATCCTATTAATTGTAATTCTGTATCGTTTCTCCCAAGAACCAACCCGTAATCTACAGTATATATCAAATAACGAACCAATCGTTTGGCTTCTGTCCAATCGGTCACAGATGGACAGCTAACTTTTCTGCTTAGAATTCCAACGGTGGCTGAGATATCAGGGCGACTGTGAACTGACAGGTACAAGAGGCATCCAATCAACTTATGGTAATTTTCATTGCTATCTAACTTCGGACTATTCTTAGTAACCTTGTAATACCCTGGGTCCATAGGGTATCTCGATGCTTTCGCGTTCTGCATCCCGAAACGTGTCACGACTCTCTTGATGAAGGCACTTTGAGAATTCACGAAAAAACCCTCTGAATTTTTCCGCACGCGTATGCCAAGGAAACTTCTAATGTCCCCCAACCTAGTGATTTCCAGCCGCTCCTGTAATCCTATCTCAACCTTACGTATCTCCTCCTCCTGAGCACATACCACAAGCAGGTCATCCACATAAATTGGCAGATACACCCGATCTGAACAGCATAACTAAAAAATTATAAAATTCTATCAACACGAGATACAAATAACAAATTTTGATACGATTTTGTATTTTCCCATTTGCTTTTGATAACGAAATTGAATCTGAATGAGTTATAATAACAAATTCTGAAATGAAGTTGTTCTGAAACAAGTCTAGCAGATTTTTCATCTCTATCAAAACCTGTTAATTCTAACAATGGTTGTTATTATACTGTTCTACATGCTATCTTATTTTGTTAGAAAGCTGATACGTCAGTAACAAAGCTTGATATGGGTTTGATACTAGTGAAATCATTTTTGTCACAATTTCTGTTATTTTAACACCTAACGGGATCAAATTGAAAACACAACCTGAAAGGTTTTTCTCATAACACATAACAGCTTCTGTTACAATTTTGTTTTGCCCTTCTGATCGGGCACTCTCTCTTTCCGCACTGCTTCTTGTACAGACACGAGTCAGAACCACACTGTTCAAATCACAGCTGCTTCAGGATATCCGTCAGCGTCTTGTGCCAAACTCTTGCGGCTTGTTTCAAGCCGTATATACTTCGCTTCAATCTGCATACTTTTCGTTCACTCCCCGCTATTGCGTATCCTGTAGGCTGCCGCATATACACTTCCTCATCCAACTTTCCATAGAGATATGCTGACTTGATATCTAAATGCTTAACATGCATCTTTCGGTAACCTGCGACAGTCAGCAGCACACGAAAGGTAGAACACATTGCAACCGGAGCAAAGATTTCTCCGAAATCGGATCCGTATCGTTGACTGCAACCCTGAGCCACGAGTCTGGCCTTCATTCGTTCGATGTTGCCATCTGCATCGATTTTCTTCTTGTATACCCATTTGCTACCGACAATGTTACAGGAAGCTGGTGGGTCAACGAGCTCCCACGTATCGTTTGATACTAAAGAGTCATACTCAGTATTCATCGCATCAATCCATTCGTTCTTCTCGGCACAAGTAATCGCTTCATTGTACGTTGAGGGTTCCTCTTGCTCAACCGTTACCACACCAACAAAATAGTCTTCGAGGCGTGCGGGCAACGTCCCTCTTGTCGATCTTCGTGGATTCTGGCGATGATCACTATCAGCTGTTTCTTCTTCTTCACCGTTATAAAGTTCCTCAGCAGATTGATACCCGGCCAAATCCTCTTCTTCGTCATCCTGTTCAGTCTCACTCAATGTCTCTGGCGCAGCAGTTGAGGGGGATAACGGCTCCAGTTCAAAATCAGTATTCATTGCTTCTCGATTCTGTTTGAATTCTGGTTTACGATCCATGCCCCAATCCTCGAGGAATTTTACGTCTCGACTGATTGTAATACGTCCGGAGTCTTTGTCTAGCAGCACAGAACAGATATGCAACTTCGAACAAAACTCTGCAGCAAATCGGTGCCCAAGCTTTCGCATTTATTTTTTGCTGTTCCATCCTACATTGATTTTACAGTGCATCGTTCGAACAGTTCGCTCCAATAGTTTGAACATGCACCAAAAAATTATTTTTTTTTGCTTCAATGACCAGGCAACATGGTGATCTTGAACAGTTGAATCTATCAAAATCAAGTTAAGACTGGATCGCATTCAAGAGATCTTTAAAGCGGAAATTCAGTAACAATTCACAATCAACGTCAATAGAACAAATTAAACTGAAAATCTTTGAACCATTCAAACATTGTTTAACAAATTTTCTTGGATCGTACACCTCGCGACTGTTTAAACTATTTTAAGCTGTTAGTTGATTTACTTGAATATCTTCATTGGACTTGGAAACCGAATTTCTCGACCAACGACAATATTTTTTTCTCGTACCGTTTTTTATACCTAACATTGCAAGTAATGCATATCAGACGCGCTATACACAGCACTGCTTACGACATTTGGTACAATGTAAAAAAATGATTGTCTTTAGTCAAGATATTTAGTTTTCAACTTGGGCAATAATGAAATTCATTAAAAATATATCTACATAAAAACCGTTGCACGTATGCGGGTGGTACTGTACGATTATCATGAAAAGGCACTCTCGCTATACCAGTACCGGGGAGAACAAAGGATTTTCTCGGCGAAAAAGCGGCGAGAGCTCATACAGTCCTTTTATTAAATGGATGGAACATAAGCTTAGTAAAATTTCGAGTGTGAAATGAGTTCTCTCCACCGCTAGATGTCGATACTTAAAATAAAGAGATTTTGTCTCATTTTTGGTTCTTCAGTTAAACAGATGTGCTAGCAGTCTATACGCCTTATGCTCATTGGAATATCCTATGAAAACTAGCTTTTGTGCTTTGGGTTTCATCTTCTTGCGCCTTTGAGCTGGAACTTGAACCCATGCGTCGCAACCAAATTTACGAAAATGCTCATACGATGGTAGCTTCCCGTACCACTTTTCATACGGACTAATTCCAATACTTCTAGAGGGAACTCGATTCTGGATGTATGTTGCTGTAAGGATTGCCTCTCCCCAGTACTGTTGATCAAGCTTCGCCTCCAATAGCATGCAGAGTGCCATCTCTTTTAAATACCGGTTTCTTCTTTCCACAACGCCATTCTGCTGTGGCGAGTAGGGTGCACTAAAGTGACTAACAATCCCTTCTGCTCTCAGGAAATTCTGCAGATCGTTGTTTGTGAACTCTCCACCTCCATCAGATTGCAACACCTTGGGCGTTTTTCCGATTTGCGTCTTGCAAAAACAAATAAAGTCCTTAATCTTCGCTGCCGTATCTGATTTCTTCCTCAGAAGGTAAATAAAAGCCATGCGGGTATAGTCGTCAACTAAACAAAGGAAATACTGGTTTCCGATCGGCGTGCGTTGCATTGGACCACTAAGATCAGCATGTACTATGTCCAGCTTTTCATTCGAACCTCTGGCGACCTGTTTTGGAAACGGTGTTCGTGACATCTTTCCCTCGAGACAACATTGGCAAACTTTACGCAGTCCACAATCCACCAACACCATCCCCTCAGCTTGGTGGTTACGATATATGGCTCGTCAACGTCTGGATCCCGATGTCCAAGGCGTCTGTGCCATGTGTGCAAACATTTCGACGTATGCGATGGCTGGACACCAAGCATTGCCTGTTTCGGAACGCATAAACGATACAGGGATCCATTTCGCTCGGCAAATGCACGTACCGCTCCGTTACGACTACGAATTTCACATCTGTCTTCGCTAAAACCTACGTCAAAACTTTTCTTGGCAAGGACACTCACCGACACAAGACCACTTGTCAATTTCGGCACGTATAACACTTCGCTCAATTCAATGTCGATGGAATCGCCAGTATCAGTCACACCTATAATTGTCCCGCGATCTAATCCTGCCACTTCAGCCTTTTCACCGTCGGCTAGCATCACGCTCGTTCCGCTTGTTTTCTGAAGCACTGTGAAAAACTGTTTATTACTCGTCATGTGCCGCGATGCACCACTATCGACAAACCAACTGTTCGGATCACCCTGCGCTACCATCCAGGCTAGTCCTCCGATACCGCCTGCACTTGCTTGACTTTTGGCTCGTCCGCTTTCTTTTTCACTGGTTTCGACACACCCGAATTCGTAGCGAGATTCGGACAATCCTTTTTCAGATGTCCCAGCTGCTTACAATGGAAACAAGAACGTGTTTCAACATTTTGTTTACTAATATTCGCAGTCGGCTTCCTTCCACTAGCGTTAACACGCTTACGGCGATGTTCTATTCGCAGCGCTTGTCCGCTACTGGAACCAGCGGCACTGCTTCGTTCCCGTCGCCTTTTCGATTCCGCTAACAATTTCGATTTAACTAGCTGCAGCGTTAACTCTTCCCGTGGCCGCTGCTCTAGCGCCGTTGTCAAATAATCGAAAGAATCTGGCAGTGAACAAAGCAACATAGCAACTTGCAACTTTTCCGGAATTGCATCACCGATATCCGCGATCCGTTGTAAAAGATCCGAAACCGTTTGTAAATGCAGTTCCATATCGTCGCTTTTACCCAGTTCCAGGTGTGTTAATTTCATTAGTAAATACACCTCAGATCCCTTATCGTGGTATGCCTTTAAAATATCCCAAGCTGCTTTCGCCGTAGCACAATTTCGCACCAAGCTGGTTTGATCATCTTCAATACAGAGCCCGATTGTCGCTCGAGCTTTTAAATCAGCCTTCGTCCAAGCTTCTGTCACTGGGTTCGGTGCCGCCGCTGAGATTGCATGCCAATTTTCAGCCCGAATCAGCATCATTTCCATCTTAAACTTCCACGACTGGTAGTTGTGGTTGTTTAACTTCTGCAGTGCAAAACGTTGCGAGTCCGCCATTTTGTTACTCACAGGAATCCAACCGACCGTTCACGACGCAATCAACCGCCGAAAACACGAACCGTTCCGTGACTTTTCACGCGGATTCCAACTATTCCTCCTTTCTTACGTGGTCTGGGTCCATAACCTCTGGGCGGACAACAACGAAACCGGATCAAACCCGGGTATTTATAAGGGAATTACGGAGCAAAGAAGAACTCAACTGTGTAATATGAACAACGCGTTTTTATTATGGTTAAACTCGTCCGTAGTATTGAGTAGTCAAAAGCAGAGTCTATGGTATATAGAGTCGCGCGAAGAGAAAATCTATCGTTTCGGCAACACAGTTTTTGTGCCATTTGTTGCCAAGAACTATACAGTTCTGTTATTCATCATGCATAAGCGAATATCATTTTTTGAAATTCTTCACAAGGTACACAGTTTTGAAAGATTTTACCGGTGATGTTTTGTTAAATTTAAGTGAACCAGTGTACAGGTTTAATGTTGGATTAAAATGTGTAAGTAAAACTTCGGAAAAACACATATTCTTTATTACGCTCAATTACAACACTTTTCATCCACTCCTAACATTATCACCTTGTTTATTTACATTGCTCGATTGGTACCCTCGTTTTACACTGATTTGGTTCCTCTGGTTTCATCTTTGCGGGACTCTTAAACATAGACTCTGGTCAAAAGGACACTTCTTGAAAGTGTTGTTTCTCTGCAGGGGTGATTTCGCGTACAGACTGGTGGCATACAAAAATGGCGCAACAGCAGCGACCAGCAAAGATAATATTCAGCAGAAGGCCCGACAGAAGTCGGCGACTCCGTGGTAGACCCCATACTCGTTGAATGTGTGGTTTAGATTAGGACACCCGATCAGCAGATGTTAGGGGCAGATTTGCCGTTTCGAAATCTGTGTTTTGACGACAAAAATCTGTGAAAATCTGTGACCAGAGGAAAAAATCTGTGATCATATCTGGAATATTATTACGAGATAAGCTGCGTATCAGAGAAAGTGGCCATGACTTATTCAGAAGAAACTCATTAATACGTAGGATACGGTAAACGTCAAAATACGTAAATTCAACCATAATGAGGTGATTCAATCAGGTCACCTCTCTGCATACTTCATTGAGTTAACTAAGCAGCATATAGCGCGAAAAACTAGCATTCCTAGATGGAATCCATAAAAAGGCAAATATCGAAATTGTAAACGAATTCGAAATTTGCGAAAAGAATGACTCCGGATAGTCGAACTATTTTCTACGGATGATTATTCGAGCTTCCGGAAAATCGTACCTTCGAATTAATGAGTTTGACCTGGAAAAAATGTAGGTAATTTGTTATTTCCGGCATTTATGGAAAAAATCTGTGAGAATCTGTGATTTTCCAAAAATATCTGTCATCTGTGATCACAGATTCTGTGATTTGAAAAACGAAAAAAATCTGTGATTTTACAGAAAAATCTGAGAAAATGGCAACTCTGGTTAGGGGTGATTGGAGCAGACCAGCTCAATATCGAGTGACGTGAAAACGTATTCTGGATTCAGCAGTTGGTCGTTAACGACCATGAAAGTGAAGTAAGGAACCATACTTAAATGACGTAGCATTTATAGGGGGAGGGGGGATATCATCATTTTGAGACAAGCTGTGACAAGGGGGGATGGGGGTTCTACTAAAATTGACGTAGCATTTTGAAGTAGAATACTTCTCTCAGGAAGTTCGGCTACATAGGGATGTGAAATGAAAATCTAAAACCGAAAAAAGTGAAAAATATGTCCAATTTCAAATGCTAATAAATCGGTTAGTATTCGATGGATTTCCTTCGTTCTTGCAGCAATAGATTGGAAAATCTTCTAAGATTCTTCCCAAAATAAGATAATTGTAATTTTATTATTCACACTAATGTACTATTGAAAATAGTCAAGCCTTGTCAAAACGAAAAATTTGACCTCTGATTGGTCGTTATATGCTTGCTTCCGAAGCACGGTCGACAGGATCATATACCTTGCAATTGAAAACATGCTATTTGGCCTATATTAGAGCCTGTTTCAGCTGGAGCCGCTCATAATAGTTCTAGACAGCGACAACAGCAGTCGTCCTTTCTTAGCAGCAGCACCAGCCCTGTGGTCACCACGTCTCAGGAGCAGCGCGGTTTTTCTCAGCGTGTGTCGCCAGACAGCCATTATTCCCCCCGTGTTGGGGCAGCATGAAGATTGCCATCAGGAAATTCAATTTTGGAAATCAAAATGCCTTTTTGAAGGCAAATAAACAAGTCATTGAAAGTTAATAATTTTTGTCAACGCAAGCAAGTATTCTGTGTTGCATCCTAGCAATTTAAATTTGTCGCACCCGTGTAATTTACTGAATGTGAAATAGCTTCCACAGTGCATGTTGTCCGTGTATCTTAATTCCCCCAATGTTAGGGCAGCTCAAAGGTTGTAATTAGCAACCGATGTTGAACAGCAATATGCTTTTTTGAAGGCAAATAAAAAAATAATTGAAGGTTAATAATTTTCTGGCATCAACACAAGCAGACATTCTGTGCGGGATGCAATCAAATTCTGTTGTAGTTGTCTAATTTTTACTTTATTTAGTAAATTCCCCACTGTAGGGGCAGCGCAAACGCTGCGATCAGCATAACCGACATTGAATAATAAACTGCCCTGTTAGAACGCATTCACAAAAGCAGTTAGTTCGACTATGCAGAGCTTATATGAAGACGGTTCAATCAATCAGCGTAAACAGAATTTCGTCGTCTCCCAGCTGCCAAGTTGTCACATGATGCAACACGCAACAGCAAGCAAACGAAATCGCTTGATGTTACAAATTGCAATAAGAAAGGGTTAAAACCGTTGCGTGTGTGAGAGCACCATCGGTGTTTATTCGCTGGATACACTATCTACTGTCTACTGAACGCAATAATCTGCTTACATGCGACACGGGGACGGGAACATTTTCTTCAACCAAGCTGCACAACACGACACAAAACATGTTATTTTGTTGCTTCAATGAGAGTGCTATCGGTCCGGCTCGACAGAATGTTCACAAGAAATCATTTTTGTGCATCCGTGCTACGAAACTGAGGAAAAACTTTAGAAACTGAAAAAAGAGGTGGAGCTTATCAAATGATCGCTCTGAACCAGAATGAAGTCACACATATTTTTCAAGTTATATCATTCCACCACGTACGTCAAATAATTCATTCCTATTTGCATCCCTATATAAGAGCCTGTTTTAGTCGAAGCCGCTCATAGTAGTTCTGAACAGCGACGACAGCAGTCCTCCCTTAGCAGCAGCGGGAGCGAGCAGTGGGTACCATCGATAGCGGATAGCGGCCACAACTGTGGCATGGCTGCGAATAAGCGTAGCAGTTTCAGCGGATCTCACCATCGATAGCAGCAGGGCCAGCAGATGCAGGTACAGCGGATACCAATGGCGGCCACAACTGTGGCATGGCTACGGATAGCGTTGCAGGTGCTCAGCAGTTGGGCCAGCGTATAGCGGCCACAACTGCGGCATGGCTATGCATAGCGTAGCTGTTGCAGCGGGTATATCAGCATCGATAGTAGCAGGGTCAGCGGATGCAACGGCACTCCCTCCACTAAAATGCTGTGTTAGTGTGGTAGCGGGAAGCATCAGCAGCAGGCTTGCATGAAGTGAATACATCAGCCAGCAACTTTCTCTAAGGCCTCTGCCATAGTAGACGCGAAAAGCGGCGCGAACCGATTCGCTCGGCCGTAGGTTAATGTACAGCTCTACTGATGGCTGTACATTAACCTACAGCCGAGAGAATCGGTTCGCGTCGCTTTTCGCGTCTATTATGGCAGAGGCCTAATGGGAAAGTTGTATAATTTTGTTCAGAAGAATATTATTGTCGGTAATATTACATAGAAGCGATTGCGTAAATCCGATTTTGAATTGAACAATTGTTCTTTTGAGAACAAATAAAACACTTATTTGAAGAGTTAATAGCTTTTGGTACCAATAGCAGTATAGTGACAGCCTCAGCGGTAGATGCAGATGCAGCCGGTACTTCCCTGAGGCCGAAGTAAAGGTTAATGGGAGCAGCACGGCGAAACAGTTCGAGTTATGCTTAGACGCGCGTCATTTTTCGTTGTTGATATTCCCCACATGAAACGACGCGCTTTCGTGTGATAGCGGTGGTATTAGCGGTAGATGCATTTGCCAACACTTCCTCCAGTAAAGCCGTGTCTAGTTTTTAATGTGAAAACACCTTTCTCATTGTGTTGACCGTGCGCCTTAGTGCTCACTATCAAGGTAACACAGAGATGTAAGATGAGCACTACATCCTATGATAAATTGAACAATTGCCCTTATAAGGACAACAAATGAATTAATGAAGATTTAATTTTGAATTGGAATACTTCTCTCAGGAAGTTCGGCTACATAGGGATGTGAAATGAAAATCTAACACTTAAAAAAGTGAGAAAAATTTCAAATGCTAATAAATCGGTTAGTTTTCGATGGATTTCCTTCGTTTTTGCAGCAATCGATTAGAAAATCTTCTAAGATTCCTACCAAATGCATGAAATTGCAATTTTATCATTCGAACTATTGTACTATTGAAAACTCTTAAGCCTTGTCAAAACACAAAATTCGACCTCTGATTGGTCGTTATACCGCGCTTTCCCAAGCACGGTCGGCAGAGTTATGGACCTAGTAAATTGGGAATGCATCATTTGGCCTATATAAGAGCTTCATCAGATAATAAACAAACATTTCATCGGATATTAAATTGAACAACTGAAAATTGAAGAACACAAATGATTATTTGAAGAGTTAATATTTTCTCGTTTTGCGCTATAATCCAAAGTTAATTATCTTCATCTACATGCATACTCTGACTATTATTACGTATTTGCGTCGCTTAGTGTTTGGCTACGGTCATGCAGAACGCAAATAACGGCGCGATGCGATTCGGTAAGACGAAATCTGTTGAAATGTATAGCTCTACTTCGCCTTAAAAAGAGCTGTACATTTCACCACGGTAAGGAGAATCGCATCGCGCCGGCATTCGCGTTCTGCATAACTGTAGCTTTTGTTCCGTTCCCGTTTAATGATGTCGTATTAAATGTGCATATTACAATTCGGCAGCACTTCAACTTCTCATTTGCACAAAATTTAAAAATATCCAATGAACTTCATTCAAAATATCAGACAAAAAGAAATTACAATACTGCCAATGAACGGTCAACGTTTATTTACTAGAAAAAATGACTGACACGCAAACAGCCAGGTTATCTTTCTTGTAAAAGTATTCTACTTCAACCTTGCGGTCGTGGCTTTGCATACAACCTTCTTGTGATTTTTTTTTTAAAAACTGATTTTTTTTTACAGGAAAAATGTATACTAGAAATACACTAAAACATTGCTCAAAGTATTGCAGCGAGATCTGTCAAAATGTTTTTATTTTTTGGCGTTTTGAAATCTTCTAAAAGCTCTGCTACACTTGATTTCCAAACACACAATCTGTTTTGAATACAAAAATCGTTGCTTTTTTGTGGCTTTTAATAGTCATTTCCGGAATAGTTTCTGTGTTTTCTGCAGACATGGATCATACTAAGTTGTTTAAACACCTTTACTCCTTATACCAAAACACAAGCCCTTCGAAGCAGAAGATGCAGTCACGAGTCTATAAGTTGTAAATAAATTGAATTAGACACGGTTTTGTTTTCAAGTATTTTTTTGTATGTATGTTACTACAGTCAGGTTTTTATTACGCGGGGGATACGTACCTCGTAAAAAAACCGCGTTAATTCGAAAATCCGCATAAAAAACGCGCCCATTCAAAAATCCGCGTAAAAACCGCGTTAATTCAAAAATCCGCGTAAAAAACCACGATAATTCAAAAATCCGCGTTAAGTGAACCAGCAAGAAGGGCTTTGAAAAAACCCGAGACGCTCTAGAACCAGTATTTAAAATTGTCCTTTGTGACGGTCATTCCGGTTCTTTCGGAGGGCGTCGGGTATTTTTTGGACTAAGTCTTCTACTAAATAAACACTTAAGCGTTTCTGGTTCCAAACCCGCGTTAATTCGAAAATTCGCGAAAAAGTTTTTGAATTAGCGCGGTATCGCGTAAAAAAAGCGCGTTAATTAAAAAATCCGCGTAAAAAACCGCGTTAATTAAAAAATCAGTGTTAACTCAAAAATCCGCATAAAAAAACCTCGTAAAAAAATCCGCGTATAAAAAACCGCGTAAAAAAAACATGTATTTTTGTACGTTTTTTCAGAAGCGAAGAGGGGGGGGGGTTAATCGAATGCTTCCTTTTTTTTCTTCAGGGGGGGGGGTTTAGGTTTTGTGACCAAATGCTACGAGGGGGAGGGGGGTCTTAAAAATCATGAAAAAAATGATACGTCATTCAAGTATGTTCCCTAAGAATGGAAGAAGACATGCGCATCCCAAACCCAAACGCCATATACATATGGTAATATGACATATGGAAGCTTCGTCAAGACTTGTATCCAACCCGCGTTAATAGCACTAAGCATGAAACGCTTTAGGGTACACCGATAATCAAGAATGATGTGTAATATTTTAACAACACTTTTTCTTTATTGTTTTGCAACATTAACCTAAATTCCTACATTTAATGAGAAACATTTAACTTAACAAACTAGAACGCTTTTATTGGCATCAAAACCAGAATAAAACTAGCGATAATAAACCTATTTTCTCGAGAAGAAACTCGTTATCGACCCTTGCTTCGTTTTAGACGTTGGAGTCGTTACCTTGCTGGATTTTTTGTCTACCGCCTTATCGCTTTTCTTACCTTTAACAACATCTCCGTTTGGTGTGTTTTTCTCCTCGCTTGCATCATGATTGTTGTTATTACCAGTATCTGCATCAGCTTCATCTTCCTCAACCATTTCATACTCTTTCATTGTAACTGAAAGCAAATAAAATTAAATAAAGCTACATGAAGAACGGAACGCGAAAAGCTGCCTACCGAAATAACCTTCCTCGTCCTGGAAGGTTTTTGTCACCAGTTTCTTGACCATAGCTTTTTTCCGATCGGTCGTACCATTCTGCACTGTCTGTTTCGGACTGTCCTCCTTTTCCGGCTTTTCAGTTTGTACTATTTCAACATCATTCGACTCTTCGGCATCGAATTGAATCTCTCGCTCTTCCGGTTCCTTCGGTTGTTTCTCATCTTCCTCATCATCACTGGAATCTTCGATTTGCATGATTCTAGATTTTTTATTCGGATTTTCCTTGTTCGGTTTAGTAACTTTCTTCCTGGTAACAAGCTTTTTACCTGCAGCCTTCTTAGTCTCCTTATCTTGGGGCGTATTCGGAATCACATCATCGTTATCCGATTCATCGGAAATCATTCGCTTCCAGCGCTGTGAACCATCCGCTTGTTTGCCGTTAGTTTTTGTCTCTTGTTTCGGTTCTTCCTTTACCGGTGTTGGTTTTTCCTGCTTAACCGGTGTTCCGACAGTTGAAGCGGTTTTCGCTGCCGCCGGTTTATTGTTGAAAAATGATGCTATCGAACCTTTCCCGGAAATTGTTTTTTTAGCGTCTTTTTTCTTGCTTGGAGAAGTTTTAACTGGGGATTTTTTCAGTGAACTTCCAGCTGGTGATTCCTGTTTTACAACCTCTTTTGGACTTTGTTTCTCCTCTTTTACCGGTTCCGGTTTAACGACTGCTTTGGAAGACCCAGCGTTGAACATAGAAGGAATTTTTGAATTAGGTTCTTGCTTCACAACTGCCGGTAAAGGGTCAGCTGGTTTGAATACTTGTATGTCTCGTTTACCCGCTTGCAAAGGAAGGTTGATCCTAGAATAAAAGTTCATGATTACCTTGAATACTTTGTTAACGCGATGTTCTAACACTTACATTTTGATCTTCCTATCTTCTGGGATCGCCAAACTTCTGGAAGACTCCGCAGCAACTTCAACTGAATAAAGGAAACTGCTAAACTGCTTCGTTTTAGACTGAATGGTTTTTAATTTTTGTTCATTGGCCACAGTTATAAAAGCTCCGTGTTGGGAGGAGATTCCTCGAACAATAAACTCCTTAATCAACGTTGCCTTAGCGGAATTTTTGTCGATCCATTGTTGAAGTACTTTAACAGCCTCCGCAAACGGCAGGCCATAGTTGTTGGACAAACTTCGGACAGACATCTACAAAATGTGCATGCCATAAAGATTGGAAAATTTACAACGTCACGGAGTCTTACCTTCTGCCGAGCATCCAGCACCGTATGACTTATGTCCTCCTGACAGGTTCGTTCCATAGTTGCATCCATTACAAGCAATCAAACTACTGGTTGTAAAGAGTAAGCACTGCACATACAATTGTCTACTATTTACTTGGATAATTTCATTCAAACAATCATCAGCGCGAAAACTTGTGAACACTTTTGACAGCAGCATATTTTGTTGTGGAAGACTTTCAAGCGCGGGAAATTATTGCGGGGGGTAGGAATTCATTCATAAAAGACGTGACTTATAAGTTATAACACTTCCTAATTATTGATCAATTATTATTTACGCAGTTGAATAATAGATGTTAACAGAAATTGCTTTATTAAAAGTGTAAATAACATGCAAATACTCGAAAACAAATATGAAGATAAGTTTTTTTCAATCTATTTATTTTTTCTATTTATCTAGTTTTTAACTTTTTATATCTATTTATTTTTTAAATTTTCAAACAAAAACAAAGGACACCTCAAAAATAGTTTCTTCTTCCTAACAGACTCTTTCTTTATGCTCTGCTACATAGCTTGTTCCAGTTATTTATTAACTTTAGACAAGATTATTGAATACAAATGCTTGGAAAAACCTGCAGTTAAGTTTATCAAAATAAGTATTCAACCCACATTCCCAAATTAAACGTGAAGTGGCTTCGAGATGATTTATTTATAATTTCCCCTTGTTAGCACTATGTTGAGCTTCCGAAAAAGTTTGAAGAGCATTGGGGGCTGTCTACTTTCCATTTGGACAGAAAAATCGTCATTTTAGCGTCCCTCGCGTGTACAACCGTGGACTAAAAACACAAATAATTTCCAATGTTGTTGGAAATTTTTGTTAACAAAAAAGAACTGAAATGTTGATCTCATATTGATTGATGCAGAAAATTTAATATCAAAACCAATGAAGAAATCCAAATACTTGCAAACGACTTTGTAGTCTAGAAGAAACTAAAACATATAATATCACAAATTATGTATGTCTCGAATGAACACTTCTAAACGCGAGAAAAATATCACAATAGACCACAAAATGTACTCTTAATGACTTCTAGCAAAACAAAATTGGAAGCTAAACTGAAAATAGTCAAAACATAATTCAAAAAATTCATAAAACCATGAAATGACCAAAACAAAAATAATTTAATATAAAGTTGTAAACCGCTCGAAGAAATCAAATTGAAGATAAAAAACAAAAAGAATTCAATAGTTAGTTCAACATGGCTGAAAGCTTCTGTAGAAGCTTGAACAATAAAAAAAATTCTTAAAGTTAGAAAGAATTTAAGAAATAACAAATATCCAAAATTGAATTCAAAATACATGAAAACGTGCCGACAAGCATTGAAACCATTATAAAGAGAAAGTAAAAGAAATATTTTCAGTTTCTGTTTAACAAGTTCTCAGAAAAACTGGAAAATCCAAAAAATCAGCAGCATCAGGAAAGGCCGGAAACTGCTATCAACATTTTATCCCAAACTAACTTCAAAAAACTTTAAAACATTTCCAAAAGGAAGGAAGAAAGCATACAAATGTTTATGCACTAGAACTTCAATTTTTTAAAATCAACTGACACTCTGAGTACACGATTTGAAACGATTCAGCATAAAAAACATACCGTGCAAAACCAACCGTTTTTGAGAAATCCACGTAATGGGACACCGCTGCTGTTTTTCGCTAATAAATCACACCAGTGAGCGCAACTGTTTGTGTATTGCCATCTATTAAAAAAATGCTGAAACTATCGATTTTTTCATTCACACAAAACTAGATGTCGTTGTTGGCTAAGAGTATTAAAGCGGTTCATCGTCAGATGGAAATGTTAAAACTTCATAGTAAAGAGCCAGAACAAAATTTTATTGCTTCCATTTGAGCCCTCAAAAATCCTAAACTTATCGGAAGTCAATTACTGATGACTCCGCTTATCGTATTGCATTTTAAATTTGTATGAAGATTTCTAAGTGATAACTTGCTTTTTGCAACCTTGAACTACCTTAATGAGTATTGTGCGCATCCGCTTTTAACCACACGGCTCTCGCACTAATTTTGAGCCGTTGTAAAAATCCATATCACGGGCTCATAGACGAATGGTAGTAAGACGCAATGGAGTTATATAGGAAAAACATGTGTTTTGATAAAAATAGATTGCGTTTAGTGAAAGTAAGTACCAGAGAGTTAGAATAAAATGTATAGAAGACATTTGATAGCTGTATTCTCGGTCGATGAGCATAATACTCGGAGAAATTTTGATTTTACTACCACTGAAAAAGCGCCATCTCTTGCTATTAGACATTTTTTCAGGTGTCCTATTTCGAAATTTTCATAGCGGCCGTGTAAAACACGAGTACAAATACGTTCATTTTTCATTTAACTAGAAAAGAAAGTTTATGAGCACATATCGTTTCTAGTACAGTGGTTTGATATAAAATATTTTCTGAGGTGTTTTTGAATAGTGTACAGTTTTCAATTGAAACACTATCCGAAACGAAGGTTTTTGAGCGACTTCAGGAAATCAAAGAAACAAACCCTATTCATTAGTTTCCTGTCCCTCGCGCAACCACTGTGGACCATTTGGATTCATTTTCCTGTTTTGACGTTTTCCCTCAGCATGACATTTAAAACGAAAACCAAAGCAAAACTTTTGATCATCGTCATCATCATCATTGTTCAGCTCGGTTTGTCATCGTCGTCGTCGTCACCGTGAAAACAGAATATTAAGCTTAGAAAATTCGTCGCTGGGGAGGAAAAATCATTCACAATTGTCATTCGGTTGATTTCGGACGTACGCCAGTGCGTATTTTCCCGTAAGTGCTATACGTTCGCTTGCTCCGATAGTTTGCAAACCCGGTGTTCCAAATTTTGCATCACTGGCGCTGAGGTGGAAAGTCGTACGATGGTAAAACCATTTCCGCACCCTGCTTGATGGTTGAGTTTTGTGCGAATAAGTTATCAAGATAAAGGCCTGCTGGAAAATAGTGCAGTTTTCGGTTTCGGTTTGGTATATTACCTGCTTTGCATATATTTACATTAGGCATTGTGTAGGGATAGTGTTTGCTTTATTGTTTTGCACTGACGTGTCATCGAGGGACAGCAAAACAATGCAGTCTAGTTGTGAAATGTACCGCAGCAGTGTGAAATGATTCGTGTTTGCTGGGAGCAGCGGAAAACTTGCCAATGGTGATGAGACTGTGCCTCATACGGGAAGCAACAGAAAAACTAGTGGCGTGTAGTGGCTAGATATGCACTTCTAAGAAAGGGGAAAAAACAAGAACGGATATAACAGAATAGTTTAAGGGTCATATTCTTACGTAAGGCCTTTTATGTTTTAATTGAGGCTTGTTGGACTTGAAGCCAGTTACAAGAAACGTCGTCCTTCAAGCTTTGCCTAGGATGTCGTTCGTAAGCGGAACCACAGACAACGAGGCGGCACAAAAGTTTCTGGAGGTATTGCAGAATGACTTTCGCAATCTGTCACTGGAAACGAAGAAAAAGTACCCACAGATCAAGGAGGTAAGTAGAGAAACTTTCCCGCAGCGAGCGTTAGTTAGATTGGTGATAAGCTGCGACATTGTGGCATCACGAAGTGCTGCCACTTTGCTGAGCATCGATACTTTACTGAAGTGCTAGTGCTGCGGCACCTATATTATGGGCCAGGTCAATGTTGCGAAACTGGAATTGAAGGCGTGCGAGTGAACCGATTATGTTATGTTTAGGGTAAAATGTTACAAGTGCCATTTCAAGTACTAATGTGCGCGAAAATGATAGCCAAGGTTTTCGGTTTGTTCTGTTCAAATTGTTGACATCGCACTGTATTTCTCGAGCAGTCTTTATTAGGAACTCAATGGTTTTATCATGTCGAGTGCAGAAATTTTACTAAGAGCATTTTACTTTTATTTTGGGTATCACCGAATTGTTTTACTATTGAGTAACTTTTCAAAAGGTTAGTTTAGAAATGAATTTTTTTGCAAAAATAATTGAGGAGGTTGTTTATAAGACACGACCGCAGAACTACGACGTAGAACTACGATAGCCTGTCTTGTGACAAAACCTGCAAACAGTAGAAAGGAATTTCCAGGGAAATGAATTTTTGCTTTATCAGCCCTCAAAATCTTTTTAGCGCTTATACACGTAATACATTCGTTGAATGATTTACTTCATTTTTATGCTTTTGTCTTCTTAATACTTTACACATTCGCTAAATAAATGCAAAATCTAAATCCTTGGCTCCGTTCAGAATGCACATAAAAACATGAATTTTAGCTTATTGCTTCGAAAAACTTCTGTACATCCAATGAAAATACCAATACGTCAGTGGGGTAGAAAACGAAAAGTATTTCGATATAGTACATATTATACCCGCCTTAGGGTGCATACAGAGTGTTTTGACTTTATCGCTGCAGTTAGATGTGTATCCTTTCCATATGCGGCACCGGGATGCACATTGCTCAGCTACGATGATAATCGCATCCTAGAATGAGATTATTGGTATGTTTTCTCGGAGCGCCAGAAGTCAGGAAATCTGATTCAAAGTCGGGTGCAATTTAACCTACAACATGTAATTAAATTTTAACTTCAACTCAAATGTGTGCTCCATTAGTGAACAAGTTGCTTGTATGCTTTCCAAAGACTATGTAATAAAGGTTTAAATCCGTTGTGTGGTTGAACAAAAGGTTTGAATGCAACCCCTCGTTTGGTTCACCGAGTTGACAAAAAAAACTCATGGGAAGTTGCTCAAAGGGATCAAGAGCAAAGCAGCATTTTTATCATTCGTTGTGGTTGACCTGTTCATCAGGATTATATCTTTGCGAGGAGTAAAAACTCGACGGAATAAGATGTAAACTGAGATATGATGCTAGCCGCAGAATTTGTTTGGTTAGTAACCAAAGTTTAGCGAAAGTAGGTATATGAATATAACCAAATTCTTTCGCGTTTTTTTTCTACATATGTCTACATCTTGGTATGCGTTCGTGAAGAGATAATACAAGTGGGCTCAGCCTAACAATAGACGGAAGCTAACGGATGAGATATTCCGGAAAAATACGCAAGCTGTGCACACATTCTACATTCTTCAGACCGTCATATATTTTTATCTTTCCCCTATCAGTGGCTTCTACAGGGTGGCCACTCAATCGGGAAAACGGGAAATGCGGGAAAAAGTCGGGAATTGAATTACATCAGGAAAAATGCGGGAATTTTTTATTTAATCGGGATTTTGTTACCAAGATTTTTTCAAAGTTTTGTGTATGATGCAATTACAAATAAGAAGAAGTTGAAAGTGCAAGTTGATCCCATTTCTCTTCAGTAGTCAATTTTTTAACCAAAAAGTCACTAAACTTTCTTTTTTTTGACCCACTGGCCAGCTGACTACTTTTATCGGTCCTGCTTTTCAAATGAAATAAATTTTGACACCAAATGTTTTAGAATAGCATAAAACGTCGAAATCTGGTGTACAAAAATTGAATGAACTCTGTAGGACTTCTCAAGATGGTAAAGCGAATTAAAACCGGGGTCGAAAACCGGTCCGGATTCTGGGACTAGAAGTTGCCAGTTTATCGAGAAAACGTTTTAGTGAGAGAATCAATCATAAATTCTCAAATGTACAATAGAAACTGTTTCATTTTCTAAGAGCAATGCAAAATAAGTTCCACTGTACAATCTTACTAACATTACTAGTTATTAGTAGTTATTTGACTAAACAAATTGAAAATGAGTAAGTGGCACACAGTTCTGATTCTCAAGTTTTTCAAATAGATTTTTATTTCAGCTAGTCTTTTTGAAGAAATATTTGGTGAACTCTAGCGAAACTAGCTACCATTTCCGCTTAGAAACTCAATGCTGGTGAAATTTTGGGTTTGGGACGAACTTGCTATGTTAAATGTCAGCAGATAAACCTATTTAAGTATTGTAGGGGAATTGGGGCAAAATCGACATTTTGCTGACATTTTACGTTGATCAGACACCTACCATTCGATTTCTGAGACTTTTTTACTCAAAATAAGATATAATTTGACTACCACTTTAAGATATTAGCGAATTACCATTAATACTCAGAAATAATCGATATTATTTTGCTTTGTGAAATATACTAAAACTATGCCAAAACCGGTTTCGTAGAATCACCGTTTTGAGCTCAGTTTTTGTCCGATTTAAGATCTATTTTTTTTTTTTTTTCAAAAATGGGTAAAAGGATGCTTAAATGTGGACAAACTCTTAGAATTTTGATATTTGGCCTCAAAACAAAATAGCGTCGAAAAAACCACAAAAATTACTGGTTTCTCAAAAATTCAAAATGGCGCCATTGTTGCCCCTTAAGTTGAAATATGTTCAAACTCAGGGAAGTTTATTTTCGCATCAAACTACAAAAATTGTTGCACTGTGTAATTAGCTTGATTGGTGTGATGTTTCCGGCAAAGCTGTAGATGGTAGTTCTATAAAAAAATTGATTGAATATCTCAAAAAGCTCATTTTTTGAATTCTAAGTTGCCAAATGTTTCAACGTTGATTATTTGAACACGGAAGAAGTTAAAATTTCTAAAGATTTTTTTTTCGAAACCAGAACGATTTGTTTGATTGGTGCGATATTTCGGCAAAGTGGTTGGCAGTTGTTGAGTATTAAAAATATTCTAAATTAAACGTTTCAAGGTGCTGATTTTTGAAAAATATTATTATATTTTTTAAAAACCGCATAATGTAAACTGAACATTGATGATCATGGAGGAATAAAAACTAAAAATTCTTTTAAAAAAATTCAAATAAAAAGGATTTGGGAAAATTTCAGGAAACTTTTTTTTCTTGAAAAGTACAAAAAAAATTAAAAATAAATTTGTTTCTTTTTCAACGGTTTCTGCAAGACATATTCGTGCAATAAAAGACTTTTAATTTGAAAAATAATAATTTAAGATCTTTTTTTCTGATTTCCTGGTTATTTTTTTAAGTTTTGAAATCACTTATTCCGGAATGTTAGTCCCCAATACCATTTTTTTATCAGCTTGACCATTTTGAGCGCTGGATGCAAACAAGTTGGAGATGTTGGCAGATGACCAGAGAGATGCAACTTTAATTGACTTTAATTGAATCAAAATGCTGAAAAAGTTGTGAATTCACTTCTGATAAGTTTTGAATCTATGTAACACGTGATAAACGAAATACAGTTAAATCGCAGTATTTTTCCTGAACGTAAAATAACATTATCTTTAATTCGAGAAAATCTCATGATCTTTAAAATAACATTATCTTTAATTCGAGCAAATCCATGTCACAAGTTTTGTTCCCCAAATAAACAATTCAATCAAAATATTTTTTACTCTTAGGTTAAGTAGTTTTATGTCCACCCTTAACTTCCCATGACTTTTTCCGACGATTTTAACAATGGAAAAAAAATTTGTACGCAAAGTGCTGTTTTGTTTGTTGTTGTTCCCCTAATAGGTTGTTATGCGTTGAATAAAAACGGTGCTTATATCTTATTTTAAGAAGACAGATAGACAAACATAATGAATGCACAAAATAGCTAACACGATTATTGACTGCTTAATGAATATTTGCAAATTTGAGAAAATCGCAAAAATTATATTTAACCTGTTTACCATGGAGAGGCCAAAGTTACATTTTATGTAACTAATCAACTGTTTGTGTAGAATGTCCCGAGCAAATTCGGTAGAAGTGATATACGCTATTACTTCCAATTTAAGGTTCAAAAATTGACGTTCAATCGTCGATAGAACATACCCTAGTTACCGTTTTTGACAATCGGGAATTTCTTGCAATCATGCGGGAAAAGTCGGGAGAAATGCGGGAACTCGAAAGTGTAAAATGAGTGGTCACCCTGCTTCTAGCCACTGGTAGCTCATCCATTCGCAATAAACAGATTTTTAATTGGTATGATTACGATATAATTATCAACATAATGCCCATTAAAACAATGAGCTCTCGCCAGTTGTGTCATTTTACGCATGTATGAAACAAATAAATTTATACACTTTGTCGTGTTTAAAAATATTTCACGTTTTTTTAGTCACGCACGAATAGAACAACTGAATTTTCTCGTCCACCCGCTCGTCGTTCGGTGTGAACTTTTTGAGCCGCAAAATGAGATTGAATTATTTATTATACAAGTAATTTGTATCATCCACATTTTAATATGTAATCATTGACGACACCCGTTGGGGCACTTATCGTAAATATTCAATTAGTTGGGAAGTTCGTTTTCCACCGGCTAACCTTTTACCATCCCAACCAGCTCTCATGTGCACACTATTTGTTCCAACCGGTTTTCGTTTCCAGAGTCCGATGGATCACATTTTGCCAGCCTGGTTTTTCGATTGCATGGTTTACAATGCAACCCAAAGGAGTTGTTGGGTTTTTGATGTTTTGAGCAGTTTCTAGCTAACTAATTCAGTCTCAATATATTCCAAACTCATTCTATGTAATTATCCTGCTTGAATTTCTGCTCTCTTAACATATTTTAACATAAGACGTTTCAAAGAGATGTCGTGAAATGTCTTAGAGGTGGTCTCAAAGTACGATGCTGATTACAGGTTTCTAGGTTAATTTAGGAACGTGAAGTTTGTATCCGCGATAATCTAAACACGCTCAGAAAAAACTATAGATTTTGAAATATTTTATTCGTGCGTGAAATTTTTCTATAGACAGAGCTTGATACAGAGGTTTCAAGATGGTAAGAAATGCAATCAAAACGTGTGAAAACGGATCTTGTACGACCGTAATGAAAATCCAAACTTAATATTTTCTGAATACTAGACTATCAAATCAAAACTAAAACGTAACAAAAAAATATTACTCGTGCGGTTTTTGCTATATCCAGAAAGAAAAAGATTATGCTGGAAAGAAACCCGAACCTCTTCATTTAAACTTCAGGTTGGGAATTAACGGCGAAATCTTCGACGAAGTTTTCATGCGTCGTAATGGACGATGGAACATACATCCTGGAACATTGTTTACGTAATACATATTGTTATCAAATCACATTTAGTTTTTTCCTTCTTTCTGTGGATTCCTTTTTCTTAATCCGTCTCTGTATTTTCAGTCGATTCTGGAAAGCCTTCCTCGCACAGCATTGAATATGTCGTACTGAATGAGCTCCACTGAATTGTCACTTCTACAGGCAATTTAAACTCCTGTAATTTATCATGAATTCATTTAAAGTTCATCAAAAAGAACTTCTAACCAGAAACGATCTCATAATTATGCACTTTTTTAATTATTATGACGTTTTTTTTCGTTAGAAATTTCAAGTATAGTTGTTAAACTGTTATCAAAGTTTACATGTTAGGTGATGCTATATGGGAATAGAATTAGGGAATAGGGAATAAGTTAATAGTGAGTGCCGATTAAATTTCAAAACAATCACAGCTTAACAAGGGCATGGCATTCTTGTCGATGCGTGTTTCGAAGTTACAAAACGAATTATTTCTAGTTGATGGAAAAATATTCTTTAAAAAACAAAGTTTAAACCTTAGGTTACAAATCACTAACAGAAACTAGCGAGACCCTGGAAAGTCAAGATTTGAAATCGCTAAAATAAAATTTGAAGGCCAAGCCGGAAAAGCCAAGAATGATTCTAAGCAGGCCTCATATATTTTGAACTTAAAATAGACGAAAGCTAAACTATAAAAAAGTCTAAAACTTGAAATTGTAACAAAGGTGTCGGCCTGGGGAGCTGCGTAGCCGCAAGGTTACAGAGTCCGCTTTGTCAAGCGGATGGTCGTGGGTTCGAATCTTAGTAGAACCAGGTCATCCGATGTCAAATGGACTTAAGCATGGGTTTATTCTCAGGCTCCGCACAGGGTAAGTCCTCTACGCTGTAATCTACAATACCTTTGCGTGACTTCCTCTTAACAAAAAATAAGTCCCTCTTATCAATAAAACTGGCCAGAAGGACGCACGACGAAACTTCTCCAGGGAATTATAATTGGTGATATTTGGCAAGAGGAAGAGTATCGGTATAGTAGAACAGTAAGCGTGTAAGGAAGAGTATCACATTACACACAAGCACTGATGAACAATAATAATAAGCATGCCACTTCTCAATAGCGGTATTGCTATTAACAGAAGTGCGGGTTACAGCAGACACCCGGGCATATCTCACAATAGATCTATGTTTCTGGTCGCAGTGAGGAAGTCCATACAGGAAAAAAAAGGTGTCGGCCTAGCGTAGTTGAAAACGTTTCCGCCAACGCACAGTGGTTACGTTTTCTAAGAATAGTGGTCATAAATATTGTTTTCCTATGTCTCGAGTTCAAAACGTCAATCTAAGTGTATTTTTCAAAGCTCAATTCAAAAATCACATCTATTTTGATGTATTTTTTATAGGTTCGTGGTCAAAGGTCATCTAAAAGTAGTGGTATATTTTACCAACTTTGGTTTTACTACTTTTTCTAACCTTCTTTTTCTTAAATTTTCATTGTTCGTTGCCAGAAATTTCATGACTGTATACATATAAAAGAAATGCGTTTCTCGATGTGTATTTGTAAATAAAGGAGATGTTTTGTTCACAACATTTATTTTATATGGCACAATACATATTAATTACAATGAACAAAATAATATAATCACAACATGTTATAAAAATGGATGAAATAAAAAAATTTCTGCGTTCTTCTTAAGCTAACCACGAAAAGGAACTGTTCTCTCCTTGGTGGTGTTAGTTCGATGATAAAAGATGTGGCATATCCTTTTATGCAGCTGCTTTTCGTTCTACCACATTATTTTCAGTGAACTGATAATCGGGTGCAAATGTGATTTATTCGAGCTTACTGTTTATCTAGCTTCAAGTTATAATAATCAAATCCCATAGCGATGAGTGTATATATTGTAAAACATTTTGTATCTTCTCATGAATCCTACCAGATTTTCCAGTTTAAATTCTAATGATATGCGTTTTGGGAAATGTACATCTAAGCAATGACCTTAGGAATATGTTGACGCCAAACTGTATTCGTCGTTACAAAATATTACCGCAGAAGAAAACAATCAAAAACAAATCAAACACGAAGAAGATAAATGACCGATTTGAATTCACTTCTCACAAACCAGTCGGCAGCCAAATTGTGTTTTGGACAAATGAACGATGCTTAACGAACATTTTGATACATTGCGCTTATGTAAATTCGCTTAAGAACATTGTTGAATTGACATATGAAAATATATTGGTGATATCTGTTTATATCAAAATATTCCCATTTTACCTTTGGCTTAGTCGTTAACAACACAATACAACATTCTTAAAACCACTAGAAAAGGCTCAACATTCCTTTTTTTGGACCTCCATATCGTAAAACCAATTTGGAAAACTTGAATTCACTAAAAAGGGGAAAAATTGCACTTAACCTAAAAACATACTTTTTTCAGCTGTTTAAAAGTGAAAACTACGCGCACTTCCAAACCTCACAGTTAACAATTTCTTCGTAGTACAATACAATAATTGATGCCATTGATAGCTTCAGACTACGAAGGATGCTGAGAGGTGAAGAAATACCAAAATAAGGCCGTTACAAATTTTATTTTCATTTTATGTCACCCCCCCCCCCCCCCCCTCTCAAAAATCTTGAATATTGAAAGGGTTGAAAATAATTTTGAATTAAATTCAAAATTTCTGAAATGATATATCATGAATTGCTTGAATACTCCATCAGAACCAAAAAGATATTTTTGAAAATAAACTTCAAAAAAACTTCGAAAAAAATGCTGCAAAAATTGTGAAATCCTTTAAAAACTACAATAAATTTCAACTAGAAACCGGAAAAAAAAATTTAAATGACAGAAAGGCACAGCTCATAATTGCCGTAAAACTAAAGACTAGAAAAGGATCAAAAATATGCTCAAGTTGTGTCAAATATCTGAGGTACAAATGTTTCGAAGGTCGGAATCGACAAAAATCAGATTTATAACGTAGCAATAAAATTTTAATAAAACCTGAAGAAGATTAACACCCTCAGTAATAGCAAATTTCTTTATTCCACTGAGTCAGTGGATATCTGCGCGAGAATCGAGACGCGATATTGCCATTCACGGTGCGAGAAAGAGATGCCAGATAGCACCAGGTGGGCTCTAAGCATAAAGGAATTCGCTATAAAAAAAAACAAATCCTAAAACTGAGACGAGACAAAGCAAAAGCGATTTTCAATTATTTTAGAAATTATCAAAATATGCGTTTGAACACCAGTAAATGGGTAATAATGAAGCTAAGAACAGAGACGAACCGACATACCACGAAACTTATTTTCGTGGATCAAAGTATATTTCCTCCGCAGCGGTGGGGGGGCTGATGTGCTTTTTCCAGGCCTATGAATAGACGCCAAAACTCATAGCCCAAAATTAACAAGTAACATTATGGAACCACGGTAGGTTCGAAATGGAAATGGAGCCAAAAATATGTCAATTACAATTCAGTGCAAAAGCATAGGCACGTCTAAGGCCTGGCTTTTCCCCTTTGAACTTAATTGACAGTTATCGAGTGCTGTCCTGCCAGGAACAGCAGAAAGGTTGAAAGTTTATCTTTTGCAGAATATGTCCAGTAGATGTCACACAGGTTTATCGTAACCGCAATTACATACAAATTTATTCCAAACTTGCTGAATTCCAGTCCGCTGAGAAATATGAATAAAAAATCAATAACTGTTTCACTGTTAGGTCACTTTTTTCGCGGTTTTTACGCGGTTGTTTTACGCGGATTTCGGAATTTACGCGGTTTTTTTACGCGGCACGTAGCCCCCGCGTAAAAAGCGACTTTAGTGTATTTTATATTTAGAAAATCTATAACGAGCGTCTTAGCAGAGTGATTGAGAAATCAAAGAAATAGTTATCGGTTTCCGTTATACTCTACTAATTTTTTTGGAAATAAATGTTGAAATTCAGTCCGCAAATATATGTTTCGACTGTGACATACAGTCTTCCTCAGTGCTTATGTGGACTGGACCAGTCATTTTCGGCTGTTTCCCAGTAACTGCCATCTTACAATTCAGAATGGTGTCAGAAGAGAGAGGGGTGTCGAACCACCATGAAAATTTTTCTTGCTTTAAAAAACCTCAACATATCAAATTTGGTACCATTTATTTGATTATTCCTCGAGCTGGGCAGAAATTTGTTTTTTATTTGTTCAGAACCCCTCCCTTCTAGAAGAGGGAGGAGTGTCTAATTATTTTAGGAACCTTTCCCGGCCTTTTAAACCCTATTTACAAAATATCACGCTGATAGGTTCAGTAGTTTCCGAGTCTATATGGATCAGACAGACAGACTACCAGACAGCACTACATTTTATATGTTTAGATGTATGTTCCTGCATAATTAAATCTTTGAACTGTTTTCCACTGAACTTGAGTTCAGTTTACTAAGGAGATATTGGAAAGTGTGAGGGCAACCCCTGAAGAAGGAAGGGGTCCTAATTGAGAGTTTTCGTGCATCATGGGAACTTTTCGAATAAATTCGATGATTTTTAAGCCCTCGGTCGCGTCTAGAGGTCGGATGTTGAAATCTGGAGATCGCAACATGATGTTCAACGCCATTTTCAAATAAAAAAAAGGCGACTGCAAATTTTTAAGAAGTATATGTATTTATGGAACCTTTTTTGAATCCTAGATGGCGACTTGCTATTTCTGAAAAAATGTATACAAGTGAGAAAAATGTTTAAATACCCCCCAATATTGGTATTTTTTTAACGCCAAGCAACAGCAAAAAGTTGATTAGCGTTATATTGAATTTCAATTCGCGACTTAAAAACTACAAGGATGTGTAAAAATAAAAAAGGGTTCAAATACTTCCCAATATTGATATTTCTAGAACCGGCACTATTCCCAGAAACTAAAAATAGGCGGCCTATGTCATCTTGAAATCCAGCAACGCGTCTGCCGGTGTCTGGTGTAAAGCTGGTGAAAATACTTAATTTCTCCTGCTTCAAACCGAAAATTGGTTTCCGATGTCATTTTGAAGCCCAAGATGATGACGTTCAGTTTGCGGAAAGCTAAAAACATTCAACTTTCGGTATTTTCATAAGCTAAGACCTAGAGTCTACGAGGTTGATGGGTGATGGAGCATGGTTTTCGCCATGGGCAATCGACTACTCATTAGTTACTTAAAGTAACTAATATAATTCGAACTTGTAAATCTGAAAACTATTCCATCGGAACTGCTCCTCTAGACATAGAAAAGGCATTCGACAGTGTTTGACATAAAAGCTAAAATAACCAATTTCCGTTTTTCTCTTTGAATTACAAAAATGATACAAAGTTACTTGACTGTGTACCTCAAGGAAGTATCTTGGGCCCAATCTTATATTTTAACTTCTGATCTTTCTGATTCATCACTAAGATTTGATTAATCTCTGTTTAATAATATAAGCATTTTCGTGAAGGAAAAAAGCTTTCGCAGTCGGCCTAAAAAAAGTCTGGGTAGATTTTCGTCATACCTGTGGAAATGTAAGATTTTTTTCTAATGCACATTTGGTCGGCGTGCGACCAGACCGAACCAAGCGCCATTTTTTTGAAAATTGAGTTTTTAACACTAGTGCATGTTAAAATTGATAATCTATCTTTCATGAAAACACGAAATCATTTGAACAGTTTATAAAGGTATTATAACAAAATTTCTCTGCAGCAGCTTGCAGGAAGCATACAGGGTAGGTTAACTTTGATCGCCGATTACTCGAAATAATGTTTTTGGCGCTTGGTTCGGTCTGGTCGCACGCCGACCATTTAATTATTTTTACTCATAAATCGAGAGTTTTATTTTTCAAACCCACCAATATTCACGTTGTTGAGATGAACAGTGCGATATAATAACTAATAAGTTCCGACAAAAACCGCTAAATGAAAATGTACCTGTAATAATGTATAATGCGGTAAGACGTTGTCCTACGTAGAAAAAATACTTTTTAGAAGATCTTTCAAAAGTTACATTTAATTTGAAGCCAAGTTAGATTGGAGGCATTCGTTGGTGGATATCCGTTAAAGAAACACTTTGGTTAACACCGAAAATATAAAAATGAGCCGAAATAACATAGAAACATCACCAATCAATTTCCTCTTATTCCCAGCAACAATTCCACCGTTGACTATTATTCACTGTGACACGTTATTCGTGGCTCCAATCAGTTTGAACAGTTGACACGCAATTAGTCATAATAAGGGTAATCGACCGGCAGCCGACGATAAAATGATGTTTCTCCTACGCAGCATTTTTTGCTTCGTTCTGTTGCTTTTCCGAAAGCTAAGCGTTATCCTTATCGCCCAGACTAGGTACACGGTAACTGACTGACAGCGATTATTCCTACCTCCAGAGGTTGACCCCTGTTGCACGTGTGATTAATCATCGTTTCTCATGCTCGCTCAAGAGCTTTGGTTAGGGTATATTTTTGGGGCAGCACGAGATAGGAACCGTTCCAGAGACACCTTTACAAATGGGGCTTTATTTTAGTGTGACGCCTATGTCGTGCCGAGCCTTTTACAAGATATTCCTCAAATTAGAAAGTCGAAACTCCACAGGATACGAAACTCAACGACGTTCTTCATTGTACACCGAGAAGCTCATTGTTGACTTCAATCGATAAAACAAGTTTTGAGCAATCCTATCGTCATTAATTTATTGTCGCACCCGCGGTTATATTGTCAGTAGGAAATTGCTTCTATCATTACAAACGATAATGACGATAATGCGTTTCTGGTTTGATGTTGTAATAAATTTGTTATCGACTAGACAACATTGTAGTATGGGTTATCGAGCGACAAAACGAGACCGATGTCTCAGCTGATTTTCAAATACTTCAACTTGCGAACAACCCGGTAAATATAAATTTCCATATTCATTGAATAATCGAAAACAAAACAACGTTCTGACTTTAATTCCGTTTCCGGAACATAGGATTCTAATTTTAGAGTTTGCTATGAATCTATTTCACCGTTTCCGGTTAGAAATTCAACTCATTGGAGACAAGATAATGAGCAACTCGCATAAAAATATAAATAGGGTATCGGCTCTATTATCGTCAGGTTTTACCTATTATCGTCCAGGAGGTAAATGATGTCCTAGAGCGGTAATTTCTTGCATGATGGTTCTTCATAATACATGATCTTTTTCGAATACTTTAGAATCAGGAATATATTTAAAACTCAAATACATATTTCACTATCTTGCGTTAAACATTATTCAAAATTTCGACCGTACATACGTTTATGTTTATTCTTCCCCAAAGTTTGCTGTGAGTAATCTCACTGTCCGTGCGCTGCGGATGGGATGGAAACGCAAATGGGCAATAAAAATGATATTACATTTTTCCGCTGCCTGCAGCTAAATTCTCCTGGTGCGTTTTTGCTTACCTCGTCTGGGTGCAGCCAGAAGAGCACACACTACACATGTGCTTTGTGTTTGTGCCTGGCCGGTTTGGGAAATTTGTGATAAGCGCTGGATGATGGCAGGAGGAAGCTACGGGGTTAGATTTTCCTGTCCGAGCTTGACTCACTCAAACCAAAGTTGGCGTGCAGACGATTTTTCCAGTGTGACAAGCGTGGTGACGTGGTGGTGGACATTCGAGTGGATACATATGTGTAGATAGGCCCGGAGGCAGACACACTAGTTGGGCACCCAATCCAATATTTATCCACAAACAGCAGCTCGGGCTGAAAGTGTTGGATTTGAAGTATTTCCGTGTCCTGTGTACTAAGCCAAGGAGAGAAAAGTGTTCCGAAACTCGCTTCGCAACATCTGTCTGGACCTAGAGCCTTTCGGAGGCGGTCTACCGAATTGATATATTTATCCGGCTGGGATAATAGTTTGGTTTATGTAAATGGATCAGGATGATGCTTCAAATAATTTTATATACAACAAAGGATAATGTATTTTCGGAGATCTTGCCAGTGTTTCGCACATAATGGGGCGCAAAATACGAGTAATAGAATGCAAATTTGTGACGGAAGCTGAAATAACGGGTGACAACTAGAAATTTAGGATTTCTTTTCCACTGCTGTCAAAAAAGGTGGATTAACTTAAAGAAAAACTGATTTATTTCTCATGAATGAAAAAAAAAAAACAATTATTCAATAACGGTAAGACCTAGCCTTTCTCATCCGAGCTTATTACCTATTAAAATAAATTTACACGAATAATTCACATTTTAGAGAAAAAATTACACCTTGATGATTTAATAGTGATATAATCGAAACCTAATTGCACTTATATACTGTGTATATTTATTTAAATTGTTTATGTCAGTCTCAGTCAGTACCTTTCAAATAATGTATAGTTAAATTTTAGTTCTTTATAAATTCATTTAAATGATCTTATCTGTGAATATGATATTCCTTAACGCAGTTGATCTTATTGATATTGTTCCCTTCGTTTCTGAGGTGCATCCGTAGAATGACCAAATAACGTTCAATATTGGTTTTTGAAACCAAGATGACACCCAGAAGCCAGAACCCAACCTAAAACACCATTTCAAAACCAGATGACTGCTTCTGATTGTCTGAATACATCCTGAAATAGCCAAATATTGCCTAATCTGGGTATTTCGACGCCGAAGATGATGATTTTAAATTTGTGAACCACAGCCTAAAGTGACCAAATATCATCCAATATGAGTATTTGTGGAAGCGATATGATATCTAGAGGCCAGAAATCAACTTCAGACGTCATTTAAATTTCTTGATAGTAGCTTTCGGTTTTTGGAAAGAAGCCTAAAAGGGATGTTTTTCAGAATCCTGTATATTACGCAGAGGTCGGGAATCAACACCATACTTTATTTTGAAATCTGAATTCGCGATTTCCGGTTTCTGGAAAACATCCTTAAATTACCAAATACAATCCAATAAAGGTATATCCACTTCTACAGGGTGGCCAGCGAACCGAAAAACCGGGGAAAATTGGAAATTTGAAAATGAACCGATAAAAAGCCGGGTGTTGCAATACCAAACCGGGAAATTCAATAAGTTGGATTTCAACATTATTTTTCGTTTACTATATGCTTGGGATCTGTTGTATTAGTTCAACGCTCTATAAATTTTCTGCCATCTCGCCTACAGTATTAAGTTTAGGGAGTTTTCCAGTTGATCTCTAGGTATGATTCTGGTATATCAAGCCAATCGTTGTGTGTTCCTATTTAGGCTTGAAGCGACCGTAAAAGTCAATAGGATTGTAGCGCTAGCCCCGCAATTATCCTGTACACAAACGGTTGGCTGCAAAGTAGGTATATAATACACAGAAGGTAAATCTACTGGACGGCGAAATGTAGTTAGGCTTTGCTTTTCTGAATCTTTGTTTTTTTTTTCAAATTTGTCTTCCTTCTCGCACTGCGCTTCAGAAGTGAGAGCTGAAAAAACGTCAAACAATTACAACTTTACAGAGCCCACATCTGATGGCATTCTTGCGTTTCAAAGTTTTGGACCAAAGTTTAAAAAAAAAACAAGATTTGCTTTAAAAAAAAAATTTGAATTAATAAATTAACATTAAACAAGTTTCTTATTGAGATTAGAGAGGCAAAAACTGTTTTAGAGTAGCAATAAAATTGTAGTAAAGCCTGCAAAAAATTAACAACCAACCTAAATTCTAAAAACTGAAACTATAGAAAGCAAATTGATTTTCAATTATATTTTGAAATTATCACTTCGCTGAATTTCAGTCCGCTGAAAAATCGGGAAAATAAATCCTTAACTATATTTTCAATTTTTAAATAATCCCTTCAATTACGAGTGAAATCTGTAATAAAGCTTGAATACTTATGTTGAAATGGTTGAATGGCTTACGTTTGAAATGGTAAAAAAAGATTTCAAAGAATTGTCGTTTAGAAGCTCCGAAGTAGCCAAAATAATACTGAATTAAATTCAACACTGAAAAATATTCTGAAGGCTTGAAAAAAACAAAACTGATTCCGCTAAATGCCGAAATCCTTAACCAGAAAGATCAGAAAAACACAAATATTGAATCGGTCAACAGTTTAGTTGAACCAGTAATCAATTGTTTAAAGTCTGAAATGACAGACAATTATTCCGAAGAATTAAAAAAAAAACCTAAAAATTGATATACGAATATTATGAAAACGTGGTGTGCTTCATTAAATTGAATTTTATTTTATCCCATGTATGCCTGAAGGGCACTGAGTACTGAACTGCCACTGCGACAGTCTTACTGATTGTCTTTTGTGGCTGGCCCCGATTACTGTGCACAGGTTACGGATTGCTCGTACTCATTGATGGAGTAGAACTGTTTTGTTGTAAACCTGTACCCCAATTAGGTACAACATAGTCGATGAAAATAATGACCTGCTTGGGATTAGAGCTCCATACTTGGTATGGAGTTAAAAGGTAACTTCCTAAGAAGTTGAATTGGTGGGTTCCGAAATACCCCATGTGTGCCGTTTGTGTCTCGTGTAATTCCTCATTTAAGGAGAAGTCGAAAAATCATCAGCAGCAAATGGATGATCGCCGAACTTATTCGGCCCTTTATCAGATTTAAAATGAAATAATAACTATAAAATTCTTACAGAAATGTATTTCATCAATGAACAAACGTTATTATTTTGATTTGTTTTGCGGTTTTAATAACCGGGATGAACGTTAATTTTTAACCGGGAAAATCGGGAACAAAACCCGAGTATTTGAAATTGGAAATCCATTGCACAATGGTCCAGAAACCTAATTTAGGGGGAAATTTGGGACTAGAGCTCTATAGCAACATTTTAGGGAAAAACTTTCTTCTACAAAGTTGTTACATATGATAAAAATTAGAGTGACCAACATTTTCGATGCAATCAAGTATCTAACTTTTTATCTTTGTAGATAGAAGAAAAATTTGTTCTACAATGTTATAGCTCCATTAATTTTAAGTAACTTTGATAAAATAAGTTTTTCTCTATCTTTAAAAACAACCGATTTATATTGAAAAAACACATTTTACGCTCTAACTTTTTTAATTCAAGATTCATTTTAAAACTGTCTTTGAACGACTTTTAGAGCTTTTTAAGAGAAACAATTTGCAATGCTGACATCGTGAATATCTCGATTTTACTAAAAGTTATTAATATTTTTCATCAAAAAATATGCGTTTTTCATTTGAAGGTCATTCTTTTCGGGGCAAACATAAAAAATATCTCTTGGTCTCATTTTGAATGGCATACTTGACTCTATAAAGGGAGGAGTTTTTAAAAATATGCTATTTTTTAAATTTGAGTAAATTCAATTTAAAAACAAGACAAAAATTTCAATAATTTTATACATTATGCATATAAAAACACCCAAATATATTTTTTGGTATTTTTTCTCATAACTAGAAATAATTACCTTTAATTTGATCCAAAAGGATTGAAAATCGATCAACTGGTTCAAAAGTTATGATTTTTCAAATTAAATACATTGAACACAGCCGTTTTTTATGGTCACCCAATTTCGAAGCTGGTCACGCAAAAGGCTTCAATTGTGCTCAAAATCGCAGGGATGCATCTATGTTGAAAATAATCAAACCCGTATTGTTTCGTTGGGTTGTTAAGGGAACTAGCTTCGAAATAGGGTGACCATAAAAAACGGCTATATTCTAGTTATAAGTTATAAGTTATTAGAAAAAATACCAAAAAATAAATCTGGGTGCATTTATATGCATAATGTATAAAATTATTGAAATTTTCGTCTTGTTTTTAGATCGAATTTACTGCAAATTTGAAAAATAACATATTTCAAAAAATTCCTCCATTCATAGAGTCAAGTATGCCCTTCAAAATGAGGCCAAGAGATATTTTTTATGTTTGCCTTAAAAACAATGACATACAAATGAAAAACGCATATTTTTTGATGAAAAATATTAATAACTTTGAGTAAAATTGAGATATTTACGATGTCAGCATTGCAAATTGTTTCTCTTAAAAAGCTCTAAAAGTCGTTAAAATACAGTTTTGAAATCAATCTTGAAATAAAAAAGTTAGCGTAAAATGTGTTATTTGAATATAAAGCGGTTGTTTTCAAAGATAGAGAAAAACTTTTTTTTACAAAGTTACTTAAAATTAATGGAGCTATAACATTGTAGAACAAATTTTTCTTCTATCTACAAAGATAAAAAAGTTAGATACTTTTTGGCATTGAAAATGTTGGTCATGTAACAACTTTGTAAAAGAAAGTTTTTCTCTAAAATGTTGCTATAGAGCTCTAGACCCAAATTTCCCCCTACATTTGGCTTTTGGTCGATTGTGCATTGGCCACCCTGATTCCCCAACCTATTCCAAGAAATGCATTGGCTGTCATAACTCTAGTTAAACTTTGCGGCCGTGCCTCATACACCACCTCTTTAACTTTTTCTCTTAGAAAGTATATATTATGCTTCAAAACCTAATAGTAAACTAGGCACTCGTAATGAGTTCTTCTGGTTTTTGTTTTGGAAATTTTAAAATTTTACATTTCGATGTAAAAGCAAAAAACGCTCACAAGACATTGTCAGCAAATTACTTTTCCATAAACTGTTTTCCAGCTCTAGTCCAGTTCTGAGAAGTTCAGTACTGGTAGCAGGTCTCTTTTAGAGGCTTAGTCTCTATTTCAAAGCTGGTCACTGAAACTTCTCTTATTTCAACGAGATATCTCTACAGCATCTTTTTTCACCTAAAATGGTCTCTTTTCCTCCTCAAAGTCACATATAAAATTATAGTTTTTATGATGTCATGCTGATGAATAAAACATTCAAACAATTTGTAAATGCAGTAATAATCGAGCTACAAAAGTTATACATGTATATTGCTTGTTTAAACAATTCTGAAATTCACAAGCCTTTTTCAAAAATCCAGTTTCAAGGAGGGGGAGCTACTAAGAAATGCGCTGTCGGCAAACTCAAGCTCAAAGTTTAATTTTGTATTTTTATTCGACTCAATAAACAAAAACAATAAATAAACAATTGTTGATTTTGAACACGATTTTTAGTACGAATTCAAACAAAGAGATCGAATGGTTCTTCTAAAGTACGTAATTGTTGATTTTGAACACGATTTTTAGTACGAATTCAAACAAAGAGATCGAATGGTTCTTCTAAAGTACGAGGAAAATCATGAAATATACCTTAATGCTATCTTCGCTAAGTGAAAATCTTTATTCGTAAAAAAATGAGGACTTATACGCTTTTTGTTAGGTTTTATAAAGTTGAAAATTTTCAGTGATATCTAAGGATATTGACTTAGTTGAACTTTGAGTTGAAACAATGCTGTCATGCAAGGCAAAATGTTTTTTCCTTATGCTAGGAAGTCTTAGGAAGTATTTTAAAGTATTATTGAGCTGCAATGTTAATATAGCTATGGGTGTTGCAATGTCAAAATGCAAACTTACTGTGGATGATTCAACGCTTTTACCGGTTTGATTTTACCCCGGGCAGCTCAGAGGTGCACTGCCGGTACCCGGATAACTGTCCCATAATGAAAAACAACATGTTGTGAAAACTGCAACTTAATATTATCCGTTAATTTTCGGATTTCCAGCAATTACATCCAGAACCAATGACCATAACAGTTTCATGGCACCACAAGTTTATCGTTGAGAACAAAAAACCATGGAGGGAATTGGTTTTACGTTATATAACATTTCAAAAGTACTCGCATATTTTGTCCCATCACATTTAAATTCAACCAACATTAGTCTAGGTAATTAAATGACATACTTCTATATGCCTAAAATAATCCGATATACACTAATCTGGAGCAAAATTATATGTTTGCAGTTTGTACCACTATGCAGTGGGACTGTTATGCGGGTACTTTCAATATGGTACAAAAACAACTTGGTATTTTTTCCATGTTTTTTCCATACAAAAGTATCAATTTTATTTATTTTTTCCAGAAAATATGATAACAATTAAGTCAATTCCCGATGATAACTCAAAAGTGACCAAAATCAGTATGGGGCAGTTATGCGGGTACCGGCAGTGCAATAGTCATCAAAAACATGCGTTATTGTATGAACGATGATTTTGTAGAATATTCAAAACACAAATTTTAAATAAATCCAAAAGATTTTACTGTCGTCAGTGAAATATTATTTTATTACTGCTACCAAGGTAGCGATTAAAACATTAAAGTAGTCCTTGGAATACCGAGTCGCTAGAATAAGCAAATAATATTTCCACTCTGATATTAGCCTTTGACAAGAATAGACGTTATTTCTATAAGTTCCTAACTTGTTCTTTAAAAATATAACAATTACAGTTGCTTGGGTCACACATTCTACCGTCGATTCAATTCGTCCAAATTGCACTTAACTTATGTACCTACCAATTAAATCAATAGCAATGAATTGATGATCCTTAAATTATGTCATTTAATATATTGCCAGCTAGGCATGGTTTCCCCTCTATACAATGCTTATTGGCTCCTCTCCCGGCTACCTATACCAAATATTGCTTACGTGAGCACGTTTAAATGTTTTCACCGCATCCCATATTTTGCTGTTCTGCTGTGTACTTCAACCATACACAATAATTGCTTGCATTGCTCATCGCAATACACTAAGGCCTCTTTTTATGTGTATTTAACATGTTTTTTTTTTCTTTCTTTAAAACGCTTCTGTGAAAAAATATGCAAAATTATCACTAAACACGATGATTTTTTAAAAGTTAATTAACAAGTAATCACCGCGTAAAAACCGCTGGGTGTATGTAGATACTGCTAAAGCCATCAACGCCACGGCATCAGGTGTGTCTGCTTCCTACCATGTTGACAACATTCTCACATGCGGTAACTAACCAGCCTAATGTGGGTGGGGTGGGGAATGAATAAATCTTCTAAATCATCCCCAGCATTCGTTACCGGCAGCAGCAGGCAGCTAACTTTCACCCAAAATACTCCCACCTCGCCAGCTGCAGCCGCCGCAACAACAACCAGAGTTTACTTGCTTCTGCGGCCGAACATTCCGCAGAACATGTACCGTTTTGTGTTGAATGCATGAAACAAAACCGGGGAGAATTGACACCTATGAATATTTAACAATTGGCCAAGCTGGAAATTGAGGATATTTATTATTTATAGTCACGTCTTGTTACGGTGTTCGGAAGTTATGTTTCCATTCTTGAAACTTTGATTGAGCACCCAGGGTGTCACCAGATAAGCTATTTTTGTTTTTTTTTTCATGCTCTTATCACCAAGCTGTGATTCACAGCCCTTATTCAAATTAGCTGTCTAAACAAAACGCCATCTGACCCACTTTTCCACTTCTCTTACTATCGTTGCAGTCATGCGAGGAGGCCATAATAAAACTGAAAACGGCCGTAGCCAATCCTCAAACCCCGGTCTACTACGTGGTCAATCAAATTCTGTACCCGCTGGTGCAGGGCTGCGAGACAAAGGATGTTAAAATCATCAAATTTTGCCTAGGAATGATGCAACGATTGATCACCCAACAGGTGGTAGACCAGAAGGGCGCTCGGTACATCACCGACACGCTGTGGATGCTGATGGAGAACGGGACAGAGGAGGTGAAGGTACTGCAGAGCGTAACTTTACTACTGACCACCAACGCGGTAGTTCACGGTGAAACACTTGCCAAGACATTGGTTCTTTGCTTCCGGTTGCACTTTACCAAGGATTCTACAACGATCAATACGGCCGGAGCGACTGTCAGGCAACTTGTTTCTCTCGTGTTTGAAAGGGTCGTTGCTGAAGAAGCGGAAGCCGAAGCTAACCAATATGAGAGGAGGGATGTTAACTTGGAAGAACTTAAACTGGCTACCGGGGTGGCCCCGAAGGGGCTGCGACCGTGCGCGGCGGATGCTTTCCTGCTGTTTCAAGATTTGGTACAGCTGGTCAATGCGGATCAACCGTACTGGCTACTGGGTATGACTGAAATGACGCGAACATTTGGATTGGAGTTGCTTGAATCCGTACTCACTCAGTATACGTCCGTGTTCTATAAGAACCCGGAGTTTTCGTTTTTGCTAAAGGAACGCGTTTGTGCCCTAGTCATAAAGTTATTTTCGCCGAACATAAAGTACAGAACGATGGCACCACAGAATGCCCAAGCGACTGCGCCGCACGATAAACCGTACTTCCCCATCAGTATGCGACTGCTGAGGGTTGTTTCTATCCTCATCCAGAAGTACCACAGCCTGCTGGTTACGGAATGTGAAATATTTCTTTCGTTGATTGTGAAGTTTTTGGACCCCGATAAACCATCATGGCAGCGGTCGCTTGCACTAGAAGTGCTGCACAAAATGACTATCCAACCAGAACTGCTGGTGTCGTTCTGTCGCTGCTACGATCTGAAAGATCACGCCACCAACATTTTTCAGGATATTATCAACTCGCTCGGAACTTACGTCCAGAGTCTGTTCGTCAACGCACAGCTTTTGAACAATTCCGTCGGCGGAGCTCAGGGACAACCGACAGCGATAATCGGTGGACTACCCGTTGGGCCAGGAATATCTCCCCAACCAGGGTTCCTGTTTCGGGGAGTATTTCTTCCCCTTGTGGTGACTTTTCCTACTGGTCAGTCAAAATCAACATTTTTGGAAATGCTCGATAAAATGGAACCACCTCCCATTCCGGATGGTTATGGAATTTCCGTTGCGTATGCTTGCCTACTGGATATTGTTCGATCGATTTCGTTATCGATTCAAGGACCTTCACAGTTGGGCGATGAAAATCCAGCGCCCTATAAAAATCGCGTCTCGGAGGAAGATAAAGCTTTGCATATTCAGTTGATCTATTCCAGCTGGTTGGGATTGTTATCAGCGTTGGGTCCGCTGATCGATGCTGCGACCGATGAATCGTCAACCGAGAACGTGCTTAAAGCTATCCAGAACTACGCTGCTCTGTGTGGTTTGCTGGAGTTGCACACTCCAAGGGATGCTTTTATCACAGCCCTGTGCCGAGCATCGCTTCCTCCGCACTATGCCTTGTCGGTGTTGAATGTCAACTATCAGGGTAATCAATTTAAATCCCACTCTCGCGGTGGTAGCCAGGACATGGGGAACGTGTTCTTGGGATCGTACGGCGATGCTGATCAGCAGCAACAGCAGCGCCATCCGGTGGTGGCTGTCGGCACTCCGCTTCCTACCTCTTCGCTGCCCGTCGGAGCCCATCAGGGACCGGTATTATTGACCGCCAAGAACCTGCAATGTATGAGATCCGTTCTACACTTGGCTCATTGTCACGGAGGAATATTGGGTAGCTCGTGGCATATTGTGCTAACCACACTTCAACATTTAGCTTGGATACTAGGCCTGAAACCGTCTACTGGTGGAAGCTTACAAGCAACGCAAAAACCTCCAACGGATGCAAATTCTATCACTCAGGTCATGACAGATCTTCCGGTCTTGTCTACCATGTTGAGTCAGCTTTTCGAGTCGAGCCAGTACCTGGACGACGTCGCCTTACATCACCTGATCGATGCTCTTTGCAAACTTTCACACGAGGCTATGGAACTCGCGTATAACAATCGCGAACCTTCGTTGTTTGCAGTGGCCAAACTATTGGAAACTGGTTTAGTAAATCTTGCACGCATCGAAGTCCTCTGGCGTCCGCTCACAAACCATTTGCTGGAAATCTGCCAGCATCCTCATATCCGTATGCGAGAATGGGGTGTAGAAGCCATCACTTATTTGGTGAAAGCGGCCTTGCAGTATAAGTACGAGAAACCGTTGAAAGAGAACCTTAAACTTCAGACCATGTTGTTGGGACCGTTATCGGAGCTGTCTTCAGTACCGCATGGAGATGTCCGTCAACGACAGCTGGAGTGCGTGCTGCAAGTTCTAAATGGTTCCGGCGAAACCCTGTCGCATGGGTGGCCTCTAGTTTTGGGCATTATTGGAGCAGTCAGTGATCACCATGGTGAAACTTTGATTCGAATTGCCTTCCAGTGTTTGACGCTTGTGGTAACCGATTTCCTAACCGTGATGCCATGGCGTTGCCTGCCACTATGTGTCAATACGGCAGCAAAGTTCGGATCCCAAACGCAGGAATTGAACATATCGCTTACGGCTGTTGGTTTGATGGTAAGCTCAGCGTCCAGTGTTTAAAAAGTTTATTGTTTTAATTTAATTTACTTAATTTCAGTGGAATATCTCAGACTATTTCAACCAGAATCAGGAGAAACTGTCGCAAACCGTCTGCGATGATACTTCGGTTTTGCCGGATTTCCCTGGTACCCTGAATATGCCCCACTTCGATCGACTATGGATGTGCCTGTATGCCCGGCTTGGTGACCTCTGCGTCGATCCCAGGCCGGCGGTCCGCAAGTCAGCTGGGCAGACTCTGTTCTCGACGATTTCCGCGCACGGAAATCTGCTGAATCCGCCCACCTGGCAGGCGGTCCTCTGGCAGGTACTGTTTCCGCTGCTGGATAAAGTGCGAGCCCTGTCCAGCTGTGCTAGCAGCGAAAAGGTAGACACCAGTGGAAACATACTGATCCACCACTCGAGAAACACCGCTCAGAAACAGTGGGCGGAGACACAGGTGTTGACGCTGTCCGGAGTGTCTAGGGTAAGGCTACAGAGCATAAACTGTTTCGTACTCAATAAAATATGTTTTACTTAGGTGTTCAACACTAAGCGCACCCTGCTTCAAATGTTGGGAGACTTTCCACGGGCCTGGGCTCTGCTGCTGGAGTTCATCGAGAACTCTGCCCTCAGCAAGAGCAACGAAGTTTCGCTGGCGGCCTTGAAGTCTTTCCAGGAGATATTGTACAATCGTCCGATGCCGCCACCGGATGAATCGATTAAATTAGCTAAGGATTCGGAGAAGGCAGCCACTGAGGAGATTGATATCTGGAACGTTGCCTGGCGTGTTTGGTTGACGATCGGAGCTGAAAGCACGAAACCGCCTACGCTGTCTGAAGGTCCGGACAAGGGAGGCGAAGATATCTATATTCCCAGTCAGGCTTTCTTGACGGCATTGGTTCAAATTTTCCCCGCCTTGTTCCAGCATATAAGGACACGTTTCACCAACAAGGACCTGACGCAGTTTTGTACGGTGCTGATGAATGCTGTGGCCGTCCCGGTTCACAGTGATTCGACGCCGTACATTATGTCGACCATTTCCGATTCGTTGCTAACTCCGCTACATGACGGCGTTCTGGACTGCATGGAACTGCTGCAGAAAGAAGCGGTCGGGGGTGGTAAAGATGGCGCAAATTTGAAACATATGCTAACGGCCATATTCAAGCAACTGTTGAGCTTTAGCAAGTTTGCTTGCGTGCCACCGTCCTTCGACCGAATTGAAACAAGGTATTTTTGGTGTAGCTTATTCTTAATAAAATTGGCGTTAAATCCTTTTTTTTAGGCCAGTAAAATCAACGCGCTCTGGCAGTGGGGGAATGAATCATCAGTTGCCCACTGGTAACGGCGTCGAATGGGTCAGCATGAACTACATTCCATTCGGAGAGAAAGCACTAACGGTTGCCGTTAAATTGTATCAGCAAACAGCAACCGACGAAACGGTGATCGAAGGTCAAATCTTGCATGAGATCATCCGAGCGCTGCATCTGCCTCTGTCGCTGAAGTACAAATGTATGTCGGCGAGCACTTGGAAGTTGGCTATTTCCAGCCTGATGACAGTATTGCACACCGGACTACCAGTAGCACGCAAGTATCCGAAGCAGTTTAGTCCACTGTGGAAGGATCTGTCCGATACGTTAGATCAATTTCTGTTCCCCAAGAGGTAAGTTTTTTATCTAATTAAAATCTGTTTCGTTAGAATAAATTAGAAATTTCTTTTTTGCAGTGTTTGCGTTGTTGAAGATCGCGGATTAGATGAGCTGGTGCTGGATGAGTCCATCGATTGCCAAGTGATAGAGCTAATACGCGATGAAATTCTCCCGTTCAGCCATGAGATTCCGCAGCAGTTTATACTGGACGCAGTAGTGCTGTTAAATAAGGGCTCTATCCATTCAGCAACCACGGGAAGCACACCATTTGCGGGCTGTGAAACAGAACTTAAGCTGCGGGAAGAGTTTGCCAAAACGTGCTTTGAAACTCTACTGCAGTTTTCGCTGTTGGACGATGGAATGATGAACGTTGGTCTGGGGAGCAATAAAATGAATAATAATTCGGAAAAGGACTCAACAGTCACTTTGGGAGGCGATGTGAATGAAGGTGGCATCGCTGGACGATTGGCCATCACCGCGCTGCTGCATCGTTTCGAGGAGGTCCTACGAAAGTTCAACGATGATGAACGGTTGAGCGGGAAATTTCCTCTGCCGAGGTGAGATTTCTATCAGAAACACTTTATGGTATATTCAAACTGAGTATTCTTTTTTTTCAGATATCGGCTGTCGGAGATATCTTTTGTACTGAAGGCAGTCGCTACACTTGTGATATCCATGAAGAAGGCTCCACCGAGTAAAGGTAAGTGAACATTACAAAACCTCTTCCAAGATTTTTTAACATACATCACTACAATCATCTAGTTGGAACAACCGCCTGGGAGCAACTGATTGGCCTGTACCCCTACCTGGTCGAATGTACAACTACATCCTCGGCTGAGGTTTCCCGTTCCCTCCGGGAAGCCCTACTTCAGTATTGTGACCTTCTGCGGCCTCCCTTATCGGCCACGAACGGCAGCAGCAGCAGTTCGTCTTCATCCCCGGGCAACAACAACGAACTGGCTAACAGTAATGGCATCAGCCACTGTTAGCTGGTTTCCTTTCCAACCGGATGCTTCTACTTTCTGCGGCTGTACGATTCCGACATGTTGGTAAAAATTGTTTTCTAGATGATAAGTTCTCCATTCTATTTGTGTAAAATGCCTTCAATGTGCATCGCTATCCACTTTTTTTCTTACCTTTTTAAGACTTGATATGTATTTGTAGGAACACATAACATTATTTAAACTTTTAATGGTTGAAAAGAGAATGATAGTTTGATATCTCTATTCGAGTAGTGAATATAGAAATAGTTTTAAAAATTCCTTTACGGCATGTGCAAAAATATAATCAAAAATCGTGATTGATATGTAACTGTTTCCTTCTATATTGAGTTAGTCAATTATATTCGAAAAAAAAGGAAGCACACGCTTTTCCTCAGCACTAGCTTTTTACATTCAATTCCTAAATTATCTCACGCGTTCGGCTGATTATAGTTTAACCATCAAGTACATTGCAATAGTATTTAAACGCAATAATAAACCGTTCATTATAGTTACAACCATGTAGTGGTTTGCAACTTTCTTTGTTGCCGTAGTTTGAGCAACCTTCTGAATTAGCAGTACTAGTGCCAATATTAAACTTCAGACCTATCCTGCTAAAAAAAATTTGAAGCGTCTTATCGCCATCATTTGTTCCTGTTCCTGAAAAATTCATACATTCAAAGCATTAATAAATTACCCACAGTTTCTCGTTCATATATTAGTACACTTTCTTTTCACAAATCAGAAACATTTTACAAGATTTTAGATCACTAAACAAAATCAAATAACACAAATTCTGCGGTTGTGTTATGGTAATGTGAAAACCTAAAGAAATAAACCCATTTTTAAATACTTACGAAATAGAAAAATACATGCTATACTATACGACATAATAAAACAAAATCTGCTGAAATCGAAAGGTGAGCGGGTTGCACAATTGATCAAAACACTTGAAGGATAACACAGATGAACTTGTTTAGAAAAGCTTACAGGAGGTCGTGCCAATACTAGCCTCACGCGAGTAACTCGTTTGCTTGAATTGCTTACTCTGAAAAGTTGTTAGAATCGCGAAAGGCCAATATACCGAAAGAAGCTTGAAACCCCAATAAATTAGGATATTACGATGTGACGGGTGTTAGAAAACTTCGTTATTTCACGAGAGGTTTGTAATGTTGCAACCCCTGTACACTAAACTTAAAACTAGAAGAACCGCATACAAATACAATAAAGCGAGAAACGAATTTATATTGGAAGAGACAGTTAATAAAATGGTTCTAATAAATTAAACCATTTTGAATATTATTTATATTCTTTTACATGTCCGATGATTCCATTGGGAAACTACGTGCGGAATTCCTTAACTCTACTGAACGCCACAGATTTCAGTACAGGGATTGAGACGAAAACATTTGTTAGCCAATTTCTGAGTTATGTATCAGAGATTTGATGAATTCTCGTTGAGTTTATACAATACATTCGAGGGAGACGCTTCACTACGGACCAAATGTTTGGCTTGTGATAAATCCTCGATAAATTTCGAGAATTCTACTAGCAGACTCGTCATCTGTTTAAAGACTTGAGGGTGTGGTGTACGGAAAAAGACCAAGTCAAAGGCTAAGGCCGATCAGAATTTTGATTATGTAAAGCGTACAGCGTGTTTACCAACACGCGCGAAAGCGATGCAAATAAATACCGCTGAGCTGGGCTCGAGCGGCGGAAGATTCTTGATACAGTTCGTTGATCTCTGATCCGAAATCCCGTAGTTCACTGACCCCCAGTTGTAAGAAGGAAGATATTAAATTTGGCGACGAAGTCAATTCGGTACGCGTGTGCAAAAAATTGAAAAAATAAGTGGAATTGCTAATTGTGAGTGCAAAGGCACAAGAAAGTTTGAAAATTTATTGGAGATTGTGAAGCACGGCAACGGTCGTAAGTGAGTTTTGCGAGAAGCAAACAAAAAACAGAGGAAAACAGTTATTTGTGTAAATCTATTTTAAAAAAATTTGAGCGCAACGGTGCTAATTCTTTGTTGAAAAAATAGTGATACCCTGGGGGAAATTGTGTGAAGGCAAAGGTCTCTGAAAAGTGTAGGCAAAGGTCTAAGAAAAGAGTGTTGGCAAAGGTCAATTTAGTGCGAATTTAACGAGATAATACTGAAATGATATAAAGGTTTTAAGAAAAACTGTGATTTATTGGCAAAAAGTTGAGAAGAAGTCATTAGAGTGCGTAAAAAGGTTAATTTTTTGAATCATCCGCGGCGCTATTCCAGCGGCAGAAATTAAATTAGATTTGATTCTACCAACCGTCGGCTGTGTTGCTCAAAGTGCATTGAGTGCTCGCACTAGGTGATTACGGCAACTGTGTAATCGAGTCCGACAGGAGAGCGTGTGAGATTGAGCTCCGCACAACAGGCTGCGAGACGCGCGAAGGTTCTGAAGGAGATTTATTTGCGTCGATTCTGCTTTGTACTCTGCTTTCACTGCATACATACACGCAGAGTTGCCAATGTTCCAGTTTAAACTGGATTCTTCCAGTTTTTTTTTCAAGTGATCCAGTCGAACAGTTTAATCCCGAAATCTTCCAGTTTTTTTGTATATTTGCCAGTTTTATCCAGATTTTTTGGACACTCAAGCTCCGACTGGTTTGGAAATATTTTTAAAACGTAAATTTTGTGGATTGATAAGTCATTGTAGCAATTCTTAACAGCATTTTCAGTATTGTATCTTCTCGCATGGAACACGACCATATTAAGGATTGTATTGCATGGTTGAGATAAAAAGACGAGTAAGTTCAGTAAGACGAGTAAGTTATTCTAAAACTAACAAATAGATTTTATCAAATTATGAAGAAAAGAAATAATTGCAATTACATAAAAATAAAAACAATCCATCTCAAAAATATTATATGCAGGCGGCATTCTTAAAATTGATTCCAGTTGCATAGCAGTTCAAAAATTGTTCGTATTCACTGATGTAACGTAAGAAAACGTTGCATCAATTCTTTTGTTAAAAGTTATAGTAAACGATTAAAGCTTTATTTTCTTGGATTTGTGATAAACTGGTTGCGCAATTTCAAATTTTGCTCCTGTAAATGAAAATTTTCAGTCTACAGTTCAGTCTACAATTTCGACAAAATGTTAGCCCGAAGTTGCTGTATTTAAAACTTATATTGTATTCAATAACCATCATAAAGAAGCTCTCTCACAATTTATTTTTTCAGTATTTTGTAAATTTATTTGGAATCCAGTTTTTTCCAGTTTTTTCTTCAGCATTCTTCCAGATCAAATTAAATTTTCTTGGCAACTCTGCATACACGGTCATCAGCAGAGAGAGTGAGAAGGTTTGGTAGTATACATCGGGTTCGGTAAGCGACTTTATTTTTCTCTTTTGTGACTCGTTAGGGTGACTCTACTTTTCATTAGTGCTGCAGATTTGGTTGAAATGGCTTCGAACATTGTCGGTTCGATTGAGCCCTACGTCCCTGGTGCTTCATTCACCAAAATAATAACCACATACATCTTATGTATGTGGTCAAGCTGTTCAACGTTACGTAATTTCAGGGGGGGGAGTCATATCGATAGTTACCAATCGTTACATAGGAGGAGGGGGTCTGAAATCAAGATTTTTAACGTTACGTAGTTTGTGTACGACACCTTATATGTTTGTAATCATTCTGTAATCAAGATGCTGAGTTTTTATGTCGCTTAAAAACATCTATGCGCTATTTCAAAGCGGGTTTTCCCCGTCATAAATTCAATTAAATTCCTATGTCGGATGAATATAAGAATGGAAAAAAATAAAAATAAATAGAATAGTTTGTTTTTTTAAATGTATGCTGAAACAAATATTCTACACTCAAAATAATTTTCACGTCATAATTACCGGAAAAGTTATGTGAATATCTTCCACTGTCATTTTCACGTAGATTCTACGTGATTGTCATTTAAGTTCATCATGATCTGGTGAGATGATTTATCCTATGAATCTTATACAGCAGACATATGCATTTTATGTGAATTTCACGTAGGATTCAACTACCGGTAAAATGGAAAGCATTCGATTATCTGCTAGCTACTACGTTTGATACAACGTAAAGTTTCCAAATTTTGTTTCCCCAATTCTTGAAAGACGGCAAATAGTTTTTAGAAATTATAGAAATATGTTGCTTGATAAATCGCACGGCCATGCAAAATCGCCGAATCGTAAATGAATCAAACGACATAAAAACGGACAAATATTACGACATTTGCCGGCGATAACTATTGTAAGCTGCAACTGTTTATGTATGGGAAACTTCTCGACCTTTGAACTAAATCTGTGTGAAACCTGTAAGCTCAAGGCTCGATGTCGAATTCGTACGGTTTTTCGAAAGCTCACTATTTTATTGTCAGAGACTGAGTTAGACAATAGCTTCGCCATTTTGATTTCTGTGTAATTTCTCATAGAGAGTTCACGCGATACTTCTTCTATGACATTCTATTTGACGTTGCCAAGTTCACGTAGATACTATGTGATAAAACATAGTATGCATGAGGTTTTCAAGTAGATGTTATGTTTGTCACATAAATCATGCAAAATGACTGGAAATGAATAAGTACAGGAAATTTCATGTAACAATAATGTGAAAAATATTTTGAGTGTACATATTATTGTGATTTCAGAGAAAAATTAGAATTTTGCGCTCTAACTGACAACCGCAACTGACAACCGAAAATGACAATCTCAGACAGCACCGATAAAAATGCGACTCAAGAACTTGTTTGTCAAAGCGTATGCACTTTTAATTTACTTCAATTGAAATTGAATAGCATTGACTTAAAGCGAATTTCTTCATTCCACTGTGTACGGGCAAAACGGCCGAGGAATAATAAAACGTCATCGCCATTTAAGACGCAAGTAAGAAAGAGATGTCAGATAACTGTTTACGAATATAGCACGTGCGGAAGTGGGTTGAAGCTGACAAATTTTACAGTGCGCTTCGGGCAGTACGGCAGGTCAAAACTGGGTCAAAATCGAGCGAATAAAGAAGGGTTTTGACAGCAGTTAGTGCGCTTCCGGGTCAAAACGAGGTGAGCTGGTGGAATAAAAAAATTCGCTATTAGTGCCGCCTTGATTTCTTGCCCTTGACTATGCAGCAGAGCCGCATTATGGTTTGCAATCAGAATGTTCTACGAAAAAAACTAGTTACCGTGCTGGATCGAAACCCGTACAGTATCGAAATCCGTACACCTTGATGTTTTTCGTCAGTTTTAAGCATTATAAAAATAAAAATTCATATGATAGTTACATGTACAAACACGTAACTATCATATGAATTTTCATTTTTATAATGCTTAAAACTGACGAAAAACATCAACGTGTACGGATTTCGATACTGTACGGGTTTCGATCCACCACGGTATAATCCATTATTTGATGTTGCTTAAACAGTATGCAATATAACATAGTTTTCACAAAAAATGACCTTCCGTGCTTCGACGAATTGAAGTTTCGGACATCGTTAGTATTGTTATAGTTCGGCCATTCGAAGCTGTTTGCAAAATATTGTTTCGATATTTAATGGTCCCCATGGCGTTGCCTCCGCTCTAATTTCGAGGTCAACCAACTTGTCACGTAACTTTGGCGTTTGGCCCATGGCCAAAAAAATTAGTCTTATGAATACCACATTATTTTTTCACTGTTCACGGAACTAGAATCAATAAAATTACCAGTTTACATCCTCTCCTTTTATGTTTAACATTTACTTCTAGCGAAAATCCGAAGCTTCTGAGCCCTACCGCTAAACGAAATTCGAAGGCCTAATTTCCCCATAACTTCTATTGGCTCCAGCATGAGAATTCCTAAGCTCCAGAAAGTCTTGTTTTGGAAATTTGTTTCCTTGGATAACATAAATGTTTTCCAGTACCGCAAAAGCGTACAGCGCATTGTTTCTATGTCTGTTTCTTGACTCTTCAAAAATAAGCTTTATTACTATCATAACATGTAGCGTTATTACTATCATAACATGTTAGACCTAATTGTCCCACGACTTTTATTTTATATATCATGGCATTGTTGTGATAAATACATCAAATCGACAAAAGCATGCGAACTTTAACAAACCAGTAAAAATAGGCGAAATGGTGCCCATCGCTGATGGCAATGAATCGTGCATGCCTTTGATGATGAATATGATATTCTTTTTTCGATCAAGACAAACGAAAACCTAAAGCCTGTAGTACACTCTTTGTCTCTGACATAATGGTCAAATATTTGACCTTCTGACATAATGGTCAAATTTATTTGACATCATGGTTGTTGTTTGCCCGTGTTTGCCCCATGTTAAAATTGGAGAGTGACAAACAATTATATTTGACCAAATTTTTATCTGTCAAAAAATGACAAATATTTGACGCTCGGTCAAAGAGTGTAATACAGGCTTAAGAAACAAATAAGAAGACTCTAATTAACTAATGAGGTGTAGAGTAGAGATGGTCGGGTACGGGTATTTTTACCCGAAACCCGTACCCGACGGGTTCGGGTCGGGTTTCGGGTAACGCCAAAAAATATTTTACGGGTTCGGGTCGGGTACGGGTAATTAAAAAACCAAGGCTTCGGGTTCGGGTCGGGTACGGGTTTGAAAAATTCTCAATTGGTCGGGTACGGGTCGGGTACGGGTAATTCAGTTTTCGTGCATTATGAGAATTTAATTTTTATCATTTCAAGCCTGGGTGTTTTCCTAATGTCATCAATTCAATTCTCATAATCGGTAAGATCGGAGAAATAATTGCACATCCTCACTCAACGAGGGATCGCCCAATACATATTCTGACAGTTGTCGGCAGTCTATGCACCAAGGGAATGACATCATGCTATCGCTTTCTTATGTTAGATTGAATTGTTCTTCCTGCAACGGTTTTGATTTAAATGGAATTTTTGTCGGGCTTTTTTCATAACTGTCAGGAAAACTACGGAGCATTGCACAGTGAGGCGACTTAATACAAATGCTTGTCAAGTAAAAAGTGTCGATAAATACGACAAAAATATGGTATTTACTTAATTTTGGGGTGCTGAACACGAATCTCCATTCCACTTTTTATTTGGGGACGTTCACAAAGCACGTGACTAAATTTCTCATGATTTTTTAGCACTTTTCCCCTCACTTTTTTATTAAACAAAATTTTATGATCTTCAACCACAAGCAACGCCACAGGGCGTCCTTTTTACAAAAACAGATTACGTAGTTTTTGCACACTTCCTCAAATCAACCAAATTTCGCGAAAAAAAAAATATTTCTATAAAAATTAAAACAATATTATATATTATAATAAACCTTATATAAAATACCTGAAAAAACCTGAGAGAGGCGCCAGCTGGCTTTGTTTTTATGCTAACGAATGTCATCGTGAACCAGGCAAGAAATGTAATTGGGAACCGGTAGGCCTGATGAAATAAAATATGGAGAGTATCGTAGTCGGTGTAAATTAATCCAGCATTTATTTTTTCAAGATAATTTTTGAAATAAATATTTCTGAAAGATAAATTATTTCTGTTCTATTTTTCGCCTTGGTTTATTTGCAGTCTAATTTACTTGTAAATGTGCTCATTTTTTTGCTATGGAGATTTAAGCGTATTTACGAAAGCTCTCACTTTATCAAAACCCTGCATATCAATATTTTAAAATAACGTCGCTCAACCATAAATTTAGAATTAAAATACTGTATAGGTAATTTTTAATTTACAAGTAAATATGAACTTTCACTATGCAATCATTATTTACTGTATTTCTATTTATTATTTGAAATTGACGGTGAAGTTGATATCTCTTCACATATATTGTAAAATATGTTGGAGTTTTTTTTAGTAAAATAATATATAACCATCTCCTAATATGATGTAGAAATTGGAATAAGCCCAAAACTTATTTTCAAAGAGCACATTGAAAGTATACAAGCCAAGTGCATCAAATATACGAGATGTTTAAACCTTCTCATTAATAGAAATTCCAAACTTTGTTTAAAGAATAAACTTCTGATTTACAAACAAATTTTTAGTCCAGCAATATATTCATGCTGTACCGATCTGGTCAAGTTGTTGTTTAACAAGGAAGAAAACGCTTCAAAGGATTCAGAATAAAATTCTGAAAATGATTTTTAATCGTTCTCCTTGGTTCCGCACACTCGAATTACATAGACTTACTGGTGTTGAACCATTAGAAGCTATGTCAAATAATATTATTAACAATTTTTGACAAAAATCATTGCAATCCTCAATTGCTACGATAAGCTGTCTTTATAACCAATAAGTTAGCAATTCAGATTGTTGTAAGTTTACTTCCCTTTTTTTGCAAGTAGGTTTAAATCCCTACGAATGATAAGTCCTAATTGCGAAAGCAAACAAATCCTAACAATTAAAATTACAAATTACTAACAGTGTTGAGAAGTCACCATTTGTGATTGGACACACATACTCATTATTTACTAATAATATATATAAAAAAAATCAATCATCTGTCTTGGGTTTTTTCTTTCTCCTAGAAAGGTATAGCAATCAATAATAATGACACCCACAGTATAGATGACAAACTCATATAGGCGGGATCTTACTAGGCAATGATGGCACAGTTGATATCGGAAACAATCTGCCTAAACTTTTATTTTTACCTTGAAGACACTGCTTAAAAGCACTTGCATCAACCACCCAAAAACAATAACACGTTGCTGGTGCCTGTCACTGTGAAATTGAAATTCTTTTGAATTCGTAACATTTATTTGCCTGAAGAGCATTGCGGGGAAGCGACACATCGACTGGATTGGTTATTATTTTGAGCTGGTTAACATACGTTGCATACCTTCAATGCATTTTTCCGTTTTGAACCGCCTCCCACGTCGCTGAATTCTATCTTTCGCGTTAAAAATAATGAATCAATCGAATGTCGATGAAAAAATGTAGACAAATCCCATTGAATTCAACCTTAATTCACAGAAGATTATCAGAACTAATAAATCTTAATTGCACGGATGGATACTGAATCCATGAATCTACTTTCGCTACATCAAAAATATACATCTCTCTCTCAGATAAAAACTAAATACAAATCAACTTTTTCTTCGAAAGTACAGGTCGGACTCGATTATCCGGAGACTCGATTAACCGGAGACTCGATTATCCGGAAACTCGATTATCCGGAATTCGATTATCCGGAATTTTAGACTCGATTATCCGGAATTTCATTTTTTTGGTGTCTATTTTCAATTTTTATTCCAAAATTTTGCCTTTACCATCCCTTCTGGCATATTTGTTACCATTTAAGTCACTTCCGGCATGTTTGGGACATGTCCGAATTAAGTGATAATAATCAATGTCCAATTTATTTTCTTTTTGCTTCTCAAGATTTTTCCCCTTTTCGCCTCAGAAATAACTTCTGGTTACGCCACTGCATCATACAAGTAAAGTAAAGAAAAGAAATATTTATTTTATGTTCGTTAATCGCAAAATTTCAGTATTTTTGGGTGATTCGATTATCCGGAAAATTCGATTATCCGGAATGAAAATTTTTTTGATGTTCCGGATAATCGAGTCCGACCTGTTATGATATATTTTTTTTAAATATGTCAAAAACGTTAGTATGTCGAGCTTTGAAAAGTTTTAAAAAAAAATCAAATTTTATGATATTGCACCCAAATTTTGGACTTAAGCACTTAATTGTTATATCAATAATGGAAAAATATTATGAAACAGCTGACGTTTTAACATTTGTTTTGATGGCCAGCGCTTTCCCACTGTGCATTGAGATGTTTAGTACGAAACAAATATATGAGATTTGACAGCGACTGCATAGTCTTGGTTTGTACTGTGCATGTGCAGAAATATCTGTTTTTTACCGATTTTTAGAATTTATCGATGACACCGAATCTATACTCAAAATTACAGGTTTTTGGCAAATGCAGTGAATTATCAAATTTTTCCCTTTAATGTGTTTATAAAATTCGTCGTTCATTTTAAACTTTACCAGACATGCACTTTTCATAGTGGACCGATTCCTTATAGTGGACCACCCGCCTGAAACTCTGGGTTCATTATCATTCGTTCACACGCACACTCGGTTCTAACCTAAAAATACGCGAGGTACCCAGGCATTTTGAAATAAAAAATTTAAAAAAAAATCTAGGACGGGTCGGGTACGGGTCGGGTACGGGTCGGGTACCGGCAATTTCGGCGTTTTTTCTATCGGGTACGGGTCGGGTACGGGTAGTTGGAATAGATATTTTTCGGGTTCGGGTTGGGTACGGGTATTTTAAACAAACCAGACTTCGGGTTCGGGTCGGGTACGGGTTTGAAAATTTTGTTGAGTCGGGTACGGGTCGGGTACGGGTAACAAATTTCCCATACCCGACCATCTCTAGTGTAGAGAATAAAACTTATTCGGATATTTTTGTATTTCAATTACGAACATTTTACTATCCCCAGTTGAACGTGTATCGATTGCTATTCCTTACAGCACTTTTTTACCAGTGTTTGAGATGTCTGACAGTTGCGGGTGTTGCTTCTTCTTTTTCTTGAAAATACCCTGCATTCTAATTTTTTTGTGAAAGGACAATATCAACAGCAACAATTGCTCCTCACGGTTTTCGGAAAAAGTTAGATTTCGCATTCACGATAATTCACATATGAGTAATTTCACCTTTATTGCAGGTAATTTTCACACGTTCGTTCGATCTTTTTATAGCAGAGTGTAGATGCATTGTTGTGTCACCCTCAAATGTTTTGGCCTTGCTTCGCCGAACAGCTGATTGCAACTCAAAACACGACATTGTTTACGAAACTTAAAACCGGCGATTAGTCGTTTTAGTTCTACGAATTTCTGTTTTATTTTACTAAATATGTGACAACGTTATTGTAATTCAAAAAAAATTTAAGGAATGTTCAAAATGATATCCGTTTTTCGGGTCATCGGAAAAGTTCATTCGTCTGTCAGGTGTGTGAATTTCATCAAAAGTGTGTAAAATATTAAAGCTGATTCAATTCAGTTTCAGAAGGTTACCGGCCCGCTTTCTGAGCGTATCCTCCACATTACAATCAGAGGACATCATCTACGATCAGATTGCGGTTGATCGGATTCGAAACTTCAGCATCATCGCTCACGTGGATCACGGTAAAAGTACCCTCGCGGATCGACTGCTAGAGTTGACGGGAACGATAAGCGCCCAAGCTGGCAATAAGCAAGTGCTGGATAGTCTGCAGGTCGAAAAAGAACGCGGTATTACGGTGAAAGCCCAAACGGCTTCTCTAATCTACAAGCACAAGGGTCAGCAGTTCCTGCTGAACCTCATCGATACACCGGGCCATGTGGATTTCTCAAATGAGGTTTCACGTTCGCTGGCCGCATGTGACGGAGTGGTGCTGCTGGTGGACGCTAACGAGGGAGTGCAAGCACAAACGGTAGCAAACTATCACTTGGCGCGCTCGAAAAAGTTGGTTATCGTTCCGGTGTTGAATAAAATTGACTTGAAAAATGCACGCCCGGAGGCAGTCGCTCAGGAATTGTTCACACTGTTCGAAATTGACCCGGATGAGGTGCTCAAAATATCCGCAAAGCATGGAACGGGTTGCGAGGAGGTGTTAAAAGCTATAATCGAAAGATTACCGGCACCTGATGCCAATCGAAATGCGGATTTTCGAGCTTTGATATTCGATAGTTGGTTCGATCGGTACCGCGGGGCTTTGAATCTTATCTATGTGAAAGATGGGATGGTGTCTGTCGGTCAGGAGATTGCTTCTTGCCATACGGGGAAATCGTATGAGGTGAAGAGCTTAGCTCTTCTGCAACCAGATGAAAAACCGCTTCAGCGGTTAGTTGCTGGTCAAGTTGGATTGTTGGGGTGTAATATGAGAACTAGTAAGGAATCCAACATAGGCGACACACTTTATCTGAAGAAGAACAAAACGTGCATTCCGTTGCCTGGATTTAAACCGCAACAGCCGATGGTGTTTGCTGGTGTTTATCCCGGAGACCAATCGCAGCATCCGTACTTGAAGAGTGCCATCGAGAAATTGGTGCTGAATGATTCAGCGGTTACGGTTAATCCCGATTCTAGTCCAGCATTAGGTCAAGGCTGGCGGCTGGGATTTTTGGGACTGTTACATTTGGACGTTTTCAGTCAAAGACTGCAGCAGGAGTACGATGCGGATCCTATTTTGACGGCTCCCTCAGTGACGTACAAAATTCATCTCAAAGGAGTCAAAATTATAGCAGCCCATGGAGGGAACGAGATTATCTACGTCAGCAATCCGGCTCTTTTTCCGGACAAGTTTCAGGTGGAAGAATATTACGAACCATTTGTGCTTGGTACTATAATTGCACCGACAGAGTGCACTGGACCTATTATTGGGCTGTGCGTGGAGAGGCGTGCCATCCAGAAAACGTCGATTAATATTGACAACGATAGGATTATGACGACCTATTTGATGCCGTTGAATGAAATTGTGGTGGACTTTCATGACCAGCTTAAATCGATTAGTTCCGGATATGCGAGTTTCGATTATGAGGACCACGGGTATGTGGCAAGTGCTTTAGTCAGGATGGACGTTTTACTCAACGGTACGATGGTGGACGAACTGTGCACGGTGGTACACATTAGCAAAGCTCATTCACATGCTCGGGAGCTGGTGCTCAAGTTAAAGGAGCTAATCCCCAGGCAGATGGTGCAGATTGCTATTCAAGCGGTGGTAGGAGGAAAGGTGGTAGCCCGTGAAACGCTGAAAGCGTATCGTAAGGATGTTACAGCTAAGTTGGTAAGTAAAAAGCAACTTTATGGTAGTTACATTTAGTCTGGAGTAAGTTTTGTTTCTTTCAGTATGGTGGTGACGTTACCAGGCGAATGAAGCTGCTCAAGCAACAGAGCGAGGGAAAGAAAAAAATGCGAGCCATTGCGAACATCAACGTGCCGAAAGATACGTTCATCAACGTTCTTAAGCGATAGCGAAATCGGCGAACTCAGGTACGTGGATAGTTGATGAATTAAAAACTAGATAGGAGATATATTACTATAAATTGATTCTCCTAAGTGTTAACTTCTTTCGTGAACAAGCCTAATTATTGTGGTCTTAAAAGTTGACATTATTTCCCCCTAATATTTTTTTGCAAAAAATTCTCTTACAACCTTTGAATTCCTTACTTTTTTGTGATATTACTTCAATAAACGTTCCTGCATTCTTTACTTCTACAATTGAATTATATTTCAATTATTTATGTACATCGTCGTTATGATAGTTAAAAACATTATGTCGTATGAATGAAAGACATTCGCTTACTTTTCCCTGTGTAAACATTACGGTAGCAAAACAAATTCTTCTACTCATACGACTTACTAAGGCAACTTTTTTCGAAAAAGCGTGGCTTAAGAGTACTTGCGTTTACATGGAAAACATGCGCTGATTGCGATACTAGCAGTAAATATAATCTTCTCTACTAGGTTTACGCTCACATAGATACAAAAGCTTCGTACATTCGGTTCACATTCAAATTGACAGCTCGTTAAAAACATATTTTTTCTTCTATTACTCAGTCCAAAATAGCTCGTCTACATCTAAAGGCCCTATTCTCATCCCACCCTTTTAACTCAGTAGTGCTGTAAAAAGCTGAGCTTAGGTAACTGTGAGAATAGGTCCCTTATACTCGAGGAAGTCGACAGACGCAGATCAGTTCGATCGGTTGCACTGTCTTATGATTATGTATGTGTGTATGTGTGTGTGCAAATGTGCTATCAAGTAAGTAATGAGGATGGTTTGTGCGTTCCAGAGGACCTCTCTCGTCCGAATTCTAGTGTAATCTCTTCTCATTGACCGTTTTCACTACCACATAACCGGGATTGCTAAAAGCGTCATTCGCGTTAGACTGCTGCTTGCCGTCCGGCGCTCCTCCGACAGGCGGTCGATCCAACCGCTTCAAGTTTGTGTACTCGTGTTCTGGTTGTTGCATCTTTGAAGTTCGTACCATCGGTACCGGACTGGTTGCTTCCGTTTCCGAGTCGGAATTGAAGCCCTGCCCATGCTTTCCGTGATTGTGAAGCATAGGAATCTCCTCAGGGATACCCTTTTTCTTGTGCCGTTTGCTACCCTGCTGAGGGCTGTTGTCCAGGTTGTTCTTCAATGTAGGCGACGGTTGGCTGTTGTTGAACGAGGCGAAATCGAACTGACTCTCCTCCGAGTCCGACTTGGCGTTGGTCATCTTCAAGTAGTCTGGGTTGTCGGAAACTGCGGAAACAAAAATTAGATGTCAGTTTATATTCTAAAAACACAATAAAATAACGTACTTGGAGGTAACGGCAGAATGATTCCGTTTACATAGTTGGGTGCGGATGGGGCCTGCTCTTCTGGTGGACCCAGACTAGCCAGATAATCTGGTTCGCCTCTTTGCTCCTTTTCTGCATTCATTGCTAGATATGGTTCGTTGAGATCGATGTAGTGCTGAAAATATTCAGAATATTTATCGACATTTGTTCATCAAACATTGCATCAAACCCTTACGTTTCTCAATTCCTCCGGCAGCATCGCGTTGAAACGACTCTTCAGATCTTTGAACGAGGGACGCGAATCTGGTTTCACGTTCCAACAGTTTAGCATAATATCGTAGACATCCTGATTGGCGTATTGAGGCTTGTCCATTCGATAACCATCGCGAAGCTTATTGTACAGCTCCTGATTCGCTTCCATCCCGGGATACGGAACCTTAGCTAGGGAGAAAAACTCCCACAGAACAATACCGTAGGCCCACACGTCGGAGTACGTGCCGAAGATATTGTCACTTATGCACTCGAGTGCCAGCCACTTGAAGGGCAGTGGAGCTTCACCCTTCTTCTTGTAGTTGTCACTCTTATACATTGATCGTGCTAAGCCGAAGTCGCAAATTTTGACTACGTTGTCATCGCAGAGCAGTATATTACGCGCTGCCAAATCTCCATGGAGGACCTTCCGTGAGGCTAGGTATTCCATCCCACAGGCAACCTGCGAAGCCCAGCACACGAGATCGGTGGTGGTCACTGATCGGGCAGGTCCCTTGTAATCCATGCCGTAGTTGGAGCGCCACAGAGGTTCGTTCGAGTTAACCGTGTTGTTGGTGTTGAGTTCTTCTCCTGGAAATAGAGCAAAATATATTGACTCATCTTAATGAGTGTTTCAAACAAGTTTTCAGGCGAGCAAGAAGTGGCAGAAACCAACAGATTTGTCAGTGTTCCTCGACGATTCAGAGCCTAATTTGAGATCATTTTTGTTTTGGTATCCTAGCGGTTCTAGATTCAGTTTGGTATTATTTCCTTTTCCGGTCTTTGGAAGCGGATTTCAGTGATTCTGATTCTAGTTAGAATCGTATTACATGTTAGCCTTTTCTCTTTTAGAAGCGTATTTTAGCGGTTCTGAAGTTAATTTGGAATCATGTTGTGTTTTTCAATGATTCTAAGCTTTTTTAGGGGATTAGAATTATGTAGTTCATCGATGTGAACTTTAATAATAAATCCCTGTTCACTATTCGTGTCCCCTCGCAAATACAGGTTTACCTACAAACGGCCGAAACACGAACGGCCGAATCACAAATGGCCGAATTTCAAACGGTCGAAATAACAAACGGCCGAATGTATCAAACGGCCGAACCACAAAAGGCCGAATCATTCGAAAGGCCGAAAAATCATTGATAATTAATGATGATTTGAATGAAACCCGAAATTATCCACCTAGCGGTGAAACCCAGCCTCTTTCATTCGAACTTATTATTCGTTAAAATAGATTTACACGATTTCTATAATTTCTGATGCATTTTGTTTTTCACTCTAAGTTACAAACTTTAGGTAGCCAACAGCACAACTATAACTAACATTAAAAACTTTACATTCACACACATATGAACTTATATAAACACATACACACGAAAATAATATGAAATAAATAAGAAATTGATCTTGGTATAATCGAAACGTCACTGTACTTATTTAGAGGTTAGAACCGATTATATATTAGGGCAAGGAAAATGATCGAATTTCCAGAACCATGTTTTTTTGGTTCCTTTTGGGGCCCCAAAAACCTTAAACTTACCTGAAGTCGATTGGTTTTGTCTCCGTTTGGCGCATTTCATTTCAAATTTGTATGAAAATTTATATGGGAAAACCTACTTTTTTGCATCTACCTTTCTAGAGAGCTCAATAATGCTCCAATAATGCACTACATTATGTTAAAGTATAGTATTTTAGACGCCTAACAACTTTGCAGAGGACATTGAAGAACTAGAATGTCCCTAAGAAGAGCTATAGCTGTTAAAATTGGAGTATGTCGATTTAAATGCAGAAAATCTTGTTTTCTGCCAACATTACCAATGTATCAGCGTCAGTAGGATTTCCATCAGAAGTAACCTGCCGTTACGAGTTTGTACCCTCAGCTGGATCAAGGAAACAAATTTAGGTCAATGTTCTAGGCGTAGAAAGAATCTACAACGAGTTTCAGAGGTTACTTCTGTGGAAATCTGACTGACGCCGGTACACTGGCAGTGTTGGCAAAAAAAAATGATTTGCAACATAAATTTCGACATACTCAACTTTGAACAGCTCTAGTATTTTTTTGGAACACTCTAGCTCTTTAGTGTCTTCGGCCAAATTGTTGGGCATCAAAAAACCTACCATTTGAAGTTATGAAACCTATGGTTTGAGCCATTTTGAGATCTTTAGAATGGAAAATGCATAAAAGTTGGTTTTTCCATACAAATCTCCATATAAATTTGAAATGCAATGCGCCAAGCGGAGACAAAACCAATCGAGTTCCGATAAATTTAGGATTGTTTGGAACCCCAAATAAAACAAAAAAACTTGGTTCTGGCTTTCTGCTATCAAGTTTCGTTTTTTCCATATAACGATTCCCCACCCTATTATATATAGTCTCGATGATATATGGACTCGATTATACATCATTTTAGGTTCGATTGATAATAGCAGGAATTTTTTTCTTCATTTTAAATATGAGCTGAAATTTTGTAAGAAAACGTCCATAAAATACGTAATGCTTAAGGAGAATTTTGGCTATTTGATTCGATAAAGTGTTACCACCCATGCGAAAAGTTCTGAGAATTTATACAAAGAGGGTTTCGAAAATATTAATTTTGTTTCATTGTTATTTGTTTCCGTTTCCTTATTGTTTCATAGAATGAAAAAAAAAAAATTGAAAATTGATTTTGTTAAAAATTTAATGCAACACACTCGTGGCCTTCGGCCAACTCGATTGTCCGGGGCGCATGCTGTCCTTACTCGCTACCGCTCGTTCGGACTTAAACTAGGGGATTGCCCCTATGCTTCAGTAATCCGGGCAATCCAGCAGATCAGTTGTTTGCATGCGAGAGGCCGCCGCTTCCAACGGCGGGTCGGCGGCCGACTCGGCCATCGGACACCGCGGCGGCTTAGGGCCGCCTTGGTTCCTTGCCCTCGATTATGCGGCAGAGCCGTATTGATATCGTTTCCAAACAGAATGTTCAACGAAAAAACTAGTTATTTTACACATTTATGGCAAGTTTTCAATTTTTTATCCATTTTTTTATGTTGCTTAAAAAGTATGCAACAAAAAAAAAGTGAAATAAAACTATAATTCGGCCTTTCGTGATTCGGCCGATCGAAATTTCGGCCTTTCGTTTGTATTGATATAATTCGGCCGTTTGAAATTCGGCCGTTTGAGATTCGGCCGTTTGTGTTTCGGCCGTTTGGAGCTATCCCCAAATACAATGGCATCTGCATCGACACGCTCCCAGTCAGGTTGTTTATGTTTTATGAAACTATTCAAAGACCAAATCTCTTTGGTCTTCAGTCACTGTAAAGAAACCTTGATCGGCGTTAAAATAATGAATACAGAAATGCAAAAAAGAAGGTTTCCCTTTACAAATTTCAAGTGGAATCAAAAGTAATTAACTTCTAATAAAGATAGGATTGTTTGGGGCCCCAAATGGAACCAAAAAAAAACTTGTTTCTGGTAAATCGATCACTTTGCCCCATCCTAATAACCATATTACCATTTTTGGTCGCAAGCTTCAACTTGCTCGTGCTTCTAACAGACTCGGAGCACAACTATAGTGCACTGCCTTCCTTGTTGGTTGCATAGTCAAGATGTGCATACCAGTTCAGCTTGGCATCCGGAATGACTCCTCAGTATTTAACCTGTTCGCTAATTGGAATTTCTACTATCCCAAGCTTGAGAGTTTTCAGACTGAATTTCCTCTTTTTAGTGAAAGGTACGATTACAGCTTTTATTCGATTAATGTTAAGATCTTCAAGAAGTGGATATATCTTAAAATCTCTTGCGTTATTTCTAAAATTATGTTGTCAAGCTAACCTCTCATCAAGATGAGCTTTAATATTTTACTTCTAAACATCTGAGAAATCGATTACAACCAAAAACAACATAAATGGCGGAAGTCAATGTCTTTGCGGAGTTCCTTTTGTTGCCCTTACCGTAACAAACGAGCCTCCCAATCCAGAAGCGATTTATATGTTTGCAAGCATAGTGTGAATTCAGTCAAGACTTATGGATCTGAATAATTTTGAATGCGCCCCATCACGCTTCTCTGTTTTAGGTATGAAAATGACTTACTATCCCCTGTTTTGATGGAATATGATTGAACCTTAAACTTCCCCTAAAAATCTCAAAAATTTTATCTACATTTGAAGATTCAAAAGATCTCATCGCGTTTTCTACCCTGGCTCTCGTAAAAGTAAAAGAATCTTCCCTGGTATGGAACTACTTTATTAAAATGTTTTTGACTATTTTTTCGAAGACTTTCAAGCTTTTTGTTCCGCCACGGCACGTCGCTACTCAGAAAAAAAAACGTACCAAGCGATGACAGTTTTTCGACGACATTCGAGAGCGTTCCTCTATAACAGTAGTGGTATTGGCAAAAGAAATGCAGCCGACAGAAAAATGTTTTGCAACCGCCACCTCTTTTTTTCGCCTCTCTATTTCTGGTGCCGACAGGGTTGCTGAAGAGGAGTGATTCCACAGGGTTGTCGTCTGGTACCCGTACCCTTAGATAGTCCGCAGCATCTTCTGTTCGAAAACTTCAAGAGCGTTTATCCGCGAGAAGCGTTGTTTATGCAGCGTCAACTTCGTGCGCCGTCGCACTCGACTCGATCGAAGAATTCCGAAGTGAAAAATAGGCGCGATTTCCAGCCTGAAAGCGTCTCTCCAGCTCCTTGCTGGTGTTATTATCTGCAGAGACTTGAGTTGGAAAGCTGATGTTTTGGAGCCCCTCGCTCGCATGTTTGTTTCGTTTTCGACACATTTATTCGCAGTTTGATTCGTCGGGCTTCGACCTTCAGTAGGGCGTAAGTGCCCGCGTTCTGGAACACACCCTCAAAGGCGATGTTAAACAGCAAACAGGAAAGTCCATCATCTTGTCTTAACCCTCTTCGCGATTCAAAATTAAATTCGAAAACGGTTAGGATGTGGCTTCAATGTGAACCTAAATGTTTTGATATTTGGCCAACTTCTCTTCTAGTAAAGGAGAAGCTAACGAAAACTACTCCCTCTTAAACTTAGAGAGCAAACAAATGTTTACCCCTAACTCGCGATGATTAGGAGTGAAAAGAAACTCTGAGACTGAAATACTCTACGCCTAAATGTGGATAATTACTCACTCTATGTGAGAGAAAGTCTAGTTCTCCAAGAGGTTTGGCAGGTAGAGAAGGAAATTTTAGCAAAAATCAAGAGAACGGAAGAAGCCTGTTCCCCAATCCTGGAAATGACCCATTGCAGAACTTTGGCCAGCGCCGTCTACCATGTTTAAAAAGCTCGTTCTCCGTCCGTCTTTGCCAGCGGCTTTGTTTTTCTTTAGCTTCCCGATCACACACAAAGAATATTATGAACATCGGGGGCTGGTAATTGGTCATCTGCTACTGGTGCCTAGATCAGTTCCCACTCCGCTATTCCGTTTGCTGTATCGTCATTCAGGTGTCCATCGGAGTACTTCTTCTACCACATCGCTGGCATCCGTGAGAAGGTTCCCATTCGCGTCGTTGTACATGTCGGCTTGCGGCACATAGCCTCTGCGAGACTGGTTTACCTTCTCATAGAACTTCCGCCTGAGAGTCCCGGAGCTGCTTGATGTTGAGCCGAGGGGTTCGGCAATGTCGCACGTGTTATACGGTCGACAGTTTTGAGCGCAAAGATACCGCAACTAGATAGTGGTCCGAGCCAATTGAATATCCGCAAAAAAAATCTATATATGCTGGCAGTAAGATCTTACTTGGGGGAGGGGGGCATCAAAAAATCTTATGTCTTACAAGGGAGAGAGGGGGTTGAAAAAGTTGAAAATTATGCTTACGTAATTATTGAACGGCCCCTAAGAGGAATTGGCCGTCGATGAAAACATGCTCAATTTGGTTTGTTGTACGTTGATCAAATGATAACAGCCGACATGACATTCGTCATAGGCAAATAAAAGAAGGAAAAATGTCTCTGATGGATTTGGAGCTTTACCGAAACGCGCTATTTGTGTAGTGTTGAAACGAAAGTCTATTTGAAAAAAGCTTCTTCTTTCTTCTACATTCGCTATTCGGAAGACATCCTCCAAATTAAGCCGAATCGACATACGAAGTACCGTCATCCGGGGTGAGATCGTGCCAAAAAATGATGCTTTTTTGATCTCAAGCTTCTAACGCACACATTTAAGCAAAGAATCCGATCCAAAATACACCAATGCATTCTAGAATGTTTTGTTATCAACTACAACAGATATGGTTGAGTTACAATTAACTATAATTTTGCTAAAAATACATGAACTTTGGCTCAATCTCACTCCTTCTATGGGGTGAGATTGTGCCAAAAACAAAAAGTTGAATTTAATACCTGTTAAATGAACAGTAGTGTGTCTACGAATAATCCACATGACTAACATAATAAAACAGTAACTATAGGGACGACCATAAACAACGTGGACTATTGAGGGGCTTTAGAGGGTTGATCAGAAACTATGTATCATATGAATTATATAAAAATGCATGGCTGGATCAAATTGATGCATAGAGTAAATAGTTATGAGAACGTGGCTTATAGACAGTCTCTATACACATAGTGGCGTCTCCAGGTAGCCTAAAAAGGGGAAACGTTAGGACATGAAGTTTGAGAAGACTTTTCGTTTTAATTATTATGTGTCATTGACAACTGTATATTCCATTAGAGATCTCAAAACCTCTGGAAACGTACCCAAACCCTCCTTCTTCTCTTTTAAAGTCATCAGTTTATATAGAATCGGTGTACAAAATTTTGTTACATTCCATAAGTAATATCAATGATTGAAAATTTCTATCTAACAGTTGAGAACAGTAAGCTTCTCAAGCTTTTAGTCATTATTTCAAAGAATACCATAGCTAGACAACATACCTTATGCTGTGGGGACAAAAAACATACCCTATGTAAACAATGCAAGTGTTTTGATGTACACTGATATAATTTTGTCGTGAGTGTGAATTCCGCACACTGTGCCGTTCAATATAGCTTGGCACAATCTCACCCCAAAAGGGCTCGAAAAGTGTACAGTTTGGAAAAACATTATTTTCTGAGCCGGCACAGGTTTAATGCATAATATTTCCTCAACACATTGGAGACGACATCCTAACGTACCAACTGAGCAGTAAGTTCTTGTGATTTCTCGATCGGGTTGGTTTTCATGGGACATTTTTGGATAACGTTATTTGCGCATGTTTTTCACCCTGTACTTTGAAACATTCTTTAAGTGAAACAGTTCACTGATATTATCTAAATTCCATTTTAAGTTGTGAATATATATGTCATGTTTCATAAAGTATTGAATTTGAGGTATTAGGTTTTGTAAATCTCAAGTAATTTCACATACAACTATTCCCGTTTTGGCTCAATCTCACCCCCGTGGCTTAATCTCACCCCGGCAGACGGTACAACAAAATGACAACAAAATCAAATGTTAAACTTGCAGAGCTTCAAACGAGTTTCAAAAATGCAAAAAAGGTCATGGATAAAATAGTCTGGAATGTCTAGAAGCCAAAAAGTGAAAAAATAAGAGAAATCTTAACATATAAAAATGCAGCTCTGTCTGATCCATATAGACTTGGAAACTACTAATTCGATCAGCATACAATTTTGTATATCGTGGTTTCAGGGGCCGAGAAAAATGACTAAGATACTTTGAGACTTCATTCTGGGAGGAAGAAGTCCCATACAAATGAAACACAAATTTCTGTACAAATCGAGAACTTATTAGGTACATGGAACCAAATTATATATATAAGAAGGTTTTTAGGGGCAATAAAAATTTTCATAGTCGTTTTGACACCCCTCCCTGTTCTGGATATACAAATGCTTATACAAATCAGACACAAGTTTCTGCATAACTCGGGAACTAATCAAATTTGGCATGTGGAGATTTTTAAGGGTAAGAAATGTTTCTATGATGATTTGACACTCCTCCATACTCTGGAAGATATACCACCAAATGTGGGTATTTGCGGAACCAGAATGACGCTCGGAGGCCAGAAATCGACTCCACATGTTTTGAATCCCAAGACGGCGACTTCTGGTTTCTGAAAAACAGCGGAAAGTGACCAAATATCACCCAATATAAGTATTTCGGAATCCGATTGATGCTCAGATGCCAAAGATTGACTCCTGAAATCCATGTTGACGACTTACGGTTTCTGATGAAATTTACCGAATACCACCCCATATGGGTATTTACAGAATCGAGGTGATGTACAGAAGCTAAAAGACGAGGATGTTCTCATTCCGATAAAACCAACCATTTTAAACTATAAACCAATCGCAAGAAATCAATCAATTTGGAATGTTAAAAAATTATTTTTATTATTGAAATTATTTAAATAAAAGAAAATGGGCGTGACGAAGCTCGACAGGTCAGCTAGTAGAATATAAAATAAAGAAACCAAAATGCATAAAAATGCTAAAACATTGAAATTCCTACAACTTTGCTGAAGGCACCATTTCAATCAAACAAGTCGTTTTTCTGATATAGACATTTTCACCCATCAGGAACCATTTTGGATAGGCCCCTTTTGAAACAGCAGTCGCGAGTCAACATGAACAGCGGATATCATAAAGGGACCTTATTATCAAAAAAAAAAAAAAAAGCAACTGTGAAAAGTTTCAGCGAAATCGGAACTGACATGCTAAACAATTTTTTTACCTATCTTCCATGTTTTTTATACGCGGATTTTTTTACGAGGTTTTTTTACGCGGATTTTTGAATTAACGCGGTTTTTTTTACGCGGATTTTTGAATTAACGCGGTCTTTTTTTACGCGGATTTTTGAATTAACGAGTTTTTTTTACGCGATACCGCGCTAATTCAAAAAAAAATTCGCGAATTTCCGAATTAACGTGGGTTTGGAACCAGAAACGTTTAAGTGTTTATCTAGTAAAAGACAGTCCAAAAAATACTCTCCGCTCACCGAAAGATCCGGAATGACCGTCAAAGAGGACAATTTTAAATACTGGTTCTAGAGCGTCTCGGGTTTTTTCTAAAGCCCCTTCTTGCTGGACTACTTTACGCGGATTTAAAAAAAAAACGTGTTTTTTTTACGCGGATTTTTGAATTAGCGCGTTTTTTACGCGGATTTTCGAATTAACGCGGTTTTTTTTTTACGAGGTACGTATCCCCCGCGTAAAAAAAACCTGACTGTACAACAATTCAGTAGCTTCCACTTTGTATAAATCGATAAAGGCTACTTCCTTACAATCGGAAGAAAGTATTGAAATCGTTATTGTCAGGGACCGAGTTTGCCTCTGCAGCTCCAACGACTGTTGCGGAAAGGAAGGTGTTTTTGTCACCGTGGTGACGGATTTTTGTACGTTGGGTACTCCTGCCAAGTATCGGTAATAATAGTTTCTATTTTTTTTTTCAATTTTAGCGTAACGGAAGGGTCAAAGTGGGGGGATGAGGGGAGCCTGAGAATGGCCTCACCTGTAAAAGTTTCTCTGACACCGAACCGTCTGATTCTACTAAGATTCGAACTAATGATCATCCACTTATCATAGTGGACTCTGTAACTTTGAGACTACAAGCTCCTCCCATCAATTTTAGAGAAAAAATAACAAAATAATATCGTTGTGACAATGCTCGCCGCAAAACTAGTCAAGGAAATACTGTAGTGTTCTCCATTTTATACAGTAATGTTTTCTTTGAACAAAATCATACTTCATAATTGCCTATCTGTTTGGTGATAATTTTCGGAAACTATAGCAACTATTTCATTCAAGTTTGATTATTTTATCGAGTTGGGACTTGGGACAATGAAATCAAAACTTACCCTCAATTGAAGTCATAACTGTGGCCTCGGTGTTACAGCTGTCAACCATCGCCATATTCTGGATCCCAGAGTGCCTAACGTATCCCTTCGAGTTAAGATGGTTCTTCGGGTTGGTATAGTTTGCCGAGTTACTGTTGCTGTAGTTGATGTAGTTGCAGTACATTGGATCGTTGTTTGCGGCCAGTCGACGTTCGTAGTTGTTGTTGTTGTTATGGTTTTGACCAGGAACACCGTGATTGTTCACGTTGTGTGTAGAAAACGAAAGATTAACATACTTCAAGCCCTGACTGTGGCGTACACGCACCAAACACAGACAGCCCAGCACCAAATGATTACAGTAGTAGTGATAATAGTAATAATAGCAACATAAACACACACACCAGATTGACAAATGGTCAGCGTACATGAGGTTAGAACACGGTTTGCACAAAAATGAAATCCAGGCGAAAAAATACGATCGGATGTTGGTAAAAGTGATAGTTCCAAGGTAGTAAGGTTAGAATGGTTTCAGTTCGTAGTTCGATTAGGCAGTTTAGAGTTCCCATAGAGCAGGCAATTGAACGATATGAAAATAGAAATATGGATAAAACGTTTTAGTAGAATGTTCAGCTCTTGATTCGCAGAATTTTTTTTTTCACTAATTCAAGTTCGATCAACTTTCAATAGGCATTCAAGTTAGTTATTACATTCACCTTCAAACATAAATAGAATTGGGTGAGTTAAGGAAAGCTTTACCTGTTATACATGTAACCTGCTTTAGACCAACGGAACTGGTTCTTCTCGATGCTGTGATCGATTTCACCCGTGTCGGAATTGATCTGATCGATGAAGTACGGTCGGTGCTTAAGCAGGAAATTTTGCACGTTTCCAAAGCGGCAATACTCTACAATTACCATGAGTTCACCTGCAATCAAAAGAGTATAATAAACTGATTGATCATGAATATTGCTTCATTCTTAGGTAACTATCTTACGTTTGGCAATATTTTTTGTAACGGCTCCCAGCAAATTTACCACGTTTAAGTGTTGTCCCAGATGAACCATTATTTTCAGTTCGGATATCAGTGCTCGCATCACTTCATTGTCGGTTTGTTTTTTAACCATCTTAACGGCAACGACCGTTTCGTCTTCGTTTACCATAATGCCTTGAGCGGTGGCTTTCATGACGACCCCGAAGGCTCCTGCTCCCAATTGTTTTCCGAGTTTTAACTTTTCCTTCGGAAACTCGTATTCGGTTTTGTATGGAAGTAAATCCGCTTGCTCATCTAGTGAGATTTCCGGGTTCATTTGCTCTAAATTTCCTTCTTCGAAATTAGCAAGACCGGCTTCCTTCATAGCCGTAACTTCTTTCTTTTTTCTATAGTAAAACATTGAGATAAGAATCACAGCTAAGAATAATACTATCAGCAGTGAAAGAACCAGATAAATCCAGGTTCTTCGAATGGTTACGGTTTTCACCCGCAAGTTCCAACGCTTCTCCGCGTGTCCGATTTTATTCTGCACTCGACAGGCGTACTCGGCCGAGTCTTCGGTTTTCAAGAATTGAAAGAAAACCGTGGTACCGTTGATAAGCTGGATTCTTGTGTCATTTTCGAAATCCATAGGAATGCCATCCTTCAACCACTCTACCGTCGGTTGCGGCATACCTTCGACGCTGCACTGGAACTGATTTGTGTCTCCCATTCCAAGCTCTAACTCGACCGTTTCGGTTCCTTCCAGAATTTTCGGAGCGATCGGTTCGTGTACCACCAGTCTTATCTCTTTGCTCTCGACCAGGTCCGAATTAGCAACGTTCGCTTGACATCGGATATCTCCCTCGTGCTGTTTACCAACGGAGGTGAATGTAAGCCTTCGCCGGTAGGCATACGTTTCATACCAGTCCTTTATTTCAATACCATTTTCGCTGTCCTCAAACAGTTCGACATCGTCACGGAAGAACAGAATCTGGTTGGTGTGGTTGTACACGGATGCGGCGCATACGATCTCTACGAGATCCCCTCGAGTGACGTCTGTCTTGGGCGTTTCTAGTGTAATCATGACCGGCTCATCGAGATCGCTAATCAACAGATCCGCTTTGACGAAGTCCTGCCCTTCGCTGTTGACCGCGTAACATGCAACGTAGCCAGCCGTTTCTGCTTGGAAGCTGTACTGTTCTACGGTGATGATCTCCTGATTTTTACCACTGTCTTGCACACGGAATCCCTACAAAAAGTTACATTAAGGTTGAAATGGCATACGGAATCAAAATTAGAAGGAAAACTTTTGCATGCACGCACTGGGAAAGGGTTTTATAACCAACACCTACAACCTGCAAGGCGAGACGACCCACAAAACATATCGAAAGCAGCTACTGGATCAAGCGACACGGGAATGGAGATTACACGATGCAGGGATTAAACGGTGGTGCAAATTTTGGGGTGGAGGTAAAATTCTACGCACAGATAGTGCTGCAAAACAGGCACAACAGGTGTAAAAGTGTAGCGTGGAAACTTTTTGCACCAACCGTACCACCCTGGATTCTAAAGCCAATTGTCCACTATCAATTTTATTTAGGTAGAGTTGGAAGAATTTTGTTAAGGCTCGTAAAGAAGGGTACACATTTTCCAGAAATTGAACAAGAAATGATAACACTGCACGAGTGATCTAGTCTGTAGAAGCCTGGTAAAGGTGGGAAATCTTGCCTTACGAACTATCGAGCACAACAAAAGATTTTTTTCAATATAGAGGAATGCGTGTTGTTTTTTTACAAATCCTTTTAACATTTTAAACGCATTTTCGGAAAGGTTTTAATATTTTTTCCAATCATTTAAAATTTTATCAAAATAAATTTTCACAATCAACTAAGCTGATTGTGGAATCATTTTGAAGAAGTCGGAGTCTCTGAGTTTTACGCTGTACGCTCTACATGACAAAAAATCAACAGTAGACACTTGGCTCAACAGGCATTAGTTCGATCTACGCCGACTTACCCTCAGCATGACTATTTCGTCCGGGTCAGCCCAAGCAACTAACCGCGCAGTCTGTGTCTGACAGAGGTGAAGAATTGCGATTTAAAAGTTTAAGCCAAAAGAAGTCGAATGTATACGATGAATTACTATATAGAGAATTCGCGAAAACGCTTGGAATAGACAGACATTCCGCAGGATGCTTAGAGCTAAAGTTCGATACTCTTTGGAAGGAATTAGACTACAGCGACTAAAGTGGAAACACGATAGCGTTGGTATACTTACGAAATCCTTCACGTTTTTCGACTGAATTGGCTTCGAGCAGTTCGTCCATGGTTCACCGGTGCAGGGTATGAACATGAACCGCATATTTGGTTTCGGGTAGCCGATCGAAGAACACATATACGTCACAGTTTCCTTGGGTCGTGCAAAAATCGGACTCATCGAAAGAACCGGTTTCTCTGCAATGCAAATCATCGTTCTGACAGCTCTAGATGGAAATCGGTGCTTTCTTTGTTACTCACCTCTAACGTACACCTTCATATGATAGGTAGCATTTGCGCCTTCGTTCTCAGCGTGTAGTGAGTAAATGCCTGTATCGTACACACTTGGCTGCTTGATGATCAACGTCACCTGCTTAGTGTCCTGGGATATGTCATACTTATCGCCGGCTTCCAATGGCTCCTCCCCGTTATCCCTAGTCCAGTGGAACAGAGGTGTTGGGTGTGCACTGAACTTGATTACAATCTTGATTGGCCGTCTATTGGTGGTGTTAATCAATTCCAACCCGTTGTCTTCGGTAAGATTAATAAATGCAGCATCCTGCTCCACGATGACAATACGGGCGGATCGATGATTTACGTGTTTGTGATGATCTTGCACTTCGCATTTGTAAAAGCCGGTATCTGAGGCTAAGCTCTGCGCAATGGTTAGCTCATTTGTTCCGATTTGGTAGTTTGGACGATTGGGATGAGGAATCACCGATATACGACTGACGGTAGTACGAGAATCCTAAAAGTTTAAAATTTAAAAAAAAGTGTCATTAACTAGGCGATCACATTTTACTATAGACGATGGAGACGCAAGGTCATTGTCAAATACTTTTAAGTAGCACCAGAAAAAAGACTCACATTTTGTGCCATCCGCTTCGATGGCAGAACCCAGCGCATATCGAACTTGACCCCTTCGACCACGTCCAGTGAGCAGGTTAGTGCAATGCTCTCCCCTTGCTTGACGTACTCTCCTGCTTTACTCTCGACGCGCGGCTTCTGGATGTACTCGGTAACTGCTGCAGATATCGCCAAACAGCGAAATCGATTCGCAAATACCCACGTAAGATTGTCGACGTGAACGAAAAAGGCAATGTTAGCTGGCTGTCTTAGAAATACTCAACAAGCGGTTTGCGAAAAAAAATTATATGGCGGTAACAAAATAGCAAACTGCACGAACTAGACGATTTGTTAGTTTAAGCAGACATTAACAGAATCGGAAATGTGTAGTAGAATATCAAGCAAACATGCATGGTTAGGTTGAATAATTACGTTATTGATGGGTAACACTATACAGAGAGAGGTGTATGATATTCATGCTGTTCCAGAGATGTGTAACGAAAATGGAAATATAAAGAGGATGCTGTTTCTCGCTAATGGTATTCTTAAAATGCTTCAATGATGATTGATTTTTTTTGTGAATAATCTTAGCACAGTGGTTCAAGTTGAACGATTTGAAATTTGCTTGAACTAGAAAAAGTATTTACCTTTAAAAATCATTCCTGTACACAAATAAAACCCATTTTGGCTCACTACAGATCAAATACCATTTTTTAAATGCACGAATTTGCTTGCAAGAAAAATCGATAGATCAGACATTGTCTGGTTACTCGATGAATAAATTATTGCACAGTTTTGCCTATTCTTTTTAACATCATCCGAACGCAAGGGATAGTCAACCTCAGCGAAACTGTATCCATATCGTGCAGATTTTGTATCGGAATGTAAATTTATTACCGTGAAAAGGTAATTGACAAATTTCAATTTTTGAACGATATTCAACCAGGATCAGTATCTTTATTAATTCGATGACGGGTGACGGCTTGCAGTATCTTTATTAATTCGATGACGGGTGACTGATTTTATTACATAAAATAATAAAGTCACATTTTTGCCAATGACTCTCACAGTGCTTTCGTCGTTTTGCCTTTCTCCTACCTTTCTAGGAATCTCTAGCAATCTTTCTAGCAATCACTGAAAAAACCAAAGGTGTAAAAGTGCTCCAAAGGGTCGAATCTCGTATATCAATCGACTTAGTTCGACGAGCTGAGCATTTTCTGTATGTGTGTGTGTATGTGCGTGTGTGTGTGTGTGTGTGTGTGTATGTATGTAACGGTCTCCCAATCTCACTCGATTTTCTCAGAGATGGCTAGACCGATTTGCATGAAACTAATTGCAAATGAAAGGTCTAGTTGCCCCATAAGACCCTATTGAATTTTATTGTAATCGGATTTTTAGTTTCGAGGTTATGTATCAAAATGTGAAAATCACAAAACTTCATTATCTCCGAAACTACAAAACCTATTTGAACAAAATTGGTATCAAAAGAACGGGCTTGTTTTTTTAACCATTTGTGAAATAACTTTATAATGATTGGACATGTAGTTCAAAAGTTATACGAAGAAACGTGTTTCAAACACTGTTTAAACTCACTCACTTTTCTCAGAGATGGCTGGACCGATTTTCACAAAATTAGTGTCATATGAAAGGTCTTGGGGCAACCCATAAGACCCTGTTGAATTTTATTGTTATTGGACTTTAACTTTGTCCGTTATGTATAATAATGTGAAAGCAGGCTATGACAAGAAAAATGTTTCTAAGACTGTTTGAACTCACCCACTTTTCTCAGAGATGGATGGACCGATTTTCACAAAATAAGTTGCAATAGAAAGGTCTAGTTACCTGATAAAACCCTATTGAATTTTATTATAATCGGACTGTAACTTTGTCTGTTATGTATCAAAATGTAAAAGTTATGAAACTCCATTATCTCAGAAACTCCCCAACCGATTTGAACAAAATAGGTACCAAATGAACGGGCTGTCTTCAAAACCCCTAAATAACGAATTTTATGATGATTTAACATGTAGTTCGAAGGTTATGAAAATAAACATGTTCAGAAAACTTTATCAAATTCACTCGTTTTGCCAAAGATGGCATCACTGAATTCAACAATCTTAGTTTTAAATTGATGGTTTAGTTGCTTTATTGGTATCCATTTAAGTTGATTATAACACTGGTTGAAAAAACCGAAAAAAGTGCTGCTCTAAAGCTTATAATAGTTGCCCTAGAAAGAAAAAAAATCACAAGAAAAGCTCTAATTTTTCATTTTTTCTTAGTTTGACCTTCGGGGCAACACTTGTGTTGACCAGTGTAATCGAACTTTTATTTTATACACACTTAAAACTGGCTCTCGAGCTCGGCAAAAAAACATCCGAGTTCACTCGGCAACTTTGGATTCAACCGGTATTTCAGCAAAAAAATGCCGGTTACCGACAGTTGTCAGATCATTTGCCGAGACTTCGTCCAAAAAACTAAGCTTGACGTATCTCGTCTCTATTTTTTGCCGAATTTATCGTTAAACACTGTTGATGCCGAGGTCAGCAAAAACATTACTGGTATCTCGGCACAAATTTTACTCGTTGCCGTGTTTCGGTAATACAGCTGTCATTCTCATGAACGAGTTGCCGCCATTTTTCTTAGTGCAAATTTATGCGTGTTACGGGTGAGCAAACAGGAATCGGATACAAGTTTGGCTGAAATTGTGCAAATTACAAGTGTTTACAATCCGGTAGCCGAAAAAAATGTAATACAGTTTGGGGGAAGGTGGCTGGAACTCAAAAAGTGTAGTTTCAAATCGTGTAAATACAATATTGTATTTGTTTTAGGGATAGGCATTAGACGTAATTTTAGATTAGATATTTAGCTGTGCCGAACATTCAGCTTATATAACCGAAAGGTCGTTGGACTGGTTTGCCGCTTCTCGGCTGGATTTGCCGAGGGCACAGTCAACTGTGTACCGCGATTCTCGGCATAAAATTACATCTGTCAAATATTGGTTTTCTGTGATTCTCGGCAAAAGAAATTCAGCCGAGATGGTTGCCGAGCACTCGGCTGTCCAAATCTCGGCACAAACAATGCCGAGGTTCGGCGAAATTTTTTAGGTGTGTACATCATGTGTTAAATTGTAAAAATATTGAAAATCTCTTTTTTCAAAGATTACACGACTTATTTAAAGAAAACAAGTGTCACAAATTCGGATTTCAAAATGAAGTATTAAGTTGATTCCTGGTCTCTGAGCATCATCCCGGGTACTGAAAAACTTACATTGGGTAATGTTTGTCCCCTTTAGACTGGTAGAAACCGGAAGCTACTGCCTAGAAATTTAAAATGGCGTCTGGAGATGATTTCTGGCCTCAGGGTATCATACCGCTACCCCAAATCGTATTGGATGATATTTGTCACTTTAGGCTGTTGATCGGAAACTGTCGCCATCTTCGCTATAGAAATACCCAGATTAGGCAGTTCGGCAATTTTATGATGGATTTTATGATTTTATGATTATCAGGCAACCAGAAGTGGTCATCTGGATGGAAAATTGGGTTTTAGGTCGGTTTCTGGCGACTGGCTATAATCCAGGTTTTAAGAACCCATATTGATTGGTATTTGGCCATTCATTGGATGCCTCTCAGAAGCGATCAGTAATATCAACTGCGTTAAAGAATTTCAATTTCACTGATAAGATCATTCAAATTAATGTATAAGGAACAACATTTAATTATACATTATTTGAAATCTACTGACTAACGTTGACTTAAAGAATCTGAATATTTATAGGCAGTATATGAGTACAAATCGATTATACCACAATCAAAAACAAAATCGCATCATATAGTTGAAAGAATTTAATGTTATTTGCATGTATATGTGTTAACTTATATTCATATCGTCGGTTTCGTGCAACACTGGCACAACTCAAAAACATAGTTTCGAGAAAAACGCGTTTGAAATTTTGCGTCAAAAATTTATTTTTCGATTTTCAAGAAAACTTTGAAGTTCAAGATTACCAATCCTTATTTAACACCTTTGGGTCTATCATGCACATATTATGTGCTCACGTTGTCCAAGTTAAAACCTTATTTTTACTTTATGGAGAAATTTCGATTTGTGCAGCAAAGGCACTTCTACTCATAACTCTGGATTTTTTGTGATTTTCGAAATGGGATTTCGTGTGATGAAACTTAACAGTATTTGGCATCGTTTGCCATCAAAAATTCAAAAATGCAAAATTTTGAGTTATGCCAGTGTTGCACGAAGCCGATGATATGTTAAATTTTAAATTTTCGGTATAGTTGTGCTGTTGGCTACCAAAAATTTGTTGTTTAGAATGAATGACAAATCCAGCAGAAATAATCAAGGTGTATTTTTTAAGTGTTGGATAAATTATAAGTTCGAAGGAGAAAGGCTGGGTCTCACCGCTAGGTGGATTAATTTAGGTTTTTTGCTAGTCATTGCATTTTGCCAGTTTCTTAAGACGCAACGCGATTTTATTTCGTATGTAATACGAATGTACGAAAAACAGACAAAATTCTATTGGTGATAAATGGAAGCAGATGCCACATCCTCATCCACGCAACAGTTTATTATGCTGTTGCGTATTGCATATGGGTCGTTCCATACGAAGTATCCGTGCCACTTTGGCTCAAAGTTGGGGTAATTATTCATCTAGGATCACTTTGAAAAATCCCAATTTTGGTGTCGATTGGAATACCCGGAATACACGCCGAATTTTTTATTGGAATCAGATTATTCGTTTATGCAGAGTTTTACCGAGTTGTGGGGAACATCAAACTACTGCGTGTCTGTAGCGGATTTTGATCACAGTTGCAATTCGATAAAAACCATTTTTTACCCTTTTCCAAATAGGCGTAATAATTTTGGAAAATGCCGAATTGTATTGCAAATATCAGTTTTGTTATCGCAAATGGTAAAACCGGATTAAAGAAGGATAACCAAATTCTTCACGTGTCGAATAAAGACAGATACCAAGAGTGCAGCAATCTCAGCCATCCAACAGTTGAAAGGCAGCGGCTCGAAATGCCGTGAAGTCGTCTGTCTGTCCTAAATCTTTGCCAAATATAAAGCGTAAAAAAATTTCCACAACCGAAGCCAGCATATTTACAGTGAGTGACCATCGATTTTGGACTAACTTTTCAACTAACAAACAAGATTATAACCATCGAATTAATTTGATGTTCATTATGAAATGTTCTTGAAAAACTTGACATTGATGATATTGGTTTTGAATTTTTTGAATATCCCGAAAATTTATTCTTTTAAACACTTGCTTTTCTCTCTGAAAATGATGAGAAATCTATTGAAATAATAAAATATTCATTTAATGCACTTATATAAAGTTAGTTTTTAAAAATGTTTATGCCTTTTCGAATTTTTTTTTTTTTTACGTAGGACCACGTTCTACCGTAAGAGGTCCATTTTGAGATTTTTCGCCCATCTTGTGAAACGTTCTATATGTAACATTTCAATCATGTATACTGCCGGTACCCGCATAACTGTCCCATACTGATTTTGATCACTTTTGAGCTATCATCGGGAATCGACTTAATTGTTATCATATTTTTCGGAAAAAAATAAAATTGATACTTTTGTATGGAAAAACATGGAAAAAATACCAAGTTGTGTTTGTCCCTTATTGAAAGTACCCGCATTACAGTCCCACTGCATAGTGGTACAAACTGCGAACATATAATTTTGCTCCAAATTAGTGTATATCGGATTATTTTAGGCATATAGAAGTATATCATTCAATTAACTAGACTAATGTTGTTTTTCAGTAGTACTATCTACGTTGCCAGTGATACTGCCGGTTGCTGGTTGAATTTATATGTGATGGGACAAAATATGCGAGTACTTTTGAAATGTACCCGCATATTTTGTCCCATTTTGTCATTTTTCCAAGTCATATAACGTAAAACCAATTCCATTCATGGTTTTTTGTTCTCAACGATAAACTTGTGGTGCCATGAAACTGTTATGGTCATTGGTTCTGGATGTAATTGCTAGAAATCCGAAAATTCACGGATAATATTAAATCGCCGTTTTCATTATGGGACAGTTATCCGGGTACCGGTAGGATAGTGATGTAAAATTCGACACATATGTTTATGCTTCATGCATCATTTGATTCCTGTATTTTATAAGATCTGTAATTAGCATCAACAGTACGATATAATATGTTATAATAGTTATGATTCGAAAAAAGCGATCAACAAGTTCAAATTTAATTCAAAATCAATATCACCCATTCAACCAACCACGTGCACGCTTTCCATACACAGATATCGCAAAAATATACCAAATATTGCCTTTACACCTGGTTACGAATCTGGTCGTTTTCTCTAAGGCAATGAAAACGACCAGGTTCGTAAACGCAGAAGCGAGAATGACGAACCTTGAGAAAGTTGTACAGTTGTATATGCTTCATATGCACCATCTCTCGAAATAAATTTAAAAACTGCTGCTGGTGCTCCTGCACCAGATTAGAAATGAACGCGCGCTGCATGTCTGTACTGCTTTTATGCATGAAAAAAATCTTGATACTATGTTCTCCCACCAACATTTCAATGGAGAAAAGAAAAAGTGAGCACCAGCTGAAAGAGTGCTCATTAACTATAAACCGAAACGAAATTCGAATTTTGTTTAATGATTGGGGGTAATTTTCCCATACCAATAACTGTCCTTGACATGACAAACATATCTACAACTGAGAAGTTAATGAATTTTTTCTTTTGGTTATCCACATAGTGGTAGCCTGGCAGGCATACTTAAAAATATTTATCAAAAGGTTTCAATTGCAAATAGTATTTCCATCTCAGTCGATGGCAAGCGGCTAGAGATGGTTATTTTTTTGAATTTTATGCTTTTTACATAGTTTCTCAGAAGAGTTGTGGTACATTCAGCTCAAATTTACAAATTTGTCTATATTTGAAATTTAATATTCGTGTGGTCGTCGTTGTTTCTCCCGTGGAAAACAAAGCATCTAGCATCAGCACTTTATGGGAAGGGATGTCGTGGAAATATACTATTTAAGATTATGCAACAGAAGGTTGCGTCAAATGTCTATATGTGGGAATAGAATTTTGTGACTTTACCTCTGGGATAGAGGCTGTTGCACGATTGAGTTGGAATTTTGCATGGGGACTTTTTTCGAGAAAAAAAAACTCGGACCAACTGCTGAACGAAATTCCAAAAGTTATTTTAAATATTGTTTTCAAATTGATCGTTGACTGAATTACGCAACGGTTGCACGGTAAGCGGCATCGCTAATGACAGCAGGAGAATACCTCATTTCCTAAGTTGTCTCCTATTTTCGCTCTTCAATATTCTCTCGCACTCGTTTCTCTATTACAACGTAACCCGTATTGAAAGTGAGTGATGTGAGCGCACCAAACCACTGTTTTTCTATTGTCGTTTTTTTTTTATTTTGGTTTATTACAAATCCTATATTCCAACTGTATGAATTTTCAACTGTTTTCATCAGGCCCAGATTCTTTTTGAAATATTTCTCAAAGCATTCTCATACCAATCTTCGGAAAATTTAGAAAAAATATGTGATTTATCCATATCAGTTTTGTTTCAAGAGTATTAAGCATAATATTTATAGGCATTATTTATTTTTCATCACAAATCGAAATCTATCGTGCCATGTCAAATAAACTGTTTTAAACTAGCTAAAACAAATCGAAAGCTAAAACAAATCTGAATCAAATTGATATGGGTCTGGTACGGTGTTCTTTTGCTCAAATTAGGAAAATAGTATAAAAAGATCTAGTTCAAAAATGCACAAACTTTATTAAACTTAACTTGCAGTAAGAGCATTCAATGATAACATTAACAGGTTTTTGGTTATTTTGAAAGTTGATTTTGTTCTTCTAGCTTAACGAAATTTATTTGGACGTTACTTCAATCAAATAGATAATTTTCAAATCACGATCTGAGAAAAGAACGGTAACATTTTTAAGTAAGTCAGTTAAAGTCATACTTTTCAAGAGCGGGCTTATTTACATTATCTATGCATTTTATGACTTTATCAATATGTCGGGTCATTTTGCAATATAGCATTATTTTTTGTATTGGACTTTTAGTTTTTTTACAAAGATTGCGTAGAAACTTCAAAAAAAAAACAATTGTTAAAAAAACATAACTTATGAGTAGACTTGTCGTATCTCCTCAGAGAATCACTAGTGTCTATATCTGGGTATCTTACACTGCGAAAACAACTGCCCTCACAGTGGTGAACAAAGCGACACACTTACTTAAAGAGAGTAGCGAATCGTTTGTATCTGGAGAGCTTGCTAAAATAAAACACCACAGGAAATTTGAAATATCTCTCCAGAGAGATAGTAAAACTGGTGTAAGCTTTCTCACACGATGGGATATTAAGCTCAATAACATCACAACAGAGCTCACTGCATTGCTTTTACTGTGTGTCATTTAAGCATATATCGAATTAGGGGAGCATCTTGATTGGAAAGTAGATTGCGTCGTTTGCTTTGCATCTCGAAACTGAAAAAAATAAATCCAGCCGCCCGTCACGTATGTTTGCTCCTCGATTGTTATCGAATTTATCTCAGCAGTGCGTACCGCGGTCTACTCCTGTGTATTCTCATAAGAGTGATTCACTACTCTTGTTTCGCTCAGCTGTGGTGTGGGCAACAAGTGTATTATTTTTTCTGCGAGCGGCAGAAACACATCACAAAGCATAAGGAAAAAGTTTAGTGAAAAAAAAATTGCTACACGCTGCGCTCATGCTGAGCAAGAAGGAAGCGGTGAATATTAACTCTGCTTTTTACACATATTGAGAAGACTGCTTTTGAGAAATGTTTGTAAATGCTTATTCATTGGTTGCATAGATTCGATTTTTTTAAAAAAATTATGCAATTGAATAACTTTTCAAGAATCAATAGAAAATTGAACAACTATAACAGTAATTTTTTTTATTTCAATATTAGAACAATCGGTTTGCGTATAATGTTTGTTAGTGTGTTGTTCCCTAAGATACACTTTTTTGTCCAGCACATGATCTTCGATTTCGATATTGATTAAATTTAGTATTTTTCTAATTTTATATTTTTCATCGAATAGCAATACCGTAAACTGGGGTTATTCGATCACTTTTTTGAATATATATTTTAATATTTTGAGAATATACTAGATACGAAATTGCTTGATATTTTTGAAATGAGTACTGGCATGCATTGAGCGAGATCCAGTAACTACTTCGGAAGATTAGCAGATTCTTCTGCTGTTTTTAAATATGATCTAAAATTTTTACATCAATCATCATACAATGGACAATGGATGAATTTGGAGTGAAACCTTACTGCTTTAACGAATTTGAACAGTGTAAAACGACCTAAATAAATTTATCAATATGAGAAATAATTTGGAGGTCATTCACATTCCACGTTAACAGTTTTTGTTAGCAAATGTCCAAGATTCATATAAAATTTTGAAATATAAATGAACGATTGTCCACGGAGGTCTACAATCACCAGAAACAAATCCGCTAGGAATATGGCGTAACCAATAGTCGAAAGTTGCATGTTACGTGACGTCTTGGGTTGTCGTTATGAAGAAGACATGCAATAGGCTGTTGAGATTATTGGGACTCAGCATTGCCTTTGAGGAAAAAAAAGGCAAAAATAATAGTGGAAATCGTTGTGATAATATTTTTTATCTTGGGAACTAACCTAGGAACAAAATTGAAACGTATCGCAGCTTGTTTATATGCAATGAAAATCGTTCGAAATCCAGTTAATTATAAGTTCATTTTTTAGCACGAAAACCCCTCTGGTGCTTAATACGGGAGTCAACTCCACGGTGAAATCAGAGTGAAGTGAATACTAGTGCTGGGACTATCCGGATTGAAATATCCGGATATCCGACCTCGGATATCCAACAAATATCCAAAATCCGGGTCAAACGGATATCCGGATATTATCCGACAGGATATCCGGATTTTCGGATGGTCGGATATCCGGATATCCGGATATTGTATCCGAACATAGTTTAATGAGAAATTTTGTAAATAATTACTTACGAGGGGATGGGGGATTGTGGAAAAAGCCAATTTTCGCGGTACATTTCATTCAAACGGGCTTAAAAGACAGAAAAAAAAATCCGGATATCCGGATAGTATATCCGGATATCCGACTATTCGATTATCCGTATCCAGATATTCGAACAAAACGAATCTTTTTTTTTTGGAAGCAAAACGATTCACTGAGACTTACAAATTTTTGAGCTGCCTGACCTACGAATTTCGTTTAGCGGCGGGGCTCAAAAGTTTTGTCTTCTCGAATAATATCCTCATACAAAATTCAGCTCAATCGAAATTAAGGAAGTAAAGCGGTCACAGTTTCACTTTTTCGACTGATGACGAAAATCGTAAATGTTGATATCGAAACTTTTATTTTTATGCCAAATGTCTTAGAAATTCATAAAATGTCGAGATCCGGAAAAAAATTTAACTAGAAATCGACTTTCTGAAACTTTTGAGCTGGGAACTCATTTCACTTGTCCTATTCTTATTTTCACTTCACTGTCAATCTCACTTCACGGAGCTAACTTTTGTCACTTCACCTTTGGTGGAGTCAGGAGTAGGTCTCAAAAAGTAAAGTGAGTGAGAATGAAATATATTTCACCGTGGAGTGACTCTCGTAATAAGTACCGCTTTAAATAGCAGCAAATAGTAACAATGCATAAATGCTGCATTAGCGCACAAGCGATGAACACGTTTGGCGCTTTAAAACTCAGAAAAATTTAAGCACATTTTTTTTTTACTCTCGCTTATTTTCCGTCGGTCTAGTTCCGTGTTGTTGAAGCACGAATCATTGTTACAAGCCCATTTTTGTGATTTCATAAATTAGATTTTCAAATGTGTTCTGATTGACAATGAGAAAAATAATAATGATAATGTTTTTTCCCCAAAATGTAAAAGCATACTTTAATACTAATTTAGTAAGTAACAACATAAAAAGTAAACTCTACCACACAAACATCTAGGATGAGTTGACAAAAATTTTTGATCTATCTGCCAAGGATTAGTACTTCGAAAAAACTTCATTACAATGCAAAACACATATCAGCTATGATCCAATTCACCCTTCTACTGCCGCTGGATCCTTTCGTAGGCTGCGCGATTGGGTGTGAGAGCGAGCTAGCGAGCGAGCGAAACGAACAGCAAGAGCGATGAGAGCGCGCATTAGTGCATTGTACCCTAGCTATAATTCCCGATGAGTAAAGAGTCGCGGAAAACCGCTTCTTACACACTATGTGAGTACCTGGGGTAGAAATGAAACCATTTTGAAGCTTGTTATTTCGGGAATCTTTAGTGGGAGCCATTTAGAGGGGAAATACCTGATTAATTAACGTAGAACAGGAAAAAAAGGAAGAGCTGTTCGTTCGTTGCTTTGTTTGTGAAGTAATTTGTGTTAGCATAGTTAACCAACCGAGCAAACAACAGGTTAGGTAGGACTCTAATCGCGCGCAATGCATACACAAGTAAGTGGGAGGATGGTTGATTTTTTTAGAATGTTGCACCCAGTTGTCTCAGCGGCTTGTGCGTGTGCAAACACACCATGTAAGGGGTTAGTTCCATCTAAAGTATAGAAAATACAGAGAACAACACTCGAATGTTTTTCTAGCGCGCGGAGAGCAGTCACCAATTGCTGACTTGAATTTCTTAGCCATTATTTTTGTAAATTGTTGGAAAAAACCGCATACCTTGTTCGTAATCATCTGCATGACCAGGCGGTGGGGTAGGTGAGGCGAGGAATCGCGCGGGTTAGATGTGGTTTGATTTCGTTTGGTTTTGTTTTTATTTTTCGGATGACGAATTCGAGAAGAAAAGAAGTATTAATTATTATTGACCCAAATCGCAGCATTAGGGTGCTGATGAATCCCATCATCCTTGAGTTTGTCGCTTGGTTTAAAGCTTGGCCATGATTAATTTTGGTAGTAACTGTATGGAAAAAGGTGCTTCAGTCCGCGTTCGATAGTCCCACTATATTGCTGTCATTGAAACATTTTTCTACGTACAGTTGATAGGGGAAAATAAAATATTACCTACATGCAGTTATGAGAGAAAATGTGTGCTGTGACCTACGACAAGATGCTATTTTGTAAATCTTAATCGATAACAGGTAGAAATTTTGTGTGGAAAAAAGCATAGTAAAATGCATTGGACAGCATAAGAAGAGTGTTGATAGAGAGATAGTTACAGCTGTGGAACCGAGACGGTCGAAGTGATGGTGAGACGGATGGGTCCAGCGAATGCGAACCGGAACCGGTGACCTTTCCCAGGGTAAGCTTAATGGGTCCAACACCAGAGCTAAGACTAGTAGTAGCATTGCTGCTACTGTTACTGCCACCAGCAGTCATCACATCGGGATCATCATCAATTCTGCTGTTGTTGTAGTTGTACTCGGTGGAGATTGTCGTTGTATCATAATCGGAAGCATTCCCTAGCAGCAGATAGTCACGAATGATTCCAGCCGTGCGAAACGTTTGTGAGTTAGTGAGTTCCGGGGAGAGTACAGAAAGAAGAGGTTTTAATGCTAAGGAAGAATCGTTCCAGTCAGTCCAGAGTTCTTCAACCGGTGCAAAGGTTTCGTTCACTGATAATGATGAAGATGATGCTGATGATGACCCGTTACGATCGCCGCCAGTGGTCAGTAACAGCAGTGGGTTAAAGCGACGAACACTTCCTAATTTGCAGTGGTTAGTTCCGTTCAACTCACAGGATTCCGTGACTTCCACGGTCAAGTGCAGCGGCTTATCCGGTTGCTCCTTCGAACGACATAGATATATACCGCTGTCATCCAACCGGTACGGGGTTAGCACAAAGCCGACGGTTTCGGTGTACTTGTAGTTGTCGATTTGCATCTGTGTGGGAAGGGTAGGGTAATTACAACATAACAATTAAGACACTAACCAAGAAGGGATAATTTATGGAGTAATAGTGCGCCAGTGGCGCTAGCCGTCGAGATAGTAGAGGTTTCGGGAATAAACATAACGCCGATAGTAGCTGTAACCTGTGGGAGGCAGTGAGACCGAATGTGGGTTGTTACCATTAATTACAGAGTTGCATACATTATTTACATGTCTCTAGCATAGCACTTTTCACCTGGCGCTGTGTGAAGGTTCGCTTGAGCGTAGAAATTTTTAGACTATGTTCCAATTCAAGATTTCAAATATTATCTGTTATTATTGCATTATTGTTGTAAAATAGACCGAACCTTCACATTGCAACCAAAGATCCTGTATGGTATATGCTGCTTTGCTGAGTATCATCTGGTACACCGTCGGATCAGTTGCTCGAGCCGTTTTAGCACAGTTCGCAAGTAAAAGGGGTACAAATAAACCTCCAGTAAATTCAGTAAGCGAAACATTTTTATTTACACTACGCTTAGGTACTGATCTTAGCTACTCATCTTTACAGAGTTAGTTGCCGCGTGGGGGGAGGGGACCATGGAAACCTTTTGTAGGACCATGGCAATGATGGTCAGTAATTTTATTGACAAATTTTAAACTGCGTGTGCCGTGTGGAATCTACAGGTGAAATGCGAACGGATCAGCTCACCGCTCGAACCAAAAAATCTACTTCGCTGGTGGTTACACAATGTGGAAGGTTTTTGGAAAAGGAAGTTTTTTCAATTTTTTTTTGCAAGACACATACATCTTAAATTGAGAAAGAAAGGCTGGCTGAGCTCGAGCTCGCGGTGATAACAGTGATACGTGAGCCATTTTAGCTCAGCGGTTTCATTGCGCAACAGGAAGCCCTGGGCCGGGTCGTACTGTGCGTTCCGACAGGTTTCGTTGTACTAGAAGTAGAGTGAGGAAGAGACAGTGTAAACAGATAGAATACAGAGCGGAAAAGTGATGAACTGTGGAGTAGAATTAAAGGTATTGCACAAAGTGTTGCATGGGGAAACGTTAGAAGGGCAACGGTTATTACCTCCTGTTCGTCTTTAACAAGCTCCACCTGAACATCCTTGGACGAAGGTTTGCACGGGATGACGACATCTTCGTACTGTGTGGCAGTGACTACAGTGTGCAATACTGGAACTAGAGGACTGTCTGGATCCTTGACAAAGATGTACGTACTGGTAGCTTTGAACTGAGCTTCCAGTTCGTCTAAGTCTGGCTCCTGGTGTGCATTTTCCGCCGATAGAAACACACAATAATACCGTCCAACTACTTGCGCGGAAGCTAGGTTAATTACCACCTTGATTCCGTACGGTTTATTACCATCGCTTGTGTTGACATCGGTGATAGTTATCTGGTCCGGATCCTCGATGGACTGTTGAAACAAACATATTGTTGGTATATAGAAGAAAAAAATCACTAACCTATGTTACCTCGTCTTCCGTTCGTTTGATATGCCACCGAATCGGTTCTGCGGCTTTGCAAGTCATCTCGAACTGAGCATCGGCATCCAGTTCCACTTCCGGTTTGTAGGACAAAATCTCCGGTGCACCATTCTGAACAATCAGGTCATGGTACATATCGTTGGCTTCCAAATCGCTCGCTGAAATGATAAGAGAATAATTAATCGTTAGAGATAGGATGCAATCGTATGCTACAGACAAACGAGGTTGATTTATCGGTGCAATAACTGCACGGCTTCATTGGTTTGAAGTTACACTTCTGCATGTGAAATTGAGTACGAAAATAGTGATTATCGATCTGCTATGTTGTTGAAGCTGGTTTCAATAAAACGATGATGGGGGCTTCTAAATGGAATGAAATATTAACTGCAAGTAAGTACAGCTAACTTGTAAGTCATCGCTCACCGCAAACAAGATCGCAAAGGCTGCACGATAAATGAAACCAAACTACCTTCCACGGACAGCGCGCACCTTCTTGTCGAACTACACCGCGAGCGATACATTTTATAGTCTGTAATATGACTATCAAACCACAAATTAGTATTCCTATCCGGCATGTATGATGTGGCTTGGGGTAGCGGGTGTTGTGCATACTTTTACGAGCACCTATTCTTAGAAAGAAGCCACTGTCTAAGATTTATCCTATCGGTCGTACATCTTTTCCGCACTAAAGTGGCGCATTACAGTGCCCTCTAATGGCACACACTTTATCGCTCGTGATGTGGAAGCTATAGCAAGTGTGAATCGGCGCTGCCCTTTGGACCCTGTGTTGTTGTTCTTTGCGTGGCAAATAGGTGCACCGGTGAAGTGTTGGAAAAGTAATTTCATCCTAGCTGTGTGTTACTTGGCAGCTCGCCAATATAATATATATGTACAAGGTGCTGCTGGCGTTTCTGTTGGAGAAATAGAGTTATGCACAAATTTGTTGCAGTGCAAGCGAGCCATGCTTTCTCAGCACTAAAGGATATAATTTAAATATGGTAAAGCACTGACTCTATTTGACGAATGCGTGTCGGTGATTGTACAGCATTTGCTGCAAGCTACAAGCACTGAATACGATATAAAACGTGAAAATTTTGTACTCTAAAGTTTAAGAGTGAATATGTTAAATCTTTATAAGTTATTCAACTAATTTTAAAAATGATGAACAACAAAAATTATATATACTGCATAGAAGCACTTCAAGCATGTATGCCTGGATTTGAGCTAGTGCACCTCAAGCTTGTGTAACGTTGATTTCTTCTAGGTTGATGCCTTGTTTTGAGACTTCTAAACATGCTGAGATCCTTTTTGTTAAAAAAAATAAAATAAATTTTAAGAACTGCAGAAAAAAATTATGATTCCATAAAAATGTTTTCTTTTCAAAGTTATATAACACTCCATTGGTTGAGTTATTGTCCGTTTCTCACATGAGCTGCCGGAAAAAGTGCTCGCTCAAACAAACTTACATTATCAGACGAAAATCTTTTAGCATCTTTCTCATCGTAGATAGCAACGTTATCAGCGTCATACAAAAATGTACAAACAAACTTTTAAAATTCCAATTTCAAATGCAAAAAACAGCGCTAAACGTTTTATTCCAGAAAAAGTCTCTGATTGTGACTTATGTTGATAATACAAAATTAGTTTTTTGAACCTGGTTCGCACTACGAATGCTCGTGGTTCGTGGTTTTCTATGAAATGAAGGAATTGGATGAAAAAAAAAAAAAAAACAATAATTCAATCGTTGTGCGGTCGACACAAAAACACACCCTTACGTCCACCGACATCAGCATCAGCGGTGTCCACAAATATTCTTCTTATGCTGGGAAATCCAGTTTTCCGGGGACATTTTGCAAACTGAAGAATCAGAATCTTTCAATTATTGGTTCAAAGTTTGTAAGATTACTTAAACATTTTTATGGCTTTGGGTGTTTTGGTGATATACTCTCAAAACGGTTCTTCCGGAGCAAATACCAACGGCTTTTAGTGGCCATAGAAACAATAAAATAGAAGCACAGTAATACGGGTTATAAAATTAATGAATTGTTTCCAGTAAGCCGTTTTTTACGGTTTTACTGTGACTCGATGATTTGTGATTCTGCTTAAAAATTAAAAAATCACAAGGGTTGTATACAAAGCCACGACCGCAAGGTTGACCTAGAACTACATAAGGTAGTTTGTTGCATTACTTGTATTGAATATGTTTGAAATTTTGTACAAAAGAGGAACTGAAGTGCTACCGAATTTTAGTTTGCACAACACTGAACAGGAATGAAACAAGCACTATACAACACAAACAAGTTTCAACAGTCAAAGTGCATGTAGATTAAAAGAACATTTTACTTTTAATTCCAGCGCAAAACTAGAAAATATTAAATCTTCCATAATTTGTTTGTTGTCCTGAGAAGGACTGTTGTTGTTCAATTCCATATCTGATATAATGTTGATCGTATCTGTGTGCTACCCCGACAGAGGAGATTAAGGCTTTTTTCTGATAACACAGTTGAAAGCTATTTTTACACAGAAAATTTGATGACCCATATACTTTGCCAGCCAGCATTCAAAACGTTTGTGTGTTGTCAAAAAACAGCAACTTTCTAATGAAAAGTGCCGGCTGATGTACCTACTACTGAGGCTGCTCGCTACTGCACAAAGGCAGCACCAGCTGGCCCAAATATCGCTGCTGATACCACTACTGCTGCTAATGCTCTCCGCTGCCTAGAACTAATAAGAGCAGTTTCGGCTGAAATAAGTTCTTATATAGAGAAAATAGTACATTCCGAATTACTAGGTCTATAATTCTGTCGATCGTGCTTGGGAAAGCAATCATATAACGGCCAATCAGATCAATCGAAATATGCGTTTCAACGATGATTGACCATTTCCAATAATATAGTTGCTTGTCATATTAGACTTTACAATTATTAAGGTTTGATTATTCGACAATATATTTTTATGCAGATAATAAAAGCTGTTCGGGTGTTGTGCTTATTACTTAAGGAAAACATTCAGTACGTTTTGAGACATGTAGATGAAGTCAAATTTATAACTGTTCCAAATTTGAAGATGTAAATTATTTTGGTAAATATTAACTCAGATCTTAGAAGATTTTCCAATCTATTGCTGCAAGAATAAAGAAAATCCATCAAAAACCAACCGATTTATTAGCATTTGAAATTGGACATATTTTTCCCTTTTTGCGGTTTTAGATTTTCATTTCACATCCCTATGTAGCCGAACTTCCTGAGAGACGTAGTTCTACGTCAAAGTTCATAGAATTTTTAAGTTTTGACACATCTAGATAGAAAAACTAGATTTTCAGGAAGGGTCAAAATCCTTAGGGACATCGCTGACGCCTGTTTGAAAGTAGGTTTGGTAGGACATGGGGCAACCATGCTTGGAACGGTTAAAACTTCGGATTAAGATTGCAAAAGTTAGAAGTATTTCAATTTGTGGATAAGGGTGTCCCAAAAGAAAGTTTTGTCAGATAGTCTAGGAGTTCAACCGTGAAATGATTGGATATGGTGTAACAAGTTTTTTACTTTAGTATGACATCAACGCTGGAGAATGTTTAGTCGACGTGCTAATTTAAGTTTTATGAAAAACTTCGATTTTTCACATTGTTTTTATTTCAATTTTTTTTTATCGCCTCAAAATCCTGTAAAACCGAACCCAAATGTATTTTTTGCGCATTCCTCGGAGTCCAAATTAAGAGAAAAAAATGTTACGGCTTGTTGTAACTCAAATTTCGCTGTTACAAATTTTTTGACTCTTCTGAAAATTCTTAATATTGGTGATTTCTGAAATTAAACTTTTAAATGACGTGCTAAAATTTTCGCTTGCGACCATCCTGTACCACAAAAAATGGGGAATTTCATGAGGAAAAACTTCCCAAAAGACACAAAAATCCTATCTTAAATCGTTGTTGAGCTATTCAAGTTTTATTATAGAAAGAATATAAAGTCTGATAATCTTCAGTGCGTGTAACAACGAGTCAACCATTCTTGACTACGGTTGCTCAGTGAAATTAGTTTGTTTGACTCTGTATCAATTTACATAGCCTATATCAATTTACATAGCTAGGATACCCCCCCTCCCCTCTTATTACTAAAAAAAAAAATTTTGGTAATAAGTGTTTTTAACGAGTTCTGAGATGTCACTAATTTTATCACTATTGATTGAGGTGAACTCTGAAATTTCAACTTATGAAACCCAAAAAGGTACCCGAGTACCTTGTCGAGCACATAACGGTTAACAGGCACGGTAAAATAATATTGATTTTCTGGCCATATATTTCCCTTTCTTTTGGTAGATGTATAAAATGAACGCATGTAAAAACACATGGAATTAATAAATATTTTATACGTTATTCTTTTGTATCCATATTATAAGTTTTTCTGCTGAACAGATAAATTGAGAATGACACAAAGCGCGTTTGTATCACGTGTACCTTTAATACTAATACTCCTATCATAAATGACTCAAACTACGATCAGAATGGGTCGAACCAGGGTCAGAATTCCTTTTTCTTTTTTTTTTCTTTTTCTTTTGATAAGAATAGATCAGATCAGCTTTATTTTTAAGTCAAGAAATTTAATCGACTGTAGTTGTAAGGTATTGCTATTTTATTGCACTCCTAGGTGTCACATCCAAGGTTGCATATTCAATTTTTAGCTGTCAGCTCCATTCAATTGGTTGCGTGCCGATAATTCGCTCCACAAGTACAATTGTGAAATATGATGTACGACAAAGTTGCAGTCCTTAAGTAATGCTACAAGTTTGTCAAAGTAAGCAATGCTCTAACTCTTATGCGTAGGTGTGCGAGCCCATATTCAGCGCAATATTCAGCGCAATATTCAGCCAATATTCGCGGTGAATATCGGACGTGGTTTGGCGACATATTTCACATTTTTTGCTTCATTTTTTTGGGAAAATTTCCTACAAATAACATGTACCGTGCTGGATCGAAATCCGTACACCTAAGCACATGATAATCTGCGACGGTCAATATAAAATCAAGAAATCACATATTGCTTTAAATTGACATGTTTACTTATAGGTCTACTTATATTTTATCAGTATTTTCAAGCAAAATGATTTAAGTCACTCTGAAGCTCGAAAAAATCATGTTTAAATAGAACATGTTTTGAATCGACATCCGTACACAGTTTTTTGTCTGAATCGAAACCCGTACACTTTTGAATCGAAATCCGCACACACGCGATATAGACTGGATCAAATTCCATAAAGCAATGAATCAAAATCCGTATGGATATAGAAGTACAAAAATGAACATCTTTTATTTATAATTTATCTTCAAATTTACGAATAAATATATTTTGAGGACCAATTGGTTCCTAAAGTTTCACACGGTTTTCTAATTTTTTATAGAAGCTGCAATAGTGCATGTTTCGTAGCGTTTCGTTGCGGCACCCCTTATCGAAGAAACCGGAATGCCGGAACCTCTCGAAGCTTTCTGGTACGACTTTTCCTTGCGCACCTCAGTCACAGCTCCTTCGAAATTGTTTGCCGTATATTTACACTTGTTTTCTTCCATTATACGCTGAAAACAACAAGAATGTTCAACAATATATGCACGATACACACGCTGTACGGATTTCGATTCAAGCAATTAATAAGGATCAAAATCCGTACGGCACAGTTTTTGTCGAATAAATACAGTTTTCACTATTTACCAGACAATATACAGCTCGAAAATGACAAAGACTTACCTTTTCTATCAATTTCGAAAAGATTCACAGAGTAAAACACTTATATCCCACTTGAAATACTACAAGGTATACAACCCTAGGGTTGTATGAAATGGTGACGTGGGACTGAACACTGTAATTAGGGGATTTTTAGTTACAAAATATACAGAGTCTGCAGACAGAATCAATGTGTTTATTTTCAGCCTCCCCTGGAAATCAATTTTTGGAATATATTCAACAACACTCGAAGAAATATCATTTATATTTGGCGATATTATGCCTTTAGTATTTTTTTTTTTGTGCAAAAAAATATGTATTTAACAAGGCACAAGCATATCGTGCTTGTTGAAGAAGCACCAAGAATTTCTCATAATGCGTCAAAGTCAGAATTATCTCTATATCCTTAAAAACCAAATCCAATAATGCTCACGTTATCATAATGAATGGTTTTGTCTTATTTAACTCTACCTGAATCAAATCTATAGTATGGATATTACTTTCAAAATAATATGGAAGCCCTTACACAGGTTTATCAATTGGAAAACATAAGAAAAGATTTTGAACAAAATTCCTAACAAGTTCCAGCAAAAAATCGTAGAAATCCACAATTACATTTTTATTTTTTGCTTGACAATTTTTTCATTTGCCTGCAACTACATTCGCTGTATTACGTAGACAGGAAATATACGTTTATTATGGTAAAGCTTAGAATAATAATATATCATCTAACAATTTTGAAATATAAAAAGAGATTCTGTACGAATCTTACTAAATAAACTAAAAAATCACAAGCATCCGCAGGTTCTTACTCTTCTATAAATGTATATATTTAGGAATTTACTCTTTCGATACTATCCGGTCACGATTATTTAGTGAATATTGAAGATAAAATTAAAAAAAATATCCGTTGCAAAAATTTACAATTCTTGTTGAGTTATTCATGGCAATCATATTTATGAAATAAACTTTCAATCACCATCAACAGCAGCATTGTAGTTTTTCCTCAATTGCATACGAATAGAAATGTACGAACAAAAGTGTACCACTGCAATACGAATAGTACTGCTGCAGTACGAATAGAAGAGTACCAATGCAATCATAGACGACGAGAGACCTGCGGTTCTATACTCCACTGGTACTGTTGCGTTTACTGGCATGTTTTCTTTCAAGACATCAGTTTTTATTAGGTTCTACAGTACCTAACACGCAGGTTAAGAGATTGTTCAAGGATGGGTATTGTTTCAAACTTTTAGGAAAACTTTTACCTCCGAGACATCATATTAGTCTAAGCTCATGGAAGCAAAAATAAATTGACCTATTGGGACGGGGAGACTCTGTCAATTTTTATTTCGAAATTGATACAGGGAATATCACAGGTAACGGATGGTGTCCATCCACGTCGTCTGTGCTAGGAATGCTCGCATGTAATTGGTTCATTATTCGCGTAAATTTGTTATTGAAATTATTATCAATTTTACCGCTTAGCAATGAAATTAGAGTGATAATTAACACATTACAAAATTGTTATACATTTTATCTATCCAACAACATATTGGTTATTGTTATCCATCATGTGGTTATGCTGTTATTAGCGTTTGAAATCTGACGCAACATTTGCCCGTTTCATTTCCAAGTTTACAGAATGCATCCCAGTATAGTAAACAAAGACGTGTCCCACGTCAAAACGTTTTTATCTGAAGAACGTTTTCTTAGTAAATTCTCTAACGATACAACGAAATGACAACTGAAACCGATTCACGATTGATTTTTCATTTTTAATATTTTTATTTCATGGCCTACTGGCGCACAGTTTAATTTAACAGAAGGCCAACAGCTCAACGGACATGTACATGTAACTATCATATGAATTTTCATTTTTATAATGCTTAAAACTGACGAAAAACATCAAGGTTTACGGATTTCGATACTGTACGGGTTTCGATCCAGCACGGTATCGATATATTTTTAGGAGCCAACTAGACATCTCTAGAGAATAAGTTTTGAAAAAGTTGATAAAATCGTATGGGAACTTTAAAAAACGGGCGCAAAAATATAGTTACACCGATCGATCTGAAAAGTTACACGGTTGTTATAGGACCCATGAGCAATTCTCGCTGAAACCGTCCCACTAGTGACATGAGGTCTTTCAAAAAGGATATTTTTATGTCTAAACGATTGAAAGTAGCGAAAAAATGAGAAAACCACTTTGGTTAGTTCATATTGATGGACCCCTCGGGCACAAATCGGTTAAACGGTTTTTATAAAAATTGATTTTTGAGAAATTCTTGACTGTTTTATTGATTTATTTCTCTTAAATTTGTCATTGGACTCCCTGCAACCAACACATCGTTTTCAAGAGGAATGATAGAGCTTTCATTTGAAGTAGAAAGAAATTGGCCGCCATCTTGGATCTCGCCGCCATCTTGGATTTCATCAGAAAAACATGTTTTGAGCATGTTTGCAACCACCGATTTTGAATTTGACATCACCATTGGAAAGCTGAGAAAAAATTCTTTAAGATACATCCAAAATATTAGGTGAGCATTGAGGTTATCTTGTCATTCTGGTCACTTTTCAAAATCGAGCTTCAAACAGTTCAACGCATGACTCGCATCCAATATCAAATCAACGCAATATACTGAGCCTGTGGTGTGCGTATGATGTAGACAGTCAATATTCCTAGTTCACAAGTAGTAAGTGCACCCACGCACCGTAATTTTTGAATAGCCTTTAATCAATTGGCTGAATTTCGTTAGGTATCAAACGTATCCTTTTCGTCGATAAGAATTTGCTAGGGATCAAAAAAGTGATGATTCTACTCTTACTTTATTTCCGCTGGCATATGCAAATCTTCTCCAGATTATCCGGGATATACCTGATTCATACTATACCTTGGTATACCATACCTAAGTTTGTTTATAGTAGTTTAATGTATGAAAACAACAGTATATAATAATAGCAAAAACAAAATCTAACATTAATTTGTTCAATTTCTGAACACGCGAAAACTGTCCTCCGTGCTAGAACTTTGTTCTAGCAAAAAAATCGTAGAGAAGCTTAATCACAAATTACGTTACACTCAAGGAGGAGCGAGGGAGTGAAGGAATAAACAATGTGAATGCAGTGAAAAGGGATCAAAGATACGATTTTTTGCTTTACGTAATTTGTGAACAACTTTGGGGAGGGGGGTCTGTGTGATGTCCACGGTCCATAAAAATTTTGAGAATTTATATGAGAAGTTGTGGGGGAGGGGAAGGGGGGGAATGTAACAAAATCCTTAAAAATCTGTCCACGTGTAACATGAATGGCCCCTAATATACACTACACTACAGACACACACCACAGGCTTAGCATGATTTGATATTGGCCGCACGTCATGCGTTGTACTGTTTGAAGGTTGATTTTGAAAAGTGACCAGAATGACAAGGTAAACTCAATGCTCACCTAATGTTTTGGATGCGACTTGAAGCATTTTTTCTCAGCATTCCAATGGTGATTTCAAATTCAAAATCGGTGGTTACGAACATGCTCAAAAACACGTTTTTCTGATGAAATCCAAGATGGCGGCGAAATCCAAGATGGCGGCCAATTTTTTTCTACTTCAAATGAAAGCTCTATCATTCCTCTTGAAAACGATGTGTTGGTTGCAGGGGGTTCAATGACAAATTCAAGAGAAATAAATCAATAAAAAAGTCAAGAATTGCTCGAAAATCTATTTTTGTAAAAACCGTTTAACCAATTTGTGCCCGAGGGGTCCATCAATATGAACTAACCAAAGTGGTTTTCTCATTTTTTCGCTACTTTCAATCATTTAGACATAAAAATATCCTTTTTGAAAGACCTCATGTCACCAGTGGGACGGTTTCAGCGAGAATTGCTCCATAAGGAACACGAAAAGTGCATGGGAGCTAAAACTTATTTTTTGTCCCACCCTATTGCTCATGTGTAAAGTGGACCATCTTATTCGCGGCGGGGTACGGCCAATGGGAAGGAATACCTTAAGGAATGCCTCCAACAGTGTCTACTTCCACTTCTGAAGTCACACTAGGATTCTACGCATTTCTGGCCGGATTTAGCCTCGTATTGTTTTTGAAAAGATATTTTGCAATGGTACAAGGCTGAGAAAATAAATTTGCCAAAGCATCTCCAGCCCCCGAACACAACGAAACTGCAACCAATTGACAAATACTGAACCATAATGAAGCAGACTCTTCGGGAAGTGAAATCGGAGGATATGAAGAAAACCTGGGTTTTCGTATAGAACAAGCTAATCCAAATGTTTTACAAGATTTTATGAGTAGCATGACGAGGAAAATTCGTGCAACTTAGAGAAAGATGAATAATCCTACCTAACTCCCTGGAAATTTGAATGGGTAAATTTTGCCTGAAACTCTACAAATTGATTCCGGACACCGTTTTTAGTCGAGATGTCATACGGGTAGGTATAAGGAGAATAAGATCGATTTTATTGGATAAAATTATTATTCTACCATTGTACTAAATTTGCTCTCTTTTGATCATCGCTAGATCGACTTCTATTCGTTTTGTTGCAAAATGTCAAAACCTAATTTCCTGCTGAATAATCAGTATTACATCATTGATATGGAATGATTATTTTTGAAAATTATATCTTCTGAGCTTTTATCAAACATTACTCAGTTCTCCAAAGTTAACGGTACCTACTTCATCCAGTTTACTCGAGTAAATTCAATATTTTTTGTTTTTTTTTAAACTTGTTTGATAAAATTTGATTGAGTTTCGACTGACTTAGGGGAATTTTTCGAAAATATGCAAAACTTGCTGACCCGGCAGACTCTGTCCCGTCTATTTTTTCCATATCTAAATAATTTCAAACATTCCAAATTATTTGATTCCTTGCGATTTGTTTATAGTCTGAAAATGCATGACGAATCGCATATTGGATACGATCTAATTCAAGAGAAAAATCGTATGAAATGATTGGTTTTATGAAATGAGAAGATCATATAGCATATCTGTTCCATGTTCTATGTGAACCTTAAGAACGCTTGGATAGTTATGCTTGGAACGCTGCCGCTCATGGTAAGTCCGTCCCAATTGCATTTTTGTCAATTTTGAGTTTATTTATGGAATCATATCCTTTTTATATCTACTTTCGATAAAACAAATATTTTTGAATACTTCGTTTTGAGGAACTATGAAAAAATAGCAAGTCGGTTTGTCCCACAGCAAAAGTGATCGCAAGTCGGTCCCATTGCAAAAATCTTCGCAATTTAACCCCACAGCCAATAATGATTATGAAAAATGTGATATATACCACAACTTATGGTCTTCAGGATTAGAATTGGATATACCAAGTGATATTCGGTAGGAGGTTTGATTGAATTTTACGCGTTCTACATCGTGTGGCTCTAGCTGATAGTACGATGTTTTCTTCAAGACAAAGTTTCCACCAGTAGCTTCTTCCAGCTGTTGTTTGTTGACAGTGAACGCTTTAGGTGTGTCACTGTATTGTTAGTTGAAGCATTCTTAAGTAAATACTACTTTTCGTATTTTATCCGTATATAAAAAATATATAAAGACGTGGACAAGAATTGTTCAATTACTGTCGTGAATTTCGTTTTGAAGAATTTGCCAGTCATATCAAATACTTCGGTACGCTACTTAAGCAGGTATTAGACGAAGCAATTATTTGCTATTTTTGGTACGATTTTTATTTGCACAAAATTAAATCTGTGTTAAAAAATAGCAAATATTTGCTTCGTCTAATACCTGCTCTAGCTTTTTTTTAAAAAGGAGCGAACATTTTCCTAAGCTATAGGTGTTCTTCATATTTGCTTCCTCTGCTACGTGGAAGATGTCCGCCGTCACGAACGTGAGACCGATCTCAGCAAAATTTAGAACAAGTTCCTACACTGATTTCGAATTTATCAGTAGTACCTATCAAATGTAAAAACAAAATCTAATTTTATTTTGAGCGGCGCAGTTGGTACATTGTGTTATGCTTCTCACGAAAAACTTGTTTAATGAAGCACGAGAGAAGGTCATTTATGAATTGACCTGCGATGAATTCATTCCAAACGCAAGCTATAACACCGCCATCGATTTGCAGTAGTTTGTTTTTCATCACCGGTCGTAGCTGGCTTTGGGACTGACTTGCTATCATTCTGGCTACGTACCCTAAATGTAATCGCATGTGAGTCCCAGCTTATGATTTTCAACAAATTTTAATCAACTTTCGGTGTGTATGCAAGTTTTATGATGCAAAAGTGTTAGATTGTCATTGCAGTACAAAATTCTGTTGATGGTTTTGATTGAAAAAGCATTTGAATGCAAAATTTCACCTGAAGTGTTACGATTTTTAATTGCTGTTTTCTCATCAGCATCAAAACGCAAATGGGACGGACTTGCTATAAGCGGCAGAACGGTAGTGTACACAACCTCTATTCTAGACATTGGGTGCTAATTGGTCATTTTCAGCTGTTTTCCAGAAACCGGAAGTCGTCATCATCGAATTCAAATGGTGTCCAGGGTCAATTCTTAGCTTATAGGACTCATCCTGATTATGGAAATATTTATGTTGAGTGCCCAGCCAACAATTTGGACGGTATATTTCAGTTGTTGTTGAGATATAAGCACCTTTGTACAATCTGATAAAATTGTATATAACTTTCTATATGAGCTTATAAGTACCGAAGTGGAAATACGTACCAAAACAGTTCGCGCAGTTAAACATATACAACTTTTTTTCACCCGTATTTTAATTCTACTACGATGCTATACGAACTAAAACGCAGCAATGTAACATGTACTGCGAATAAATTTTGCATTATATACAACCCAAATGTGCCAAATAACAAAAACATTAAAATTGAGTAGCAACAATATCATTTGTATTTTTTTCAATTAGAAATACGCGAAATATGTACTAAATTACAGTCCTTGGTATGTATTAATTAATTATTGGTTGTATGCGGCATTTTCCTTAATTCTATTTTACAAAGCTTTGTTCAGCCTCGAACCCCCAACGTTCCGATCACTGCTCCTAGTCTCTATCCTCAGAGTCATTTTACGATGCTACGTGTCAACGAATTTAATCTAGTACTGTTAAACGCTTAAAATCTTATTAACCTGTAAATCGTATATAATGTCACTAATCGTCTTCAATGTTGACCCAAATCTATTTATAGACACGGATGTCAATATGTAACTCAATATTGCCCCATATACGAAGGAATAATAACATGCGATCTAAATTGACCTTCTTTTCAACTGTAAACCCTCTAGTGCCCAAATTAATTCTCAAACGGACTTCGAAAAAATCACTTTTAAACTTTATTAACATTTTTTAAGTATTGATTGAATCTTTTTAGAGGTTCAACTGAAGACCGTCTAAAGGCTGGGCACTAGAGGGTTGAGCGATTCAAGCAACGACAATCAATGCGTTGCCCATGTTTTTGTTGAAGCCGACTGTATGTGCCACTTTTTTGATGATTTTATTGTAGTGAAAGCGGAGTTCATGTTTAATACCCAATTCTTTAAAGCTTATAGGAGCTAAGTTTTAACAACTAGAGTGGCTGGAAGGAAAATTTTGGGATTGAATTTGACATAAAAATGATATCCTTTACTATTCAACGATTACATGTTTCATAATAGACGATTTTGACTGTCACGAAGAAGTAAATTGTATAAAATTCATTATGCAATCCTCTTACAACTGTTATAGGATTTTTCAAGGAATATCAATGTCAACGTGGATCACACAAATTAGAATTCATAGAATTTTGCACTGCAATTAAGCTTAGTATTGTATATAACTCTACTGCGATTAAACGTAATTTTGTCTGTGCATTTAGATGAGGAACAATATGCAGTCATATATCACGGACAGTACGACCAATACATTATAAAAAATAACTTGAACTGGTTATAACATAAACTTTATACAATTTCAATTAAAACTGGGTGTTTATACGATTTTATATTGCCATTTTTATACGATTGCTGGTTATCTGGGTGGTATTCTGGTTTTTCAGAAACCGGAAGTCACCATCTTAGAATTCAAAATGATATCTGAAAGCGATTTCTGTGCATCTTACCGAAATCGGAAATACCCATATTGAGTGATGTTTTGTCATCACGTTTACGAAAATACCTATATTGGGTGGTTTTTTGTAACTTAAGGCTGTTTTCCAGGAACTGGATGTCGTTATTTTGGATTTAAGTCAATGGTGAAGTCAATTTCTGGCCTCTGGGCGTCATTCTGAATCTGGAAACGTTCTTATTGGATGGTATCCGATCGATCTGAAATCGAATTTGGGCTCCTGTGCATCATTTCGATCATTTTGTACTGTTTTCCGCAAAAAATGGTTGAAATATCTGTTTGTATGGGAGACCCCCCCACCACTTCCAGAGTATGGAGGGGTGTCGAACCATCACAGAAACATTTCTCACATGCCAAATTTGATTCCATTTGCTTGGTTAGATCTTGAGTTGTGAAGAAATTTGTGTTTCATTTGAATGGGAGCCCTTTCTTCCAGAAAAGGGAAAGGTGTCGAATCACCATGAAAATTTTTCTTACTCCCAAAATCCTTAACATGCCAAATTTGGTTCATGAGTTGTGTTCCAGATAAATTACAAATACTCAAAAGTACATGCGCACTAGCGCCGCGTTACAACCGAATTTTGAATCAAAACTTGCAAGTCCTTGACATCCTTAAAGAACTTTGCTGCAGATCGCAGGTCTCTAGGTTGTCGGAATCACGTTCTAGTTAGATTAAATTGCCCATTTTATGTGATTCTTAGCTTTCCGGGGTGCTGCAATATTCATACTGGGTGTTGTACTCAGTGAAGCGACTCCAATCTTATGACGGGTAGTGTAAAAACAGTTTCGTACGAATGTTAGCGAGCGTCGACATTTTGTATTTCATATTATACAAAGCCAAAGTAAATTATCGTATCATCCGTATACCTACGTTGAGGCTGCGTTTGTGCAATCATTCGTTTTTGTATATTGTTTATTCGTTACGCTTGGCGGCCTGGATAAAGTATTTCAATAATTCTATTATAATGTAGCGCTGTTTTTTTTGTGTTTTTAAGCATTTGCATCCAAATTTGTTTTTCCGCGTCCAAGTAGTTTCTGTATTTCTTAATGTAGGTTATCGGCTCTATAATCGGCAGGTTTAACCTATTATTGTCAGGGGGTAAATGATGTCTAAGATCGTTAATTTCTCGCATGATGGTTCTGCATAATGCAGAGTACCTCTCTGTGAAATATTAGTTCTCTATTACTTCATTAACCCCTCTGGACGATAATAGTTAAAACCTGACGATAAGAGAGTCGATACTCTATGTTTTCTTATAAATTTTGAAAAAAAAAATACAACAAAAGGTCCTTTGTTAACTTTTTGTCCAATACTCTGTATGCATTTTAGTTTCTGATTTTTAACACGCTGATCAATTTTTTTTGTATGATTCAAAACTCAGTTTTTTTTCTTATTCAAATTTTTGATTGTTATTGCTCTAATTATTATCTCCTTCCTCATTGCTCTAAAAACTTCTTTAAAATTTTGAATTGAATTTCCAACATCTTCTTAATCTAATTTTGAGGCGGTCTTAAAGCGTTCTTTATTCTTAGTGCTTTGATATTAATTTGACTGTTCCACGCGCCCTGTATAAACATTCTTTTTTGATATGGGATTTATGCTTTTCTTTAGCGAGGGAACATAACAACTATTGTCAAATGTCTCTAGAACTCGTTAGACAATAAATATTTAAAGAAGACACCTTGTGGCAAGTTTTAATGATTGTGACAAACTTTCAACACACGTATATATCAAAACACCATGCATTGCGCTGATAAATTTTGTTTTTAACTATTTATTTGACGAAATCGCGTGGTAGATAGGGCAAGTTTTACCATCTAAGACCCCGACCCAAACACGTCAATCAACAAGAAGCTTTAATCCCAGCAACAATTATTCGCTGCGCGAGTACGAGTTAGTTCGATTCCAGAAATGGGCTGTGAAAGTTACGAAGCATCCAGTAAGAAAGCGAAACAAAATATCGCTCACTGAACAGTACAGTTTAAAGTGTGCATATGCGAGGATGTGGTGCTCGCGATTAACGATCAGCTTGACGCGCGTCTGGTGGCCTTCTTTCTTCGAGGTTGGAGTGGAAATTTTCTTCAACATACAATGCAATTGTTTGTTGTTTCACTGCCATGGATAGAGTGCATTACTAGTATACGCAATGCCACAAGGGTTTATGCTTTTCCCCCTTTTTCCCGGTTTTGAACCAGAAACATTCAGAAAGATTGTTTGAAGCGATAAATAGCTCCGGAACTTTGAAATGCGAGTATTTTGACCTTATGATTGCTCTTGTATTGGGTAGTCAAATCTCGGTGGTGTAATGATTTTGACTCCAACAAAAGTTTAACTGTTTCAGGAAAAGATTGAAATTATATTTAGGATTTTTACTTCCATCCTTCGTCTTCATTTTTATCTTGATTCGAAGGTGAAATTAACTCAACGTTTCAAAGTTTTTTGAAAATATTTAGCAAATATAATTGATATCTTTTCACAAGTGAAGCTGTCCACGTGGATTCAGAATTTATAGGTCTTTACGCAGATTTTGGGTTTTTGCACAGCGGTACCTGTTTCAAGATTATTTTTACACCGAGCACACTTTATAGTTCTTGGTTATGGAATGCCGTAGATTGAAATGTTCATTTCTGTCCGAATCAGTTCAAGCTTATGAATTTTCATACCTTCTGTTCAATTGACAGTTTGAGAATACTGTTCTATAATCCGTCTGAATTGTTCTTTTCGTAGGAATGTCGAAAATAAAAAAGGATGATTGTATTGTAAAATAAAAATTCAGGTATCGTAGCCTGAGACAGGTCAACAAATCAGCACTAATGGGCAGTAATTCTTTGCTTTCTGTTCCGAGAAGCAAAGAAAGTACAATAACAACAAATCAAGCAATTATAAACATTTCTTTCCAAACTCTCCCTGGACAGTAGCAAGCCAAAGCTACCGTACATGTTTATGCTCTCAGTGCTGCTGCTGGTAGGAATGCGTTCGCTAGTAAATATGCTACAGCATGAGCGGAAGTGTAGGAAGTTTGACAATAGCCGATAATGGAAGCGATAAAACTTGCTTCCTTTGCCGTGCCCGAGTATGCTGTTGAGATTGCTGCAATTGTGCACTGATATCCTGTGCCGAATCCGTTGGGTAATCTTTTTCGTTATATTTCTCTGTTTCGGTTGCCGAACAAAAGGTCATTGGGAAGCATTGTTATGATTTCCCAGTGCAGTTAAAATCACCGATAATTTTCAATTTACAACCGATTCACTCACCTTGTGCTTTCCGCGTAACTATTTGTACGATAATTATTAAAAATATCACAGATGACTGCGGCATGCTGCGCCTTCTTAAATGCAGATTGTGCGATTTTCTTCTCAACATTTTCCCGCACATTTTTTTCTCTCACTTGTGGTGAATCAAAACACTTAAGTAGTAAGTAAGCGTGATGCTCGGAAAAAGTAACTTGACTTGATTTCTATGGCAATTGATCACGAGATTGACATGCCTTCCACTAGTAGCTGGGGAAAACTTAACTTCCACTTAACACTTCACAAACTGCTTCGAAGCACTCGTTTCCTGCATTCTCATTTTACTTTCTTTTTTTTGCTCTCACGTCGAAACTTCTAAACTAAACTTATGGACACTTTTTACTGCGAAGGTAATGGTTTCCTCGAGGATGTTCTTCACAGTATGCGCTCAGGTTGATGAGTTTTGCCGCTTTGCATACGCCGGGTCCAGCAGTGGCACTGGAAGCATAACTTTTCGCACAGAAGTATACTGCAGAAAAACCTGACTGTTGGTTACTTATTGGCATCCCGAAAACTAGCCACCGCTGACACTTTTGATTGACGTCGACCCCGGTACGAACCGAAGATGACACACTGTTGAATGTCTGAAAATGGAGAGGGGAAATATAGGAAATTAATTTTTTATCGCTGCTACGCTGCTTGAAGACATAATAAGTGATGATGCTATGTGTATAAAACAAAAAAGGGAACGATATTGAACATTATTTTTATGATCCTAATCGAGCACTCCCGGGCGGAACGTCTGCGTACTTGTGCCGAGTGCGAACTGGAGACGCTTGTTGATGTTATAGCTATATTTTTTTACGAGCAGACGATTGATTTGCTATGAATTGGTAGAAGAATAGGTAGAAAAATTACCAACTTGCTCCGTAAGTACAACCGCTTCGAAACCATTTACAGATATTTTTACTAGCATTTTTGTAAGCGCGATTTAGTTCAACTATTCGAGTTATTTTTCTTTTATTTTATCAATAAACTGAAGCCTTCATCTACGAATTTGGAATTTGGGATTAGGCTAACCCAACCTTGATGGTAATTAGTATTCGTGTTGCAGTTTTTTCGGGTTGTTTGTTGCAATAAACTTTCGGATGCCTTACGAATACATTATTTTGCGCTATTGATGTTTTTTATTACCTACTATTCTCGTCATAAACAGTGTTAAATGGTATATCTAGCCATTGCACGTAAGCATTAATCGAATGGAAGCATTCGAGTAAATAGAATGCTCTTTAACCATCGTGAATCTAATCTTGATCGAACTGATATTTTACATACTTCATATATCATGTTGAGAGTTCTAATGACCATTCGTGCTGGAGCTTGTGTTCTGTTTTGCCTTTTTTGGAATACCTCCAGCTGTGTCCCCACACCCAACAGCAAACATACTGTGACCCTTATCAAAATATGTCGTAGTCAACATTTATCACATCTGTCGAAGTCGTAGCGTGTAGTGTGTAGGAGGGCAAATGCAAATGTTTAGGTCCGCTGGTTGTCCGCTCTAACGCTCTCTGCTTGCCCACGTTATCACGAAGTCAATTGTTCACAGTGCACTACTAGTGCTTTGCTTGCTTTCGATAAGAGTGGATTTTCGGAATAGATAAGACAAGGTACTTTGGCAATTCAATGTAATTTCTTCCATCTTGCAGCCAGACAGACACTGGTGACACAATACCTGACCTAAAGTTTTTTTTTGCGCTGAATGGAATCATCTAGCGTAGAAAAAACAGCTGGCTCTCTACCAGTAGTAAATAGGATTTTTCCTAAGCGCTGCGTGCACTCGTGTTCTAATGCTTCCGTTGACATCGTTTTGCATATTCATGATGATACGGTGTGCACATATTTATGGAATCATTTTAGCCGGCTCTCACCGAGAGGAAAAATTGTCCTCAGGGACAAAAACGGTAATTCCAAGTTCGCAAAGGTGTGTGTGTGAGAGTGTGGGATTAAACGTTCTGTGCACAGATGGAAGCTAATAAAATGCAAATATCTGATTGTGGTCACGTCTTGGTCGCATTTTACTGCAATCTCCCGAGACGAGGAATACGCGACGGTTTAGCGCCATGGTATAGTTTAATAAAAAGTGGGTTAGATTTTATTAAAAATTTTTCGCTGCTCATTATTCAGTCAACTATCTCTTAAGAGTCGTCTGCCATCAAACAAATTCCACTATAGTCGTGATAGAAATTTCGAAGATTTTTATCATGCACGCCACTTGCGTGTTTAGAGTGACGAATCTACCCACCCAAAACAGATCCAGATCCAAATGACCGAAAAATAAATTGTCTCATTCATTCTAATAAACTCAAATACTGTACAAACATTCAATCGACCAGGACAACTGTAAAATGTTTACCACAGAGATAATTTGATTGTTTTTATTTTTTGATTAAAGATGCACTTCCGAAACTACAATTAAAGAAGCGGGCACATCTAGTACCATCCGCCCCTGAGCTATCGTGGAATTCGCAGATCTCAGAACGGTAGACAATTTCAAGCATAAAGCAGTCAATTGGCATCGCATTCGAGCAAAACTTTTGGCGAAAATAATAATGAAGAACTGACAGTTATGGGTATTGTGCCGTGTCAAATAAATGTTGTGTGAAAAAACTGACAATTATTTGGTAGACAACGAAACATCATTGGATTAAATTGCAGCAGACTTTTTTGTAAAAATGGTTTAAAAGTACTTTTCCAGTGAGAATGTAGTCAATTAGTGTTATTTTTCTGTTGACCCGCACGGTTGTGAACGGCTTTCGTAGCACATTTTATTCTGAAAAAAAAAATAGTCTTCGTATTGTGCAAATTGTTGGCAATTGGCGTCTGCCTGCTAACCCTAACGCTTGTGTACGGCTTTCATAGCATATTTTTACTGGTATTTGGTTTACTTTTTGGTTAATTTGTGATGCACTCACGATACACAATGGGACTAAAAAAAAGACGGCAAAAATTCATTCTCAACAGTTTAACATGTGCGTGTTTTGGTTAGCTTTTGGTATGTTTTTAGATATTCTTTGAAAATATTGGTCACCAAATAACAAGTCTTCGAACAAGTTGTTGGATTGGAAAAAGTTGTAGGATTGTGTTGGCCTATTTAAAAGTAGTTATCTTGTGACTAGGTACTGTAGTCTTCTAGCTCAAAATATTCAAAAGAGTATTTGAAGAAACTTTTCCAAAAACACCCAAATTCTGAAATGTCAGGAAAGATTTGACTACTTTTTCTCTGCACAGCGGTCCAGGAAATGAATTTAGCGGAAAAATTTGGATCTAGAGCAGCGGTTCTCAACTACCCCTAGGGGTACGCGAAAGCCTCCAGGGGGTACGCGAAAGATAAACCAGTAATGGCGGATGAAGCGATTTTTCTTCATGATACTTCATTTGTTGTTCAAACCTGCTCTTAAAACATGACTGTACCAATCAAACAAACCTTAGTTCATTTTAAAACTTAAACTAGACTACCACACAATGATCTACCAATACTTCTCCCACTCTGCGAGTACATTCCAAGCCAGGGGGTACAATTGGTTTGGAAAATATCGCCATGGGGTACGCGGACAAAAAAAGGTTGAGAACCGCTGATCTAGAGCACGATAGCTATATTTTACAGTAAATATTTCTTCTACAGAATTGTTACATATAACAAAAGAAAAGCTTATTTTCATGTTATGAACAATTAGAGTGACCAGAATTTTTGACGAAATCGAAAATCTAAGTTTCTTGGCTTTGTAGATAGAAATAAAGATTGTTCTACAATGCGCCTCGTTAATTTGAAGCAACTTAAACAAAAAATGTTTTTCCTATCTTTGAAATCAACCCATTCAGAGCTATTTCACTAAAGCGCTATTGAAAAAACACCATTTTTGCTTTTACTTTTTATTTTAATTTCAGATCAAAACTGTCTTCGAACAACTTTTGGAGCTTTTTAATAGACACATTTTGTGGTGAATATCTTACCACTATTCAAAGTTATTGGTGTTTTGACGTAGAACTAAGTCTCTCAGAAAGTTTGACTACATAGGGGTGTAAAATGAAAATCTTAAAACGGAAAATATATCCGATTTTAAATGCTAACAAGTAGGTTAGCAAGTCTTCGATCTTCGACTGGTCGCTTATTGATTGGTTTCCCTAACACGGTCGACCGAATTATATACCTAGTAAACCGGGAATGCACTATTTGGGCTATATAAGATCCTGTCTCTGCTGAAATCAATCAATTTACTAGTAGATGGCGACTAGGATGGTTCTAATTAAGAAGCGGCGGGTATACTTGGCGGTAGTGGCAGGAGCGTCAGCGGTAGGTGCAGCGCCACTATTAAATAGGAGGGTAGTACCCAAGACACGACCACATGACGTTGGACTACGGTATTTTTATATCCCATTTAAACAAATAGTAGACGGAATTGTAACTCTAGTGTTTTCTGCAATTTTATCTAACAGTGCATTTCTAAATGCGGAAACGTTATATATACCGATAATTTATGATACTCCTTTTTCCGATAATTCACGGTACTTGAAAAAACCTATTATGATCTAAATGAAATTTTTAGCAAATAAGTGTTGATCATTCATCGGTAGTATTTTTTCCTTGATGAATAAAGATTGGCTGAAGAAGTTTAAATCGCTGCTGTACAGGCAAATTATTCAACCGTGTTCGTTTAGGCGTTTTAATATTTTGAATGAAGTGTTAATGAATAAACAAGGAAATACTAAATGTTCGATAAACACCCACTATAGCTACCCACACACGTGCTATAGCAATCCATACATACGAACGACGCAATGCATGAATGAAAAATTTAATTCGATGGTGTGCGCTTTTGTAAGCGACCAATACTTGCCACCACCAGCTTTCTGCTGCTCCAGAAAGAACCGTCCACTTTGCCAGCCAACGCACGAATGAGAAATTCAATTCGATGGCGTGCGTATGATACCAGTACAGTTTTGGAATGAAAATGATGGGGTAAAATGTTGGAATGGTACCTTTTATTTGGAATGGTACCTTTTATATCAAGGTTTCGTCAGCTATTTGGAAAGAGGGAGGAGTTTAGAAGAATAGGGAATGGCAAGAAAAATAAAACAACAACAACAAATCGTTTACAAAGTCAGATCGGTTGTATCCGTTAGTGTCGGCTGTGTTTGGGAGAAGAGAGAGAGAGAGAGAGAGAGAGAGAGTGCTTGGTTGCTCGGTACGATTTAAACAGTCGATTTTATTTACAAATTTTTCAATAGTACCGTAAACTGGGGTGACTTTGATCACTTTTTTTTTGTATCTCAAATATTGTCAGAATATACTGAAAACAATATTGTTTGCTATTTTTAAAATAAGTACTGGCATGCATTGAGAAAATTTCAGTCACTACTTCAAAAGTTTAGCAGAGCAAGATCGCGCCAAATCACCGATGGTCGAATATCGAACATTTTTGATTTGAATGAAACTTTGCACACGTATTTGGCTCAGCAAACTGAGCATTTTCCACAGGTGGAGCGATTTTTCACACCCATGAGTTACATTCTAAAAGGGCGTATGCCTTTTGGCATAGGTTTTATTCGAAGCATTGTAGCTCAGAAACCGTTGATTGTATAGAAAAACTGTCTGAGAATGAGTTGTAAGGAATTAAAAATGCACCATAAAAAAAAATATACACTGTACAAAAAAAATTTTTTTTGACCAAAAAAATTAAAAATAAACATTTAATTTCAATTAAAAAAAAAGAAATGAATTTTTTTCTTATTTTTTTTTTAAGAAACGCAACTTTTAAAAAAAAGTCCAGGATGGAGAAATGAAAAATAATTTTTTTATGGTAGATTAATTTTTTTATAAAAATTCTAATTCAAACATTTTTCAAAATATTTGTATTCTGATGATTTTAAAAGATGCAGAGAGTCATTTTGAATCAAAAAGCTCTTGGTAGTAAACATTCTAAACGCATTGGTTTTCGAGTTATTTTAAATTTAAGCTCGATAAATTAATTATATTTCGGAAAATACACGTTTTTCTTAATTTGTCCATGGTTCTCCAGCAAAAACCTTACGTTCATTGGAATGCTTGATCAAAAATATACAATTCATTCTTTGACAACAAAACGATTGGGCGAACGGTTCTCAAGAAAAGAGTTAAATGTTTAAAGTGATATAAATATATATAAGAATCAAATATTTATTTTCGAGTTTTATTATCTTAGGAACATATTTTTTCATGACATAGGTACTTTACAGAACTAGTTTCACCTTATATTTCATATACATCATAAGTAAATGATTCGTCATCTTTTGAAAACAGCTTCGTTTGTATCTTATTTTCTGAAATCGAAACAAAAGAGTAATACTTTTATGTGGCAGCTATTATTATAGATTTTTTGAAAATTTTGCTCCATTCTGTTACTCCTTGTTTATATTCTTCATATGATACCCTACTAAATGACATTTTTGATGAATTTTTATTACTTTTCTGATTAGACCAAGCATACAATTCTTTTGCGCTTGTAATGGGATGTTCATGTTCTTTAGCTAAACTTAAAAAAATTAATCTACCATAAAAAAATTATTTTTCATTTCTCCATCCTGGACTTTTTTTTAAAAGTTGCGTGTTAACGTCAAGTTTCTTTAAAAAAAAAATAAGAAAAAAATTCAACTCTTTTGGTTTTTAGATTGAAACTTAATGTTTATTTTTAATTTTTTTTGGTCAAAAAATTTTTTTTGTACAGTGTATATTTTTTTTATGGTGCATTTTTAATTCCCTACAACTCATTCTCAGACAGTTTTTCTATACAACCAACGGTTTCTGGGCTTCAATGCTTCGAATAAAACCTATGCCAAAAGGCATACGCCCTTTTAGAATGTAACTCATGGGTGTGAAAAATCTATGCACCTGTGAAAAATGCTCAGTTTGCTAAGCCAAATACGCGTGCAAAGTTTCATTCAAATCAAAAATGGTCGATTGATTTTTCGCGTATTTCCAGGCGATTTGAAATGATTCTGCTCAGCAACAATTTTGCTGTTTTTTAAATATGCTCTAAAAATTTTACAACAATCCTCATTCCGGGGTAACTTTGATCACTTCATCGTTTTGATGAATTTGGAGTAACACTTTGCTACCTTCACCAAATTGAACAGCCTAAAACGACTTAAACGAGTTTATAAATATGGAAAGCAATTTGGGGGTCATTTACAGTCTACGTGAACAGTTTATAATGGCGAATGTCCATGGTTCATACAAAGTTTTCGAAATATATATGAATGATTATCCACTGAGAGGGAAGGGGGTCTAAAATCATCAAAAACTAGTCCACGTGGAATATGACTTATGAAATTGTCCGAATTCGCATGTTACTTCACGTCTTGTTTGTTAAGAAGAAATATGTAATACGCTGTGGAGAATATTGGGACTCAACATTGCCTTCGAGAAAAAACTTGTAAAAATAACAATAAAATTTATTGTTATAATATTTGTTCATCTTAAGAACTAATCTGGGAACAAAATTAAAAAACTTTACGTATTGCAACTTGTTGTTTTGAATCTGCTTGAACCGATTGTTTGTATGCAACAAAAATCGTCAAAAATACACTTTATTTTCAATTAATATTTTAACATGAAAAACACTCTTTGAATAGCAGGAAATGCATGAATAGTTCGCAATGCAGTCATATATCCACACAATCAGTGAAGATTACGACAAATCCCAAGCACTACGAGCGCTTTTTTACCACATTTTCAAAAAAGAGGTACTGTGATCAAAGTCACCCCGGTGATCAAAGTCACCCCAGTTTACGGTATGTCTCAAACAATAGGTTGTTTTTGTTACATAAATTTAACCGTGAAAAAAATTGTGATCGGTTTATGCCAAAACCTCGATATTCTGAAAAGAAATGACTGATATATATGCCCTAAAAACCTGACCACGTTTTCCCTGGTTTTCCCTGGTTGAATTACTAGATTTTCAAATTCAGGTGCCTAACTTCGAGATAGACGTTAGTCCAACGTCAAAAGATGCCTTTGTGCGGCAGCGGCAGTATCAGCAGTTAGTACATTACCTTTTCTTTTTTTATATTTTGACAACCCACAACGTTTTCAATCATTCAAATATGTGGACCGTCAAATTTTCAGTGTATCCACTGTGTTATCAGAAAAATGCCTCATTTCCACTGTCAAGGATAGCACAGAGATGCGAACGGAATTTTCTTTTTCTTCAACAAAATGGACACCATCTAACAGCAGCATAATAGAATGTTGCGAATGTTGAAATGTCTGTCTATAAAACTGCCTGTGTGTGATCGATTTTCAAGAGATAGAACCAAAGTGTCTTCAGCATAGTTTTTCTGCATAGGATTACCTACAACTTTGCTCAAGACTTCACTCTGATTTGACAAGTAAAGAATTTTTTTTCATCTCATATTAATCAAAAGTAGCTTCTTGAGATCTACAAAAACTTTGTCAAATACATTATAGCGTTTAAATAGCAGAGCTACTATTTGCATAAATGATAAAGGGTCTTTCAGCCTCAAATTTCTATTTCAAAACAGTTGTAACGGCCCTTATTAGACAGTCGCGATCTTGTAACATTTGCTGAATATATGACAGTATGTGTATATTACTTGACTGGAAATGTATTTCATTGCTTTTTAAGTAACAAATTTGTTACAAAAAGGAGAAATTTTCGGTATTCGGGTTATCCTCAAGATTACACTCTGATGTAACGTCCGAAATTATTATCCTTTTAACGAAATCACTACTTTACTACTTCAATAAAATAATTAACATTTCTAGTAGAGTAAGTTACATAAGTCACATGAAAAGAGGAACAAAACACTTTAACCAAGAATGGCGCGAAGGTTTTGTTTCAAGAAAGTTTTCAGTTTGAATTTGTAACGGTTATGATTTTGCCTTAACGTTGTTGACAATGCGTTGTATTTTTTTGGAGTTTTGTTTTGACCAAACATTGTGTTCTGCTTATTGAATATAATTTTTGAGCATCTATTTTGATGTGTTTGAAGTTTCCTTAAAGAAGATTTGCACCCACTGACGAAAATCTCTTTCCGGTACATTTAATATGTTTGAACCAATAATGTGTTGGGTCGAAAAACAATCCCAAATATTTAAATGATGTTATTTCCTCGCTTGCACATAAACTATACATAATGTTTTCATACAGGGGAGGAAGGAGACATTCATTTGGTTTTTGAAGGATTAAGTCGTTTTTGAAGAATTCTGGAAAATTTTTAAATTATCTATATTATGAACTATAAGTCCACGTTGTTGTTGAAATGAAAGAGCAGTATTATCTGCAAACAGACGTGGGGTCATTGTGAACCATTGTGGACCAGTACAAGTCATTGATATACAAAAGAAACAGAAGCGGACCTATATAACTTCCTTGCGGGACGCCCACTTCAATAGGCATAAAAGAAATTTCACACAGATCAATAGAAATGAACTGTTTTCTTCCTGATAAATAGCTACGGAATATATCGTATGCAATATCCGTAATTCCATAGCATTGGAGTTTATTCTAGGGATGGCCGGGTTTCGGGCTCGAAAATTTTGGAAAATGTCGGGTACGGGAAGGGTTCCGGTTTGGTAAAAAATATTCGGTTTCGGGTTTTAACCGAAAAAAATCGGGTTCAAAAACTTCAAACCCGACCACCTCTTTATTTTATTTTATTTTATTTATTGTTTATTCAATAGAATGAAGTGGTCGAATAATTCCCATGAATCAAAAAATAGGACACCAACTACTTGTTTGGAGTCTTTTTCTACTTCTTCCTTCCCGAAAACCATATTGTAGAAGGATGATACTGTGTTGTTTATTGAGAGGTAGTTTTCGTCGAGACTGGAGCTCAAAAGATGGACCCCAAAACTAGTTGTAAAATTGAACAAGGATCCACTGAAAGATTATTTTTATAGTAGCGGCTAGTCATTGAGCTATACTAAAAAGTATTTGAATTATACTAAATAAGCTGTTGACCTATTCTAAAAAGGGCATGAGAACTGAAAAGCTAGCATATAATTCAGAGAAGTACTTTGAGGTAACTTTGACTTTGACCAGTCTTTTTTTAAAACGAAATTGCCTTTTTTTCTCTAGGAATAAAAAAATAATACAAAGGAGCCTTTTTTTCGCAAATGCTACAGTATGCTTCATTCTGTAATCTGTGAAATGCAGTGAAAGTCGATTGTATAACTGCGGCTTCGCAGTGCGACTGTTAGCAAAAGTTCAAATTATACATCCTGTTTGATTTATAACCAAAACAATTTGTCATATTATCAAGCCTACACGTGTGCACTTAGGATCAGATCTTTCTGCGTTTTTGCTAAGGAAAGTAAATCCATAGAATTATATAGATCGATCTATAAAGAATATCCCACGAAAAAAAAATATACTTTACTCATATTAGTGTATAAAATATAGATCGTCTACCCTTGCTGTAGGTTTTTTTTCTGAAGGCATTACAAAGCCCTTGTCTCAAAAAAGTTTCTTTTAAAATTCTGTTTAAAAAATTTTCGTTGTGTGATTTTCAGCCATTACTAACATTGTCACTTAACATCGACAAACATAATGATAGATATTATTGCTCGCCAAACGGTGGTTTTCTTAAGCATCAAAAAGTCGTCTTGTTCGGTATATTTTTAAAGCATCGATCATGAGCTATAATTATCACATGGCGACCATCAGCACGCGTTTACGCACCTGACCAGACAACGAACGGTAGACGCAGAAAAGAGGCACAGTACGTCTCTTAATTGCTTTCTCAGATTCCTACTTATCTGCGATGTCAACGCAACAGACAAGCGGTCTTCCGTTGTAAGGGTCGTCTCGTGTCTTTCACATCGTAACATTTCACTCATCGGTGTTGTAGGTATTAATGAAAAGTGCAATTCGCACGGAATGCATGTAGTTTAGTGATCTTTACAGCGACACATCTTTGAAATTCCTGTGAATCTGTCGCATGACTGATGTGCAAAATCTGTCGCTGTTTTGATGACTGAATCTCTGTCTTCTGAAAATTAGATAGAAACCCTTTTTGAGATTTTCTCTTGATTGTTTTGACCGAACGAAAAAAAAGCATTGCGGCACATGCTGCGGGAATTTACGGTGCGGTTGACCCGAAAAAAAAATCTGATAAATTTATCAAACCTATTTTTAGGCTATGCATCACGTGCTCTCGGGTGACTGTGGGAGAAGCAACCAACAAATGTGCAGTCGATATTTATATACCGAAGCATATCAAGTTCTCATCTCCTACTTCTGTGGCCGATATGAACAACGCCGGATGGAATATGCACACATTCCGATTGTTTGAATCTTACGCGGGAAAATACATTAATCAGCGTTAACATAATGCTCCCTTCACTAGTTTCGTTTTCAATGACAGAAATGTGTAGATAAGGGGAAGGGGGATTTATTAGCAAATGCTATAGCAACTTTAGATGGGCACATAAGCGGCTTGCTGTTACTCAATGTAGAAAATCGTGATGAGCACTGCCTTGTAGTTGAATTATGAAGCTCAAAGAAAGAGAAACTTTCATTGAGATTTTTTCTGATGGTGAAGAGCTTCAGATAAAAATAATAAATTCTTTTTTTTTTAATTTTATTTTTAAAACATCTCATTTTTAGTTTATTATAAAAAAACTAAATAATAAATTCAGCAGAAAGACACCGAGCAGCTCGCAGAGGAAAGGCTCGCTAACAGAGGTTTATCTAATGAATTTTAAAAGTTGGCATGCGTTCAAGGTGAATTGAATAATTGGATAAGCTCAAAATCCCATTGCATTCAGTAATCCTGTTACTGTTGGCATATTGATTGGAGGCTTGGCTTCTAGCAAGCACTCTTAAACTTCGAAAGAGAAACTCAATAAACGTTTATTGATTAGATTCACTATATATGAGACGGTACAACCAGCCAAATCCTCTGTTTATTATTGTGAAATCTTTTTATCATAATGAGATAAAGGTTTGTTTTTGATTTTAGCTGTGAATATTCCAAGGTGAAAAAACACCCATTATAAAAATTTTGTATTAAATGGTAAATTCAGAACATTTAAAGGTTCCAATTTTTCCTAAAAATAAATGTATTCTGTTCAATCCTATAAGCTTATAATAATAAACTTTCTGAAGGCTCTGGTCCGAGATATCTCAAATTCAATCTTTAAAAGTTTTGATTATTATTTGCTGCTCAGATTTTGTGTATTTTCATAAAAATTGAGCGACTTATTGACTTAGAATTACGTCTCACAGCAATATAAATTGAAACCCGGAAACTCAAGAGCATCACGAAATTGTCCACTTTCAAATGCTTAAAGCTCAGTCAGTTTTTCAGAGGGTTTCCTCCATTTTTACAGAAACCGATTGGAAAGTTAGCTGCCGGCGTCCATCAAAATGCGGTAAATTGTGTTTATGTTCATTGTTTAATGCATATTCCGACCAATCAGAGTTGAAAACAAGGCCAAATATTAAGTGAAATTAGGTCTAAATCAAACTCACACTATAGTAGGGTAATCGCTCCATTATTCATCCCAACAGCTTGGTGCACCTATATTCATCTTATTTCTCTCATTTGTCCAATTTACCGTCAAATTCCTACAAATTTTTGAAAGTAAATCTATTTGCTTCTCGATTTTCTCAAGTGGCTGAAAGTTTTATGTTTAAAATATGGTAAAATTTGACGATAAATTGACCAGAAAGGCGTGATGAGATGAATATAGGTGCAGAGATGAATATAGGAGCGGTTACCCTATACAAACGATTTGACTTTGTAAACGATTCGTTGTGGTATAGCTCGCTCGAGTACACAACGACACATCCACTGGAAACATAATGCTCAGTAATCACGTATTAAAGCTAGCATGCAGAAATTTAGTTTTCATTGTATAATCGATTACTGCGGCAAGACGAAGGTTCACTTAAAACTAGCTCGACCCGCGGCAAGCAGAGCAGAGGCTGATATCTGGCTGATTGCAAAAGCATACAATCACGCAGAAATGAGAAACAGCTGAATTTTTATAGAAAAAATTAAAAAAAAATAAAGCCAGTTTGGTATGGTTTGATTGGTTAAACATCTTCAGCAAAGTTGTAGTTACAGGTCAGACTCGATTATATATAGTCTCCGATTTTTTTTCACTATATATAATCGAATTTATATATAATCGAATCAAAGAAAAAAATGTTTTTTTGCTTTTTCTGTATGGAGGACTTGCTGATTTCGAATAAATAAGAAGATTTTTATTTTTGACTCATCCCCCTAAAAGTCACAAAACACATTTCTTACAAAAATATATATATATCAAAAGTAAAGAAAAATTTTGATCAGTGAATATGGATTTGTCAACTCGTTTGTATTTATTTTCTCAAGTTTTAAAAAAATGAAAATTTAATTTTGTTTTAATATTTTGTTTTAGAAATAATTTTGTCAGATATTTTATTTAAGTATTTTTATTCATTTTTATTTTCGTTTTTTTTTGGAAAATTTTGAAAATTTTATTTTCTGTTCGATTTTTTCCCTTCCCATCAAGAGATACGTATTTTATGGATGTTCTCTTACGACATATTATCTCTTAGTCATTTTTAAAATAAAAAAAAAATTTTTGCTTCTATATATAATCGAGTCTAAAATTATATATAACCGAATCATATATAATCGAGTCAATATATAATCGAGTCTCTATATAATCGAGTCCAACCTGTAATAACTTTGTCCTTCCAAAAAAATTTACACCGTGAGACAAAAACGATTTTTTTTTATTCTCGCTTATTTTCCGTCGGTCTAGCTCCGCCACTGTTGTGGCCATTCACCGACGCTCAGGGAGGCGACTCCACACCCAGGACCCTAACTCACGACCCGTTTATTAACGGACCGGCGCCAACGGCTTTACTTCCTCATGCGATGGAAGGCGTGATCCCAGAGATTTTTCGCCTCAGAAAATCTCCCGGTGTCGGCTAGGATTGAATCAAAAACATTGAAACAAAAACGATTATTTTAGAAAAAAAACACAAAAATATAATTATAAATTGAATATCTGAAAAAAAAAAATCACTTCTTATGTATCTGAATTTTTCCGACAAAAACCACATATTGTAAGCTAATCAAAAATAGTTTACTGAACTTTAAAAAATAAAAAAAAATTGCTGAACTTGGAGAAATAAAAATAAGAAAAATGTTCAAACTTTTTCCTATAGTGTGTTTATTTTTGGAAAGACAAAATTAGTATCTGCAACTTTGCCGAAGACGTCATACCAATCAAACAAACCGATTTGGTCCTAAAAATATTTGTAATTGTCAATACTTTTTCAGCATAGCATATTTACATAGGTTCTTGAAAACGAGTCGTGATTCAAAGAAAAAAAAAATCCAATAGCACAAAATACCTTTTCTGCACTGCACATCTGTGAAAAGTTTCAGCCAAATCAAAAATGACAAACGAAAATATTTGAACTGGGACGACTTTTAGCGCCGCCTTTTTAAATCGCTTGGAATAAATGTAGAAATTCAAGCTTGTTTCAAGAACGTGCCGATTGTAACTTGTACTTGGCAGGAGGAATGAAACAGTTTACTTCAAGCTAGTGTATTTCGTAAAAGTTATAGTTTAGCTTTAACTTCGGATCCAGCGTGCTTGATTAGCTCTCCTGGTAACAGCAAACGTACAGAAAACTGGACTTGGCTGCATTATCGCTTGTCTTCGGTGCTATCTTAACGATATGCTTGTTGACAATTATACAGTTGATGAACAACTAATGTACTTCGCGCACAACGTTTATCTTTATACCGTCGAACAGTGTGTAGCGCAGTCCGTCTCCTTTTTCAAGTTCTTTCATTCTACCTCCTGTATCGCGCCGCTTAGTTGCTGCGTGAGTTCTCTCCGTAGGTATTGAGAGCAATCACACGGTTTTTTCCAACCATCAGGCGTCTTACACCAATTACGCATGTATGGCTAAAAAGCTAAAAGCTCCGTCCCTGTGTAACGATAAGTAACGCTTCATATGACCCGCCCTAGAAATACGTAACGTTAAATAACCTGCCCTCTTCCAACAGTTTATTTTGACGTGGGACTACGTTTTTTCGTAAGGGTCCATTTTGAGATTCCTCTCGCATCTTATGAAACGTTTTAGATATAACATTTTAACCATTTTTAGCGATGTGAAAATCGGCACATATGTTTATGGCTGTATTTTATAACATTTGTTATTAGCATCAACAATACGACATAATATGCTATAATAGTTATTGTTTAAAAAAAATCAACGAGTTCAAATTTAATTCAAAATCAATATCTTTCAACCAACCACGAGCACGCTTCCCATACACAGATATCGCATAAATGTACCAATTAAAGCCTTTACACCTCGGATCTTCACCGCTACTACGTGATTAGTCGTTCCATTAATCAAGGCATGCGGCTCTCGTTCATTTCCAATCTGACTTCTGAAACAGAAGCATCAGCAGTAGTTCTCAAATATTTTCCGAAAGATGCATATGAAGCACATACAACTTTGAAACTATACACCTCTTGCAAGTTCCATCATTCTCACTTCTTCGTTTACGAAACTGAACGTTTTTCTCTCTAAGCACTGAAAACGACCAGCTTCGTAAACGTAGAAGTGAGAATGATGGAACTTGCAAGAGGTGTATAGTTGTTTGTGCTACATATGCATCATCTCTTGGAAGATATTTAGGAACTGTTGCTAGTGCGAAAAGAAAAGGTGAGCATCAGATTTCAATTGTAATGTTGGTGGGTAAGCATAGTCTGAAGATTCTTTTCATGCATAAAAGCAGTACAGACATGCGGCGCGCATTCATTACAATGTTCAACGAAATCCAAACAAAAACTACGTCATTTATGCGTCGTCCGTTTTTGTTTAATGATTGGGGGTAATTGCTCCAATGTAAACACTGTCCTTATCAGTATTAACAAATCTACAATTGAATGGTTAATGATTTTTCTCTTCATAAATACATATAAAAGTAGAAAAAGTGTTGGAAAGTTAGCGTTGTAAATTTCCTTTGGCGACATCCATAAATTACGTAACGCAAAAAAAAACAATTTTTGGACCCCCACCCCCCATGTGTAATGAAACGTAACGCCAACACCTTCCCCCCATAAAAATTACGTAACGCTGCAGAAGGATTTCCTTGATAAAAATGCTCGTTTTTGAGAGTCTCTCCAGAGATTTTTCGTTACGTAACGCTGAATTCACCTCCCCCCTCCCCTGTGTAACAAATCGTAACGCCCAAGCATACTCCCCCTCCCCCCTATGAGCGTTACGTAATTTATGGATGCCGCCTTTTTCATTTCTATTTCCAGGAAACTTTTAAATTTTCTCAAACTTTCATTTTCAGCAAAAAACGCCAATCTTTCATTGAAATCGGATACTGTTTCTTGGCATATGAAATAAACACGCAACGATTTTGCAGCTCATTCATTAAGTTTGAAACGAATGAGACGGTTGGTTTATTTTCATTCCGCAGACTAGTGCATATAAAATTTTGTTTTGAAATGTCGCAGCACATGCGTGCGAAGTACGTTCGTGACTGCCGAAAACGTCGTCAGGAGCAAGCAATTAAGCAGCACCTGTTGAAGAAAGACTTGCGTTGGCTATTAAAGTGGTGGATTAATTGGTGGTTGGCACCAATGACATTAGCAAGTATCAATTAAAGACGTGGTAATTCTAGTTTTCTAGTGATGTTTAGTGTGTTAAGGAATAAAAGCTCCTCGTTGTCCTACATTAATAATGCGGTTGTGTGTCAGATATCAACTTCTTCTTATTTTTTAATGTCACAGTTATCACAAAAGATCAAAAAATGGTCGCAGTGGTCCAAATCTTAAAAAAATGTCACAGTCAACTTTTAAGAACGACAACTTATTTTCAATTTAAACAGAAATAAATAGTGTCTAGTTGAATTTTTAAATTTGGCATATCGTTTTCATTAAGTTGTGGGTTCGAGTCCCACCTGCTGAACTATATTTTTCGTAGTTTCTACAATCATATTTTCAGTTAGTTTAATTTTCTATCTTCATTACTACATTTACTCCTTAAATTAAAATTAAAAATAGCATGACTTTGCTTAGAGTCGGAAAAAGAAAAGTAAAAATGTTTGTGACGCAAGTCGATGTTGCTGCTGGTAGAGATGGCAACTTACTGGCACGTTTCTATCTCTCACACTGAGAAGTCATTCCAACTTCCACTGAGGGTGTTGAAACAATAGCCAGCTATAAATAATAGTCTCTACTGAGTAAATGTACGAAGTGCGAGAATTGGATAAGCGATAAAAAACTCGATTCTAGAACTACGTCTTTAACGTTCTGCGGTGGTGTAACGGGAACACATCTGACCGGAGATTGGAAGTTGTGGGTTCGAGTCCCACCTGCTGAACTATATTTTTCGTAGTTTCTACAATCATATTTTCAGTTAGTTTAATTTTCTATCTTCATTACTACATTTACTCCTTAAATTAAAATTAAAAATAGCATGACTTTGCTTAGAGTCGGAAAAAGAAAAGTAAAAATGTTTGTGACGCAAGTCGATGTTGCTGCTGGTAGAGATGGCAACTTACTGGCACGTTTCTATCTCTCACACTGAGAAGTCATTCCAACTTCCACTGAGGGTGTTGAAACAATAGCCAGCTATAAATAATAGTCTCTACTGAGTAAATGTACGAAGTGCGAGAATTGGATAAGCGATACAAAACTCGATTCTAGAACTACGTCTTTAACGTTCTGCGGTGGTGTAACGGGAACACATCTGACCGGAGATTGGAAGTTGTGGGTTCGAGTCCCACCTGTTGAACTATATTTTTCGTAGTTTCTACAATCATATTTTCAGTTAGTTTAATTTTCTATCTTCATTACTACATTTACTCCTTAAATTAAAAGTTTTCATTAAGTGCGATTTAGTTCAACCCACAGTGTTTTTTTTTTTGACGGTGACGGTTCAACTGTGTTTTAGCAACCTTCAACAATATTTTCGAATGACTTCAAGTCAAGCAAGCTACGCTTCTCTTTAAGGTTGCCAATCATTAATTGAAAAAATAAGTTGAAAGAAAATTATTACTGAAATTTACCGCTTGACACCATCCAATTGAATGACCCCAATCGAGTGATTCCTCAAATTTATTGCAAAAAATACATTGGAATAAGACAGGCTGACGTAATTCTACATTAACTTTGCGGTCGTGTCCTCAAAACAACTTCTTAAACTTTTTACTTTTTTATACTGTTTAACGTTTCAATAATGATCAGTGACATACGCACACTTGCAACACCGTTAACCAGAGTATTCCACACTTTCTGGAAAGACTCATATGTGTTCCCGGTGTCCAAAACAGGCTGTAAGCGAATCGTCTCGAAATATTGAGGTATAACCTCGTTGAGTGCCAACTTTAGCGGTGAAACGACTAACTTAACCTCTTTCACATCGTTTGTGATTCGTCAATTGGAAAAACGGCCAACAAGATGCTTTATCTGCGGTGTTTGAAAGAATGAATTATCAGATCGCTATAGCCAAATTCGGCTTTTCTGGTTTGAATCGTACCTAACTGGCAGAAATATGTCTCTCAAAATCGGTGACCACATTTCTTTACCCTTTTCTGTTTGATCCGGAGTTCCTCAGGGAAGTCATCTTGGACCATTTCTATTCTTGCTGTACATGAACTATGTCAACTTCATTCTAACGTGCCCTGAACTATCCTACGCTGATGACTTGGAGTTGTATTACACGATAAAACAACCGAAGGATGCATTATTCCTTGGACAGCAACTGGAAGCCTTCGCTGAAGGCCCGGGGTCCTGCTCGATACCAAACTGAACTTCAAAAATCATGCTGCTTAAATCGTTACGAAAGCCTCACCGCAGCTAGGATTCCTATTTCGCTTTGCCAAGAATTTCAAAACGTTCACTGCCTAAAAGCTCTATAATGTCCAATTCTTCGGCCGTTATTGGAATATGCGTTTGTAGTCTGCGCATCCTTTGTACAATCAGGATGGAAGAAAGTTGTTCAACGCAGATTAGTCCGCTTCGCTTTACGCCATCTTAGGTGCCACGAAATGTGTTGCTTGCTGTTTAAATTAGAACTGCTGGAGGATAGACGCAGCTTGGCCGTTTCATAGGTGACCTTTTTCAGAGCAATATTGATTGCTGTTTTGCTACTTAGCATTTTGAACAACAACATACGCCGCCGCAACTTGCGATTGCTCCTGTTCCCGAGAATCTTTCTGGCAAGGACTGATTATGGCCGTCGTGAACCAATGCGTAACATGTCTGATGTGTTTATCAGCTGATACCATGTTTTCAATTTTAACGTGTCTCGCGGAGCGAACAAACATAGTTTCAACCGTGTTTTGTGTTAGTTTTAGCTGTTGTTATTAGTGAGGTCATTGGGATAAACATATTATCTGTTGACCAAAATAAATTCATAAATTAATAAATAAGCTTGAAAAGTATCTTGACAAGGAAAGACCAGAAAATATTTCCTCCTGAAAATGTTACTTATGATTAACGAAACGTCGGATAGTAAAATAACAAAACGTTTCAATTTTACACTACACTTTTATTTCGCTTCACTTTTTAAAAATTTAACTTAAAAAGTGAAGTGAAATAACAGTGTAGTGTGAAATTGTGGAGATTCTGTCAACAGCTCGTGTAAGAAATAATGAAAACGTTTCACTTTTATGAGACTGCTCAGCTGAAATCAAGCCAACGCAATTAAGCAAAATCGGCCTCGTGAATTAGGCGAAATCGGCATTAAAAATTGAAATTAATGGTCTTAATCAATTTAGGATTCGTGCCGATTACAATGTATCAAAGGTAAAGCTACATATCTTAATTTTAGTAAGTATATTCTGAAGAACATAACATTGAGTTATTTAACAATCCTAGGAAAAAGAATTTGAAAATAACTGACGATAAAAACCCATTTTTGGATAACCTGAATTTATTGAAGCGTAAGAAGAAAAGATGAATAAAGAGAAGAGAAAATGAAGATAAATATACTGTCAGTTTTGTCAAAATATTGGTTATATCAAACGATAATAGAACAGTTTGAGCAATTTTATATTGGTTAATGTTGTACACACGAATTTCCACTTAGGTAATAAACGGCTAAACGATTATTGTAGATGACACCAAAATTTTTTTATTAGTCATCGCTGCCGTTCAACAGTAAATTGTTTACAGATTGAAATTTTACGCAGAAATTCACAATTAAGACTTCCGGAGAAAAAAAATAAATTGATTAATTTGACCGATACAGTCTAACTGCATGCGTGAACATCGATACAGTCGAAAGTGTGTTTGGACTGTACATTCAATAATGAAGCTGTTTATTTTCTGAACAAAGGTTGATAAAACGCTGATCAAGTTTTAATGAGAGCATTACAAGTCAACCTAAAATGAATGTATCGTTATCCAGCCTGGGTGCTTCTGAAAATCCCAGTAATTTTCCAATAACTATTCAATTTGAACTGGAAGTCACTTCTAGACTATATCGAAGTCGAAGTCCCCGTTGCAAAGTGTGTTTGTTGTGACAAATTGTACACAATTCGCGATGTTTGCCCAGTTCACTCGAACCAAGTCAAACGCAGCTGGAATACGCAAATAGCGAGTCCACATCCACTAGAGCTGGCCGAATGTCGCTAGCAGATGATGACAACTAACGGACAACTGTGCGCCTTTCCATCATCATCGCCATCGTCGTATTGTGGGTTTTTTTGAATGTATAATTTTCAAGATCACATAGTGGGGTGTCAGTTTCCTTTTTTCCACTTCGGTAAAAAAATCACGTTTATATTTACCGTTTCCGACTTTTTCGTGTTGTCCACTATTGTTGGGAATGGGATTACCGTAACCTAAGCAGACGTAAGGGAGAGAGAGTGCGACCAAACCGGGCCGGAATAAGACGGAAACAAACACTGACAGATAAGCGCTGGCCAGCGAAGTGTGACCGAGTGATAAGCTGACTTGTGTATAATTATACAGGCAGTTTTTTGTGGGATTGTTTTAGAAACCTTCTTCCGGAATAATAACCTGGATAATAGTGGCAACATGTCATGCGAAGCGTATTTGTTGCGGACAGGAAGCAAAATAAAAATAAATCATTATGATAATGTTTTTCATTCATAACCCGCGAAATTGGTTGGAATTTTTTTTATTCTTTACGGGCAAATAAACTTCCTCAGTCAATTTTGAATTCCCGCGCTGATTTTCTGCTATACTTTTTAGGTCGAGATGCTCCCAATTTTCATTTCTCCATAAAACACACAACCAGCCGGAGTGCGCCAAGCGGTTAGGCAGTTAGCAAAACACAAATTTGAATTTATGACAGCTAAATGGGGCAAACTTCATCAGGTTGTTTCCCCGGACAGAGCAAAATTTAGCGGCTTTACTCTTAACCAAACAAGCACTCTTTTGGAGATGGTCCCACTACTGGTGGTGAAGTGTGAAAAGTGGCAAATTGCGCTCCGGGGAATATATTTTTAACGCATTTCGGCTCACAAAAGCGCGCAGATAAACATCGGTTCGGAAGTTTTTACACCTTCAGGAATAGGTTGACTCCGTCTGGTTCGGCGACTGATTTTTTTTCTCTCAACAAGTTATTCCGGTACACGCAATGGCGGCCAAAGTAGCTGACGGCGACCTTGTCATTGGCGTGGTCGTGGCCGTGGTCGATTTTTTTTGCTGCCAGACCGTACAGTAGCTGCATGTGTATATGGGATTATTGATTTTTAATCTTTAGGGCCTGTACGGTTCTACGATAATGGCTCAACGGTTGGTAATGCTGCCGTCATCCAACGCGGGTCAGTAGGTGGAAAATAAATGGGACTGAAAATGAGTTTCCCTTGTTTCACGTACGAACAGGGTGGTCAAAAGTTGGTGTTTATATAAGTAATTCTACGAATAAGCTAGTTGATCACCCTGTGCAGTACTATGCATTCCGTCAAATGCTTCCGAGTGCAACATCGAGAACTGAATTTTAATGTTACTTAGATTAGCATTATGCAGTGCTCTTTGACAATCGAACAATCGGCCATTGTGCCCACTTTCCACATATTATTAGTGCTCTGAAAATTCCAACCAATCCCACTGTAAACTAAGCTCTTTTTTATCCCCTCTATGACACTGCTGTGTGCAATATTGGACTCCCGTGGTGAACACGGGAGACACACCAGCCAGTGTGGGGCTGCACTCGAGCTGAGTCGCTTGCCATTTACCAAGTATTTCCTCCCACATAGAGTGCATTTTTTTTTCTCTGATAGCCGGTAGCCATAAATCAACTAATTGTATACTACGTTAAGAATTTCGAGGAAATTCGTCATTTTGAGAAATTAATTAGCCGCCTCTCTTGACAATAGACGCCCTATTCCAGCTACTGAATATGAGACAATTTGATTTATTATCACCTACGAATGTTACGCTGAGCTTGCTACCTACTTGTTGATCTTTCAGGATCATTGCCACTAAACCGAGCGACAAGTGATTTTATTCCATTAAGTTGTTCAGCCAAGTATGGCATTGCACCAAAGGTTAATGGACGTTATGGTTGATCCGAAGGCACAGAGTTTGCACTTGACACACACAGGCGGCATGTCAAAAGAAGTTATTTTTTTAGATACAACCCATACTGTTGTGTTGCATACTGAACATCTGAAGACCATTCACGCAGTCTATAGTGAAGATATACGTTCTGTGTAGGCCCCGCATACACATGCGCACCCATCGCTAAATTGGCACAGAGATTAAACGATTACACTCTGGAAACACGATTGAGACAATTTATCGCGATGATGACAACGCGATGACCAGCCGGCGAAAGTAAACCAATGGAGCTTTACAACCCGTGGATGGCCCGAACTGCAGCCTGTGGTGGTTTAATAGCACAAACGAAGGTAATAAAATTATCCTGTTGGCGATGATTTATTTTGACACACGCGGATTGATTGAGTGGAATGCGTGTTTTATTGAGGGGGATTGTAACATATTAAAAACAAATGCAATTAGGGAAATCATGATATTGAACAGATATATTAGTTTTTCCTTTTTTGTATTAGCTAAATGTATGAAATTTTTGTGTATATTGAGGGTATGCAAAATTTGTTTATACTTTAATTAATTTAGCTTATCGCATCTTCGTACTATTCTAATAATGCAGTCAAAAACTTTTTTCATATTTTAAATTTGACGGCCGACAGATTCTGATTGTCAGCACCCTCGTTTGTGTGTTGCCAAAATATGGTAGCTTTTCGCTGGAGGAAGTACCGGCCAACGTAGCTATCGTTGAAACTGCCGCTACACTGCACAAAGGCGTTACTAGAGGAAGTAGTGCCACTGCACCTACCGCTGACGCTGCTACTGCCGAAAAAAAAAAACTAAAATTGGCATGTCGATATTTTTGATGTTTCATATTTTTCCGATGTTTTCCTACAATCTTAACGACGCTTTCCCAAAGTTTCATGAGAATCGGTTGGTATACCGATTTTTGTAGCACTTTGAATGTTGGTTTGTCAGGCAATTTCGATAATTCTCATATTCGGCAATCGCCATTTTAAGCTTAATTCCAAATACCTGTAACTCCCTAAATTTTAGTCCGATTTTTAATCGACAAATCTCATTTTGAAGAGAAATTTATGTAATTATTCGAATTCAAAACAAATTTCCGGAAGGCCAATAAACATGTATTTTAGAACTCATGCCGTACAGTCTTGTGAAGCTGGCCGTACAGTTTGGAACGATCGTATAACCAACAGCCTATGGAAAATTTACCGTACTTTTTGAAGTCTCGGGTCCCGGTTTGCACATCGTTGCTCCAAGGGCCGAATAATGGTTAATCCCAAATCTGGTTAATGGAAAAAACATAACGATCGTACTTTGACGTAATGTTTCTTATTTTTTCTTGAAAGGTCTTTTAATTACTTTCAAATTGCCATTAAAAGATTTTAAATCGGTCTGACGGCTTAAAAGTTACAAATTTTTAGAAAAAGGTTGTCTATTTTTGGACAACCTCAATTCAAAAAGGAGCACTCTAAGATCCGAAAAAAAATACAGGTCTTAGGTTTTTCGATAAAGAACAAGTATACCAGTATTGAGCATGATCTGAACAAAAAAAATCTAATAATAAGAAAGGTCTAACGGTATTTCAGGTGAATAACATGTTCTGGCAATGAGTTCATCATCCCGAAATTGGCATTATATGTCTTTTTCAATAATTTTAGAAAGACCTTAAGGGTTTTCCGACTTTTGTTCAAAGACTGTGTGCTGGTATCTTCGCTGCAGCCACCGCTACTGGTACTCTAAAATCAGGGGCGACTCGTGGCTTCTGAACCTACCTGTTCAACTACAAATTCTGAAAATCGCAGTTTGAGGAAGTAATCACCATCAGAATGTCCGTATGATCACGCAAGTCATTCTATTTGTATTATTTGAAAGTGAAACTAAAAACAAATAAAATACAAATATAAATCTGCATTTGAAATATATTTTTTGCCTGGCATCCCCTTATGCAATGCACAGGTTGCACCTATGGACGAGTCGCCCCTGTCTAAAATGTAAATTATCACTCGCGCTCATTGTTTTTCGCAGGTCGAGAGCTAGTGCTAGTAGCCAACCACTAGTTAACTGATGGGTTTGAGTAGAAGCAATCTCTTATATAGCCAAAAAAGTACATTACCGGCTGACTAGATATAATATTCTGTCGACCGTGTTAGGGGAAGCAATCATAAAGTGACCCAATCGGCGTTTTAACAAGGCTTGACAATTTGCAATATTACAATAGTTCGAATAAGCAAACTATAATTTTCTGCATTTGAGCGGGTGCTTTTCCAATTGATTACTGCTAGAACGAAGAAAATTCATCGCTTCTATGTGGACAATTTTCGTAAAGCTCTCGATATTTTTGAATTTTGAATTTGTACTCTTAAATATGTTGCCGTAAAACGTAATTCTACGTCAAAATCGACATTTGTTTTCATTGCATTTGCACGTTTTACGGTGAAAACAGCAGAACTGTTGTGCACACAAGCTCTCATGCAAAGTTGTGCGATTCGAAAAGCAGTGTTTCCGATTCAGAAAAGTTAAAAACATTGAATATATCAAACATGTTAAAATATATAAGAAAATGAAGAATAAATAAAAACAGAAAAAAATCACAAATGTCCAAAGTGGTATACCCAACGCAAACGAGCAAATTTTGTTACAGCTACGCGCTTGTTTGTATTGTTGCATTGGAATATACAACCAAGAGCCGCAATGCATGTGTTGCGAGACTTCACCCGCTGAATTTGTATTGATGCAGCGATCTGGTTCATTTCCGTCTCCTTCATTCCCACATACGCAGAATCCCTCATGTAGTTTCCTTGTACAAATATCTGATAAGAAACATCACTGTTTAGTTCCTCACTCTGTACTTTAAAGTGAAGATATGTAATACCGTGTGACCAGAGTTGGCGGAGATGTGAATATGGATTTGCTACATAGAAGGGTACGAGTTTTGTATAATAAAACAAGTCCAAATGAGTTTTCATGAAGCGATGAGTGTGTTTTCAACATGACTTGCACTGCCCATAAAAGCATAAGAGTCCCATATGGAAATGCTCACAATTGAGAAAATTGCAAATGAAGTTCTAATTTTGAATTTATAATAAAATAATTATGATTTAACTAAAAGTATATTTTATTCAACTGTATGTTCATGAGGTGGAACATTGTATATTTCCATGAGTTCTAAGAACTTTTGCATGAATTCCAGGCTTGGAAATAAATGATGGGACTCGTTTGCCTTTATTTCCTCTCTATACACAAAAAATAAAAGCATATCAGTCTCCACGCATTTTAAGACGGCCAAGGTATTTATCAATATTCCTTATTGTGTCTGTCATGTGAACAGTTTATTTCTCTCCAACATTTTACGAATTGCAATACAGCGATTTGGTTTCAACGGATAGCAACATAAATCAATGCATGTTTTTATCTCAGAGCAATCACAGCTGATAGACGAAAGCTCGTTCTACACAGAGTCTACAATGAAATTCCTAAAAAAGCCCACAAGAAATTTATGCAGACTGTTAGGTCACACTCCTGATCACTTTACTTTCACACATCCCAGATATTGAGAAGGATTTCTGGAAACAGTTTCCATACAAACTTCACTTTATCTTTCGATTTTTTTTCGAAAATAGATATGAGTTTTGATCAGTTCTTTGTCTCTAGCTTATTTTTAATAGAACTTTGCAAACATAAACTGTGTTTTAAATGATTCAAGTCAATGATATTTTGATGTGAACACTTTTCTTTTAACTGATGACAAATGTGAAATGTTGTATTTAAAGTTATTTGAATATATACTTAGGATGGGACTCGTATGCCTTTATTTTTAATATGGGACAGGCAAGGTTTGGTATTTTTCCAGTAATTTTCAGAACAAACTTTAAAATTTCATCAAGCCATATGAAAACTTGAACAAAATTAGATACATTGACGGAATAAACTTGAATTTGCCTAAAAGTCATATGGGACTCTTATGCTTTTATGGGCAGTGCAGCCGCTTGCAAGAAAGCGCATGTTTCTGTCTTTTCCCTAACGCAGTTTACTGATTGTGATGTAATTTTAAAAAACATACGAGAAAGTCTCTGTAATTATCAACGTTGTATGAGGGAGAAAAAAGTATACCTGGCAGCTTTTGTCATATTTTTTCTCTAGTCCGAACTCGTATGACGAACAAACTAACACCCGCACACTGAATGAATTGGAGATGGAAGGAACTAATAACATGTGCAAAATATGCGACAGTATGTGTTGTTTGTTGACTGGAGATGAATTTTATTGCTTTTAAAGTAATAATCATTATAAAAAGGAAAACCTTTTTTGTTATCGCTTCAAAGGAATAAGTACTCGTGATTTCGTAACAAATGCATAACATATGACAGTATGTGTTGTTACTTGACTGGAGAAGAATATTATTACCTTCAAGTAACAAAGCTATTACAAAAGGCAGAATTTTTAGTTATTGCTTTTGAAGTAACAAGGAAAAGTTTTGCGTGTGTAAATATCATCAGAATGTCGTAAATGTCATACGATTCGTCTTCGAAGGCTATCTACGAATCAAGCCATTTTCTAATGTTTACATATGAGCACTGCTGGTTAGGCAGACCATGTGGCATCGAACGGAATAAATAATAATCGGATGGCGTAATATCTGGGGATTATGGCAGGTAAGATAGAACTTCCCATTTAAGCGTAAATACTACCGACTTCAGCAGTATGAGACCGAGCGTTGTCATGAGTAGAAGTAGAACCACTTTTTCATATCTTTGCTTATATTGTGGCCGTTTTCTGTGCAGTGTTCGGCTTAACCGCATCAATTGAAATCGATACCGTTCCCTAGTGATAGTTTTGTTCGGCTTCCAAAGCTCATTAAAAACACCGAGCCGATTTCACCAAATCTCCGCGGCGTGTATATTCGGCCGAGCTGACGATGTAGTAGCATGTTCGGGCAAATCCCCATTTTTCGTCACTCATCACGATGCGATGAAGAAAACGCTTTCTTTTTTGCAGCTGGAACAGTTACTCACAAACGAAAAAACGACACTCAATGTGCCTTGGCTTCAAATCTCAATGAACTCCTTGCTTTTGAATCGTTTCCAAAGCACGCAATCGTTGGGAAATGTCTTTACGGCTAGATCCGAATAGCGAAGCAAGCTGTTCCTGCGTTTGGCATGGATCCTCATGGAGCAATTCCTCCAATTCAGTGTTTTCGAAAGTTTTTAACGCGGATAGTCCGGTTCATCGAAATTGCCGTCTTTAAAGCGATGAAACCAAACAAGGCACGTTGGTTCACTTAGACCAGTATTTCAATAAACTTTTTTTCAACTCTTTATGCGCTTTAGTCGCCGTTTTCTTTGAATGAAATAAGAAGAGTGACACTTTCCGCAAATGACACATCTAAAAATATATCTCAAAGTGATTCATCACGTTTTAGATGTGTCAAAATCGATCATCACTTTCTACTAGTGCCATCAGCTGGCAAGTACCGAGAACCAGCGTTGCTAAACGAGCGAGAAGCAAAACATATCCACTCCTTTCTGCTCGAGACTGAGATGTGTGCTACGCTTCTCCAGTCGTTCGCACACACACTTTCGAGAAACTCTTTATTATCCATGCATTTGCCAGAGCAGCAGCCAGCATACAGCCGCTCGCGAATTCTCTTTTGCTTTTTTACTCACGCCAAATACGCGAGTACTCGAATAAGAGTACTTGACTAGGAGTGCTTGAAAAAATGTGCCCGAAAACGAAAATGCTTCGTTCACCGACTCACGCATGCGGCTTGTCCATCGCTAAACTGATGCCAAGCAGTTTTGCATCGTGCACCGACGAGCGAAAGTGGGGTGATAAATCTATATAGAATCGCATGCTTGAACGTGTATGATATTCGACCACCTACTCGCAGTGATGCCACAATTTCAACTGTATTTCGAATCTCAGAAAATCACCTTGGTGGTATTTCAATCTGTATAAATATCTGCATATGTACTGGACATATCCCTTAAAATAAAAAACACAATTATGCACACGTTTATGCGTAACATATAAATATAATGAAACCTCCAATACGCTCAATAGCATTTGAGTTCTTTTTCGATTTTCAACTATATCGAAAAGTTTGTTTCGCGATCCACGAAAATCAAAAAAAAAAAATCTGTATAGTTCTGTACTATTTCCAGAAAATCTGTAATCTGTATATACAGATATCTGTATAAAAAATACGCAAAAATCTGTATAAGTACTGAAAAATCTGTATATGTGGCATCCCTGCCTACCCATCGAAATATTTTTTTCGCCACTCCGCTTTGTCGTACCTTGTCACTCCGTATCGTCATAATGCGTCTTGACGGTTGTGCTCGCGAGAAAGGGAGGTACACGCGAGTGGGAAAGTACGCAAGCGAGAGTGCGTGTCGGCCTATGAGAAAACTCGCAAGCATCAACGCTCGGTAGTGTGAAATGAAAAAAGGAAAAGAGAATGAGAAACAGTACGACAGGAGTATCTCTAGTGTGAGATTTCGGTAGCGGCGAGAACGCCACTTGGAGTATCGCATGCTTTTTGCGAGCGAGTTTAACAACGCTGCCGAGAACTTGATTGCGTACGAGCTCAAAATTTCTCAACACCAATATCAAAAGATTCTCAACACCAATATTTTAAAGGTAAGTGGTCCCCCAAATTTCTGGTATAATAATTGATACTTCTGTGGAACTGGACCGATGGAGCTCTTTGGAATGGCTCGAAAAGAAGACAATCAAATTCTTCCCGTGATGGATGAAGCAGCACTCAGCCTCGCAATATTTTCGCTATAGCGTGTTGCATATTGCTCCTAGTTATGCGGCTGGAAAACTGAATGCAGATTCTTATATAACCCGAAGATTGGATTCCCGCTTAATGAGGTTTAATATTCTGTCAACCGTTCTAGCGAAAGTAGCACAGCTCCGATTGGTTGAAATTTGCGTTTCTACAAGGCTTGACAATTTTAACAAAAATTTAGATCTATATGCAAAATCGAATTTCTAGAATCAATATTTTTAAACTGTCCAATGGCGGTGTCAAATGTAAAATCGGTGGTTGTGAGCTTGCTCAAAAATTCGTTTTCCTGCTAAAATCCAAGATGACGGTGAGATCCAAGATGGTGACCAGCATTTTTTTCTGCTTCCAATGAAAACTCTATTATTCCCCTTAAAAACGACGTGCTGTTTGTATAGGGTTTAATGACAAGTTCAGGAGAAATATATCAATAAAAAGATCGAAAATTGCTTAGAATACAACTTTTTTTAAAAACACTTGCTAATATTTATGGAAAGAATAAAAATTGAGCATTCTTCCCGACCCAGTATCATTCCGACGTAAGAGATTAATTGCCGTTGTGAGTAATCATCTAATCTAGAAAGATTGTCTCCCATCCTGCTCGGTTTCAATGGTAAATTGTAAACGTTGTTCTTGGCGGTTGAACACCTCTAGCACTGTTTCAATACAACTTTTTTGGGATTGGGGTCGTCGACATATTTACGCAAGAAAGGGACGTTAACTTACTTCAATTGTTGAAGAAAGAAAACATTCTGTTTTAATTTTATTGTTTCATAGGAGTCAATGAAATCGAATCAAAAATCGAAAAAGTTTACGCATGTTTATTATAGAATATCATAGTTATTATTTTTGAATATGCTCTATAAAGCTTTTGCAAGAGCAAACTTGAATTGTTACTTGGAACAAATTGTAAAACACGTTAGCTGTTTTTTTTTCGTGTAGTGTAGTAGCAGGATGAAAAAAAACTTTTTCGATTAAAAAGATAGATTTAGCTTAAGTTCTGTATTAACTATTCGTTTGAAAATTCATAAAATGGAATCCAACATACTTTCAATACGTCATAGAATATTTGCGCAGAAATAACTGCTAATGCCCAGTATTGTTTGACAACATTATAGGCTCAAGTGCGATCGATAGACGTTCTCCATCCTGTCACTAATCTCCCAGCTCAAAAGCTAACTCATATCTCTGTCTCGATTTTTATAGCAAAAATTCACCTGTGTTCGTTCACTCGGAATGGGTTTGATTTTGTTTTACCCATACCTGCGCTTCTTGAAACCGCATTCGATATCGTCACGTATTCAGAACAACACATCGCGCATCGCTCGTCGCTCGTTTGGCTGTGTTGAACCGCATAACAGATAACGTCACGAGGTTCGTTTCGGGTTTTCTTGCAGCAACCACTCAGAAACGTCAAACCGTCCCGGTGTTCGTTCACCTTCAGCCTGCGAGCGACGGTCGGAGCTTAAGCCAGGTAACGGAAAAAAAAACACGATGAATCATCCTGGCCTGATTGTCTCACCTTATGCGCCTTAAACGTGATTTTGAAATAAGCTTCGCCAGCAGCAAATGTCGTCACGGCCGGTGAAGGTTGTCCCGTACGGTTTGCTGGACTGGTACCGGTAATAACCGCGTAAACGCATTGTCATAGGTTTTTAGTTGGTAGTTTACAAACAGCAAACGCAACTCATTTCGCCTACGTGATAACGTGCGCAGTTCAGTTCGCCTTGAAGATTATGCGTTTCATATCAACAAAACAAAAAAGGGCGACTTGTCTCAAACCGGTCTATTATCAGGGTTTATGTCTGTCCTCAAGTGAAACATAATGCATAATGCAGTACGTACACACATGTGCGAACATTCCTTTGCTCGGAGCATGGAATGTAAACGTATGCTTTATATCAGTGATTTATCCAGCGCTTGGAACCGTGAATAACTTAATTCTGGTGAAAGATTTGCCAATGCAAAGAAAACATACGATTGCCGAAGAACTTCAGTGACACCAGGGAGGAATTGTTTACATTTTCAATAGCTTTCGCACGCTACGCCGGGCTTTGTCAATATCCGGTTATTTACCACTCATACGTTGTTGAATGGCCATGTATGAATAACAGTGATGGACGTTCGAATGGCGACCGTGCAAAGAGCAACCTATCTACTTCGGCTCAGGTGATAAAACGTTAGAAAGCGCTACAAACAGCCATAAAATTGCTGTTTAATTTAAGTTTAGTTACTGACCGGAGATTCGTTAGGACAAAAACCACAGCCTCTGGGATACGTACATCAACCAATCAAGCAAAGTTCTACAATTAACATTGGTAGGGTCGAAATCAATACCTCTCATTTGGCTTTTTATGCCAGAAACGTACGCAAAGTTCTATTTCAATTAAAGATGTTGAATCGATTCAGCATTGTTTGTATGTTTCCATGCATTACTTCCTTTGTAGAAGGTTCCCAGCCAAACAATTTGTTTCAATAAATCCTAGTGTGCACGATCAAATATTTGTCCTTTCCACGGTATCCGCTTAAGGAATGTTTACCAGTGGGGCTTTCCCGTGCAGGCTGCGTGAAAGTGGTTTCACACATTTAGAAATAAGACACACATACAGGAAATGCGGGGAGCGCAACCGAGTGACGCACCAACCGGTATTCTGCATTTATTAACAAACTGTAAGTTCAAATAGTTCGGTGACAATTCATTCAATTGCTCTCTGTGCAGTGCCGCGTTGTATCGTGGTCGCATACACCCAAGCATCAATTAGTGTTCCGAGAGCGTGACATTCGAATGATATGATATAATATCGAATGAATGCACTTTGGGAGTAGACTCTAGAGGCTTTGCAGTAAAATGTCGGAAATCATAGCTTCAATTCTACAGTTTCTTCTGAACTTCTTGGATCTATCATGAACATGTAAGATGAGTGAGGTTATGCTTCGTTGAATTTAAAATTAACGCTTCATTACACAGTCTTCATGCTTGTGCTAATTGAATGAGTGCGACTTGTGTGCGCACTACACCGCCCTGAAACCGTTGTTCACCTTGTAGCAATGTGTGTGTGCCTCAGTGGGTGACAATCAGAAGGCACTTCTACGTCAATCCATGTACCGGCGCCCTCGAGAACAAGTGATATTATATTACCACTTGTATGCATCTTGATAGGTCATCTTACATAGGTTAGGTTGGAAAATGTTTCCTCAATGCGTTCTACTTAGCAATCAGGCTAATCTGCTTGCAAGATGACGAGGGAAAAACATTCGCCCAAAAAAAAATCTGTTGATTTTATCGTCAGTAATATAGCATTAGGGGCCATCCACATACCACGTGGACAGCTTTGGGGGGGGGGGGGGGTTGGCTAATGTCCACGGTCCATACAACTTTTTTAGAATTTATATGGGCAGTTGTCCACGGAGGGGAAGGGGGGGGGGTTCAAAATCGTTATAAATCTGTCCACGTGGTATGTGGATGGCCCCTTAGCTAGATGGCCATATTGCTAATTACATCGGAATGACTCTCTAATTTGCGCCACTTAGTATATCCAAAACACACGGCTTGGAGACCGGGTCCAGGGAACTCCGCTACAGTTATTTACTGAAAGCGTGCTGACGGCTTTCGGGAATAAACAGCCATAAACTAGGTGCGGTTGTGATTTGCGTTTTCGCGCTGCACCAAACGCACACACTTCGGTTGTTTACATTATTATTGTTCCACCGACGGAGTGTTTCGCAAGTAGGCCATGTATATACAGTACACGTTCCTTCCCTCACGCATCTGGGTGCTGGATTGTCGAACTCTCAGCGTCAGTTATAATTTCCTCGAATCAATCGAGCAAAACTTCAATCGAATCAAACCCATATCGTGTATATTTATTACCAGATATGAACTGTCCACTTTGGTAAGTGTGGCCGTGAGTATTCATGCGGACCGGTTTGACGTCATCTATGAGTCAAGATTGGCCTGCTCAATTCAAGGGGTCTGCTGAGAAATAGCTTCTTCAAATTTCGCGAGTCTGTTACTGAGTATGGCGCGTATCTATGGTTCAATACACACATGCACAGAGTGATGATCATCTATTGAGCGATGACTCGATTCTCGATCTGCAGCAGAAGTGGAATTCTGTTACTCATTTCCAGTGTCTTACCCACTGCTTACGAACGCTTACAATCATCGGCGTTTAGGAAAGCACTTTGCAATAAAATTTATTCCTTTACTGTAGTAGCTACTCTCAAAACTGTGTGCGATCGCGCTGTTGTGTGCGGTTGTAAATCAATGTCTGGCTTAATTTGTTTCAGTTACTTTGGTCAATAACGTTTATGGAGCCAGATTTTGCTGCTGATATATTTTTAACAGACACTTGATAAAGAAAGAAGGGGTGATGGAAATTTTAAAAGCTTTTTAGATAGATTTTTATGCAAACCAGACTGGTGTATATCATTAGACAGCAAAATATGTATTAAACATGAATTCTCGTCGAAACCGTCTCAATGAAGACCCGAGGTCTTTCAAAAAGGATATTTTTGTGTCCTGATGAAAAAAATGACAAAGAAAAAAAACACTGGTTAGTTCATAATGATCGGGCACCAAGGGGTTTCCAAAAAAAGTTGTATTCTGAGCAATTCTTGATCTTTTCGTAAAAAAGAATGAATGAGAGTTTTTACTGGAAGTAAAAAAAATGCTGGCCACCATTTTGAATCTCACCGCCATCTCGGATTTTAACAGAAAAACGTATTTTCGAGCAAGCTCGCAACCACAGATTTTACATTTGACACCGTCATTAAAAAACTTAGAAAAAAATGCTTCTGGATACATTTAGAAAACTGGGAGATTTTGAATAGTGATCTGAATCTTTTTTAAAAATCGTCAAGCTTTGTTGAAACGCAGATTTCAACCAATCGGAGCTGAGCTGCTTTCGCTAACACGATTGACAGACTAATGAACCTAATTAAGCGGAAATCCACTTTTCGGGTTACCGTGAATGGGGTGAAATTGTTCAGTGGGGTGAAATCGATCACCTGAAAATTCGTGATAAAAAATACTAATCAAAAGATATTGCTCTTACAACACTAGGCAATGTTAACGTGTCCTTAAACGCAACTTTTGCATGATTCACATCCTGTCAAAGTTAACCCTTGCATGCCCGGTGCAATTTTTCATATTTTCGAAAAATTCTTCTTACTGACCATGAGCATGAGCATGAGCATGATTGACCGCCCGCGGTTGCTACTCCGTTATTGCCAGATCAGCTGTAATTACACAGAGAACCAATAGATGATGCTTGGGATTAACATTCATCCTCAATGTGTAAAAACTGAAGACCTTAATCTTTATATTAGGCAATACCAGCGCCGGCCGCATCCGAATGCAGGTCAAAGAAGGAGTGTGTATAGGAATATGTTGACGTGATACTCGCTTTATTGGAAGCCGAGAACACCTCTGCACTTCCACGAGAAATCACTGGGATGTTGGAGAAAATGGTAAGGTTTGCAGCAGATTTCGTTTTGGTAAACGATGCGCTGAGTTCTAATACCGGGTTCATAATAACAAATATCGCGCGTACGAGTTCATTATATCTTTAACGGAAATCATAACGCAATCCGAACTCATTCCGGTTGATGATGTAACACCGCAAAAATAATGCGCACGCAAGGATACCGGACCTATAACCTAATCAAGACAGACTCAAATATTCGAAAATCTGTTTATGAAGTTATTATGTAACTACCGAAACGTATCTCTCATTGATTTATCTCAGCTGACTACACAATGTTACGAAGCAACCAGATATGCATTAACCGAAAACAAGAAAAAAGTAAATATATAAGCCCTCAACACATACTGCAAGCAGTCAGCAAGAGAACTTCAAAAACGGCCTATTTGCTTGGCCATCGCCGTTTGAAACGAACGAAAAAAGAAAGAAAAAGAAGGATGTGTGCGTTGACAGACGAGTCGCGTATAATCCTGATATTAATTGCAAATAATTGCGATATTTGGTGGCGATTAATTACGATGTTTTGTCGCGATTATTTATTTACGATATTTATCGAACGAACGGAACCTACTCCGAATCACTGCGTGCTGAAATAGAACCTACGGGTGGACAGTCTGCGAATAAATGGTTTGGTACACCTCGGCAGTCACAACACACCAAAAATCCATAGTTGAGCAAAGCTCTCCTGGGCCGAAAACGTTTACCCCGGAAAGTTATGCGCGACCGCTCTATTCCCTCTTACCGACGCATACGTGGAGACACGGTATTTTGCGTTGATTACCACTTACTTCTTGAATAATGAAGCGAAGATGAGTATGAAAAACTGGCAAAGTTTCATGCATTCATAGCTAGAAAATTTAAAAAAAGCAAATATGCATATCTAACGAGACCGAGCACTAATTAGATTCAACAAAATGCCAAAACATCGCAATCAAAATTTATTTGCCATGCTGACCGACAAGATTTCTACTTAATTAAAATAAAAATTGTCTATGTGTTTCAGTATTTACTCAAAAGCTAGAAAAATTATAAAACAAGGGCATAAAACTGCTCAAAATGAAAGCAGAGAAAATAAAACTAAAAAACTCTGCTTCCCTTTTGCCATGCAAATCAAACAAAAAACACAGGCAAAACGTCACTAACACTAATACTTATCCTTTAATTCCCGCGTCCTCTCTGAACCATCATGCTAGTGCGAGAAAGTGCCGCACGCAAGAGCAACGGTCATCCTGCACTCGCACTTCTCTCGCTTTTCCTTGTTCACCATGCACTTACTCACACACACTTATGACAAGGCAAGGGCTAGCGGGAAACGTGCTCCGCCACCGCAAAAGAAATGCAGCTCTCACAAATTAGCCACAAAATTGCACGAATCTTTCACGGATTTCAACATTGACGTCACTCTCACTCGATAATACGAAACCGCCACATTCCGTATTAGTTTTATTTTCGAAAAATTCTTCTTACTCAGTCAAAACTCAATCAAATTTGATCAAACAAGTTTCTAAATAACAAAAAAAAGTATTGAATTTACTTGAAGTAATCTTAGTTGAGGGTTAATTACGGTAAATTTGAAGAAGTGAGTTAAGTTAGATAAAAGCTCAAAAAATGTAATTTTCAACAATTATCATTCCATACCATTAAAGAAATACTGATGAATTCGTAAGAAACTACAAAGATTTTAATTTCAGAGCTAGTCTTTGAGCTTTTGCGACAAACCGAATTGAAATCGGTCTAACAACGATCAAATAAGAGCAAATTAAGCAACAAGCAGCTTGTGAACCAAAATAAACAAATTTTAACCTGAAATATCATTATTTTCGTTTTCAAACTAGCTGTAAATGATATTTTTCAGTACAGAAATCATCATTTATCTTTAGCATATCAAAAAAAGGACATTATCAAAAGAATGTATGGATTTCAATGGTGATCAATTTCACCCCAATTTACCTCATAGTACCTTATAGAATCATCGAATTTATTTCATGAGGTAGACGATAGAAATTTCACCAATAGCCATAGAGGTTTACTGAAGCACATACTAGTTCTTGTTTTAAAATTATACTATTTCGGGAAAAATATACATGAAGCTAGGTAATTGGGAATTGTTATTAAAATTGATCAATTTCACCCCGTTCCATGGTATACACTAAGGTCGCTTTTTACGCGGGTTTTTTACGCGGCTTTTTTTGCGCGGATTCCGGATTTTACGCGTTTTTTTTACGCGGATTCCGGAATTTACGCGGATTCCGGAATTTACGTGGATTCCGGAATTTACGCGGATTCCGGAATTTACGCGGATTCCGGGATTTACGCGGTTTTTTTACGCGGATTCCGGAATTTACGCGGTATTTTTTTTTTTGCCCGGATTTCGGTTCCCCTTCACTCGGAATGCAAAATTAACGATGGTTTTTTTTACGCGGATTCCGGAATTTACGCGGTTTTTTTTACGCGGACTCCGGAATTTACGCGGTTTTTTACGCGGATTCCGGAATTTACGCGGATTCCGGAATTTACGTGGATTCCGGAATTTACGTGGATTCCGGAATTTACGCGGATTCCGGGATTTACGCGGATTCCGGAATTTACGCGGTATTTTTTTTTTTTTGCCCGGATTTCGGTTCCCCTTCACTCGGAATGCAAAATTAACGATGGTTTTTTTACGCGGATTCCGGAATTTACGTGGATTCCGGAATTTACGTGGATTCCGGAATTTACGCGGTTTTTTTACGCGGTTTCCGGAATTTACGCGGTTTTTTTACGCGGATTCCGAAATTTACGCGGTTTTTTTACGCGGATTCTGGAATTTACGCGGTTTTTTTTATGTGGCACGTATCCCCCGCGTAAAAAGCGACTTTAGTGTAGAAGAATTTGCATTCAGTTTCCCAGCCGCATAGGTGCAATATGCAACACGTAACAGCGTGATAAGTTGTTGCGTGGCTGAGTGCTACTTCATCCATCACGAGCAGAATTTGACTGTCTTCCGAACTACAACACGATACAACGTGTTATTTTGTTGCGTTTTAAACCGCTCCATCGGTCCAGTTCCACTGTTGCCAAAACTAAATGATATTCATGTTTCATATATTCGTATTCCATACGGAAAAAAATCTCTGCGTTTTGCAAAACTGAGGATACTGACATACTTGAAAAAAGGCGCGAATGGGAAGCGAGCTCATAATTCGTAGGCCGCTACTTTTCCAATTGATTTTTATTTCATTTTTTACTGGTTTTCAATTGAAAAGATATGCTTATTATTATACCAGAGCATTGAGGAAAATTTAACCTATTAACTCTATAAGTGCCCCAAACAGTAAAATTTTGCATATTTTTTTCAATACTAATTGTTTTTTCAGTACTATAATATACTGAACTCAAAACTTTCATCATCATTCATTATTAAGAATGTGAATACGAGCCTTAAATTTTCACTTTTCAATCGAGTAAATCTCTTTATTGAGTGATGCATTTCGCCTCAAATCGTCTTGAGGATTGGCAACACCCTCTCCGACTTGGTTGATACGTTTTGGGTGTGAAGCTATCACCTAATTAAACATCTCTGCATACTTATTTAGGGCGAAACTTTTATTGTCATTTTTTTGTGAAACAATATAATTCAAAAACGGTGAATTTTACAAAAAAAGTGTTCTATGAGTAACTTTCAGGAAATTGTTTGAATTTTCATAAAAAATATGGATAAAATTATGCACAAATTTTTTCAGTGTATCACACCTTGATAGAATGAAATATTTGTTATGTTTTGATTATTTTTGTTTTAAACAGTTGAAAACAAGTAATATTCAATGCCTTATTTCAATATATTATGTGTATGCATGTACCTAAAGTTCATTGTTTTTGTATGCATGTACCTAAAGTTTATTGTTTGTAATTGGTGCTTACCTGTCATGAACATACCTGATGAATTTTATTTTATGCAAATAGTGTTGATGTGATGGAAAAATTCAATTTTTTTTAATTTTACTATACATATGTTTTATTTTCAAACATAATCACCTAGCATCTATTTCTTACTACTACTAAATACAGTAATTATTTTTTGGTCATCTTCTTAACTAGAATATCTTTTAGCTGCTATTTGATTATTACTTAAAGGTACAAAACTATGAAATTTATTTGTTCCACGTATAGGTTTTACTTGACTGAATAGTTTTTCTAATTCCTCTGACCTTTTTGTGTGTTGTTCTTTGCATATGTAGCAGAAATTTAATTTAGTTATAGGGTAAGAAACGCCTTAAGCAGTGGCGCCTATTTTAATCAGTCGAAGAGGCGCATTTCGTTTCGAGCAACTCGAATAAAACTCAATGATCGCTGGAGGGCGTTATGTTTCGTTTTTCGTATTTTTCTCGACTCTGCGGGTTAGATGAGCCGCAGGACTAATGCCAATGACAGCTCTTTTTAAGCTTAAAGCATAACTGGCAGTATGTGACATACTCGAAAACAGCTAAAATCGCTCGAATCGAGCTGCGCAATGCCACCCCAGGCCTGAAGCTCTCGAATTTTGTTCAATATTGACAATTTTAATGATGGAAACGAAAACTTTGATTACCATCAATCACAAAGAAATCTGTGAACAAACATCAAACGGAACAAATCAACCAAATTGCAGCCATTCAGGCGCCCCTTCGGGTGCTGAAAAAATCGCCTGCAAAACAGATGGAAATTGCTTAAAATAGGTTCGGGTGAATAGAATAGTGTTCCTCGATTGGTTAACTTTCCTGATTATTGTCAAAGTTTGCTAACTTAGTTTTACAATCTGAAAACAAGTTTTGACAGGGAAAAGATAGAGAACAGATTGATATATTTATGTTTGCATTTCACCCAACACATTTCGAGTATTTCGTCTCAATACACAGGCGGTTCCTAAAGCTGCTTAGAATATGTTCCCTACCCTACATTTGTCTGTTTGTTGAATTGCCCAGTCATAAAGTTCTCGTGGAGTTTTAATAGTATTTCCATAATCTGGGGAAAGACTTGCTCTCTTTGCCATTCGTTTGGGAGTACTTCCGATTGCGTCACAAGGACCTTTCCCATGTGATGTTGCGAAATAGTGCCACTCTGCCTCAATACCAGCTATAAGTTTGGAAGCGCTTAACTGAGTATTGAGGCACCCAGAAAGAAGAAGTCTTCAACAGGCTTGTCCGAAAGATCAAGGGCTTGTGGATGATGGCCAGTTTAGTATGGGATTTCACCGTTACGTGGCGCTGGTTTGCACGCAATTTTTCGTATTTTGATCATAATTTATCGCGACTTTCTAAAAAATTGGTGTCTTTAGTAAACTTGTTAAGAAAATAGAAGGTTTTTGGTCGATGAACAGCTGTGCAGAATTCTGCCACTATGTGGCACTCAGATTTTCTAGAAAGTTGAAGGTTTTGGTAAAGTTATTCAGAAAGACAAGGGCTTCCGCATGGTGGTGTTAGTCTGCTAGTGGTATTTTTGCACCCTTATCCTACGATTCATGAATCCCAGAAAGCTCGGTCAGTACCAACGGAAAATGTTCTTCAAGGGTATTTATCGCATGTCAACTGCAACTGTTTTCTTGCCAAGAAAATCAAGTTTTCCAAATTTTCGTAACAATTTGCCTTGCCAGACAGAAACCTGTGGTCGACTTAGCAAAAGAATACCACAATTTCTTATGCAAAATTTTAATCGCTGTGTTGCTAATTACTGCAACTTTCTGAAGAGTTCCACTGATTCATGAGATAAAGTTCCCACCAAGCTGTCCGTAAATCAAAACCTTCTGACCTACCGAACAACTTTCCTGAAGACCGTAACTCTCTAAGCGTGTTTATACGATAAAAAGTAGAAAATGAAACCGAAAACTTGATGCACACTGGCACCACGCTGTAGTAGAATTGCAAACTAAACTATCAGTCAATCAAAAGCGTTTAACTGTCTGAACAGCTTTCCTGAAGAGCACAGCTTTCTAAGTGCTTGAATTCACGAGATAAATTTAGTTCAAAATAATAATGCCGCGTAGCTGCTGAATTTTTAAACAAACTGTGCCCCAAATAAAAGCCCTTGAACTCCTAAACAATTATGCTTGAGACGGCAACTGTATAAGTGGTGAGCCCTTGAACTCCCATAACTACATGTACACTAGTGGCGTGTTGCGATTGAATTTCGAACCATATTGTTCACTGACCTTGGCCTTCTGAACAACTTTGCTGAATATCACAACCAAAAGTTCGTTTTTTTTTTCAAGTGTAACTCGAGGCAATGTTTGAAAAGTAAAGATTTTAACATATCAAACAAGAATAATAGGCGACGTACATAGAAAATATAGTACCAAAAACCAGTTCTTCCAAAACCATTTCTGTCACATAACTGTGTAATTAAAAAAATTATTTTCATGAACATTATGTCACGAATAATTCTCTGCAGCGAATTAGACATTCATGAGAATACCATGTATGTTTCAACTTAGTTGCAGTATTCCCGTGATTCCAGAGTTTAATACAGGTAAAACCCAACTACATAGACGCCCTTTCGCGTGGCACGCAACATGCAAACTAAGCCACACCAAACCGGTTGATTGCGCGAGCTTCAACCTCGGTCGACTCACTCACTATCCCTTACCGGCTTTGGTTCGTCTTGCTATTCTTATTATCTACCTGTGTTCATCCGGTCGATTGTGTGTCCCCGTACAAGCATTTATCTCCCACCGGTTGCTGATGCTTCGACGCAATAATACCAAATAAGATAACCATTACCACCGTACGGGTATTGTGTTCGTAATTACGTCACCAACTTCTAGCTGCCGAACGTTTAGTTTGAAGCATTCAAAATTAGACTTATCGTTTGGCATTTGTACAGAGCAAAATGGGTTCCCAATAATGATGCGTGACCTAAGCGGTGCTAAAACTAACCCATCGCGTGATTTTCACTGAAAATTCAAACGATGTTATTTCAACTTTGTACTCACAATAGTCGTAGGAGGTTCCGTTCTTTCCTCGCTCGCTCTGGTAGGTCACACTCGAAACACAGAATTCCGTCGACACTCTTCACCCAAAATACGTTTCCAATCACATCACGAATCTCATTCAGAAATAATATATGATATTTTTCTCCAACTTAAGCCGATTTCCAGCTTTCTTCCTCTCGACTCTGATACTGATATACGATGGGTGCGGTAGAACTCCGCTCTAATATCTGGACTTTCGTAACATCATCGCTGCCGCGATTCATTGACTTTTTGGCTGTTCTCTTATTCGCCGGAGCTACGACCCGCGACGGATGTTTTCTTCGTTCGCGATCTCTGGAAGCGTGTTTCTTTTTGGGGGTCTTACACACCGCACTGCACCCTTCTTCACCAAGCCCCCTTGTTTGTTGTTTCCGCAGGGTTCCACTGCGACGTCGGAGAATTATCAGTTCCCCTTTCCTTCACACACTTGCATATAAAGCGAATGCTATAAAATCATGAAAGATACAACACTGTGCTGACGCTGTTGGTAGACACTAGACACCCGACACTGCTAAGTGGCGCGCACTTGACGCTTGAAATCTCAACGAAACATCTACTACGGAACTGCAATCATTGAATCGCAATACTCGGAATGATTGTATGTCATGCGGAATTTTAACTTACTGCGCCCTGGCCGGGAAGCGTCTTTAAGTAAACAATTAGTATACACTTAAGCTCGAACGGCTTGTGGTGGCACTTTATAGCGAGAAACATACACACTTGTGGAATTTGCTAGGGTCTGCGATCGTTCTGACTCTCGGTGGATAGCGCAAAGGCTTTAACACGTCCACACCGGTTCACGCTTCACTCGAAACTGAACCCAACTGAACACACTCGCGACTGTCGCCTGCGACCGGTTGTGCTGTTCTATGTAGGCATTCATACTAACTACGGCAAGATGAACAACGGTTCGGTCGATCCGCCGGCTAGTAGCAGTGCGACGCGGCGGCGGCGTGATTGCGGTAAATATGCATGCATGCATGCATGCAAGTGGTAGTTGAAGGCGGTACGGATGTTCATTCTATAGACGCGCGCACGAGTGAACGCGATTTGTGAACCACAAACTCGTGTTTATTTAAAAAAAAAAATGGTCAAAATTTTTGCCGGTTGTTTAAAAATTGTTATAACAATTTCGTTTCAATTGGTGTTTGTTGAATTTTTGAGTTGGATACTAATTATAGCGTAATTGAAAAAAATCACAAAACTAAATACATTGTAATTTATTTAGTGCATTTATTAATTACTTGTCCCATAGCATAACGAATTAATGCATTAAGGAATGAATATCTGCTGTGAAAGCTTGCAAGAAAACTTGTATTCAACTGAAGATTCTTTCACAGCGGTTCCAAATCACTGTTTTAAATCAAACTTCGAATATTTTAAAATGAAAATTATTGTAGATATTACAATAAAAAGTATGATTAATGTAGGATATATCTTTTTGTTCATTGGAATGTTTCTTTTTTTTATATCATTTGCGTAGTCAGGGTGGCGACTACCGGGAATATCAGGGATTTAATTTTTCGATCAGGGAATTAAAAAAGTCATCTAATTACTTGACTTGTATGGGAAAAAATTGATGTTTGAATTTCGTTGTGCAGTAAGATTCAAAAGATTCGTATGAACAATTTTCTCATACAACACAATTAGACTTCGAAAAGTTATGCCTCAAAGCGGCCCAAGCTTACCTATTTTAACTGATAAAGTTCATGAAATGTTCATTTCGATATCAAACTGTAACTGGGATGGTTGTCGGTATCTAATTTTTTAATGTCAAATGTTTTAAAAATGCAAAAACAGCAAGAACTGATGTTATCTGAAAAATCGAAAAATTAACTTTCTGGGCTTTTTTCGAGGAAATTTTTGGGCTGGAAAACTCTCTGTTGGCCCAGCTCGGGAATTTCTAAGTCCCACGGAGTCATTTTATCAGGATAACACCAGATCCCGACGCTTCATGTATTTTTAAGACATTTGCCATTTAAAAACTCGATACCAACAACCGTCCCACAGTGGAGCACTTTGAACAATAAACCTGGTCAAAATTATTTTGAAAGTTTTCTGTCTAAAAATGTATCATGGATCGAAAATATTGTATAATTAATAGTTGTGACTGAAAGTTTTCATGGAATAATCCATCTTTGAGTGATTTGTTACTATTCAGATGATGTAGTTCAGATTCAATGGCAGTTTTTTTGTCTACAATAAATGACCGAACCATTATGAATGAAACATAGCTGAATGAAACATAACTATTATCCGTTTATTAATAAATCTGAGTACTCAAAAGAGTCTGAAGAGTCCCTAATATGAACATCATTGTCCGTGTACGAACATTTCACTCGCAACATTTGCATTGCTTCGCACGAAAAAGAATGGCGGTTTTTTTGGATTTTGGCCTAGAGCTCGTAATCAATTGATCCATTTATTACATGACACTAATTTATTACATGACAGTGGTATGTTCTCGGAAATAAGGCACCAACACTGCCGGAAGCTGAAAACTTGAAATTTTCGTCGATTTTCACAATAATGTAACTCATGAGTTCAAATTGGTTCGGATGATCTAATGCCACCAGTTTGACAAGAAATATGCAGGCTTTAATTTGCAATTGACTGTTTACATTGAAACTCTTTGATACTTAATTAACTTCATATAACATGACATATAAAAAATCTCATTGACAGCGTTTTTGTGTTTTTTAAAATGTTCCTTGGCAATATCTAGACATTTAATAAGTCTTTTAAGTTCACAGATTGATTAAACTAACCTTCTTTGACAATCTCCATAGTTGGTTTTATGATAAATCACTAAGTTGCACTTGATTGTTTTGAAAAACAGTGAACGGTACGGGAGCATCGAATGCAACAACAGACAACTAAAATTTTATCGATTCAACCAGCTGTAGCAAAGGTTAACGACACTTCGGGATGCTCATGAGCTTTCAAAAGATTCAGTAGGTATCACACTTCATAATAAGACTATGCAGAACATGGTTAATAAACTTTTGCTTTTTTGACTTTGATCAGGTTTTTACTTAAATAACCGCGGAACTTTTCAAAGGCGCGTATTACACTTAAGATGAACGCGGGACTGTCCCGCGAAATGCGGGACGTCTGGTCACTTTATACTATGAGAGAAATCGGGGAGAAATTGATCACCCTTGAAGTCCATTCAATCTATTGGAAATGTGCTTTTTTCGATATGTTCATTATAAATGATGATTTCTGAACTGAAAAATATCAATCACAGCTAGTTTGGAAACGAAAATAACAATATTTCAGGTTAAAATTTATTCATTTGATTCACGAGCTGCTTTTTGCTAAATTTGCTCTCATTTGATCATCGTTAGACCGATTTCAATTCGGTTTGTCGCACAAGCTCAAATACTAGCTCTGTAATCAAAATATTTGTGGTTTCCTGCGAATTCGTCGGTATTACTTTAATGGCATGGAATAATCATTGTTGAAAATTACATTTTTTGAGCTTTTATCAAGCTTACATCACTTCTCCAAATTTAACGTAATTACACCTTAATTAAGATTGCTTTAAGTAAATTCAATACTTTTTTTTTGTTATTTGGAAACTTGTTTGATTAAATTTGATTGAGTTTTTTTTTTCGAAAATATGGATAATTGCATTGATTTAGAATTTTTCGAAAATATGGAAAATTGCACCGGGCATTGCATTGCAAGGTTGACAACACAAGTATGTGAATCATGCAAAAGTTGCATTTTAGGACACGTAAACATTGCCTAGTGTTGTAAGATCAGTATCTTTTGATTAAAATTTTTTATCACGAATTTTCAGGAGAACAACTTCACCCCACTGACCAATTTCACCACATTTCATGGTACTTAATTTACTTTAGTCCGATGCGAAAACGAAAGAATTAATCAATGCCAAATGAGTTGAAAAAAAAAGCAAAAAATAACCGATCTTGTTCAAATTGACTGAAACTATGCACTCGTACTTGACTCAGCAAACTACGTATTTGCTCCAGGTGGAAAAATTTTCCTGAAAAGTAACTTTCCAGAAGAACTTATCCATTTTAGCATAGGCTTTTTTAAACCCTATCCCCTCGGAGGGACAGGGTTTTCCTCGATAAATGGCCTTCAAACTTTTCTTACTCAGCAACCACATGCACAATTTGCAGAAACTCTATTGTAAATTGATCTGTAAAATAATAAATAATCTGTAAAATAGCTTCATCGTTAAAAATTTCAAGTATATTTGTTAAACTGCAATTAAAGCTTAAATTTCAGTTAAAATCTCGTGGTAATGGATTAGAGCATTGTAGCACGGGAACTTTTTGTTGTACAGTAAAACTTACTGAGAATGAATAGCCTGGAAGTGATGAAACCTTGTACAAGGCTCGTAACGGTAGGCAACAGTAGTGACTTTAGTGACTAAAATATTATGAAATAGTGACTAAATTTTTTGAAAAGTATCCAAATAGGTACTAACAAATCATCAAGTAGTGCGGGCATTTTATGCTAACTACACTGGGGTCGCTTTTTTTTGTTTTTATGCATTTTTTCAAACGGGATATTTTTACAACAACGCGGATTATTTTTACTCGATTCAAAAGATCATTTGTACGCGGTATCAAATAAGTGTAGTATAAGTATATCTAATCTAATCTTTTAAATGCGGTACAACCAACCGCGTAAAAAGCGACCCCAGTGTATTACGCTTTTTTATAAAAACCAGTGGTAAGACGAGATTTTTTCTTTGGTTTCTTGCAATTGCTTCCAAATTGTTGACGCATCTTCTAACATCACCTGAGCAAGCTTCACTATCGCCATTGTCATATTCCAATGATTAAAAATGGTGATAAATTTCTTGCTAGCAATTAACAAATGACTCAATAACTTGCTCAGTAGTTTGAGTGTGTTCATAACTCGAAATATAGTAAGTCCATTTAAAGACGAAGTCACACGTTAATGTTATCAAATTTCTACCCCGAAATTTTTACCAGCAGTATTGAGATTAAAGCTATCATTGACATTTTAAAAAGTATAAAAGCACCTCGTGACGATGGGATTTTAAACATTTTAATTAAAATTCTTGAGAAATTCTCAGAAATCGTTTCAAAATGAATATTTCCCTATATTATTGAAAAACGCCAAAAATACTCGAATTTTAAATCCGGATAAGAAACCAGCTGAGGTTTCAAGTTGTTGACCAATCAATTTATGATGATACGAGCTAATGAATTTGAAGGTTATTCAACTGAAGCTGCTCTTTCATATGTAGAAAGAACATTTGACAGTGTTTAGTATAAAGGTTTGATTGCGAAATTGTTAATTTCTAATTTTCTACTTTTTGCAGTCAAGATTTCAGAACAATTATTCAATCAGAATTCCAAATCTGATTGATTTTCTTTTCAAAGCAGGTGTCTCTCAAAATAGTTATCTGATAACACTGTGTTCCTGTGAATTTTGTTGCCCCTAGGCGTTTCGGAAATGCCGCAATTCTCCTGAGACTTCGATTAGATTTTCCCGTAGGTAAACGAAAAAACGACGGATACGGCGAGCAATTACTCTGCGGCCTATTGTCGCACTTCTGCATTTACCAGGGGCACCTTAAAAAGCTCTAATATTTTTAGGGTACTTATTTGAGCTTAAGGACAACTTTTTTTCACTTTCGTTGACCAGTGTAATTTTCATTTTCAATTTAATCGAACTGGACATGTTTCTCAACAAAAATATAAAAATAAAAATTTCAGCAGGAACCAGTTTAAGTCTGATTCTTTTTAGTTTTGAGATGTAAGTTGAAAAACCTATGATAGTCGTAACTTAAATCAGTTTAATATAAATTGGCCAGGGAAAAAAATTTGGAACATCAGGGAATTTATTTTTAACTCCTTCAAATTTAAATCAATCCATTCTTTTTCTTTCCTTACATGTGTAATCGTACCTATAAATCCCGTTCCGTGAACAAGATTATGTTCTTTTCTTTCTGTAAATAATGAACCCACTTAAGAAAAAAGATGATTGTACAATTGTACGTTTTCATACGGAGAATGATTTCGATTATTTTCCATCCTATTTCAATTGTGCCTATTGAGCACAGCACGCTAGGCTTCGCTAGCTCTTGGCATTTTCCTTCACTTTTCATACACTTAAATGTATCTAAGTACACTATAAAGAAAAGCTACCTACCTTAACACTATCAAAGGGGGCTGATTAGGCATTAGTGGACTAGGATGAAATCCAACAGCCTGGCGTCCTGGTCGCCTTTTGTGAGGCGACAATTTTAAACACTATATCAAACAATTGACCCTCTCAGTTGGTTTCGAGGTACGATGCTGGCCTAGCAAGCCAGTCATCGTAGGTTCGAGACTGTTAATGTCAGTAGAATCGTAGCGCTAGCCCCGCAATTGTCCTGTACACTTTAACAGTTGGCTGCGAAGTCTGTGTATAATAAACAGAAGGTCGAGTTTCGAATCGGAATGTAGCACCAACGCTTTGCTTTGCACTTAAAACTTGTTTCGTGCTACCGTAAGAGCTTAATATGACGAACGATATCAAAGACCAGACACCAACAATTATTACTCTTACTAAATCTAACAAGTAAACAAATTAAAATTTACTTGTACCGAGCGAAATTCTGCTCATCATTCAGGACGAGGCCCGATGTCCAACCTTAGCTTTGCTTTGCTTTTTATCAAACAATTGTCACACATTTCATATATCCGCCGACATATGGATGACTGAGATGCATTAAGTCGTTCGCTTGCTATAATCGTTTGAAAACTGACGTCACATTTGCCAATTTCATTTTTTATTTTACGAAATGTACTCTAGTATGGAAAACAAGACGTAGTCCTACGTCAAAATATTTTCCTAGCGTGTATCCAAATTTTTATCTCTTATACTAGAAAATAATTTGGAAAAAAACTGGTGCAAATCATTGATAATTATGGGGAAAAACAGTTCTGAGCACCATCACAGACAAATTTGTGTCTGTTAGCCAGAAGTTTTTTAGTGTATATTTTTCGTAAAGTGTAATTGTTATATAAATAAATTTCTTTTTGAGCGTCTTAGTAGAATGGAATTGAATATTGAGAATGTAATTGTTATCATTATGTAGAGGTAAAAATCGCATAAATCAAAGTGTGAAGTTCAATTGATCAAAGTGTTAGAGTGATCTAAACTGATTGGAATGAGAAGTAATAAAAAATAGTGCTTTGCCTTCAAAGTATCACTACCAACAATCAAAGAAGCAGAAGAAGTAACGATGTTTCTAATTAAATGTGAAAAATTATGCTTCAGATAGCTTTTTCGAGTGAAATCAAGTGTAGAACCGGGACTGTTTTCCATAGGCGTTGTTTTTTTTTTGAGTACTTACTGGTACTAAGCTGATCTTTGACAAACAAAGAGAAATCATTTGCATCATCGAAGCCTGCGCCATTTGCAAATCACTTCCTGGTTCACAATTGTCGAAAAATTAGGATTTATATATTTGTTTAGTGTCAAGTTGCTGGTTTTCTACTAGATGATATTGTCATATGGGTAAAGCATTGTAGTGATAAGGGGCTGTCCATAAACCACGAAAACTGACCAAATCTCATATTTTATCGAAAAAACATAAATAACTCGTTAGTGTATACAAACGATTAATTTTACTGATTTAATGTTTTCTCAATGTGTTTTGGACCAAGTTGCTATGGTATACGAAAAGTTTCGTAGGTAAATGACCCGAACTTTCTTTACTGTCAGTCTTGAGTTTGGGCGCATCAAAAGGGCCTGAACCCGATGGAATTGCTCACGTATTCTTGAGAAGATTTTCTGGAGAACGCTTTTCCAATTTGCCTCTGAAAAATGGACGATTTCTGAAAATGTTCTTACCTGCTTGGTGCATATTTTCATTTCAAGTGCGAAAAGGCTTGAAAAAGGTCACGGTAGATCAATTGTTCACTGCGACAATTGTCTTCTAACGCTGTCTAAATACATTGTTGAAAAAAATATGCCAACTGAGTAAGATAAACAGGCATAAAACGTCCTGAGGAAAAACGTCAATATATTAGTTGAGCTTATTACGAACATCAAATATTTTGTAAATTTAGGTAGACTTTTTAACTAGCAACGCACTGCATTTATTTCATTTTGTAATGACTGTTATAAGAAAACGCTATGTTTTTTTTTTTAATTCCTAATAGCACATTTTTCAATCTGTCGGTGCAAACGTTCCGGTCAATGTGCTTCTAGCAGAAATCAGCACGCGAAGTGAGAATTGTGTGAAGTCTCAGAAGTAAAATTAAAAGCAATGGAACATATTATCCAGTTGTAGGTGGAACATATTGCCTGGAGCTGTAACAAAATTGTAATTGTGTGTAGCTGAAAACACTAAATGTTTCAACAAGTTAAACTAATTTTACCGTTTCTTCACTTGATACAACTGCTGAACCGATCTCCTAAGGCATGTAAGCAAAAGTACCGATTAATAAACTTCATAAACTACTAAAGTAAGTCCTGGCACAAGCGTAAGTCCTGGCACAAGTGTAACAGAAAATTAGAGCTGAAGCAGCTCAAACGTAAATTTCAGGGCTAGTAGCGAGTCACTTTTTAGTGACTTTGTCACTTCTTTAGGCCTTCACTAAAAAGTCACTATTTAAGCTAAAAAGTCACTAAAGTCACTATTTTACGACAAAATGGTCACTAAAGTCACTTTTTTAGCTTTAAATGTATAAATTAACTATTGTTGTATTGCAACATACTTTAAAAAGCTTGCTTCTCATTTACAGAATATTTGGACAGTTCGGTTTGTAAGGCATTTTTGTTAACTTTTCCATCATAGAAGTTTCATGCCAGGCAATGTTTTCAAATTTCTCATCGAAGTGAACAGTGCAGAATAATTACGAACGAATTGTCTAAGAGCTGCAAAGGAATATAAAGGTTTATTCTACAAGCTACTCGCGTGTTGTGCGTGAAATTACGTTTGTAGTTTGATTTGCTTGTCTCAAATCAACTGTTCCTTCTGGTTGAAGTGGGTTCAAAAATTTCGAGCTTATATTGTGCATAGTCGTGTTGAGGTCTTAATTCGTAGGATTTTGCTTTCAATCATCCGAACCTACCGGTGTTTACCAGATACCATTTCGAAATTCCATAATGATAACCCGTTCTACGCATATTTGTCCCATGCTCCAGATCAAACAAACGAGTGTTTAGTGGGACGAATTTGATTAGAAAATGTCAAGTGGGTCAAATATGCGTGGATAATCATTGATGGGACAAACAGGCTTAGTATTGTTTTTGCAGATTTTCGGAACGAAAAATGCTATTTTTAATATATTTTGAAAAACCCCTCCCTTAGTTAGCTTAACCAACTTCAAACGCTTTTCGAAGCTGTCACAGGCGGCACGGATTCCCAGATTTTCTGGATAACCGCTTTAACCGCGTCCCAAGTTGGAGATTTTGTAAAAAAAAGTTTATTGAGTTGAGATCAGGTGAACTTAACGGCGATTTATTTCTATTCAAAAAGTCCCTCAAATTGTCCCTATACCAACCTTGAGTCAAGTTCGCAGTATGCGCTGATGCACCGTCTTGCTAGAACATATAGTAATTAGCTCTGAAGAGTTTTCGAAGACACGGGGTAACGTTTTTTTTCCAAAACTACCGTTTTCTAATAAACAGCATTAAATTCGGCGTTTTGTAAATGAAAATCAGAAGAAGTTTACTCGCTTGCAAATTGCTCCCGAGACTATCACTGAAGCTGTACTCTACAATCGAGGAACACTCCTTTAGAACTCTGAAATGTTATCTCTTGCTGCTGCCCACATTCGATTGTTTTGTGTAACCAGTCACACTCCAGGCCAAATAGTTTCTCATCAGAAACAATGAACTCGCGAACAGCGAGTTGTGAAAGTATCATTTTCACTCTATCGAGCCTCTTTTTCTAAAAAAACGGCCAAAATATTGTGGACCGATTCAATAGATATACTCAGATGGGTGGGAATTACAAACTGAACGTTATCATTTCGCCGGACACGCTTCCTCATAACAGTCACAATTTTACGACTTGCGGCATCCTTGCAGATCGTGGCCGACAGAATTTTCAACGATCCCCCAAAAAAATGTCTCCTTGTATTTTTCGATGGTTTAATAAACAAAATCTCGCCTAGCTTCACATGATTTGAGATGTTTGAATATTGCGCAAGGGCAGTCACTGACCAAAAATCGTTTTACTACGAATTTCCGGATTTGTTACATCGCATATCAAGAACTAAATACAACTGACAGACCACCAATACACCAATGCGTATTCGAGAGTGCATACATTCTTTTACGTACTTTCATTAACACTTATAACTCGAAAACTTGTATTCGAATATATTGAACAAGGTTTAGTTCGACTTTTTTCTACGAGAACAAATCATTGCACATCCTATGTGCAAAAGGCATAAATTTCAGATAAAATTAAATTCATTTATGGTTCAATAATAAACTTCAAAACCCTCTTTTGTTTATTTTTTGGTCACTATTTAGTCTCTGTTTGGTCACTATTTTAATGAAAAAAGTCACTAAAGTCACTATTATTTTACTCCAAGTTCGCTACTAGCCCTGATTTTTTTTTTTATTTTTTGCTGCTAGTTGTTCAACATTTACGAGCGAAAGTCTACTGCGACGTACACTAACGAAATAATAAATAACGATAATAGTAGGCCCGTAAAAGCTCTTTACACTGACCCAACCAAACCATTAAACTGCAAAAAATTGGATTGACGTATTAACTTCTGTGTTGGCTTCTTGGCAAATCGTTAACAAATAGTACGTTTTCAAAACAACCTCTCAAAACCCGTTCCAGTCACCTCTGGGGTGCCCCAGGGTTAGCATTTGGGTCCACTTCTTTTAATTTTGTATATAAATGACATCCTAGACTCTTAGCTAACTTTTGCAAAACATACTATGTATCTCCATCATAAGTGAGGCAAATAGTACGCTGTGCTTTATTAGGCGGTTCAGTCACAATTCTCAAGACTTGTACACTATTAAACTATTGTGTATTAATTATGTAAGAGCTATTGTGGAAAATTGTGATCTTATATAAAATCGTCATGCTACTGCACACGAAGAACGCGTAGAATCTGTCCAAAAACAATTCCTTTTTTACACGCTTCGGAACAATCGCAACCAGAACTGGGCTGCATTTTCTCTACCATCGTATGAAGCACGTTGCATACTCATTTATCTGCAAAAACTCAAGCAACGCTGCGAGTTTGCAGTGCTATTTTTCGTTAATGATATTATTTTTAATTATATAGACTCAGAAAAATTTCTATAACAATTCAGTATGATTTTATACATTTCAAAATATTCAGAAAATATATTTTTCTTCATTTCTGAAAAAGGTAATCTAAAATAAGAAAAGTTTTTTCGGAGAAACGGTACAGAATAAATAATGCAAAAAATGGTCCTGTAAATCGCATGATGTGTATAATCTACATTGCAAAACCAGTGGTTAGTAATGTCGTCAGAAGAAATTAAAAACTGTCTGAAATACACCAATGTTCAATGTTCGGCATGAAGAAAAACATTGTAATCATCATAAGTAACAACTGTAATGAAATATTCGCAAACCCTTCGAAACAGTGTGATGTTGTATGTAAACTGGCAGTAGAGGGATTAAGTTGCCATTTTCAATGCTAAAATGGCAATGATTCCACCTAAAAAGTCGAATTTAACTTTTATTTGCCACAGTCGTTGTACTATAATTAATGTTGTAAGGTAATCCTGATGTACCGATATATGTATCAGGTAAAATTAGTGTTGAAAAGAAAAAATGCAAATCACATAATTTAGGTCGTTGCATTTCCTCTTCTCTCTATGAACATTTACGTTGCTTGTTTGGATGCATGTTACCTAGCTATCTAGCAATTGCGCTCGATCTACCAAACCGGAAGCCAATTACAACCCGATTCTGTCAATTTTGATTAGCAATCATCGGTATAAAATAGAACATCATCAGCATAACAACTTCATTGTAAAGTATCGAGTGTTTCCAGCTACAGTGCGACAAAAACCAGTTGAATTTTCCAGAATGGCGTTCGTCACCTGCAGTTTACTTGCTTTACTTTTGACAATCAATATTTTCGGGGCTAGCGCTTGTGTAAGAAGTTGGAAAAACCTTATGGAACGGCAATAGTACTTGCTGAGGACATTCGTTTCCATTTCAGAACGATGGCTACGAGTTGATTATTCATAAGATCGAAAACTGCGCCGGATCCAATCAGGTCATCACTATTGATCCCAAATCGACTGCTTCTTTGACCAAAGATTGTAAAGTCATTTCTAAGTCGATGGTGAAAACAGTCGGGTTCACAAGTGCTAAGGTAATGAGTTGGAAACAAACATGTTTGAACAAATGTTAAAATAATCCCGTCTTCCGAAAGATGACCGTTCTGGTCTCGAAGAACGGACTGCCGGTGGTGAGCGAAAAGATCGACCTATGCGAAAGCATGGCGGACTCGAAAAACAACAAGGATGCGGCCGAGATCATGACGATGTTTGGCGTGCCGGATAAGTGTCCCGTGGAGGCAGGCGAAATCAAGACCGACGAGAGCCAGGCGTACAGTTTGGAGAAGTACAAAGACGATCTGATGGTGGCCGAGGGAAAAATCACGGTTGATTCGAAGATTCTCCATGACAATGTGAGGGCCGTTTGGGAAATGGTGTTTTTTTTTTTACTTACTCAAGGTACTTTATGGTTTGGTTTTCAGGGTGAAAGCTGTTTCAAAATTAATATGGAAGTTAAAAAAGCAGGAAGCCTGATGGGATAATGTGATTTGCTGGCTCTTGAACGATCGAAAGAAAATTCGATTATTTACCTGTTTATCCAAACACATATTTTTTTTTGTTATCCAACTGAGTGAGATGGATATAGTTTGATTCGAATAAAATAAATTTTGGACATGAATAAAATATTTATGTACTTTACAAATAGATCGAATATTTCCACGCTATAGAACAATATAATAACAAACATTGTTAGAAACAACAGGTTTTGATAAACACGAAAAATTAGTTAGACTTGTTTCAGAACTACTTCATTTCAGGTTTTGTTATTATAACTCATTCAGATTCAATTTTGTTATCAAAATTATATGGAAAAATACAAAATTGTTTCAAAATATGTTATTTGTATCTCGCGTTGATAGAATTTAGTAATTTTTAGACGCGTCGTTTGCTCGCTACGAAGATGTCTTCAAGGTCGACGGCAAGAATCTAGACGATCCAGCGAAGGTGAGGCTACTCTTAAGAAAAATCGGCACCCAGTTCCACGAGCGATACGTAAATAGTATCCTGCCAAGACATCCCCGCGATTTTGGTCTGGACGAAACGGTGAAGAAACTTAAGAAATTTTTTGGCCATCAAACCTCGCTGTTCAACGATCGTTACCGTTGTCTTCAGTATACTAAGAACGAGGCAGACGATTTTTCAAGTTATGCTGCCTCTGTGAACAAGCATTGCGAAGCATTCCAACACACCAAGCTCACCGATGACCAATTCAAGGCGCTACGTTTTGTTTGCGGTCTACAATCTCCCCGCGATGCAGACATCCGAACTCGATTGATCGGCAAATTGGAAGCTGAAGAGCATGCTCCGCCAGCAGAGGCACAAAGCTAACCTTGTAAAATCTCGTCGAGGAGTGTCATTGGTTCAACAATCTAAAGCAGGACACCAAGTTGGTAGAGAAGCCCGTTCCGGAAAATCCGTCGTCAACGCTGTTTCCACCAAGCCTGCTAAGAAGAACAACCGAAATCTCCGTGCTGGTTTTGCGGTGATTTACATTTCGTAAGGGAATGTTCCTATCAAGACCACAATTGCAACAAGTGCAAACGAAAAGGGCATAAAGAAGGTTACTGCTCATCCGCTGAATCAAAATCAAAGCCAGCAAAGAAGTTCGAAAAACAAAAGTACGAGACATTTGTGAAGTCCAAAGGAATTTCAGTGAAACGCATCGATCTTCAAGGGAAGAGGAAATACGTTACTGTTGGAATCAATGGCAAAGAAGCTGTCCTTCAGTTAGATTGCGCTTCTGATAACACCACGCAGACCTGGGAGGCGATAGGCAAACCGGCCATCAGCGAAACTGACATAACCGCCATCAGCGCTTCCGGAGACAGATTAACATGGCTGGTGAGTTCCTTGCAGACATAACCATTCGAAGCGTGACAAAAGCTGGCATTGTCTATGTGTCATCAAGCCCGGATTTGAATGTCCTTGGAATTGAAACAATCGATCTATTCCATCTATGGTCGATTCCTTTCAACTCACTGGTCAATGCTGTGCATCAGAAGCCGGGAGACATTGAGCAAAAGCTGCGTACGAAGTTCCCGGAAGTGTTCCAGAGCACACTTGGCCGGTGTACCAAAGCAAAAGTTAAACTCTACCTGAAGCCCAACACCCGTCCCGTGTACTGTCCCAAGAGACCAGTTGCATATGTTGCTCTTCCCAAGGTGGATGCCGAACTTCAACGTCTTCAAGGACAGGGAATTATCTCACCAGTGATCGCGTCTTGAACTGTCCTACAGATCAGACGTTTTTTCGGTTGCTTGTGGACTGGTCTTTGACTGCCTATAGCTTCAAAGTTTGTGTTTTGTCAGTGTGTCTTTTAAAGACTACCTGAAAGTTATTTCCCATCCGTCTTTCTCAAGACTACCTACTTTTGAATTTAACATTTGTTTTAACTTTTTTCGTATCACCTGAAATGGCTGGACGGAAAAAGAAACCTCGCATCGCTGCGGGGAGGAAAAGAGAGGCATCTCTTTCTGACACTTCGAGTGTGTGTAGTGACAATCCTTTTGATATTTTGCCTGAGCAAGAAGCTGGTGAAATGGAAGTTATTAATAATGAAACTATACAAAATATGAAATCTTTAAAAAAGGAGAAAGTTCCACCTATTGTGGTAACTATTTCTTCTGAATTTAATATATTCAAAAAGGAACTTTCAACGTTTGTTTCTGACGTTAAAGTTACCTATCAAATTGGCCGTAGAGGTGAATGCCGCTTATTAGCCGACTCAGTAAAGGGTCGTGATCGTCTTGTTCAGTATTTAACTGACAAGATGTACAAATTTTTTACATATGACACCAAGAACGCCAAGCCGTTCAAGGTTGTCTTGAAAGGTCTCACCAACGATCAAACCGTTGATGAGATCAAACTTACTTTAACAGAATTACTTGGCATAGCCCCTACCCAAGTAATTCTGATGAAACAAAAATCACGAGGCGAAAACAGTCAGAGAACTGGAATTTCCCCTGTTAATTATTTAATTCATTTTAACCGCAATGAGGTTGACAACTTAAAATTTTTTGAAAAAGCACATGCTTTGTATAATGTGCGTGTAAAGTGGGAAATTTATAGGAAGTATGGCGGAGGTGAAAAGCATATCACCCAATGCCGTACTTGCCAACGTTATGGCCATGGTTCCAAATTCTGTAACATGGACCAAAAATGTCTTAATTGTGGAGACTCTTCTCACAAAAAGGACACATGTCCTGTGAAAGAGAGTAAAAATTTTCGCTGTGCGAATTGTAACGGCAACCATATGTCAAATTTTTATCAATGCCCAGTCCGTTTAGCAATTGTTAAGGCAAGGCAAGGTAAACAAAATTCAATTTCTCAATTAAAACCAACTTCAAAACAAAATTCTCCAAGCGTACCAGTGACGCAAATTTAACCTTCTCCTTTGCATACCCGTTTAACTTATGCACAGGTTACAGGTAGTTCGAACATTATACCGCCTAGTATTGGTAGTTCGAAAATGACCGTTAATATAAAGCTAGAAAATAATTGTACACCTATCACTCCAGCTAATATTGCTACCGAAAATATTTTTTCTAATGTCAACTGCCTGGGGCCTATTACGGCAGGTAAACTTTCTTTTTTGCAACAGGCAATGTTCGATCTTATGAACGCCATGTTGCAGGCAAAATCAATGTTTGAAGCCATTGAAATAGGCACAAATTTTACTATTAAAATTGTTTCTAATTTAAAATTTAGCAATGATTTTAAATAAAACAATTAAAATATTAAATTGGAATGCTCGCTCATTGAAGGCCAATGAGAATGAGCTTTTTAATTTTTTAACAGTAAATAATGTGCATATTGCAATTATTACTGAAACATTTTTGAAACCTAACATAAAATTAAAATATGATCCCAATTACGTGGTTCATAGATATGATAGGATTCAGGGTTCCGGCGGTGGAGTTGCAATTGTTATTCATCGCCGAATCAAACATCGTGCTCTTCCCCATCTTGAGACGAAAGTTATTGAAACTTTGGGAATTGAAGTTCAAACTGAACTTGGGATTTTATTTATTGCCGCAGCATATTTACCATTTCAATGCACACGCGAGCTCAAAAATTATTTTAAAGGTGATTTACAAAAACTCACCAGAAATCGTTCGAAATTTTTCATAATCGGCGATTTTAACGCTAAACATCGTTCATGGAATAATTCTCAAAGTAATTCCAATGGCAAAATTTTATTCAATGATTGTTCTTCAGGATACTATTCTATTTTGTCTCCGAATAGTCCTACATGCTTTTCTTCTGTAAGAAACCCTTCAACAATTGATTTGGTGCTAACAGATCAAAGTCATGTATGTAGTGATTTGATCACACATGCTGACTTTGATTCTGACCATCTTCCAATAACTTTTTCTTTATCACATGAATCAGTTTTAAACCCTATGAGCTCTGTTTTTAATTATAACAAGGCTAATTGGGAAAGATACAAAACTCATATTGAGAGAAATTTCAATAATGAGCTTGATTTGCAAAACGAAGTGAATATTGATTCCGCTTTGGAAGCATTAAAATGTGCAATTGTTGATGCCAGGAATTATTCTGTTCCAAAGGCTCAAGTGAAATTTGATTCATCAATAATTGACGAAAATCTTCAACTTCTAATTCGTTTGAAAAATGTCCGCAGACGTCAATATCAACGTTCTCGTGACCCTGTTTTTAAAACTATTTATAAAGATTTACAGAAAGAGATTAAGCATAGATTTACTCTTCTGAGAAATCAAAATTTTGAGACTAAAGTTGAAAAATTGAAACCATATTCAAAACCATTTTGGAAGCTGTCGAAGATTCTTAAGAAACCTTCAAAGCCTATTCCAGTTTTAAAAGATGGTGAACGTTTTCTTGTATCCAATGAACAAAAGGCTCAAAGACTTGCTCAGCAGTTTGAGAGTGTTCATAACTCAAATTTGAATTTTGTGAGTCCAATTGAAAATGAAGTCACACGTCAATTTGATTTAATTTCTTCCCAGAATTTTTTACCTGCAGAAATAATTGAAACTAACTTGAATGAGATTAAATCAATTATTAAAAATTTCAAAAATATGAAAGCACCTGGTGACGATGGAATCTTTAATATACTAATCAAACATCTCCCTGAGAGCACAATGGAATTTTTAGTGAAAATTTTCAATTGCTGCTTCAAAATTGCATATTTTCCCAAATTATGGAAAAATGCAAAAATTACTCCCATTTTAAAACCGGATAAGAACCCAGCTGAAGTTTCAAGTTATCGACCAATCAGTTTGCTTTCTTCAATAAGTAAACTGTTTGAGAGAGTTATTCTTAACAGAATGATGTCACACATCAACGAAAATTCAATTTTTGCAAATGAACAGTTTGGATTTCGCCATGGGCATTCCACAACTCATCAATTGCTCAGAGTTACTAATATGATACGAGCTAACAAATCTGAAGGTTATTCCACTGGAGCTGCTCTTTTAGACATAGAAAAAGCATTCGACAGTGTTTGGCATAAAGGTTTGATTGCGAAATTGCAAACTTTTAATTTTCCAATTTTCCTAATCAAAATTTTGAAAAATTATCTTACTGATCGAACTCTGCAGGTTGTCTATCAGAATTCAAAATCTGATAGATTTCCTGTCAGAGCAGGTGTACCTCAAGGTTCAGTCTTGGGTCCAGTCCTGTACAACATATTCACTTTAGATCTTCCTGATTTGCCTCCAGGATGCACAAAGTCATTGTTCTGCGATGACACAAGCATTTCCGTAAAAGGAAAAAGTCTTCGTGTCATATGCAGTCGATTGCAGAAAAGTTTAGATATTTTTTCTTCCTACTTGCAAAAGTGGAAAATCTCTCCCAATGCTTCTAAAACTCAAATGATAATCTTTCCGCATAAGCCTAGGGCTTCTTTCCTCAAGCCAAACAATAATCACGTTGTCAAGATGAATCGGGTTATTTTAAGTTGGTCCGACAAGGTTAAGTACTTGGGACTAATTTATGATAAAAAACTTATTTTCAAAGAGCACATTGAGAGTATACAAGCCAAGTGCATCAAATATACGAGATGTTTATATCCTCTCATTAACAGGAATTCTAAACTTTGTTTAAAGAACAAACTTTTGATCTACAAACAAATTTTTAGACCAGCAATGCTTTATGCTGTACCGATCTGGTCAAGTTGCTGTTCAACAAGGAAGAAAACGCTCCAAAGGATTCAGAATAAAATTCTGAAAATGGTTTTGAAGCGTCCTCCTTGGTTTGGTACACTCGAATTACATAGACTTACTGGTGTTGAACCATTAGAAGCTATGTCAAATAAAATTATTAACAATTTTCGACAAAAATCGTTGCAATCCTCAATTGCTACGATAAGCTCTCTTTATAGCCAATAAGTTAGCAATTAAGTTAGTTGTAAGTTTACTTCCCCTTTCCTGACAAGTAGGTTTAAATCCCTACGAATGATAAGTCCTGATTGCGAAAGCAAACAAATCCTAACAATCAAAATTACAAATTTCTAACAGTGTTGAGAAGTCACCATTTGTGATTGGACACACATACTCATTATTTACTAATATTTATCATAAATACTTAAGCTACTAACAAATCCCCCCTTAAAAAAAAAAAAAAAAAAAAAAAAATCTCACCAGTGAAGTTTTCCGACTGGGCAACTCCAATAGTAGTGGTCCGTAAGTCAGACAACGTTTCCGTCCGTATCTTGGGCGACTACTCTACAGGGTTAAGCAATGCGCTAGAATCAGATGCCCATCCGCTACCACATCCAGATGATATTTTTGCTGATCTAGCTGGCTGCCATATTTCTCCCAACTCGATTTTTCTGATGCGTACCTGCAAGTCGAGATCGAAGAGGAATCACAAAAGTATCTGACGATAAACACTCATCGAGGACTGTTCAAATACAACCGTCTGCCACCTGGAATCAAGTCCGCTCCTGGTGCCTTCCAAAGGATTATTGATAGCACGGTCGCTGGTATTCCTGGAGTAAAGCCATATCTAGACGATATCATGATTTCTGGTAAGACAAAAGAAGAACACAATCGAAGCCTTCATGAGGTCCTGGAGCGGATCAAATCGTACGGTTTTCATCTGAAGATCGAAAAATGTCGATTTGGTCTATCACAAATTAAGTTCCTAGGCCATATCATCGACAAAGACGGCTTACGACCAGATCCCGCGAAGACAACCGCAATTTCGCAAATGCCAGCTCCAACCAACGTATCACAGCTTCGTTCGTATCTTGGAGCTATCAAAAAGAGCTAAGAGCACCCATGGATTATTTACTGAAACAAAACGTTAAATGGGAATGGACTGCAAACTGTCAGAAGTCGTTTGACAAGTTCAAAATGCTGCTCACTTCCGACTTGTTGCTGACACATTTTGACCCGAACAAAGAAATCATCGTCGCAGGTGATGCATCCAAAAATGGCTTGGGCGCTGTTATTATGCATCGTTTTCCGAATGGATCAGTGAAGACTATTTCGCACATTTCAAGATCTCTAACTCCTGCGGAGCAGAATTACGGCCAGATAGAAAAAGAAGCTTTGGCACTGGTTTTTGCTGTAACACGATTCCATTAGATGGTATTCGGTCGGAAGTTTACCTTGCAGACTGATCACCAACCACTTCTTAAGGTGTTCGGGAGCAAAAAAGGAATTCCGGTATACACGGCTAACCGGCTTCAACGCTGGGCGCTTACGTTAATGTTGTACGATTTTGACATCCAGTTTGTGCGCACTGAAGACTTTGGACACGCTGACCTCCTTTCACGACTAATGAAATGCCATTCAACAATTGACGAAGAGTATGTCATTGCTTCTGTCCAAGTTGAAGCCGATGTCAACACCGTTCTCAGTGATTCTACTTCAAGTTTACCTGTGACGTCTGAAATGATCGCTACTGAAACATCGAAAGATCCTTTTCTCCAGTCGGTGGTGTTCCATATCAATGAAGGATGGCCCAATCATTCCAAAGCAATTAATGATCCAGTTGTCCAACAATTCTTTATCCGCCGAGACAGTCTGCTGATCATCCAAGGTTGCATCATGTTCGGCGATAGAGTTGTTGTGCCAAACCGCTTTCGCAAACGCATTCTTCAGTGATTACATCGAGGCCATCCGGGGATGGAGCGAATGAAATCCCTAGCAAGAAGTTTCGTGTACTGGCCTAACATCGATGATGCCGTCGTAAAATATGTTCGATGTTGCAGACCCTGTGCTGAAGCTGCTAAATCACCACGCAAGACGGACCAGGAGTCGTGGCCCATTCCATCGAAGCCGTGGGAACGAGTCCATATCGATTATGCTGGCCCGATTAATGGATACTACTACTTCCTGGTAATTGACGCATATTCAAAATGGCCAGAAATCTACCGCACTCGAAGCACAAACAAAACAAAAACGTTGGAAATGCTAGACGAGATTTTTTCAAGATTCGGCAATTCAAAAATTCTGGTTTCGGATAATGGCTCGCAATTTGTTAGCGCCCGATTCAAGCAATTCTGTGATGAAGCTGGAATCACCCACGTAACAATTGCGCCCTACCATCCACAGTCTAATGGACAGGCTGAGCGCTTTTTGGACACTTTGAAAAGAGGACTCAAGAAGTTACGAGAGGGAGGAAATCCAGCAACTTTCCGATATCTTCAAACTTTCCTTTCCGTTTACCGGTCCACACCCAATCGAAGTACTCGTGATCATAAGTCACCTGCAGAGCTTTTGCTAGGTATACCCCTCACTGCTACACTGGATCTTCTTAAGCCCCGAAAATCAAGCACACCAGCTGTAAACAGTGTGCAGAATAACCAGTTCAATCAACGCCATGGTACCGTCAAGAGAGAGTTAAGCTGGTTGACAGCACAATTTTCTCTATTCATATTTGTTCCAACCTCCAAAGAATATAGACGTTAAAGCTACAACTAGTCTTTTATTTGTTGGAGACTACAACAGCATCCATTTTTATTTTAAATTTGATAATTTCATCGTGTTCCTTGGAAAATTTCACATAAGAAACAACTATCATCCCGAGGTAATATGAGCCAATCTCGAGATATAACAGTTTTACGAAGAAAGTTGTAAACTTCGTAATTATTTTTCTACAATTTATAGACGTAAGGCACCCGAAAAATAGTAATAGGTGAATTTTGAAGAAAATAAACCAAGAAATTAAGAAAAAAGTATTATTTTTGACCGGAAGTGTTGCCAGATAGATTATTTTTGTATTTTAAAACTAAATTTACATTTTTCGGCAAATGCAGCTAATTTTATTTTAAATTTGATGGTTTCATCGTATTTATTGGAAAATTTTTCGTTAGAGAAACTTATTACCCCGTGGTAATATGAGCCAATCTCGAGATATAGCATTTTTACGAAAATAGTTCTGATTTTCGTAATTAATTTTTCGTAAAAATGTTATATTTCAAGATTGGCTCATATTACCACGGAGTGGTTAGTGCTTTTTGGGTAAAATTTTCTGAGAAACACGATGGAGCCACCAGATTTAAAATAAATATAGCTGCATTGGCCGAAAAGTGCAAATTTAATTCTAAAATACAAAAATAATCTATCTGGCAACAGTTCCGGGGAAAAACAATATTTTTTCTGGATTCCTTGGTTTATTTTCCTCAAAATTCACCTATCACTATTTTTCGGGTGTCTTAGGTCTATCGATTATAAAATAAAATAATTACGAAATTTACAACTTCTCTTGTAAAAATATTATATTTCGAGATTGGCTCATATTACCTCGGGATGATAGTTGTTTCTTATGTGATATTTTCCAAGGAACACGATGACATTATCAAATTTAAAATAAAAATGGCTGCATTCGCCGAAAAATGTACAAAAATAATCTATCTGGAAACACTTCCGGTCAAAATTTATATTTTTTCTGGATTCCTTGGTTTATTTTCTCTCAAAAATCATCTATAAGTATTTTTCGGACATCTTACGTCTATGAATTGTAAGGAATAGAAAAAAGAGATTTTTGACAACAATTGCGCGACTTTGCAATAAAGAGGGGGGTCCTGGAGAGCGGGGGGTATTCCAATCGACAACAAAATTGGGATTTTTTCAAAGAGACAGTAGATGAATAATTCCCCCAACTTTGAGCAAAATCTGTGATGGTCGTGTCCAAGTGGCATGTACACTTCGTATGGACCAGATTCTGAATAGTAAACAACGAAGGGATGAATGGTGGCTTGACTATTATTCCAATTACTACACGAATTACAAATTGATAAAGACGTATTAAAATGAGCTTGACTGTTCAATATTTTTAATTTTGCATACACGTTTTTTTTATTTGCGTAAGCTTGATGAGCACCGATGTTCAGGAAAGGGTTTACAGCATTTGGGCTTGGTGTATTCCATTTTCAATTCATTCATCTTCACAAAATGCAACTGTTACATCTGGAGTAGTGCAATCGTATTTATATACGAAAACAGATATTATAGGTTACCCAGTAGTTATTGGTTGCGTACTCTACAAACAGTTATCATTAGTAAACAGGTAGGTAGTGTTGCACGACAAACATATTTTTTTTTAAAACATTCGGCAAGGGGGAACGTGTAGGTAGGCTAAGGCTTAGCGCTTGAGTTATTTATCCAATCGTTTTGTTGTCAAAGAATGAATTGTATATTTTTGATCAAGCATTCCAATGAACGTATGGTTTTTGCTGGAGAACCATGGATAAATTAAGAAAAACTACTGAACTGTATTTTCCGAAATATTAATAATTTTTCGAGCTTAAATTTAAAATAACTCGAAAATCGATGTCTTCAAAATGTTTTCTATCAAGAGCTTTTTGATTCAAAATGACTTTCTGCATCTTTTAAAATCATCAGAATACAAATATTTTGAAAAATGTTTAAATTAGAATTTTTATAAAAAAATTAATCTACCATAAAAAAATTATTTTTCATTTCTCCACCCTGGACTTTTTTTAAAAAGTTGCGTATTAACGTCAAGTTTCTTTAAAAAAAATGAAAAAAAATTCAACTCTTTTTTTTTTTAATTGAAATTTAATGTTTATTTTTAATTTTTTTGGTCAAAAAAATTTTTTTTGTTCAGTGTATATTTTTTTATGGTGCATTTTTAATTTCCTACAACTCATTCTCAGACAGTTTTTCTATACAACCAACGGTTTCTGGGCTACAATGCTTCGAATAAAACCTGTGCCAAAAGGCATACGCCCTTTTAGAATGTAACTCATGGGTGTAAAAAATCTCTCCACCTGTGAAAAATGCTCAGTTTGTTAAGCCAAATACGTGTGCAATGTTTCATTCAAATCAAAAATTGTCGATATTCGACCATCGGCCACTTCGCGCGATTTGTCTCTATAATGGCTTCGTGAATAAATACTAGTGATAAGTCTGAGTCTTGTGTTGAGTTGGGAGTTGAGACAATTGAATCGAAAATTACTCTGATTGGGGTCCATAACGGTGCCTTCCATGTTACTACTGTCAACCTTCGCCATATTCTGGTTTCCGGAATGCCCAACGTTGCTTTTCAAGTTGTGGAGATTCATCGAGTTGATATTGTTTTCTGAGTCACTTTTGCTGTAGTAGATGCAATTGCAATACAATGGACCATTGTTTGTGCCCGGCAATAATGTCATGGTTGTTGTTTTTGTTGTTGTTGTGGTTTTAATTAGAGAACGTGGTTGTTTACGTTGTGTGTAAAAAACAAAAAATATAAGTATACTTCAAGCCCTAACTATGACGCAATAAAACAGAAAGCCCTGCACCAATATATAGCAGTAGTCATATAGTAACATAAACACACACACCAGGTTGAAAAACAGGTAGCGTACATAAGACTAGAACACGTTTGCACAGGAATGAAACCCAGGCGAAAATAATACGATCGAATGTTGGTAAGAGTGATGGTGAAAAAGAAGTATGGATGCAACATTTTGGGTAGAATGATCAACACTTGTTCTCTAATTCTTTCAAACCTATGTTTTTTCAAGCAAGCACTTAAGTTAGTGATTACATTGACATCAAAACACAAATACAATTTGTTGAACAAAGAAAAGCTTTACCTGTTATTCGTGTCACCTGCTTTGGACCAACAAATTTGGTCCTTCTCGATGCTGTGATCGATTTCACCCGTATCGGAATTGAACTGATCGATGAAGTACGGTCGGTGCTTAAGCAGGAAATTTTGCACGTTTCTAAAGCGGCAATACTCTACAACTACCATGAGTTCACCTGTAATCAAAAGAATGTAATAAACTTGAGCATTGCTTCGTCCTAAGGAAACTATCTTACGTTTAGCAACGACCGTTTCGTCTTCGTTTACCATGATGCCTTGTGCGGTGGCTTTCATTACGACCCCGAAGGCCCCTGCTCCCAATTAAATGCCAAGTTTTAACTTCTTCATCGGGAACTCGTACTCGGTTTTGTACGGAAGCAGATCCGCTTGCTCATTCAGTGAGATTTCCGGATTTATTTGCTCTAAATTTCCTTCTTCGAAATTAGCAAGACCGGCTTCCTTCAGAGCCGTAACTTCTTTCATTTTCCTATAGTAGAACTTAGAGATAAGAATCACAGCTAAGAACAATGCTATCAGTAGCGAAATAACCATATAAATCCAAGCTTCTCGAATGGGTAAGGAAATGACCCGCAAATTCCAACGCTTCTCCGCATAACCGATTTTATTCTGCACTCGACAGGCATATTCTGCCGAGTCTTCGGTTTTCAAAAACTGGAAGTAAACCTTAGTTCCGTCGATAAGTGAGATTCTTGAGTCATTTTTGAAATCCATCGCAACCCCATTCTTAAACCACTCTACCGTCGGTTGCGGCCTACCTTCGACTTTGCACTGGAATTGGTTTAGGTCTCCTACTCTCAGCTCCAAATCGACCGTTTCAATTCCTTCCAGAACTCTCGGGGCAATTGGTTCGTGTACCACCAGTCTAATCTCTCTGTTCTCCACAAGGTTCGAATCAACGGCATTCACTTGACATCGGATATTTCCTTCGTACTGTTCATCAACGGACTTGAAAGTAAGCCTTCGCCGGTAGGCATATATTTCATACCAGTCCTTTATTTCGATACCCTTTTCGATGTCCTCAAACAATTCGACATCGTCACGGAAGAACAGAATCTGGTTGGTGTGGTAATAAACGGATGCGGCACAAACGATCTCCACGAGATCCCCGCGAGTGACGTCCGTCTTGGGCGTTTCCAGCGCTATCGTAACCGTTTCATTGAGATCACTGATAAAAAGCTTCACTTTGACGATGTCCTGCCCTTCGCTATTGGACGCGTGGCATTCGACATAGCCAGCCGTTTCTGCCTGGAAGCTGTACCGTCTCACAGTGGAGATCTCTTCATTTCGACCACCGTCTTGACCAGGAATTTCCTACAACGAGTAACATAAAGGTTTGAAAGAATCACGAAATCAGAATCATAGAAAGAAAACTTTTGCATTGAAACTTTTCGCAGCTGCCATTGCAGCGTACAAGGTGTTCAATAAGTTCGAATACAACCTTTCATCGTTGTGTAGGGGCGTACTATGTACATTCTGTGTATTGGTATTGGTGGCAGCTTTAGTCCTAATATATAGGCTGACCGACGCGCATAGTGTCGCATAGTGTAGAGTTGTTTGCTGCACGCAAGTCAAGAGTTCACGTTTTCTGATGTGGAACTCTTTGTCTTGCAACAGCCAGCACAACGTCCAAAATGTGCCGACGTTGCCCCCTCCCCCGTTCCAAATAGAAATCCTGCGATTCTACCGTATCATTTATGAGCTTTTTTAGAGCATTTATTGATCTACCTTGGAACCATTACAACGTATGTGCGTTGGGCATAACGCATTTGATGCTCTAGTGTATTTTGAATGTCTTTGACAGCCCCAAACCATTTCGCTTAGAAATCGCTTTCATCAGTGTTGGTATCGTGGTATTGGTAACGTTTTTTAGGAGCCTGCTCTAGTTGATGCAGTGTATACATTCAATTATCGCCTTACTTATTGAAAGTTTAAGACCAAAAAGAAGATAAAGCAATGGCAAAAAACACTAATATGTTTACATAGTGCGTCGCGTCGGCGATATCCAGAGAAGGGAAGCTCTCACTGGTGTTTATCGAAAAAAAACATAGCATATGCGATATGTCTGAAGCGTAACTATAGACATGCGAAAATCGAAATCTTTTCAGACAGTCAGGCCGCGCTGCTGGCATTAAAGTCTGCCGCATGTGCTTCCAGACTAGTCTGGGAGTGCATTGTAACACTCAGGGAACTTTTCCGCCTTAACAAAGTTATGCTACTTTGGGTACCCGGAGATTGTGAAATCGAAGGAAATGAACATGCCGACCGCCTAGCAAGGATCCTTTTCAATTGCTCAGTAATTTATTGAACCGGAACCGTTTCTGGGTACCTTCATATCCGCCATTAAAGTCGAACTGAGTACATGGGAAATGCTCGGGATAGCATCTCATTGGCAAAGTGCGCATGGTTGTAGACAAGCGAAACAGTTTATCTACCCCAACCTTGCTACTTAGTTTAACTCGTAGTGAACTACGAGTTGAATCATCACGGGACTCCTCACCGGACACTGTCCCGATCTTCATCATTTAAAGAATATCGGCAAAGTTACAACCGACAATTGCCGCTTCTGCAACGCTGAACCTGAGAGCTCAGCGCATTTGCTCTGCTTTTGCGAAGCTTTTGCTTCATCGATGTTCAACTTCTTCGGAAGTTACCTCTCAACTCCATATCAGGTATGGAGCACCAATCCAGAAACGGTCAACCATGTGGTTCCGAATTGGGGCACAGGCTTACAACCAACTACCTCAACTCCATCAATGGGTTCGAGCATCCTGTAATCTGTGTCAAGCAATCGGGGCCAGACACAAAAGACAATCATTCCTGTCGCAGTTGCACTTCTGCCCAATTCCCTTCAGGCATACACCTAAGAAAAAAAAAATCGTGAGCTTTTCTATTTGAAATGACCATTTAAATTGTTTGAAATCATCGGAGTACAAATGTTGTGAGAAATTCTAAATTAAATATTATTTCAAAAACTTAACCTTCTATTAAAAAATGTTTTTTATTTCTCCATCCTGGACTTTTTATCAGAAGTTGCGTTTTATTTTCATGTTTCTTTAAAAGACAATAAAGAAAACCCAACTTTTTTTTTCAATAGAATAAGTAATTCTCTACAACTCATTCTCGATCAGTTTTTCTGTCAACCAACTGAACTACAATGCTTTGAATGCTTCAAAATGAAAGCTCATGCCAAAATATATACGCCTTTTTAAAAAATAATTCACAAGTCTGGAAATATTCTCATCTGCGAAATATAATCAGTTCGCTAAGCCAAATATGTGTGCCAAGTTTCCCTCTAATCAAAAATGGTCGATAATTTTCATGCGAATTTCCAGACCATTTTGTTCGGTTTTGTTCATGTATGTTTCAATACAGCAATAGTTATTTAGGCTCAATAGTGACTTTAATGACTTTTTAGCGTGAATAGTGACTTTTCAGTGACCCGGCTCAATAAGTGACAAAATCTTTAAAAAGTGACGCGCTATAGTGTTCGACATCGGACCGGGTAGGGTCCGGTAAAAGTCTGGTCCGGTCCAGTCCGGAATCCGATCGGACCGAAACCTTCAAAGTCCGATTTTTTTCCGGACCGGACCGGAACGAAGCCATCCGGACTTCGGAACGGACTGGGTAATGCTTTCCGGACCCCGGACATTTTCGGTGAAAAAAAATTATTTAATTTAGGTCATAGAACGCAGCAAGTTTTTCGTCCTTTTTGATTCTCTTCGCTGCTTTTATTAAAAGTCAACCCATATGGCCTTGCTCGCCTTTCTAACCTGTAATATATGCTTTAATTGATCACATGGTTCTTATTAAATTAGAAAGACATTGATTGTTACATTTTTTCTGCTATTTCAATTTTGCTCCTGCTATCACTTCGAAACTAGTGAACAACTGATAGACTCGCGCAACTTGTTCTGAGTTTGCGCTTAATTCTAGGTGGTCAGCGAACCGGGAAAACCTTGAAAACCGGGAAAAAGCCGGGAATTCGAAACTGAACCGGGAAAACCGGGAAATTTATCATGTCCATTTTTAACATTATTTTTCATTTACACATGCTTGGGATCTGTTGTATTAGTTCAACGCACTATACATTTTCTGCCATCTCACAAACACTGGAAGGCTCAAGGAACCATTTAGTTGGTCTCGAGGTAAGGTGCTGGAGTAACAAGCCAGTCGTGATTCGTTAAAATCTCGGCTAAAAGAGACGACCGTTAGAGTCGATAGGATCCTAGCGCTAGTCCCGCAATTGTTCTGTACACTAACAATTGGCTGCGATTGTTTTTCTCTAATTTGTCTCCCTTCTCATTTGCACTGATTAGGGCTTCAACAGTAAGTGGCGATCAAACATCAAAACAACCACCACTTTACAGGATCAACGTCTAATGTCATTTATGGCTGAGTTTGTTTCAAAGTTATGTACCGAATACTTCAAAATTGATGTAAAAATACTCTTTAAAAAGAAACAAGATTTGAATCTTGGGTTACAAATCGCCAACAAAAACCTACAAAGCCCAGGGAAGGTAAAAACTTCAAATTACTAAAAAATATTTTGAAGGCCAGAGAAGTCAAGAATGATTCCAATGAAATGTTATATGTTAACTTGAAATGAGCATGAGCATGAGCATGATTGACCGCTCGCGGTTGCTACTCCGTTATTGCCAGATCAGCTGTAATTACACAGAGAACCAATGGATGATGCTTAGGATTAACATTCATCCTCAATGTGTAAAAACTGGTGACCTTAATCTTTATATTAGGCAATACCAGCGCCGGCCGCATCCGAATGCAGGTCAAAGAAGGAGTGTGTATAGGAATATGTTGACGTGATACTCGCTTTATTGGAAGCCGAGAACACCTCTGCACTTCCACGAGAAATCACTGGGATGTTGGAGGAAAGGGTAAGGTTTGCAGCAGGTTTCGTTTTGGTAAACGATGCGCTGAGTTCTAATACAGGGTTCATAATAACAAATATCGCGCGTACGAGTTCATTATATCTTCTACGGAAATCATAACGCGATCCGAACTTATTCCGGTTGATGATGTAACACCGCAAAAATAAAGCGCAGGCGAGGATACCGGACCTATAATCTAATCAAGACAGACTCCAATATTCGAATCTGTTTATGAAGTCATTATGCAACTACCGAAACGTATCTCTCATTGATTTATCTCAGCTGACTACACAATGTTACGAAGCAACCAGATATGCATTACCCAAAAATAAGAAAAAAGTAAATATATAGGCCCTCAACACATACTGCAAGCGGTCAACAAGAGAACTTCAAAAACGGCCTATTTGCTTGGCCATCGCCGTTCGACAGACGAGTCGCGTATAATCCTGATATTAATTGCAAATAATTGCGATATTTGGTGGCGATTAATTACGATGTTTTGTCGCGATTAATTATTTACGATATTTATCGAACGAACGGAACCTATTCCGAATCACTGCGTGCTGGAAAAGAACCTACGGGTGGACAGTCTGCGAATAAATGGTTTGGTACACATCGAAAGTCACAACACACCGAAAATCCATAGTTGAGCAAAGCTCACCTGGGCCGAAAACACGTTTACTTCGGAAAGTTATGCGCGACCGCTCTATTCTCTCTTACCGACGCATACGCGCGGAGACACGGTATTTAGCGTTGATTACCACTTACTTCTTGAATAATAAAGCGAAGATACCTACTGAGTATGAAAAAACTGGCAAAGTTTCATGCATTCATAGCTAGAAAATTTTTAAAAATGCAAATATGCATATCTAACAAGACCGAGTACTAATTAGATTTAACAAAATGCCAAAACAATTGCAGTCAAAATTTATTTGCCATGCTCACCGCAAGATTTCTACTTAATTAAATTAAAAGTTGTCTATGTGTTTCAGTATTTACTCAAAAGCTAGAAAAATCATAAAACAAGGGCATAAAACTGCTCAAAATATTCGTAACCGTCCAGTCGGAGCGCGAAAGATAAATTTCTAAATTATGTTGTACTGCTACTCATTCCGTCATGTAAAAACCAGCGGTGTTCGAAGGTTTAAAACATCCCTCCTATTGGAGCAATTCTGTCTATTGAGTATAGACTTTGGCAAACAAAGCGACTCCATGAAATCACGCTTTAACAAATCTCCATATACTGAGAGCAATGCAACCAGATATGTATCTTCCAAAATAAAAATAAATAAATAAATTACCCAATTGATTCAGAAACGGCTGACAACGCAAGCAGGGTATGTACAGTATCCCTACCGACGTCAGTCCACTGCGCACACAAATAACGAGACAGCTCGATGAACGCGAAAAAAAAACTATACCTCACACATATATATATCATCCTCATATAAACTGCACAAAAACAAAAGAAATCACAAACTCACGACAATCCTACAGTCTGCACCCCTCAAGTCTCAGCACGCACTGCAAGGCCGATGCCATACCGGAGAGGATACGAAGCTAACAGCGTCGTGAAAAGCAGAAAAAAACAGTGGTTCCCTTTTGCCATGCAAATCAAACAAAAACACAGGCAAAACGTTACCAACACTAATACTTATCCTTTAATTCCCGCGTCCTCTGTGAATCATCATGCTAGTGCGAGAACGTGCCGCACGCAAGAGCAACGGTCATCCTGCACTTGCACTTCTCGCGCTTTTCCTTGTTCACCTTGCACTTACTCACACACACTTATGGCAAGGCAAGGGCTAGCGGGAAACGTGCTCCGCCACCGAAAAAGAAATGCAGCTCTCATAAATTAGCCACAAAATTGCACGAATCTTTAACGGATTTCAACATTGACGTCACTCTCACCGATAATACGAAACCGCCACATTTCGTATTAACTTTTACTCCACCCTTTGCACTTAAAATATAACGATTACGCGACGGGAAGGCTAAATAAAATACGTCTGTTATATGTTAACTTGAAATAGGCAAAAACTAAACTATGATAAAAAATATTTTTAACCTGGAACAAGTAATGCCTCCACCAATCACGCTGGATCTGGGTTAGAATCCCAACGCCATAGGTGTCGATGGTTGTGTGGTGACGTTATTCACTCACAATCAACCAAAACTGATCTAGATTCTATCCTCCGGATATTTTCTGAGGCGAAAAATCTCTGGGTTCTTCTATCGCATGGGAAAGTGAAGGCGTTGGCACTGGTCCGTTAATCAACGGATCGTTAGTTAAGATTCTATTTGAAGTCGCCTCCCCGGGTGTATTGACATAATAGTGGCAGAAATAGACCATCAGAAAATAAGCAAAAATAAAAATAATCGTAACCTAACCCATTCCCGGCGTATGATGCCATATGGCATTACCTGACATTCAAACTTTGATTTGAGTTCAACATTTATACTTGAAAATTTACACGAGGAAACTATTCAGCATCGTTAGAGAATAGATTGATGCTTAATATGCAATACAGTTTATGTTAATTATGCATATAGTTTTAGATTAGTAATAAGAGTTTAAAGTTCATTTTTTGAGGTAAACCTGATTTGTCTCCACCGGTAATCGGTTAAGCTTAAATCCGTTTGAGAAAATGTCTTGAAGCCAGAAATTTCAGTAATTGATTTTAAAGAATTTGCGTTTCAAAAACCAGATGCAACGAAAATAATTTAAAATTCAATTCAAAGTTTATTGAATAGTATTCTAGAGGCTTAAAATGCAGAGCCTGTCTTTGTTTTTTGTCAAATTGCTTGCATACACCTCCAAAATCAGAAAGACTTATTTTTCAAATAAAAAAGTCAAAACTATAAGGGCCATTGCGGAAATTATTCGCCTGAAAAAACCTGGAACAATACCACGTAAGGATAGCAATGGTATCAAATTAGTCCTTTCTATATTGTCAAGACAATAACTGAGCCTCAAGAGATCCTTAAGAAAACGGAAAAAATATTTTGAACGACAGAAATACACAAAGTTGTTCAGAATTCAGCTCACAATTGCCATGAAACGTTTACAGAGACTATAAAAAGATAAAAGATATGTTCAAATGTTTCTAAAGCTCTCGATAAAAGTCAGCAATCAGATTTTAGTTTAAAGCCGGAAATGCACTATAAATATGAAAAGAATTCAATGATATTATAAAAGTAATAAATTCAATTTTTTTAAATAGAATTTGTTTAAAAATTCTGAAATCTAGAACGCGGAATCAGAAAACACAAACCAATCTTCTTATTTAGCTCAAAAAGGCAAAAATTGTTTCTAAGTAGCAATAAAATTAAATTGATTTAAATCTAGAATTTCAAATAGATTTTTGTTGAAAATTCTGAAATTTAGAACCCGGATTCAGAAAAAAACAAAACAATCAAAAATTGTTTTTAAGTGGCAATAAAATTGTATTGAAACCTGAAAAAAACTAATAATATCAATTAAAAATCAATTTCAAAACTGAAGTGTGTGAACACTAGGAAATGGGTAATAATTAGGTTGAAAATGCAAAAATTTATTCTTTATATTTATTCTTAAACAAATTTAAAATTGCCAGAAACGGCCAGAAATTGCAGATTCAGGCAAGGCGAAAAACTATCTCGATTCGGGGTCAAAAAAATATGTTCTAATTATTTTAAAAACTCTGAAAAATAACTAGAATGTTTCCTCTCATCAACTAAAAATGGAAACAAGAAAAAAATAGTAAAAAAAACTTTAAAGTCAATTCAATAAAAAAATTTAAAGTCAATTCAATTTAAAATTAGGTTTTAAAAGAGAAAATGAACTCAGAATTGGGAATTCAGCTAAAAAAAAATGCTAAATCTTAGTCTGACGAGAAATCAGAAGAAGAAACTGTAGAAAAGATTCCAAATTGAATTTAAAAAAATCCACAATCATATTTGAAATTCAAGTTAGAATTAGCGGAAAATGAATTTTTTTATTTTATTTTTAAATAAGCACTTTGAATAAGGCCAAAATCCGTAACAAAGCTTAAAAACCATTAATGAAATTTCACAAGGCTTGAAATGATAGAAAATGATTTCAAAGATTTGTCGTTTCCGAAGCTCAACAGCAGCCAAAACAACTTTCAATTAAATTCCAAATTTGTAAAAATATATACTTAAGGTTTGAAAAAGCAGAAACCAGTCCTACAAAACGCAGAAAATTTCAACCAGAGAGTGCAGAAAGTTACAAATATTGCTTTAGTTAAACAGTTTAATTAAACCAGTAATTATTTACGTAAGTCTAAAATGACAGAAAATTGTTAAAAAAAACGGTTCAAAATAAATAAAAAAATTATGTGAAAATATTCTGAAACATGAAGCACAAATTGATTCTAAATTATATCCTGATTTTAGCTGAATGAAGTAATGAAAATCTCAGCCATGAAAAGTCGAAAAATCAATAGCAAATACATTTTGGCCGAAGAAGTTAACCCTTTTTCAAATTTTGAAATGAAATAATGATATTAAAAACAAGATTCACTCACAAAATTATTTTGTCAATAAATAAACGTGGTTGAACTTATATATTTATGCGTTTTAAAACCGGGAAAAACATCTATCTTTAACCGGGAAAAAAACCGGGAATTTGAAATTGGAAATCTCCTGGCCACCCTGTTAATTGAATGCCATCGGCTAAATAGGTGGAAAGTGAGTTACAATATACATAACTTTTGTTTCATTTATGGTGTTGTTTATTTTCTTTTCATCATTCAGGACAATTCTGAAAGATTTTCGAACCTGTCGTTAATGACAGGAGACGTCCTGTGTGTTTCTGCATCGAGTGTTCCACTCGAAAACAAATTTTCTTCGGGACGGGTCCTCGTCACATCACGCAAGAACAGACTAAGTAGGAAAAGAATCCGGCAGCTTTTACTAAAATATTGGCTTAAATAAATGTTCCAAAACTAGGAAAATTGTAGAAGCAGCCTTTTTTGTAGTAACAAATTTTTTAATTAGAAAAAAAATATAATAAAAAATAGAAAAACAAATTTCAAAACTTAGTTTGTATTGTATTGATTTAGTCAAACATTTTTCAACATGCATAAATAATATTTTTCAACTAAAATAACGCTCTCGAAAAAAATGGCAACTTTTGTTCCCGGACTTCGGACCGGACTCCGGACCGGAAGCGGAACGAAGCCAATCGGACCGGACCCAAATCGGACCGGAACGAGCTAGTTCCGATTTTTTACCGGATCGGACCGGACCGGAACGCGGACCCAACGTTTTCGATCCGATGTCGAACACTAACGCGCTACATTACTCGATGCCCTGTTTACCCAAATGTTCTACAATATATGTAAACATTTGTATAGTTTGAGTAAACTAAAGCTAGCTTCTCTTCTATACACAAAATTAATCAGTGAGCGTACGGCATAACAGAATTCAGTTAAATCTGTTTTTGAACAATCTGCAACTGCTCGAAAAAACGGAAAAATCTGCTTGAAATCTGAAAAAAAAACTTTGCGCAGGTCTACAAGGAGATTCTGACGAAAATCTGCAGTAAACTATGGAAAATCTGCAAATCAATAAATATCTGCACACGGACTCTACAAATTTGCGTTTTGCAGACAAATCTGCACATCTGGTATCCCTGCAACTAACCGCGCTGTCTGTGTCTGACAGAGATGAAGGAATAAGATTTTAAAGTTTAAACAAAAAGAAGTCGAATGAATACATGGGAAGAACTCGCGCATACGCTCGGAATAGACAGACATTCTGCAGGATGCTTAGAACTATGTAGGTTCGCTGTTCACTACTCTTCGGAAGGGATTAGACTACAGCAACTAAAGTGGAAACACGATAGCATTGGTATACTTACGAAATCTTTAACATTTTTTGGCCGAATCGGTTTCGAGCAGTTCGTCCATGGTTTACCGATGCAGGGCATAAACACGAGGCGCATATTCGGTTTCGGATAGCCACACAAATGTCACAGTTTCGTTTGGGCACGCAAAAATCGGACTCATCGAAAGAACCGGTTTCCCTGCAATGCAAATTATCGGTATGACTCCTCTGGATGGGAATAGGTGCTTTCGTTGTTACTCACCTCTAACGTACACCTTCGTATGATAGGTGGCTGTTGCACCTTCATTCTTAGCATGCAGTGTGAAAATGCCTGTATCGTCCACAGTGAGCTCCTTGATGATTAATTTCACCTGTTCATCGTCACCGTGAATTTCATACTTATCGCCGTCTTTCAAAGGCTGCTTTCTATTATCCCTGGTCCAGTGGAACGAAGGTTTCTGGTGTGCAATGTACTCGATTGGAATCCGAACATAAAACTCTCCACTGCTGGTGTTGATCGATTCCATACCGTTTTCTGGGGCGAGATCTATAAATGCAGTATCCTGCTCCCCAATGACAATACGGATCGATTGATTAACCACTTGTTGGTGATGATCTCGCACTTCGCATTTGTAAAACCCTGTGTCTGACTTTAAGCTTTGCACAATAGTTAGCTCATTTGTTATGATTTGGTGCTCTGGACGATGGGGAATCACCAATATTCGTCCGACGGTAGTACGTGAATCCTAATACATAGTTTAAAAATAAATCTCATTAACTAGGCGACTACATTTTACTGCATATGATGGAGGCGCAAGGTAATTGGCAATGAATCTAAATTGAAGTTGCATAAAAAAGACTCACATTCGGTGCCATCCGATTTGAAGGTAGAACCCAGTGCATATCAAATTTGTGCCCAATGGGCACTACCAGTGAGCAGTTTAGTACAATATTCTCTCCTTGCTTGATGTTGTTTCCTGCCTTTGTCATGATCTCTACTACAATCCGATGGAGGGTAGGTTTTCGAAGTCGATTCACAAGGCCCACGTTAAATTGGTACATTCCCAATTGGTGTCGTAAACGAAAAAGGCAACGTAAGCTGGTTGTCTTAGAAATGCTCAAAATGTGGTTAGCGAAAAAATATGGTGGTTACAAAACAGAAAACTGCGTGAACTAGGTGATTTGTTAGTTTAAACGACAGACATTAACAGTATCGGAAATATGTAGTCGATTTAAGTAAACATGCATGGTTAGATTTAATGATTACGTTATGCAAAAAGATATTGGCTATTCCAGTTATGTAATGAAAAAAAAAGCGAATTCGCAATGAAGATTGTGTTTTTTGTTGTAGGGTAAAATACTAGCTCTAATTATTCCGAAACCAATTCTCAGTAGTTTATGTGAGTTATCGTATTTTGAACTACCATACCACTTTAGCAAGCGGTTTTATTCTAGCACTAAAAAGTGCTTCAATGTACTGTACTGAAGAGAAATTTCGTTCTGTTTGGAGCTAAATTTTATTCTAGTATTTATCCCGAAGCTCTCGTCAACCGTAAGTTTTCTAAGTGTATGCACTATATGCTAGCTCTAGTGCGATGGAACTGGGGTTATTCGACGGTGAACAAAAGTATATTTCTAGAGAAAATTTGTCTTGCACACAAATGTGCACGAATCTTCTTGAAAGAAATATCAATATATCGGAAATTGTCTGTTGGCTTGATACTATTGAACTATCGCACTATTTTTTCGAGATCATTCGAAGATAAGAGGTTGCTGAACTATGTGTCTATGTGCGATATATTATAACTTAATGTAACCGTTTGTGCCAGAACACTCAATAAAAATTAGCTCTAAATAAATATTAGTAAATAATTGATTCACCACAAAACTTCCCCCCATATAGTATTGTGCCGTGTCAAATAAATGTTGTGTGAACAAAAAAAAATTCCCCCATATAAAAATTAATGGAACAAATACCCTATTTATTGTTGAGTAAACCACAGCGTTAGGCTGAGTTTTCTGGGTTCAGCGAATGTTAAGGTTAAGCGTACTAGGTCTAACACCACAGCTCAGACTTAGCAATAGCATTGCTGCACTAGCAGTCATTTCATCGCATCGGGTTCATCATCATTTCTGCTGTTGTTGTAGTTATACTCGTTGAAGATTTTCGTTGTATCATAATTGAAAACATTCCCCAGCAGAGGAAATTCACGAATGACTCCAGCCGTGCGAAACGTTTATGAGTTAGTATGGTCCGGGAAGAGTACAAAAAGCAGAGGTGGTAATACTAAGGATGAATAGTTCATGTCAGTCCAGGGTTCTCCAACCGTTGCAAGGTTTTCGTTCACTGATAATGATGAAGATCATCCGTTACGATCGCCGCCAGTGCAGTGGTTGGTAACAGTAGTGCGTTAAAGCGACGAATACTTCCTAATTCTACAGTGGTTAGTTCCGTCCAACTTACAGGACAAACCCAAGACAGTCACCCTAAAGTTTAGCTCTTTATCCGGTTTCTCTTTAGAACGACATTCATAAATGTTGGATCCAGGCTGGTACATGATTAGCACAAAACCGACGGTTGCGGTGTAATTATAGTACTCGATTTGCGTCTGTGTAGGAAGATTACAATATAAAAATTAAGACACTAACCAAGAAGGGATATTTTTTTTAAAGGGGGAGGGTTGGTATTGGCTTAAGTGTTTCTGATAAATTTTAGTAAATAATGAGTATGTGTGTCCAATCACAAATGGTGCCTTCTCAACACTGTTAGCATAATTTTAATTTTAATTGCGATTGAGGATTGCAACGATTTTTGTCGAAAAATTGTAATAATTTTATTTGACATAGCTTCTAATGTTTCAACACCAGTAAGTCTATGTAAGTCGAGTGTAATAAACCAAGGGGGACGTTTCAAAATCATTTTCAGAATTTTATTCTGAATTCTCTGGAGCGTTTTCTTCCTTGTTTAACAACAACTTGACGAGATCGGTACATCATAAAGCATTGCTGGTCTAAAAATTTGTTTGTAAATCAAAAATTATTCTTTAAACAAAATTTAGAATTTCGATTAATGAGAGGATATAAACATCTCGTATATATGATGTACTTTGCTTGTATACTCTCAATGTGCTCTTTAAAAAAAAGTATTTTATCGTAAATTAGTCCCAAGTTCTTCACCTTGTCAGACCAATTTAAAATAGCCCCATTCATCTTGACAACGTGATTATTGTTTGGCTTGAGAAAAGAAGCCCTAGTCTTATGGGGAAAAATTATCATTTAAGTTTTAGAAGCATTGGGAGAGATTTTCCACTTTTGCAAGTAGTTAGGAAGAAAAAATATCTGAACTTTTCTGCAATCGACTGCATATGACACGAAGACTTTTTCCTTTAACGGAAATGCTTGTGTCATCGTAGAACAGTGACTTTTTGCATTCTGGAAGCAAATCAGGAAGATCTGAAGTAAAAATGTTGTACAGGACTGGACTAAAAGCTTGAGGCACACCTGCTCTGACAGGAAATGTATCGGATTTTGACTTCTAACAGACAACCTGCAGAGTTCGATCGGTAAGATAATTTTTCAAAATTTTTATTAGGAAAATTGGTAAATTAAAAGTTTGCAATTTCGCAATCAAACCTTTATGCCAAACACTGTCGAATGCTTTTTCTATGTCTAAAAGAGCAGCTCCAGTGGAATAACCTTCAGATTTGTTAGCTCGTATCATTTTAGTAACTCTGAGCAATTGATGAGTAGTGGAATGCCCATGGCAAAAGTTGACTTTTGTAACTTGCACTCAAAAACACGTTGAAAAATAACACTTTAATATTATTATTATTATTTATTTCGCTTGTCTTTCGACGGCACTCCCGCTGTCACCTGACTAATTTGTTGCTAAATTAAGCATTTATGCTATCGGAAAACAAATGAAATGAATAAAACGGTTTGAGCTTTTTTTTTCTTCCCCTTCCAATATTCAAGATTTTTGAAGGGGGGGGGGGTGACATAAAATGAAAATAAAATTTGTAACGGCCATTAGAAAGCAAACTGATTGGTAGATAACTAGAAACTACAGTTGGATTCTTATCCGGTTTGAAAATTGGAAATATTTTCACATTTTTCCATAATTTGGGAAAATATACATTTTGAAACACCTTTTTTTTGTAAAGCTTTGTTTATTAGTGTATATAAAAAAACTATTTACAAGAGAGATTGACATCTTTAATAGAAAACAAGTGCATTAACATCTATTATACTATCATTATTTTCTGTGATGTAGGTGTAGCCGTCGCAAACCGATCATGCTTAAGCGAGTAGTTCAAGCGCCACTCCTTACGGAGACCACCGCCGAGATAAAGTTTGCCCGGATGAGACTGCTTTTTATGCAGGTCCAAATTGGATCCTTTCCTAGAAAAGGATCCAGATCGGTCCAGCGCGCTACACGAGTTTTCGCCAGAACAGGTGCACACTCGAAAGCAAACTTAACGAAGCCTGAGATCGCCTTCCGTAATTCCCGACATAAAAAGTTCCATCACTTAAGCTTTTCTCATCACTGGAAGTTTCCCGAACCCACCACCAGACAGCGCCAACCTTTCGCATGCTGCGAATCAAAGCGGAGCGGACAAACTAAGGTGACTAGGTAAACATTTCATTGTCTAAAAGTCCTGCATTCCTAGAAAAGCGGGTTTATTCACGGCGTAACATAATTTGGTTAATTTTCGATTTAGCTTTTTTTATATGTACAGTGCCTCCACAGTTATGGGTCAGCTACAATTATGGGTCACTTTCACGCAAATAGGTCTATTCTCACGAAACTGAACAATTTTCATTAGCAGTGGTATTTTTTGTAATTCACTCGTAACCTCATTCATACGATTAAAATGATTTAAAGTTGAAAATGTCACGAAAACTATAATTCTGCTCGGTGCAGTAAGTGAAGTGACCCATAATTGTAGTAATGTTGCATCTTGCGGTACACAATTATGGGTCAGTCCATATTTTTTCTACTTTTATTACTTTTACATGATTATGCGTCAAGACCAGTGAAGGAAATGAAATGATTTTAAGCTGATTGTTTTTTCATCTTGAGTTGTGCACATCATGAAGTGCACAGTTCATGACTAAAATTGTATCCTCTCAATACGTAATAAAATGTTGGTGCCTTGGTCACTCGGAGATGACAAATACAACAGTTGACTACATACAACTCTGAGAATAGAGTGATGCGCGTTGCTCCGTTGTAATTCTCTCTTCGTACGTGGCGCATCGTAGAAAAAAACGATAGCAACAAGCAAAAGAATAATTGAGAGTCCCATAAATGTTGGTTAGATTGCATCTCGCATCGCAGTGACGCAGCAGCGATGATGCGGTGCGGTGATGATGGGAGGGAGAGTAAGTAGTTCGGATGGTATTTTTTTCAGCAGGTTTTCTATAGCAGCCAAACAGATACCAAAATGTGCTATGTTTGTTACCGAGCAATCATAAGTTGGTTGTATTGCGTTGCGATTTCGTCAATGACATTACTCACTAGTTTTTGTTATGATTAGTGAATGGAATATTTTCCTCATACTAATTTGGGTAGTAACGTTATGGAAGAGTGAGCGGGGATGGAGTTTTGAAAATCTTTGAATAATGCTTGACTTGCTTTTGAACTGGTTTTGGATGCATTATTGCAGATTTTGATACTGCATTTTCACGTTTCAGTGCTGCGATTTTCAGGTTTAAGTGCTGTATGCCAATTGTGTTGAACCGAATATATTTGTACAGAAGTACAGAAATAACACCGAGAGGTAAAATAGGGCTTCTTTAGCAAAATTTTTAGCAAAAATTTGTAGAGGTTTGTAGAATTATCATTCTTATTAAACATATGTTGGCAACGACATTTTTATTATCACTGGACTTGTTTATTCATACTAAATTCAACAAGGAACTTGGAATATAAGCATAACAACTCAGATCTTTTTTTCCCTTCCTTTTCAATTTTCTATATTTCTGAGTACAAATGACATAAAGTATTTACAGATCAAATTTGTAACGGCTAATTTAACAAACATATTTACCCTAGTAAAAATGTTATGCAACTTAAATCCAAACAAAATATGGCAAGTGTTTGTAACGTCTAATGCCTGATTAATACCTGATAAAATCTGCAATATTTTGCAAATCATTAAAACTTTTTCTATCTTTCACAGACGTTCGAAAAACATAGAGGAGAAACAATTGGTATGATAAAAAGCTCATCGAAGCTTTTTTCCTGATTGGTCTGATTTCAATTAGTCGAATGTTCGCGGAATACCAGTTCAAGAAATACTAGTTAGGGCCAACAATAGTGGTCTTAAAAGGCTTCGCGCTCATTCCACAGCCCTCCGACCGAAAAGCATCGCCACAACGATTATAAGGTTAGTTTCAGAGCTATATGCTCTGTACTGAAAACAGTTACAGTTTGAACCTTTGTTTTTATTTGTTTTGTAAATATTCGAACTGTTATTAAAATTTGTATACACTTGTAACAGTGAGGAAAAAATTCTTAATACATATTTAGAAGAAATTTGTTTTGTAAGTTCTCCGTACGTCACAATTGAATCAGTTGTAACACACCCTGTTGACACAGTGCGTCGATGGTTCGATTTTGGTAACATATTTATTTGCTTTCATTGACCACAGGGGATTTGTTTCTGAAAAGTTGGTTGGGTTTGTAACGACAGATGTTGTTTGGCCATAATGGGTCAAGTAGGAGAAACATGCTGTTAGTGATAAATCAAACGGGCCCGTAACATCAAAATTGCACAAAAGCTTGAAAACTCCGAAATTCAAAGAGTAGTAAATCTAGAATTTGCTTATATTAAAATGTTTATCTGACTTAACACCAACTAATTATACGTAAGGAATTACCCATCGTGAAAGAGTTGAAGAGGTTGTTTATTAGACATGACCGCAGAGTTAACCTAGAATACGACAGCCTGTCTTAAGTCAATGTATTTATTGCAATAGGTTTGGGAATACACTCAATGGGGTTAATCAGTTCAATGGTCTCTCTGTTCCAGATGACGTTTAGGGCCAATAGTGCATTCCTAGTATTAAACCTAGGTTTAATGGCGGTGCGAGTCTCATTTAATTTCTGGCTGTATTCACCCAACGATATCTGAATTGAATTACCACTGGTGGGGTCCAACTCAGATCAAAAGGAAGCCGAACTGAAAAAGTTTGGTTCTGCAACTAACCACTACCGCCGCTGCTGTTGCCCGCTGCTGCTCCGCGCCGCGTTTGCCCACTGCCATCGCTGCTACTGTCCGCCGCTGCTGCCTGCTGCTAGTAAACTGAGATTGCTTGAGGAGAAGCAGTCTCTTATATAGCCCAACGAGTGCATTCCTGGCTAACTAGGTACTCCATTCTGTCGTCCATTTTAGGGAAAGGCAGCGAGCGACCAATCAAAGGTCGACATTTACGTTTTGACAAGGTTCAACAATTTTCAATAGTACAATAGTTCGAACAGTCAGATTTTAATTTTCTGCATTTGGACGGTTGCTTAAATGATTTTCCAATCGATTGCTGCAAAAATGACGGAAATCGGTTGAAAACTGACTGAGTTTAGAACGTTTGAAATTGGACAATTTTCGTGACGCTCTCCATGTTTTCGGTTTTCGAAATTGGATCCCTGTATTGAAGTTGAACCCCTATATATGTTGCCGTAAGACGTATTCTACGTCAAAAAAATCAATTTTGTCAATGATCAAGGAACAACTTTATTTGAAATAAAAAAGTCTCTCTCTCTCTCTCCGGGGAAAACTAATAGTGTCAGAAGGATCGTAGCTCTAGCCCCGCAATTGTCCTGTACACTCAACAGTTGGCTGCGAAGTCTGTGTATAATAAACAGAAGTTAAAATTTCAAGACGGAATGTAGCACCAAGGCATTGCTTTACATTATCAATACACAAAATTTAAAATTGTTAAAAAAGTTGTTTAAGTTAATATTTCCGAAATCTCATTTTTTGTTATGAAAACACTAAATTTGCTAAATATTTGTTGTCTGACCATGGCAAACTGAGAGAGAAAAAGTTACGATGACAGTTCGTAATGACTTTTGGCCGATAGCTACAATTTTCCACCGCCGTGCATCGGAAATTGCCATTCTCCGCCACAAACATTTGCCGAACTTTTTCGGATACATTATTTTTTCTTAGCCCTTTGTCCATCTTGACGCCTTATACCGACAAAAGCTTCTAACCAACTAGCAATTTGCCCTTGCGCTTGCACCTACCAGCTACCACCAAAAAAAAACCCCGTTGAGTTGAGTGAGAGTAGGAAAACACGAACTCTCTTTCTTGAAAAAAAAAATCCCCATCATTGAGTAAATATTAACGATCCAATTTCTCTTATTCATTACATCCCAGTCAGAATTTCATGGAACGCGATTCGGACCATCCGACCCGCTTCTCTCAAAATTCATGCGGCTTGAACGAAATTCGCTCGAAATACACGATCTCTCGCATTGGTGTGTGCGCTGGACGCTCTATTTCTGTTTTTTCGTCTTTCTCTTTTGGCGCCGGGCATATTCTTTCGGTTTTTTTTCGGTCTTTCTCGCTTTGGCGCAGACCTTATTCTCACCGATAGCAACGTCGCGCAAACAGATGCACGATTTATTGTATTGGTGTGTGTGTTGAACATTCTTTATTCTCATCGATAGCAAACGTAGCGCAGTTTTTATTTTCAATCGAGTTGGTAATAAAAGTTCGATTATTTCGCGCGTGGCAAAAAAATAGTTTCGCGTGTTTAAAAAACAACAAGACTGTCGCGGCGGTTTCAAAAGTGTTTAAAGTGTTTGTCCGGCTGCTGGTCAATAGTGCGTGGTTTTTTCGGTGATAAATTTGCTGAAATGCAGCAATGTGAAAATATTTGTTTTTGTGAATAAAACCGTAAAACTTAGGTGGTAAAAGGTGAAGTGCGGTGGATATCATCGGTCAGTGCAGTGTAGTTGAAAATCTAGCGGATTAAAAAAAATGTGATACGAGCTAGATAAAAAATGCTGGTTGGTAACCAGCAAGTGTGTTGTTTGGGTGTTAACTCTTCTGCAACAAGTGCAATTGCACTCGCCAGGTTAGTGTTTTAACCAAAATTAAAATTCAAACCACAACAATAATTTAATGAAATTTGAATTGGTTTTTTGAGTTGGTTTCTTTTTCCCAACTGCTCTCATATGCATGCTGGAAACAGATTGATCAAATTAAAACTTTGCATTCAAGTTTTACTGTGACACGTTTTCTAGCCACTGATTGTCGTTGTTTAATTTTATTTTGGAACAATTCATAAAAATTATTGGGAAATTCGTTTTTGTATATAATAAGTAGCTGACAATATATATACATATATACATATGTTCATAACGCGACTAACTTTATATTCTCAGCTGTGCACATAGAGAATAACATATATTGCGTGCTCCCACGATGAAAAGTACATCGTAAGAAGGAAGGCGGAGAGAGTGCACCAGTAACGATTTTTTTTATATGGTGCTCTTTTGTGATCTTCGTTATTCACCTGCCATGGAGGTCTGTTTGCAAATGTGCGAAGAATAAGAATAACTCGCACACTGATGACGATGTCAACGCATCATAGGCTTGGTTTATACGTATTCATTAGTCGCTAGAAGCGATTTTTTTCCATCGGTGGTCAAGACTGAATAAAGTAACTTATTATCAAGCTTTTATAACAATAAAATAACTTGCGTTATGTATTTTGATGACTTTTTAGTCTAAATGATTTTGAATGCCAAAAGTGACCCATAATTGTGTCTTTGGCTATGTAAGTGATATTTTTCTTCCTAACCGATTCACACGCATCAACTTCAGTGAAACTAATTGTTGATCGAAAGTACACATCAGAACACAGAGATAGATAGTAAAATATTCGTAGTTGATAATTTTTCCGATTTTATATCCATTTTTGAATATTCAGACAACACGTTGACTGACCCATAATTGTAGAGGGACTGTACATTGGTTTTATTTCTAACTTTCTACTCTCTGTCGTGTGCGAATTCTCCTACAAGCTTATCTCTTTTTCTCTTGAACTCTCACGGTACGTGCGGGCATAACGACTCTAATTATATGACGGATGGGGGAGTGAATGTAAGCCTCAAGCTGCTTCTATACCAACCACGCAACTCTTATTCTTGCGAGCAGGAACTAAGGGAAAATGAACCACCTAGCGGACCTCGACCATGGTGGAAAGCTTTGCCAAACATGTACTTGGTAACTATCACTTGCTCAAAACCTTCTGTTCAGAGCACCTTCTCGTTAAATCAGTAGCGACGAGGGGTGGAAACTCCTTTCGAGTTACGAATACCGGACAAAGTGGCGGGTGTAAATTGGTGTTGATTATAAAGCTTGCGTACATACATTTAACTTATAATATATTCATCACGATTCGATACAATATTGTTCTTAACCTAGGTTTACTTGCGCTTTTCTGCCTGTGTAACTCTCATTGCACTTTCCAATTTTCCGCGGGTCGACCTCCCTGTACGGTTTTTTTCTGCTTGCTGTTCCCCTGCTTTGGCTCACCGGCTTCGGACCACCGGTTTGGTTCACCGGCGTTGGCAGCTACTCGTATCAGGGTATCTCTGCCGATTAACCTGGGCGGGATCACGTTCGCGTGCACGCCGCACGACTATGGCGTATTGTATAGCACCGCTCCTGCGGGGTGGGGAATATTGGGCCAAATCGAATGGCGACCTGGCGACGAACAACTATCGAGAAAAATATCTGGGGTAAAACCAGAACAGAACACAAAAAGGCCCCTCCAAGGACCTGTTCGGGGACAATTAGCAATGATTTCAGGCTCTCTTAAAACTACGTTATACAGGCGTTCTAGTATATAAATATGAAATTTTACCTTTTTCTTGTACATAAATGACTTTTCTTTAACTTTTAAAACACTCTCTTCCGCGCTTCTCTCTTCTTTGTATTCGTTGCTAGTAAACTATACTAATTTTAAATAGAATTAAGATTAGATTTAGGCATCGCTTTGTTTTACACAATCAACTTTTACATACAATAACTTTTTACTGGAATGACCTTTTCTTTAGGTTTTCACACAATTAACTTTTAAATCGTGTCTTTTGATTTTTTACACAATTTGCTTTTATATTCTGACTTTTCCTTTTGTACTTTTCTTCTTAATTCACACGGATTTACACCCTTGCTTTTCGTTTCGTCTTTTAGAATAAAACTGGCTTCGCGCGCACTTCTAACTTCGCTACTTGTTCAACGTAAAAAGAGCGTTCACAGCTTTAGCTGAGCCTTATAAACCCTCTCAGGTTTCCCGCATTTTGACGTCTTTCTCTCTCTTGGCAACACTTCCCGGTCGTTACTGAGGATGCCCGAAACCCTTGTGGCAAAATCTGCCAAAGTGCATCTGCTCGCAGACCGGTATGAGCGACCCCTCCGTCCCAGACGCGAAGCGTCAGACTTGGAGGGATATCACCCATACAGAGTGGAGTAGTCGTGGTTGTGAAGAGAAGCTTGCCTCCGTGAGTGACCCCTCCGTCCAAGATAGTCAGCCTATACACCAGAGAGACGCCGAGACACTCACCGTTAAGGCAACTGTCAACATCAAAACGGGCGATCTGTATAATTTTGCATTGCCGTTATCCGTTTTGATGTTGACAGTTGCCTTAACGGTGAGTGTCTTGTCATTTCTCTAATATACAGGTTCCCTAGTCCAAGACGCAAAGCGCCAGACTTGGAGTGATATCACTCACTTAGGGGGCTTTTTTGCAGAGTCGTACTAAGGGAGTGGAAGGCATATCTGAGCAGCGTTAGCTTTTATTATTGTTGGCAGAGTCAACACTTTGGATTTGGAACCAAGAGTTACAAATTAACCACTCATACTCTATTTCCGAGAGCCAAGGATAGATCGACTTGATCTCCCGGGAGCGATCGCAATTTACGTTACGGCGCGTCCGTAACTTTGGTAACATGTGACGAATCGTGTCCCTTGAGCTCAAATTTTTCTATTAATTTTTCTTCTACCCGACCAAAGCGGGGACTTCAAAATGGCCGACTCGCGGCTTCACATACGCCTCGTGGCGTCTTCTTTCGGCGGTACTTTATAATATAAGTGGAACGGAATCACCGAATCTCTCTCTGGGGATCAGTTGCTGCTGCCGCTGTTGGTTGAATCTCGATGCATGTGTTGCTGGTTTCTCTCTATCGCCGCCTGTGGCGGCTGGCGGGGATTTCTATTATCCACCGATGACGAATGGGATGCGACATTTGCCGCCAACGTAACTGCAGGTGCCGGCCGGAAAGGGTTGATCCGGGCCAGCAGAAGTGTTTCTGGACGAATCCGGCGATTCTGTCGGTGTTGACTCAACGTGGTAGCGGGTAACGGGTGACGCGCAAGCGGCGCGGCAAGCGTATGGAAAACGTGCTCTCTCGTGGATTCTCCGATTCCTAGGATAGAAATTGCCTGATGGCATTCACAAAAAGGGGTCGTTAGCCTCTACGCACATGGTTACCTTCTTTTTTTCTATCCTGCACACGAATGGGTTAACACTTGAACTATTTCGCACGTTCTATTCTACCTCCTGAAAAAATACAAGAACTTTTAAGCACATGCTCTATTTCCCTAGACCTAACTGCTAATACCTTCAAGCAGCAAATTAAATAACGCGAATTCACTTCCACTACTTTTGACGGTTTGGAAAGAAACGAACGAGAAACTTCAGCCCTCAGAAAAAGCAGGGAACCTGAGTACTTGCCGGAAGTACATAACCGAAAATCCTTCGGGATCACTCGGATTTCGCTAAGGAATTTTTTCGGTTCGTTTTGGCTTACGCAAGTGGATTTGCCTTCCCTTTCCTTCAGTTTTACTAGGACGGTTCGCTTTGAACTTGTCTGTAAAGCAATCTCACTCGGGTCACCTTATATAATTTAGGCTGATACAAATTTCGAATTCTTTTTCTGTCAAAGGTTATCAAAGTTAGCAGAGGGGGTGGCAAAAAATGAATAACACCGAGACGAAAAAAAAGAAATATCTTTGATCAAAGTTTGTGTGCAAGTTATGACGTTTGTAACTTGCACTCAAATAAATGTTGAAAAATAACACTTTATTATCATTATTATTTATTTCGCTTGCCCCTTCCAATATTCAAGATTTTTGAAGGGGGGGGGGGGGGGGGGGTTACATAAAATGAAAATAAAATTTGTAACGGCCTTACTTCGGCTATCTAAGGAATCGGCGCATGGACGTGCGACGCGTGGCCTACATTTTGGCGATCCTACTGTGCACTACAATCCAACTGTGCACTAATCAAGGTGAATATTTACAGGACTTAAGTGTTATATTCTAAATTTTATAGTAAGAATATTTTATCGCTTCCAACTCAACCGTACTGCACTATGCTGTAACTGGCAACGGTAACATAGGTTACATAGTTTGCAAAGATTTTCAAAACTTGATTTCATTGAGTTGGTGGTACATTTAATTATTCAGGACGTAGCAATTCTTCGAACGGAAGTATACGCCATAAATCAAGGACTCTTGCCATTTTATGTTGTACGAAGGCCCATGCCTGTGTCGTGCGCGGGCACTCTGAAAATTTGTGCTGGAGAGTCTCTGTCCTGCGTTGCAAAATAGACAATTTTCCCCGTCTGCTCGTTGAAGTAAGTTTAATAGTCTGCGGTGTTCGGTCTTTTCGTTTATCAACAGATAGAGTATTGAGGGGCAAAAGTACGCACGAGGTAAAAGTACGCATTGGCCTTTTCTAAGCATACGAGCAAAAAAAAAACTGGCAACATTTTCAGTTTTATAACGTCAGTTGATCACACATGTAAACACACAGATTCCGTTTAAACGAGGCGAAGCTACGAAGAAAGTTGTGTTTTGAGCTGTTTTGATCTAATTTTCTTAGTTTTGGGAACCATGATTGACCTATTCGGAAACTACAGAAACTCGAAAATAACAGAGCTCAAAAAAATCTTGTATAATTGTGGTTTGTAGGGTGAAATTGTTTTGCCGGAAATATTTTGATGTTTGTCATAAAACTCAAACCAGTTGGAAAACTCATTGTGGGGCAAAAGTACGCATAAACCGCGGGGCAAAAGTACGTACTAAGTGCCATTAACCGTAATGAAAAAAAATGTGTTTAATAACGACGTTTTTGTACAGAAATTATTCAAAAATAACTAGTGATATACGGATGTGCTCCAAAACTGCGAAATATTATTGTTTTATGATTTTTACAATACAAGGCCAAATGCCATCCAATATTTATTTTCGCAACTGGGGTGATTTTTGATTCCAAAAGGCAACTTCCGGTTTCTGGAAAATAATAAAAAGTGATCAAATACTAGGTAATATGAGTATTTTTGAAATCGGGATGATGCTCTGAGACCATTAAATGACCCCAGACGCCATTTTGGATCAGAAGATGTCGACTTCCGGTATCTAAGAAACAACCCAGAATGGTCGAGTACCCCCCAATATGTGTATATCTTAAAATCAAATGACGGCCTGAGACCGGAAATCGACTTCAGACGCATTTTCAAATTCTAGATGGTGACTTCTGGTTCGTCTGGTGTCGTATTCAGGTCTCTTGGCATCATGCTCATATGCGATGGTATTTGGTCAATTTTGGATGTTTTCCAGAAACCAGAAGTCACCATCTTGAATTTAAAAATCGCGTTTGGAGTTTATTTCTGGTGTCTGCGCATCATCATGAACGCTGAAATACTCATATTGGTATTCGGCCATTTTGGGTTGTGTTCCGAAAATCGGAAGTCACCATCTTTGAATTCAAGATGGCGTTTGAGATCGTTTTCAGGTCTCTAGGCACCATTTCGGTTCCGAAATAACTCATATGGGGTGGTATTTGGTCAATTTTTACTGTTTACCGCAAACCGGAAGTCACCATCTTTAATTCAAAAATAACGTCTGAAGTAGATTTTCGATTTCAAAGCATCAAGTCGATTGATAAAATACCAGTATTGAGCGGTATACAACCATTTTTGGTTGTTTTTCGAAACATGTCGGATGTCGCTTATTTTGAATCTATCTATTTGGGTTTCTGTGTATCACCCCGGTTCCGAAAATATATTTTATTAATTTGTTTCTATGGCCTCTAGAAGCCCCAGTGGAATCTCTTCTGGAAGGTTTATTTTTGGAATATATTACCAAAACACCCAAACATATTCCCAGAAAACCGAATTTCCGGAAGTAAAAAAATATTTTGGGGCACCGCTCTAACGCAGCTAAAAAGAATCAGTGCAAAACTAGCGAAAAACAAATAACTTTTTTAGGGATAGTGTAATAAATACACTGTTCATCCAGTGCGAACTTTTGCCCCGCATGCTGGGTAAAAGTTCGCATCTGAGTATTTTTACTAAAAAGTGAAATTCTCATGCTACAAACAAAATTCGAAAAACTCTGGTAATGCATTTTGCAGGCGAAAGGTTAATGTACCGCTTGGAAATAAAATCGAATTTTATGATAATTGTTTGCAATAGTTCTGTTGCAAAAGTGCGTACTTTTGCCCCTCACTACTCTACAGGTTATTCCGAAGTTTTTATGACAGTTGTTTCGATGAAATGTTCGTCCAAATACGTTTCCAGTTAAGCCTTGGATATTTTCTTTCAACTCGAGGTGAACTAGAGGGCTAAAACTATGATCCTACGGAAAAACATGCAAGGTACATTCACTTTGTATAAGAACCTTCTTTAAACATAGCGTGCCGGGCTCTTTGTGCAACTTCACCAACTCATATTCATCACGGAGGAGCAACCACGAATTGTTTGGTCGTCAAGTTCAAAATCAATATCAATAATTTCAACTTCAAAGTAGAAGTGTTTCTACAAGAAATTTATATTTCACAGAAGTATTTTACTGAAAAATATACTGTAATCAAAGAATATTTGATTCCATCATTACTACTTGAAAACAAGGCGCTATCGTGCTTGGAAAGGAATCATATTTGGAAACCTTTTTACTAATAAAGGTAGGTACTTCAAAAATACTAATGAAACATACTGGACCTTATCGTGATAACTTGTTTGATGATACAGATAAACATTCTAAGTAATTTTTCCTTAAATAGTAGAGTAATCTTGCATTTGAAAAATCACAGGAAGGTTGTATGCAAAGCCACGACCGCAAGGTTGAAGTAGAATACTTTTACAAGAAAGATAACCCGGCTGCTTGCGTGTCAGTCATTTTTTCTAGTAAATAAACGTTGACCGTTCATTGGCAGTATTGTAATTTCTTTTTGTTTGATATTTTGAATGAAGTTCATTGAATATTTTTAAATTTTGTGCAAATGAGAAGTTGAAGTGCTGCCGAATTGTAATATGCACATTTAATACGACATCATTAAACAGGAACGGAACAAAGGCTACGGTTGTGCAGAACGCGAATGCCGGCGCGATGCGATTCGCCTTACCGTGGTGAAATGTACAGCTCTTTCTAAGGCGAAGTAGAGCTATACATTTCAACACATTTCGTCTTGCCGAATCGCATCGTGCCGTTGTTTGCGTTCTGCATGACCGTAGCCAAGCACTAAGCGACGCAAACACGTAATAATAGTCAGAGTAAGTATGTAGATGAAGATAATTAACTTTGGATTATAGCGCAAAACGAGAAAATATTAACTCTTCAAATATTCATTTGTGTTCTTCAAATTTCAGTTGTTCAATTTAATATCCGATGAAATGTCTGTTTATTATCTGATGAAGCTCTTATATAGGCCAAATGATGCATTCCCAATTTACTAGGACCATAACTCTGCCGAACGTGCTTGGGAAAGCGCGGTATAACGACCAATCAGAGGTCGAATTTTGTGTTTTGACAAGGCTTAAGAATTTTCAATAGTACAATAGTTCGAATGATAAAATTGCAATTTCATGCATTTGGTAGGGATCTTAGAATATTTTCTAATCGATTGCTGCAAAAACGAAGGAAATCCATCGAAAACTAACCGATTTATTAGCATTTGAAATTGGACATATTTCTCACTTTTTTCAGTTTTAGATTTTCATTTCACATCCCTATGTAGCCGAACTTCCTGAGAGAAGTATTCTACTTCAAAATTGGTCGGATCATGACACATTTATCTTGTTTTTACGTTTCAACAGGTTTTGTTGTACTGGAAGTAGAGTGAGGAAGAAAAAGTATAAACGAAACCGATAAAACAGAGTGCAGAAAAATGATGAACTGTGGAAAAAATTGAGGGTACTTAACAATATGTTTCATTGGGAATATTAGTGGTCATTACCTCTTGTCCTTCTTTAACGAGCTCCACCTGGACATCTTTGGACGAAGGTTTACAGGGAATGACACCGTTTTCATACAGTATTGCAAAAACAAGCGATTGTTCTATCGGAACTATTGGACTGTCTGGATCCTTGACAAAGATGTACAGTGATAGGCATAAATAAAAGCCCACTTTGAGTATTTAGAAACATTTCTCGGTTTCTGGACATTTTTATAAAACCCTGCAGCCGTCATTCCATACGATTGTTCGTTATTTATCACTTTCTCAGGTAAATAACAAGTTTTGCCACTTCTGTTGGATTTTGTTTACTTACCTACATGACTTTTTGAATGTGTGCAAAAATGTGTTGACAAAAATAAAAGCCCACCCCCAAAAAGTTTTTTTGAAATCATTGAAAACCATTGAGTAACTCGTCGTTTTCACATGTTATGACAGCTAGGGCTGTGCGATGTTATTTACAATTACTTAGTGGTTCAGTTGACACGATATAAACAAAGTGTTGTTCACATTGGCATATAAAATTCGATTTTTGTTGTTTACACAAAGAGTTTTCATCAAAATTCAAATGGGTGGGAAAAAAATCAGCATGCAAGTCCGAAATCTAGTTGTTCAAGATCATTTGAAGCAGATTTCGCAGCGGAAGATTGCAGAGAAGTTCGGAATAAGCCGGGGAGCAGTCCGAGGAATTGTGCAAAAGCATAACATGTGAAAACGACGAGTTACTCAAAGGTTTTCAATGATTTCAAAAAAACTTTTGAGGGGTGGGCTTTTATATTTGTCAACACATTTTTGCACACATTCAAGAAGTCATGTAAATGAGTAAACAATATCCAACAAAAATGACAAAACTTGTTAATTACCTGAGAAAGTGATAATTAACGGACAATCGTATGGAATGACGGCTGCAGATTTTTATAAAAAAGTCCTGAAAGCGAGAAATGTTTCTAAATACTCAAGGTGGGCTTTTATTTATGCCTATCACTGTACGTACTTATAGCTTTGAACTGAGCCTCCAGTTCATCCAGTTTTGGCTCCTGGTTTGCATTTTCCGTCGATAAAAAAACACAATAATAACGCCCAACTATTTTCGCCGACGCCCGGTTAATCGCAACTTTGCCTCCGTACGGGCTACTACCATCGCCTGTGTCGACTTCGGTGATGGTTATCTGTCCCAGATACTCGATGGACTGTTGAAGTAAACATATTGTAGGCGTACAGAGAAAATCGCTTACCTATGCTACCATTCTATGCATAATTGTTCCATGTTGTCCCATGGAAACTCTACAGAAACTGACACAACTATTCATATAACGGTAGTGTTTTACCTCTTTTTTTGCTCGTTGGATATGCCAACGTATCGGTTCTGCGGCTTTACAAGTCATCTCGAACCGAGTATTGACACCCAGTTCTACCTCCGGTTTGTAGGATAAAATCTTCGGTGCACCATGGTCCACCTAGCGGTCAGACCAAGCCTTTCTCATTCACACTTATTTTTTGTAAAAATAGATTTACATGGACGCTTCAATCCAATGAATGAACTCTTTGTGTTCTAAAATATTGCTGTTGTAATTGAAGTATAAAATGTGAAATTTGACGTAATGTTAGTGCTTAAGAATAGCGAAATAAAAGAAATGACTCTTAATTTCGAACAGTTTAATCACGAGCGATACCGGGAACGTTCAAATAGTACGATACCATGTATAATTATGTTAAGGCCACATATATTGATCAAAGCAGATATAGTTTTAAATAGTTTTTGAATTTCTTTTCTTTCCATAACTTTTGAGCCACATATCAAATTGTTATGAAGTTTGTTATTTGTAAGTTTGAGAGAAAACTCATTCGTATGACACTAGTTATGTTAAAATAAGTCGTATAATCTGTGAGATAACAGACTTTCGTGGTTTTAACAATTTAATACATAACGGTTGCTTAAGTTCGAAGATCAAATGGAATGGGACCGTATAAAGCAGTCTAATTTTGAAACCACGTGTTCGATTAAAATTCATCAGTTAACCCTTAAATAGCCATCTGATATCAATATTGTTCAAATCGGTTGTGTAATTTCTGAGATAATGAAGTTTCGTGATTTTCACATTTCGGTACATTGAAGACGAAGTTACAGTCCGATTACAGTAAAATTCAATAGGGTGTTATGAGGTTACTAGAGTTTTCATTTGACACTTATTTTGTGAAAATCGAGTCAGCCATCTCTGAGAAAAGTAAGTGAGTTCAAGTAGTCTTCGGAATACGTTCCTTTTTATAGCTGGATTTCACATTTTTAAACATAACAGACAAAGGAATAGTCCGATTGCGAAATAAATGAATAAGGTCTTATTGGGCAACTAGAGCTTCCATTTGACACTGATTTTATGAAAATCGGTTCAGCCATCTCAGAGAAACATGAGTGAGATTAAACAGTTTTCAGAACACATTTCTTTTCATAACTTGTGAACCACAAGTTCAATCTTTATAAAATTCAAAAGTTAAGGGTATTTCAGGTAGCCCGTTCATTTGAAACCAATTTTGTTCGAAACAGTTGTGTAGTTTTTTAAATAATCATGTTTCGTAATTTTTACTTTTTGATACATAACCTCTAAACTATAAATTCGATTACAATGAAATTCAATAGGGTCTTATGAGACAACAAGACCTTTCATTTGCAATTAATTTCATGAAAATCAGTCCAGCTATCTATGAGAAAAGTGAGTGACAATAAAAAGTTCCACAAATACACACACACACACATACACATACAGAACATGCTCAGCTGAGTCGAGTGATATATGCCATTCGGCCCTTTGGAGCACTTTTATACTGTCGGTTTTGCCAGTGATTGCTATACCTTTCTAGGAGAGAGGCAAAACGGTTACCAATAAAGCAACTAAACCTTCAATTTAAAACTAAGATTGTTGAAATCAGTCCAAAAGGAGTAAATTGAAAAAAGGTACTGAACACGTTTCTTTTCATAACCTTTGAACTACATGTTCAATCATCAAAACATTCGTTAGTTAGAGGTTTTTAAGACATTCTATCATTTGATACCTATTTTTTTCAAATCGTTCGTGTAGTTTCTGAGATAATGGAGTTTCATAACTTTTACATTTTGATACAAAACAGACAAAGTTACAGTCCAATTATAATAAAATTTCATAGGGTCTTATCAGGCAACTAGACCTTTCTATTGCAACTTATTTCGTGAAAATCGGTCCATCAATCTCTGAGAAAAGTGGGTGAGCTCAAGCAGTCTAAGAAACATATTTCTTTTCATAGCCTGATTTCTCATTATTATACATAACGGACGAAGTTGAAGTCCTATAACAATAAAATTCAATAGGGTTCTATGGGGCAACAAGGCCTTCCATATGACACTAATTTTGTAAAAATCGGTCTGCCATCTCTGAGAAAAGTGAGTGAGTTTAAACAGTCTTCGAAACACGTTTCTTTGCGTAACTTTTGAACTAATTGTCCAATCATTATAAAATTATTTCACAAATTGTTCAAAAAACAAGCCCATTCTTTTGACACTAATTTTGTTCAAACCGGTTGTGTATTTTCTGAGATAATGACGTTTTGTGATTTTCACATTTTGATACATAACCTCAAAACTAAAAATCCGATTACAATAAAATTCAATAGGGTCTTATGGGGCAACTAGACCTTTCATTTGCAATAAGTTTCATGAAAATCGGTCCAGCCATCTCTGAGAAAATCGAGTGAGATTGGGAGACCGTTACATACATACACACACACACACAGAAAATGCTCAGCTCGTCGAACTAAGTCGACTGATATACGAGATTCGACCCTATGGAGCATTTTTATACCTTTGGTTTTTTCAGTGATTGCTTGTTTTATACTCTACGAATACGCTATATGTAATACAAGTATTTCAGCTTTGATTTTATTTTCTCGAAGAAAAAATCTCACGTACGATTTGTTGGGGGGAGGAGGGTAATGCAAAATCTTACTAAGCCTTATTATGGGGGGAGGGGGTGTCGAAAATTTCGAAAAATTCCTTACATAATTGATGGAAGACGCCATATGACACGAACAGCATTCAAAAATGATCCTCTGCTGTGAAAGCTTGCAGGAAAACTTGTATTCAAGTTGTTCGTTTTAGGAAATTCTCTTACAGCGGTTGTAAATCAGGTTGAGCAAATGCTACGTATTACTTCGCCAAAGGTTTTCTTTCATTCATTTATTTATTTATTCATTCATCACGACAATCATGCGATTGATTGCATTATTTTTCTTTAATATACTGCCGGTACCCGGATAACTGTCCCATAATGCAAAACAGCATATTGTAAAAACGGCGATTGAATATTATCCGTAAATTTTCTGATTTCCAGCTATTTTAAGCAATTACATCCAAAACCAACGACCAGAACAGTTTCATGGCACCACAAGTTTAACGTTGAGAACAAAAAACCATAGGTGAAATTGGTTTTTCGTTATATGATTTGAAAAAAAAAACAATATGGGACAAAATATGTGGGAAAATTTCAAAAGTACTCGCATATTTTGTCCCTTCACATATAAATTCAACCGGCAACCGGCAATATCACTGGCTACGTAGATTGTTCTTCTTAAAAACAACAATAGTTCAGTTAATTGAATGACATACTTCTATATGCCTAAAATTATCCGATGTACACTAATCTGGAGCAAAATTATATGTTTGCATTTTGTACCACTATGCAGTGGGACTGTAATGCGGGTTCTTTCAATATGGGACAAACACAACTTGGTATTTTTCCAAGTTTCTCCATACTATGTAAAGTATTAATTTTAGATTTTTTTCGGGAAATATGATAACAATTAAGGCGATTCCCGATGATAACTCAAAAGTGACAAAAATCAGTGTTGGGATCTTTCTTTCCAGTCGGTGCTGCACAATAATTGTAATTATTTCACTTCTGAAAATCACTTTATTTCCGTAGCATAACAAGTGTGACCGCGTTGAATCTATACTCTCAGATACTATATATTTTCCCTCTCTCTAGCTGTCAACCACTGACTGAGTACCCGAGTAGAAATATGTTCACACAGGGTGCCACATCTCCCTTTCTCTCAAAGATCAGAATGATCCATTCACGATGTAGTCATCGAATTTTGGGGGCCACGACAAACACGCTTTGACCGAGATTTCAAGCAGCGCTCCTCAGGCGTGACCACGGGTGTGGCTGCGGATGCCGAGTCCTGGGTATTCCTGTGGAAGAGAATTATGTTCTGGTGACAGAGTAGGTTCATCCGAAGAACTAATTTTCTTCAAATGTGCCGAATTCCGATCGTAAATTTTGCCTGTCTCTTCATTTTGGATAGTCATTCGAGATCCCGTCTTCTTGATAACGTCATACTTCGTAGAGCCGTAGGTTGTGCACAGCTTATTTCCCGGAGTTAAGTTCTGCTTGATAACCTCATTCCCTTCCTTGATTGTTGACTCTGTTGCTTTTCGCTTAGCATTCTCCCGTTCGCCTGCTTTAAACTTCAAATACCAATCCCTATCTCTGAAATCTTCACTCGGCGGAGCCGTTTCAATGTCCTTCAGAAAAGGTATCTTGGTCCTTATAGTTCGACCCATGAGTAGTTCCGTGGGGGTTTTTCCGGTGACCGAATGGGGGGTCGAGTAATACATCGTCAGGTATTCTTCTAGATCCTGTTTCCAGTTACGTCTAAGCGCGCAGCTAATTTGCAGCCTTTTCAGCAACGATCGGTTTTGTCTTTCGACTTCCCCATTCTGTTGCGGCCAATATGGTGTAGAATAATTAAGGACAACTCCACTCTGCTTACAATAATCCCCGAAATCCGAGCTCAAAAACTGTCTTGCATTGTCCAACGTGATAGTTTGAGGAAAACCAAGTCGACGGAAAATTGGTCGTAACCTGTCAACTGTGTCCTTTGCTGTTATGTGCCTCATCACCTCCACTTCTTTATAACGACTGAAATAGTCGATAATGACTAGTAAGTAATCATTGCTCGGCAAAGGTCCAAGGAAATCTATGGCCAAATCTGTCCAAGGCTCCATAGGCAATGGTCTTCGATGCATCGGTTCTGGTCTTTGTGGCAACCCAACTAAACGGCATCCTTAACACGTGGCAACCCATTTCGAAATTTCTCTGTCCATCCCTGGCCACCAGATTCTCTCGCGTAGTCTTCGTTTCATTGCTGATTCTCCCGGATGACCTTCGTGTGCGAGTTGCAAGAATCGTTTCCTAAGGCATGTTGGAAGTACCATCTTGTTGCCTCTTACGACCACTTCTCCAACAAAGCCAAGTTCATTTTGAAACGGTTCGTACGCTTTAAGCTCCATATTTGTCCAAACTCCACTACGGAGAGCTTCTCGGACCAACGTCAGTTCTCGATCATTGGTCGTAGCGTTTTCAATCTCATTGATGTCAATTGCAGTCGACTCTAAGATTGCGAGGATTAGAAATTTCTCATCGGATTGCGCATTATCGATCGGAGTGATTGATGCTTGGTCAACCTAGAAAAAGAATCAGCGATATTTGCTGATCCTTTTCGGTATTTGACATCAAACGTGAACGATTGCAATCGAAGAACCCATCTCTCTATACGAGAGCGTGGGCGCGATGCAGGCGAGAAAATGGCTTCTAGCGGTTTATGATCCGTTTCGAGTTCAAATCTGCGGCCTACAAGGTAAACGGCAAAACGTTCTACTGCCCAAACAAGAGCTAGAGCCTCCTTTTCTGTTTGGCAGTATCGCTGCTCTGTAGACGTCAAACTTCTGCTTGCATAGGAGATTATCCGTGGATTCGAGTCGTCAGTAACATGTGCAAACAGCACCAACACGGCATCAAGTGCAACAGGAGATGCATCTGCTACAACTCTGGTGCGCATGCCGGCATCGAAAAATTTCAACTGCTTAACATCGCTGATCATATCCTTCAACTTCGGGAAAGCTGTTTCATGGACATCAGTCCACTGGAACGTAACTCCATGATGTGTCAGTAAACGAAGAGGTGCAGATATCGTTCCTAGTTCAGGCAAAAATCGTCCAACGTAAGTGGCCAAGCCTAAAAAACTTCTAAGTTCCTCAGCGTTTTTTGGAGTTTGAAAAGCTTTTAGTGCATGAACTTTGCTCTCCGCGGGTCGGATTCCTTGGCTGGAGATATGGTGACCTAAAAAATCTAGTTCCGTAACTTTGAAAAGTGTTAAGCAAAACATTATGATTTCTTAAAACATTCAAAACTTTGTTCAAGCATCGATCATGTTCTGCTTCATCCGCACCGAATACAATAATGTCGTCAATAAAATTGATACAGTTCTGGCAACTTGCTAGTAACTGCTCCAGAATTTTTTGAAGCATTTCTGGCGCACAAGAGACCCCGAACATCAGGCGTTTGTATCTGTACGTTCCGTGATGGGTAATGAAAGTAATAATTGCCCGTGAAGTCTCATCTAATTCAATCTGATGAAAGGCTTCTTTTATGTCCAATCTGGAAAATAGCTTCGCGGATTTCATCCTGGGTAGAAAGTCGTCAATTGTCGGCATGAAATGATATTCTCGTTTGATTGCGCGGTTTGCCATTCGCATATCAATACAAATTCTCAATTCACCGTTGTCTTTAACAAGGACTACCAATGGTGAAAGCCAATCACTATAGCCGGTAACTTTTTCGATAATATCAGTTGATTCGAGCTGATCCAGTTTCTCCTCTATTCTCCCAAGCAAAGCAATAGGTGGCTTTCTGGCATGTTGAGCCACCGGTGTTACGGATGTATCGATCGGAATGTGAAGCTTGATCCCTTTCATTTTGGGAAAGGGCGTAGAGCTGTTAATCTTTATTTTACATACGTTAATATCTTCCTCATGTAACTATAAAATATATGAAGAATAATCTCTTACCTTGAATACTCCATTCTCCGGAATCGGAGGTCCCAATCTCAGCACGTTCAGTTCTCGTGCTGTCTCTTTACCAAGGAAGGGTTGATTCCCGCCCTTGATTACGTAGAACCGTGCTTCTCCATTGGTCTGATGATCGACTCCATTAACTTCGACCGTTGCATCGAGCATACCCACTACATCCATTGGCTTACAATCCTTTCCGTATCCACGGAACTTGTGGTCCACCTGCTTCGTCGCATTTTGAATGGCGATGCCTTGTAATTTCAGCCTGTCCCATGTGACGTCGTCGATTATATTCTTGTTGCAACCGGAATCGATGAGTGCTTGCATCATTACTCCACCAACTTTAAGCCAAAAGAACTCGTCACCGTCACCAATCGAAAAGATAAAACTCTGCAACTCTTCATCGTCCTTCTTAGTTTCTTCTGAGAGTCCTTGTCCATCCACTGGTACTGCTCTGATTCTTTGGAAAGTCGGCTTAACAGGTTTGTGCGATGTTGATATATGATATGTCGATCGCGCTTGGAACGCTTTACACTTTTTGTAGAAGTGACCAATGCGCTTACACTGGTTGCATGGTTTATCATGAGCTGGACAAATCTTATCATTGGCCAAATGTCCTCTTCGGCCACAACGAGAACATTCCTGAGCCCGGTTCGATGGTGGTGTGTACAATCGATTGACTTCTCCTGTGATCATCGTTTGTGACTGCCCAGAAGGCCCAGCTAGTACCATCTGACTTGCTTGGTATTTAACCGACTGATGGGAAGCAACGATTTTAAAGACATCGTCCAGAGTGAGTTGGTCTTTCTGGAGTAATTTCTCTCTGAGATCATGCGGAGCCAGAAGTGTGATCTTATCAATAACGCAAATGTCCCGACTTTCCTGTTGATTTGTTCCGAAATTACACTTATACGCTTGTTCTCGGGCTCTAATAAATTATAAATTCTATAAATTTTTCCAAATTTTCTCCGGGTTCGGGTTTCAACGTCCAGAAAATATTCCTTTCCATGGATTCATGGTGTTTGGGAGCGAAATACAAGTTTCGTTAATGCCACTTTGTACGGGTCAATGCCTTTTTCTTCATCCTCTTCTACGTCCGCATTTGGAGTAGCTTGAAAAACCTTGACCCAAGAAAAACAATGTAAGCTAGCCGGTAAATGAAAGCAATTAGCAAACAAATTACCTCTTGAACGTCGGGTCCTGCTTTTGCCAGGAGGAGAAACTTCAGTTTTGTTTTGTTCTTTTCATCACTGGCCCGTACAACATAGTCAAAATTTCTCTTCCACCTCATCCACTGACCTCGAATCTCACTCTGAGGCAGTGATTTGAAAGGAAAAGGCATGATCTCCTAGCGATCCATAATCCTAGAATAATAACACAATGTTTCTTTTTTTTTTCGTTTGAACATTTTTTTTTTTTCAAACTTAATACTCGAGTCATATTGCAAAAGGCAGCCTTTTTCAGCTCCTTCCAATATCCAAAAATCAAATCGAAACTGCATTAAAGCCTCATTTTCCGGTATTAAAACCACATTTTCCGGCATTGAAGCCATCATTCTCCGGCATTGAAGCCAACGGCATTTAAGCCACCATTCAATATAACTCGAATAGCTAGTCAAATCAAAACATACCTGTCGGCTTTTGTTGTGGAAAAATAATCCAAATCCGTGGCAGCTGAATACGCTCTAATCGGTATCCAGTTTTTTTTATTATTATTATTATTATTGGCTGTTGATCCCTTTCTCGTCAGCCACTGTTGGGATCTTTCTTTCCAGTCGGTGCTGCACAATAATTGTAATTATTTCACTTCTGAAAATCACTTTATTTCCGTAGCATAACAAGTGTGACCGCATTGAATCTATACTCTCAGATACTATATATTTTCCCTCTCTCTAGCTGTCAACCACTGACTGAGTACCCGAGTAGAAATATGTTCACACAGGGTGCCACAATTAGTATGGGACAGTTATACGGGTACCGGCAGTATACCTACATAATACAAAAAAAAATGAGTGTCCGCAGCCTTAGGAACTTGCAATAATGTTTTAATTTATACGGGATATGGGAAAATCAATGACCTCACAGTGTTGATTATAAGAATTCATCATACTATTTATAGCTTTATTTTTCGCATATTCCGTTCAATGATGGTTTAGGGAAAATACATTATGGTTCCCAGGTTGTCAAATGGGTACATAGAAGTTCAATTTGAAAAGTAGTTCTGTTAAGTCAACGCGCTGCGAAACAAATAAAACCATTACATACCCTTGTCGTTCTTTTAATGCGAGCTCTATATGACGAGAGATGATGAAAGGTTCAGCCTAGTGTAGTGAATACAGATACCGTAGTAAAGTAAAAAAAATATATCAATCATTGGATATATACGTATGTTACAGCTAGTCATCTGCGTAGAATTTATTATGACAAAATTACCTATTCATGCTTCTCACATGGGAGCAACTGCACAAAAAAATACAGGCAACCAATTCAATCGACCATTTTTGATTTAGCTGAATTTTTGCATAGACGTGCCTATGAGCAAAAAATTCCATTTTTTAACATTCTGTCGTAATCTCGCGAACTGACGTATGCGACAGCGAGTAAAATTTTCAGTACGAAACTTTTTCCAAAAACGTTTGTATAATGAGTGTTAGGACGAATTTCAACAATCTGATCTGTACATAATGCATTAATATAATCACAAAACATCGCCGAACGTTTGATTAGTGGAAAAAGGTATATTAACTGAAGTTATGTTACCAACGTCATTTTGTTGTGGAAACAACGATTTTTATTTCACTGTTTCTACAACCGATTGACGTACATCCATCGTAGTATGTGACAAGTCGCTCAACTTTTTTTTTCATAATCAGGCAAATAGTCGCGATTCGAGAATACTTTTTTTGGATATGAATTTAGTTTGAAATATAATAGCATTCGTGGCTTCTGCCATCTTCCATCTGCACTTCTTCCGTACAAAAAGCAAGTGCGATTTAGTTGTCCACGAGCATTGACCAAGTTTCGTGGCCTTAGAGGGCTACAGTATGATCAAAGTTTTGTAGATAGTCAACTTCGTTGCGCGGCAAATTTTAATCGAGCAGTGCGTCCTCCGCCATAGGACCTCGACGAATTTCTCTGCTAATGTCGTTCTCGATAATCACCATTTAGCCTAGGTGCACGCACTAGCCAACTACCTCGATTTCATCGCCGCTTAGCTGAATCCGTGGTCGGTGATTAACACGGTCTTCTCTGGGGTCAATTCTAGGCTTCTGTTCATCATCCCGATTCAGGAAATATCCATATTGAGTGGTATTCGATAATTTTGGGATGTTTTCCAGAGAGCAGAAGTCGTCATCTTGGATTTCAAAAAATCCTAATTTCTGGCCTCTTGGGTATGATTCTGATGCCGGAAATTCTCATATTGGGTGTTATTTGGTCATTTTTGTCTGTTATTGAGAAACCAGAAGTTGCCATCTTAGAATTCGAAATAGTCTCTGGGGGCAATTCTTGGCCCCTGGGCATCATTTCGATCATTTTATGCTATACTCCGTCAAAATTGTTTCAAATATGTGTTTTCCTTGGACGGAACCCTTCTCTTGCAGAGAAGAGAGAGGTGTCGTACAACCATAGAAATATTTCCTGCTCTAAAAAACTCCTACATGCCAAATTTGGTTTAATTTGCGAGTCGTTGAATGCGATGAAAGCATCACAAACATTGTTGGGTTGGATTTACGTCACGTTGAGTAGAAATGGCGGTTACGTCATTTCGTTTTCGTGAATTAATGACGCTATTTTTTGCACTTTTGATGAAATTTCGGTTTCCGGAGGTCCGGCTCTTTGTGTTCTATCGTTTAATCGCAAAACAATCGGCCACTTTGGCGCTTACGTCAATTTGCGAGATTACGGCAGTATTGTTTTAATTTTTCGGAACACGACTCATTTTCGAGAAGCTGTTGAAAAATGCTATTTTGGGAAGGTATTGATGATAACATATATTTTAAAGGCCAAAACGGTTTGTTTGATCGGTGTAACGTCTTCGGCAAAATTGTAGAGAATAATTTTGTTTGTCTGGAAAAAATATGCACTCTGAAAAAACATTGTTTATTTTGTGACAAAGAGTTAAAAGAAAAATTGAAGATTAATTATTTCAAACTTCAATTATTTAGAATTCTAAAGCTTTTTATAAAATCTGTTCCAGTAAGAATGGCCAGGCAGAAGCATATTACTATATTTGCATTAAGCCAAACTTTTGAATACACTAAAGTCGCTTTTTACGCGAGGGATAAGTCCCGCGTAAAAAAACTGCGTAAATTCCGGATTCCGCGTAACAAAAGTGCGTAAATTCCGGAATCCGCGTAAAAAAAACGCGTGAATCCCGGAATCCGCGTAAAAAACCGCCGTAATTCTGCAATCCGAGTGGAGAGAAACCGAAATCCGCTCAAAAAATACCGCGTAAATTCCGGAATCCGCGTAAAAAAACGCGTTAATTCCGGAATCCGCGCAAAAAAAAACGTGTAAAAAATAACCGCATAAAAAGCGACCTTAGTGTATTTGAATAGATAACGTAATGATTTCCCTAAGCATATATAAAAGAATGACCTGTTTATTTTTAGAAATGAATTGGCTTATTTGATTATGGTTGAAAGGAGCTTTATAATGTTCAATAGAATAAAAACTAAGAATTTTACGAGCGCTGGATTGAGAAAAAAAAACTATAAACAAGTCAGAGCTAAAACATATCTTGAGTATGTTTTTAGCAGCAGTTAGACATTTCAACTTTTGCCAATAAAACTCATGGCGGTGGTACGAAGTTTGCCGGGTCAGCTAGTACATATAATGAAAAATTTTGACAGTAAAACATCGAAAAATAGATAAAGTAAACTTTACAAACAATATTACTGTGCTGTGCGTATTCTGTTCCATCACTAACCACTTTCACTTTCATGTAAAATTCGTGCATATTTAGAGTGTTATATTTAAACGGAAAAGTAGTTTGTATATTTGAGTATTCAGAATTTTTTTCGCCAAACATGTGAAAAGGGCCTATTTGCCACATGTCAACAAGCCGAATTTTCTCGTTTTTTATTAATACAAGCGTAATCTACCCTTACCAATAAGATTTGTTGTTTAAAGAACTTTGATTTAGTCAAACAATCTTATCTGCACGGTATAAGATTTACTGTCACAGTTGAAAAGTTTTTAAATATCCTGATAGTCAACAAGTTATCAGGTATCGGAAACTTGATAAATTTTTACTTTTAATTTTTAATTTTTATCACAGTGCTATTCAACGATTTGCTGTTTGAGATTTTCATCATGGTCATTTTTGCTATCAGAATTTTGAACCGAACTTATGACTTACGTTATTCAGTCCTGAACGCTCCGTTCCCGTAATGTGCTAAAATGTCATGGGAGTCTTAAGATTTCGTTCCGATCCGATTGAATATCAAACACTAAAAATAAATATATAAAAAGCAAATCATTGGTATAAAGTGTACACCACTGGTGTGAGCAATTAACTGTATTCCTAACAAAAGTAATATCCTTGATATCATCTAAAAAACAATTCTCCAACGCTCGCTATAAATTGCTAGTAAAAATAAAACACTTCAACCGTGTAGCGACTCGTCAACGTCGCAAAGTCCGCCTGAAAAACCATTCACAAACAATCGAACGGTCTAATAAAGAAAACTATTCACGTACGTAGCGTCGCGTTCGTCTTTGTGATATAGGTTTTTGTTAAGAAGATCGCTGTGCTGATGTTTCATTATCGTTACCCGTTTGCAAACCAGTTGTTTAGCTGCTGTTTAGTCTCGCAGTCAGCGTTGCCAGGCATCCAGATTTAGCTGGATTATCCAGATTTTTGAACATGTATCAAGGGTAACAGCTTTGATGTCCAATTATCCAGATTTTTCATGGATGATTCAGATTTTATTTTCTCTGTTCCGCAAAAAGGTCATCACTTCAATTTTGGCGCGAAATTTTGCAATTTTGTAACCTCAAATTTTGCGTACCCCAAGACTTTTATCCGAAAAATTAACCTTTCACCCCACGAAATGACTGCCAGATTTTAATTTTGCCTTCTCCAGATTTAAAAAGTAGGAGGGTGGTATTCAAGACACGACCGCATGACGTTGACTACCGTATTCTTAAAAAAAAAAATATTCCATTGAAGCAAATAGTATAGGGAATTGCAACGCTTCTTTTACAAAACTTCTGTAACAAAATTTCGAGGCTCCAAAAGGTACCAGTTTCCGATTATTCTCGTCCAGAATTCCAGCCATTTTAGTATTTTGCAGTAGCCATTTATTACTAACAGCCACCAGCATCACGGATCAAACCGGCACGAGATGACCGGTACTATTTTGTTTTTCCTCCTTTTAGCTGCTAACACCGAGCGTCCGTATGTATCCGGTACGGTTTAATAATGAAACTGATGGGGTGAAATGTTCGAACGATACGTTTTATACCAAGGCTTCGTCAGATAAATAGAAAGAGGGATGGGCTACATAGATGATGAAATGGCAGAGACAAATGTTTCTTGAAAGCTGCGCCGGCCGCTGTCGTAATATTAACACTAACACAAACATGCATTTATGCAAGGTTTTTTCCGCTAGCAGCAGCATTTGGTAAAACAGAAAATTCAATTAGCCGTTTCTATTACACAATTTCGAGGCACCAAAAGGGGCCAGTTGCCGAATATATCCTTGTTTTTGGTTAGTCCGTCCAGAATTCCAGCCATTTAAGTGTTTTGCAGTAGCCATTTACTACTAAAGCCACCAGCATTACGGGTGAAACCGGCACGAGATGACCGGTACTATTTTGTATTTCCTCCTTTCAGCTGCTATCACCTAGCGTCCGCATGTCACTGGTGCGGTTTTGGAATCAGAATGATGGGGCGCCGGCCGCTGTCGTAAAATTAACACCAACAAAAAGATGCATATTTGCAAGGTTTTTTCCGCTAGCAGCAGCATAAACATCGGAAACAGAAAGTGACAACAACAATAACAACAAAGTCAGATCGATTGTATCCGTTAGTATCGACTGTGCTTGGGAAGAGAGGTAGTGATTGGCTGCGCGGTATGATTTAGACAATCGATATTAATTACCAATTTTTCAATAGTGTATCTCAAACAATAGTTTGTTTTTGTTACATAAATTTAACCGTAAAAGAATTTCTGATCGATTGATGCCAAAACCTCGAAAACCTGATTATAGATGACTGCAAAATAAGCGCTCAAAACCTGACCACTTTTCTCTGGTTTTCCCTGGTTGAATTACTAGATTTTTAAATTCAGGGGCCTAACTTCGATATAGACGTTAGTCAACGTCAAAAAAAATGACCTGGCAACGATGCTCGCAGTCGTCACTTATTTGTTACTACCTGGTAGTAGTCAACCAATTGCGTATCGTTGCAAAAAACTACCTACGCGCACCCACTGATCGGGAAAATAACACCTTATCCGATTGAACCTGTGCGTGTCGCTGATTACAACTCTGTTCTAAAAAATCGTAAGACAAATAGCTCAAATTTGGCATTCACCCCATCTTTCGAAGGGGAAATCTAAACCGGACGAGAGTAGGGTTCACTGTGAAAGCCAATGAAAAAAATAACCCTAATATTATAGGTATGAATGGAATCATCGCGAATCATCGTACGCGTAGGGGTAGCCTGAATGTATGGAAAATTTACCGGCCACTATCGCAGGCACAAATCGAGAGTGGGGGAAGTGCGCTCGTGTTCGGCGTTTTTATTCGCGGCCGATATCATCGCCCGCTGTGTGAGCGTCACCAGCCATCGTTCTGGTTCTAGTCACCGTTCTGGTTGAGGAGCACACCGCCGCCGCGACGATGTTAGAATCAGGTGTGTACCGAGAGTTGTTGAAGTTCAAGTTCATCTCGATGGGTTTCAGTTTTCCGGAAGCTGTCGAGCGGACTGGATCGAATTTCGCTGGCTGTGCGCTGTGAAGATTTGGCTAGAGTTTTAAATTTTTTATTCAAGTAAGGCCTAGATAGATAGTCACAGAATGTTCGGAAAAAGTTCTTTGCTGTTGGGAAAAGTGCTTCTGCTTGCAGCTGTGATTGGTGTTGCTATTGCATGCGTAAGTACTGAACAAGATATCGGCTCCAAGCCGCTCGGGAATTTATTAGATTCACTTTCGCTGGAACGGGTTGTAAAACGTGCAGACGTCGCTTGTTTTGGTCGGTCAGCGTGATTGCGCAAAATCATGCCGAAAATTCCGTTCGATTCTGATTGAGTCAGGTTCATTTGTTCGGTCGATTTGTTTAGATAATTTGTCAGTATATTAGATTCATGGGGAATTTGACGGTGAACCGGTTGTATATTTTTTTCTACGGCGTCAATTATGCATAAGAAGTCTTATTCCTCTGGTTGTTCGTTTCAATTAGGAACAAAAACAAAGCGTTGTATTTTAAATACTACCAAATTGTTGAAGCTGGATTATTCAAAATTTGACGTTCAAATATACGTTTGTAGAAGGTGTCATCTTTTGTTTAACTGTGCTGGTAAAATACGTATTATGTATAATCTTATGATTTTCGTTACCATCTCGCGAATGTTATTTCCCGAAGTGCTAGAATTATTTTTAGCTTAGTGATTGTGGCGAATAATGAAACCCAGCAAAACAGGTAATAATATACTATTGCTACCTTCATTTTTTGGTTACCAACACAATGTTCCCGATTATTTGTCTACCTTCACTATCAATTCAACCACATCAGCTTCATATAGAAAATCATGCAACCGGAAAAAATGCCATCGCCGCCAGTTTCAAGGCTTTAATGGCTAGGAAATCAAATCGAGCGTTTTTATAATATATTTCGTTTCTATCAATGATCTGATTATTATTCTAACGACAACCGGAAAGCGATATTCTGCCCGCACGAGTTAGCTATTTGGAGCATGGTAATTCGTCATTTTACGAAAAATTGCTTCGTTAATGAGGCACATTTTAAGGTTTAAATTTGGAAAATGTGTTGAGGTTGAATTCACAATAATGTCCAGTCTTTTTAATAGGATTTTTTTCTCCATTGAACCTGAATATGAAACTAAATATAAAAGTATTGAAGTAAAAGGACAATGTTATCTTGCATTTTTAGCCTGATTTTAAATTTTTTACAGTTTTCAAAAGAAAGAAGTAGTTTTTTTTTTTGCGTAAATCGTAATTCGCGCTAAAAATTATCCAGTTGGAAAATGAGTCTGATAAATAGGTTATTCAATATATATTTCCTCCCTATCACCACCATAAGCCATTACTCGAATTTATCTGCGTAGACGATTTTGTGGTGTGTTTTGCACAATTGTCGAATATTCGTCAACTGTTCTTAGCTCCGGAATATTGGTAAAATTCATGTCCTTGGCAATCAACGTATTTGCCCAGTTCTCTTCTTCACTTTTTGGATGTGGGATTCAAAACATTTTTTTTTCGCCGTTTCCCTCTTTCTCGCGTGTTTGAGAATGTACTTCGCATCGGGAATTCAAAAAATTTTGCCAATTCTGAAGTGCAGAGACCAGGATTTTGATTTCGAATGAGCGTGATCGGACCGTACCGCGTTTGGTCTAGTAATACCATGATGTAAACAAATGACCCTAATCTGACATCTAGTCCATATTGTGATATTATACGCTTTTAGCCTGAATGAAATTTGTAACAGCCCAATTGGATTTCCGAACATCGCCACAGATAAGATGTTTCGAAATTAAAAGTGAAAATTTGAAATCAAAAGGTTACAAATCACGAACAGAAATTTTTTGAACTTTAAATGTCAGCAAACAGTTTTAGTTCTACTAAGTTTTAAAGGTTTTTTTTTTTTTTGAGACCATTTTTATTTTCAGCGCCTTGAAAATCTGAGACATCAAGCATTGGTATTATTTCCTGGCCTGTGTGTTCAACAATGATAAAAATATTCTTAAAGCCAAAACGCTTTGTTTGATCGGTATAATATCTTTATCGAAGTTGTAGATAATAGTTGAGTCCTTCCAAAAATATATACACTGTAAAATTGAAATTTTATTTTTTTTTCTATTTTTTGAGTTGTTTCAGATATGTAATTTACAATATTTCTTTCTGTTTTCTTCATATTTTTCGTCTCACGACGTATAGGTATGATAGTGAAAAGATAAAATTACTGTCCACAATTTTGCCGCAGACATTATACCAATCAAAAAACCGTTTTGGCTTGAATTTATTCTCTTTTTTGGAAACATTAACTATTTTGTTTCTTATTTCTCAATGATCATACAATCATTAATGTTCAGCTATACTTTTGCAGTTTGTTTGAAAAATAAATTATTTTTCAAAAAATGGGCTCTTTAAGATAAATAGTTTTAAATCCTCTTGAAGATTTCTTCTGTTGAAAATATTTTTCACGATGTATATTTTTTCGGAGAGGAAAAAATACTATCTTCAACTTTGCCACAGACGTCACACCGATCAAACGTACCGTTCTGAAAATATTTGTAATCATCACTTCTTTTACAAATGAAAAGTGATTCTTAAAAATAACTATAGCACAAAATGACATCTTAAGCCCAAAGGAATATCTATACAAAGTTTCATAAAAAAATCACAATATGAATAATATATTTAAAATTGGGACACTTTTTATAGAATTGCTCTAATACTTTTATTCTAGAAAAAATGCAGAATATTTTAATCAGTTCTTATTAATCACATCTCTTCCGGTGCATATGCAGACCGCCGAAAAAAAACGAAGAAAGCTACAAATTTGTCCTTTGTTTCGCAAACTTTTCGACAGTTCGGATAGTCTTCAAAAAAGTACAACCTTTTCTCTGCTGTCGTTTAAAAGAAGTATTTACTGTTGGCGACTATACTCTACATCCATCCAAGATAGCTGTTATGAAGCTGAAGCATGTTGGTAATGGAGAAGTTTTGATGAATTAATTATTTACTAGGAATATTTATCCAGAATTTATTTTGTGTGTTCTGCCATAAACGCAACGGAGAAGTTTATAAACGCGCTAATGCTATCGAAGTCTGTGTATAATAAATAGATGTTCCGAATCGGAATGTAGCACCAAGGCTTTGCTCTGCTAATGCTATCGACGTCTACTTGTTCGAAATTTAACCGAAAGCGTTTCCGTTCTGAATTCTGCATGTCTTTCTCTATAATCGGTGTGTAGCGGTAATAGCCGTTTTACGATGATAACAATCTTCGGTTTGTCGCTAAACGACTGCAGTTAGCGATTGTTATAAACTGGTTTAGTTAAATTCATATCCACTAAAGAGCTGCAAATTGCAGATTCTTGATGATGAAACAAGCTGGCAGGTCCTCGAAACCGAGGTATACGGAGATTACAAGGATATCTTGCAATTTTATTAGCTTACTTGCAAAAGAATTTTACGCCCTTGCGAGCGGCTTCCCGGTAGTTGAACGGAATATTCGCAATGACGGACGAAAACATGCATGCTTTTGAGTTCTTTCTTCGTTTTATTTATCAACTAGTTGAACATTCCCGGCGATGCTCGGGATCAAAGGTTTCAAAGATAGATTTTTTTTTTTTTCATTGCTGCATTAGCTCAACTCACTTAAAAAATAAAATTTACATCTTATACTTCATCATCACTTTAAGTAGGGTGTCGAACGTCTTCGTCAGTGGTTTTCTTCGGACCTTTTTTGCATAAGATTGCGCCAGTAAAACTACCGAAGAAAACCACTGACGAAGACGTTCGATACCCTACTTCAATATTCTGAGAACGTGCAGAACGGAAATACCCATATTGGAGTGTGTTTTGTGATTTCGGGCTGATTAACAGAAACTGGAAGTCACCATTTTGGATTTAAAAATGACGTATGGAGTTCCATTTTCGAAAGTATTGAAATTGTTGGCCAAATCACTTTAGAAGTCATAAATTTGCATGTTTCATGTAGTTTTGTGAATAATATATCAAATTTAGTAATCAGATACTTGTTATTTTTCTTCAAATGTCTTTTCTGAAGGTTAACAAACATTTTAATGAAAAAAAAAATTGTGTCATCGCTATAAAATGACGTATGGAGGTCCACTTTCGGAAGTATTGAAATTGTTGGCCAAATATCACTTTAGGTTATTTTCCTGAAACCGGAAGTCGCCATTTTTTAATCCACAAAACTTTGTAGAAAATAAGAAAATAAAAGACTTTTAATGCTTAAGCTGCCTCTTAATCGATATTCAAACAAATGAATCGTAACCTTTCCTGCAGCTAAATGTGAGTTCTAGTTTGGATTATCGCAAAAAAAGTAAAACAGTAAGATTAAGAGCTGAATGAATTTCTAGTTAAAAGCTCTCTAATAAAAATCAAATTCAAATTCAAAAGTACAAAAGTAAATCGAATGCCGTAAAATGTAACTATTCACAAAACTACGAAAACATCAAAAATATAAAATGTTCATGCTCGAGACATGGGTTATTCTGCAAAAAAAAATTGTAGATAAAAGGACAACGAACATTTTATTGCAAAAAAAAACAAATCATTGAATTTTGATTCAGAGGCGAATTGCGCATAAAAAGTCAAAGTTTCGCATGGAATCGTATAAAAACGTATAAATTAAAAAAAAATATTTTCGGTGATTTTCTGTATTCTGTATGCTGTATGTGGTCCTCGTGGCTCTGTGGTTAGCGATGTCGATTGGCTCCCACACGGTTGTGATATCTGGTTCGATCCCCGATCAGGTCGAGAATCTTTTCTAGCTGCAATTTTTCTCGACTCAGCTCTGGGGCACGGTGTATCGTTGTTCTTATCCTACAACATGCAAAATGTGCTAAAACAATATCGATAACGAATTTTCTCAACTAATCTGGTTGATCGAGAGCGCTATTAGAAGGCTGCAATATTGTTGTGCTGTATACAGAAAATCATCTTCAAACATAAATTTTATATTTTAACATAAACAAACGTTTTAATGAAAAAGAATCACATGTCATCTCTTTAAATTTTGATTTAGAGGCAAATCCAGCATAAAAAGTCATAATTTTGCATGTTTCACGCAGTTTTGTGAATAATATCTCAACTTTTAGTAATCATATACATTTTATTTTTCCTCAAATGTCTTTCCTGAACGTTAACAAACATTTTAGTGAAAAAAAAATCATATGTCAACGCTTTGAATTTTGATTTAGAGGCTAATTTAGCACAGAAAGCCATTACTTTGCGTGTTTTCGGTAGTTTCGTGCATAATATCTCAAGTTTTAGTAATCAGATACTTGTTACTTTTCTTCAAATGTCTTTCCTGAACGTTAACAAACATTTTAATGAAAAAAGAATCACATGTCATCGCTTTGAAATTAGATTTAGAGGCGAATTCAGCATAAAAAGTCATAATTTTGCAAGTTTTAGGTAGTTTTGTAAATAAAATCTCAAGTTTTAGTAAACAGACTTACTTTCCTTCAAATGTCTTTCCTAAACGTGTACAAACATTTTAATGTAAAAAGAATCACATATCATCGCTTTAAATTTTGATTTAGAGGCAAATTCAGCATAAAAAGTCATAAAGTTGCATGTTTCACGTAGTTTTGTGAATAATATCTCAAGTTTTAGTAATCATATACTATTTATTTTTCCTCAAATGTCTTTCCTGAACATTAACAAACGTTTTAATGAAAAAAGAATCACATGTCATGGCTTTAAATTTTGTTTTAGAGGCAAATTCAGCATAAAAAGTCATAATTTTGCAAGTTTTACGTAGTTTTGTGAATAAAATCTCAAGTTTTAGTAAACAGATACTTGTTTCTTTCCTTCAAATGTCTTTCCTAAACGTTTACAAACATTTTAATGTAAAAAAAATCACATGTCATCGCTTGAAATTTTGATTTAGAGGCAAATTCAGCATATTTTTGCTTGTTTTACGTAGTTTTGTGAATAAAATCTCAAGTTTTAGTAATCAGATACCAATTATTTTTTTCACATGTCTTTCCTGAACATTAACAAACATTTTAGTGTAAAAAATCATATGTCAACGCTTTGAATTTTGATTTAGAGGCAAATTTAGCACAGAAAGTCATAATTTTGCGTGTTTTACGTAGTTTCGTGAATAATATCTCAAGTTTTAGTAATTAGATACCTATTATTTTTTCTCAAATATCTTTCTTAAGCATCAACGAACATTTCAATGAAAAAAGAATCACTTGTCATCGCTTTGAATTTTGATTTGGAGACGAATTAAGTATAAAAAGTCATAATTTTGCATGTTTTACGTAGTTTTGTGAATAATATCTCAAGTTTTAGTAATCAGATACTAATTATTTTTCCTCGAATGTCTTCCCTGAACATCAACAAACATTTTAGTGAAAAAAGAATCATATGTCATCGCTTTGAATTTTGATTGAGAGGCAAATTTAGCACAGAAAGTCATAATTTTGCATGTTTTACGTAGTTTTGTGGATAATATCTAAAGTTTTAGTAATTAGATAACTATTTTTTTATAACTAATGTCTTTCCTGAACATCAGCGAACATTTTCATGTTAAAAAACCTACATGTCACCGCTTATTATTTTTGATTTAGAACGATTCAAAATGATGATGATTACTGTACACCACAGAGACTAAGGGAATAATATCAATAAGATCAAGCGTTACGGAATTCCATTTTTATATAGTAGAAGATGTCTTTCCTGAACATCAGCGAACATTTTCATGTTAAAAAACCTACATGTCACCGCTTATTATTTTTGATTTAGAACGATTCAAAATGATGATGATTACTGTACACCACAGAGACTAAGGGAATAATATCAATAAGATCAAGCGTTACGGAATTCCATTTTTATATAGTAGATTCCTCCTCAGTTTTCGCGACAAAATTGTTGGAGTATCCCTCACGTTTCAGGTTGCCCTAACATCGTCGATGCTCGATGTCGAGCTTCGTAGCCGCAAGGTTACAGAGTCCGCTTTGACAAGCGAATGGTGATAGATTCGAATCTTAGTAGAACCAAACCATTCGTTCGCAAAAAGGACTTTAAGTATGGGTTTATTCTCAGGCTCTTCCACACAAAATCTTCTCTCCAGATTTAATAACCTCTCGTCTAAAGCTTCGATAATATCATAGACTATAGCACGTTATATGCTTTTAGAGTGATAGCTTGCAGGAGGATATGATAGAATCGATAAGGAAGAAAGTTGGTTACTAAATCTGAATTAGAAGACAAAAAAAAGTACTATAACTTCCCTCCAGACTTAATAACCACTGATCTAAAGCTTCAATAATATCATAGACTATAGCACGTTATATGCTTTTAGAGTGATAGCCTGCAGGAGGATATGATAAGGTCGATAAGGAAGGTAGTAGGTTACTAAGTCTAAGAAGACAAAAAGCACTATAACACGGAGCAGGTTACTTCTCAATAAGTAGCACTGCAAAATGGTAAAAAAAAACAGAAATGTGCAAACAGCAAAAACGTCCGGACAATGCCACAATAGATCAAACAACTACTGGTCGCAGTGGGGTCCACAAAAAAAAAAAAAAACATCGTCGATGGGACGCAACTTGAGGACGTTGGGCGGGCTCGCCAACTTGGGTACCACATCGATATTTAGCCGATGGATCTCCTCCGACGATCGCTCCGAGTAATGAGCCGACGCCGCAGTCCGGCCAAAATATCGTACCTTCGGCTTTTAGGCATTTCTTGATGAACGATGCAACTTTCGACAGGCACTTCGTACTATAAATTTTCCCGTTCACGGCCAGTCCGGAACGAAAAAAACGGCTTTGGCACCCCCTTTTCGCTGATTGTCAGCCACAGCAGCACCCTCTTGGGGAACTTGGTGTGTGAAATGAACTTCACCTCGATGCTCACTACCTTCGTGGGGGAAGTAAAATACGAAGTGCCTGGTCAAGCGCATGCAGCGATGCACAGTGGGGAATCGCTGGCCATCAGCCAAAAAATTTTTTTTCGTTAGCTGTTTCATAATATTTTTCTTTTATTGCTATAATATTCAAGTGTCTAAATCCAAAATTTGAGCTCAATATCATGAAATCTGATTTTTTATGACTCTTCAAAGCTTGGCGAACTGACTTTTTTTGTCTTTTTTTTGAAAAAAAGTACATTACTTCGAAACGCTTTCTAGCTTCAATGATAGCTGGGATTTTTTTGACGTCAAAGGAAAAGTTGTTGTAAATATTGTGCAAAACAAACCCTTTTCATTAGATATTGTAAAATTTGGTCATAGAAGGCCTGACACTAGCAAAATTTAAAAAAACGTGATTTTTTGTAGAAAAGAAGCTTAAAAGTTTAGTTGCCGCAGTTTGCCACGGTTGTGACTACATTCGAAATTTAGGTAAAACCGTAAGCATTCAAATGCATACTGTCCGCTGTAGCGCAAAACTGCGCAAATTGTCACTTTAGTGAAAAAAGCGATAGCAGATTTTTTTAGTTTTTATTTTTAAAATTGAAATTTCATCCAGGATTAATTTTAATCATAACCATGATACCCCATTAATGAAAATTTATGATATCGTACTCAATCCGTAAGGATAAAATATAAATTTGGGCAGAAATCACAAAATTTATCAATGAATAGTTATAAAATAAGTGTTAAACAAGAAAACAGTAAACAAACCTTTATGTAATTTTGATCATGTAGAAAGTGATAAATCTGCAAATTTAAAACAATATTAAAAACATTCAGCCCTTTTCAATTTATGATCATGCAATTCTAAACTGATTGAAGTGTCAAATACTAGCAGCAAATTCATTCCATCAAACTCCGGCTAACAATATCCCGTTTGAAGACTGCTTTTGCTTCACACTGGTTTGCATACATAAGTAAAGCACACATTTTGCTTTATGAGAAAAAAAAAAACAAAGAACAGTCGTTGCCCTCCGCATCTTTTCGTATTCATTTAGAACGTTATGTCATTCCAGTGTCTTGGTTTTCAAATTCATAAATTCGTTGAATTTTATTATGGAGCCTTCAACTTCAGCGGCACCACCTAATTCAATGTCTAGTAAGTTGTCAATTCATGGTGTTATACATGTATTTAAATGTCCTCTTTCAACCATAGAAACCGGATTAGGAAGATAACATAGATATGAAACAATGAAACATCGAAAATTACTAGAAGAAATTAAAATTTCAGCGAAAAACATTTTTCCTGCTGATAAGTATAATGAACTTAAAATTTTCTGGAAACAATTCAACACGAGATTTAAGCGATCACAGCGGAAGATGATGATGCTGATGATGATTTTTTCAATTTGTAATTAGTTTGTATTACTTATGTTGTTTTAGTTTATTAAAAAAATATATATATTTAAGCAAAATTTGTTTAGTTCGAGGGGTCATCCATAAATTACGTTTTTTTTTCAATGGGGAGGACACCTGTGGCACTACTTGTGGTCAAAAATCATATAATTCTATAAAAAAAGAAAAAAGTACCAAAAAATATTAAAAATTGGATTTCGTGCTTTATGGACGGCCCCAAAAAAAAAATGGATGTCAAATTCGTGTTCAGCGCCCAAAATTTATGTAAATACCAAGTTTTTGTCGCATTTATCGCTTGGCTTGGCCAGCCTTTGTATGGAGTCGCCTCACTGTGCGATGTAGCCACTATTCCCTTGGTCTTCCTCTTCAGCATCCTTTGGAGCTTCTTGTCGCTCAAAATCGTCGGCCGTTCGGAACCGGGCTTCCTTTCGATGCTCTGATTGTTGTCCAATAGTGCCAAGATGTTGTAGATGCCGGAAAGGGCGTATCCGTCCACGAACTACCGTACAATGTCCGTTTTCGACGCGACGGGATACCGTTCTCTGAGCGCGATACTTCTAAACGGAGTAGCTCCACTGTTCTCGCCATCACGATTAGAGTTCGACTGATGAAGCTGTCAATTTTTTTCCTGTTGACTTATAGGTTACTATGATTGATGCTGCATGGTAGTTTCGTCTGTGCGTGTCCCATGAAAAATCGGAAATTCTATTCCATTTTTTTTACCGCAAACGTCAATAGTAATATAATCACTGATATCCATGGCTAAACTGAAATTTCCATCGGCTGTTACGTTTTTGCTAGTGCTACTACTGTCGCTAAGGTAGAAGCACTCCTGTCGTCTAACGGCTGCCGTAGTACAGTACATTTTCTAAGGCTGGTTCGGAGTGCCGTCTTTAAACAACCCGATCTGCTTACATAAGATTAGTTTCCAGCGATTTAAAAAAATCTTTCCTAACGATTTTGAATACATATAAATTAAGCTTAAAGCGCAGTATGCAGTTCAAAAAGGAATTCATTTTTCTATCTCAATCCCATGTAAAATTCAGGCACTGAATCAGGTAATGAAATTTCTTCTGGTAGCTAGTACGCAGCTGAAAAGAAATCATAAACCGAAATGGAAAACAAAGTTCACTTGCTTTGAACACTGCTGTGAAGCAAAATGTCACTTTTTCTTGCACGTAATAATTGGCACTGACATTATTCAGGTACTGAAAGTGTCAGGCAGTTGGTTGGTCGTCTCACACCCATCGCTGGCATTGGAAGACATTAGCCTACATTCAAAATATTTTTCACGTTATAGTTACCGGAAAAGTTACGTGAATATTTTCCACTATCGTTTTCTAGTAGATTCTACGTGATTGTCATTTGAGTTCATGAAATTAAAAGAAATAATTATCGGTTTCCGTTAGACTTCTCTAGAAATTTGGGAAATAAATATTGAAATTCAGTCCGCGCCCAAATTTGAGTTCATCATGACCTGGTGAGATGAATTATCCTTTGAAACTTTCAGTAGATGCATGCATTTCATGTGAGTTTCACGTAGAACTCATCTACTGGTAAACGACGAATTTGCATACCTGATTTATTACGCAACATATTTTGATAATTTCTTAAACCCGTTTCCTAGCTCATAAAAATGAGAGAAATAAATGAAAATTGTACATTTCGTAAAACGTGATTGCTATCAGATATCACTCAGGTATGCAAATTCGTGAATGAATAAAACAACAAAAAAACTGATAAATATTACGATATTCCCGGGGATTGTTATTATCCGCTGCAGCTGTTTTCGTTCAGGTAACTCTTCCACCTTTGAACCGAAGCTGTGTGAAACCTGTAAGCTCAAGTCTCGAGTTTATTAGGATTTTTCGAAAATTCACTTATTTGCAAGCCACCCATAAATTCTGTTATATGTTCAGAATCAGACAACAGCTTCGCCATTTTGATTTCTGGTTCATTTCGCACAGAGAATTCACGCGATACATCCTGCTTGACGTTGTCAAGTTCACGTGGATGGTACGTGATTAACCATGGTATGCATGAGATTTTCACGTAGATGTTATGTTTGTCACATAAATCATGCAAAATGACAGGAAATGAACAAATAGAGGAACTTTCACGTAACAATAACGTGAAAAATATTTTGAGTTTACGATGAAGACATCCATTTCTGTGACGACAACGTGAAGACATTGGAGAAAACATGTGAAGACATTGAAAAATATGTGAACGACCCGAATTTGGCATTAGTGCATTAGTGGTGACCTGTATTTTTTTTGCTCGACAGTTTTCGATTTGCCGGAAAGTGTTTTTAGCCTTCGGGCTCCGGGTAGGAAGACATTTTTTCGCGGACCAGACTTTTGAAAAAACTACCTGGCATCCCTGCTCTCACACCAGATCGCGGTAAACAAATGTGTTCGAGTGTTCTAGAAAAAAGGAAAAATCATGTGCTCACTCACGTCAGATATCGTTACTGTGAAGTATTCTCAGCTGTCAAAATTCCGTTTGGTAAAAAGGGCAAAATTTCGTTAACCTCTTTTCATTTCAACTGCGTACCACGCTTAAGATGTGTTGACATCGTCGTAGTAGTTTGCGAGAGAATGAGTATTGGTATCGGTACACTCTCTTCACCTTCCTTCTTATGATACATTTCTTGTTGTAAGTGTAAACCATATGATATATGAAGTTTTACGTATGATGTGCGCTAAGCGAACAATTCTGATCTAATCGTATTCATTTGGCTGATGGTCGTGATTTTTTTGTCAAAAAAAAAGTCATTTACTTTTTTGACAGAGTGTGTAATCTTCTACTCTCTCTCAACTCAACCACAGACGAAGTAGTCCCTTCACCACAGTTTCCCTCTTACTGCATCTCAGCAAAGATAACTAGAACAAGATACCTAACTTCCATATTTTTCATACATTTTGAATACGACCGATTTCCGACGGTTAGTGCTGCCATCTGATGAGTTAAATTCTCATAAAATTGTCACTATGAGCAAAACCGATTTATCGTGCATAGTCCGTCATCGATCGTTGAGCTGTTCAAGATTGTATATGAAAAAGGTGTAGCAGTTTGGTCAGCTCGACGCTTAAGATAACATGCAGATTAATGATATTGTCATTTTTTGCACTTAATACTATTGCCATATTTTTTGCACTTCAAAGTACGAAAGAAAGTGTGAAATTGACTGTCAGAGTGGAAGTTTATATTGAGGGGTTATATTTATTTTCAGGTCCCATTCTTCCAACACTTAAAGTTTGTATGTCGCAAGCACCATTGTTCATATGGTCAGGTTCACCGGGGTACCCGATTTTTGCTTTATTAACCTCGGCAAGTGTGGAAAACTTGGCTGTAGAGCGTGCTCATAGCGGTTACCAGGAAGTTCTGATGGTACGCTTAATTTTAAATAATGCGCCGATAATTCTTGATTCTTCCGGAAAGTTTCATGTTTGAGAACTAAACATTCGTACACATTACTATCATTTTTCGGATGGCAGCACCGTACAGTCGTCCACATGGATACTGAAAAAAATTGTTTCACCTTTCAGCAGTCATGTCTTGGCCTTGTCGTCAGTTGAATTTGACGTTAAGTATACATCACATCAACAGTGTATAAATTAGTTCGACTTTTACTCACGCGCAGCGAAAATCATGTCCGATGAATTCTGCAAGAGTCAGGTATCTTGTTCTAGTCATCTTTAATCTCAGTCAGCATTATATTCTCCTAGGGACCTATACATAGAGAGAAGACAGGGCGCTAACCATTATGTGAACTGTCACACCAAAACGAATAACGGCAATGTAAAATCATACTCTCCCAGATGGTCTCAAGGTAGGATGCTGGCTCAACAAGCCAGTCGTCGTAGGTTAGAGTTTCGGTTCGGGAGAAGACTTTTGGTGTCAGTAGGATCGTAGTTTCAAAAGTTATGAATTTTTGAAACTAAAATGCATGGAATATAACCGTTTTTTATGGTCACACTATTTCGGAACTGGTCATTAGAGATGGTCGAGTTTGATGTTTTTCAAACCTGAACCCGAAACTATTTTTCACGATCAAACACGAACCCGAAATTGTCAAACCCGAAACCGAGATTTCATGGATTTTTACACATAGATTACAAATTGCGACCAAGAGACATTTTTTATGTTTGACCCAAAAAGATCGACAACCAAATGAAAAAGGGGTATTTTTTTAAAGAAAAACATTAAAAACTTTGAGTAGAATTGAAATATTTGCGATGTCAGCATTGCAGATTAAAAAGCTCTCAAAGTCGTTCAAAGATATTTTTGATGTGAAAATTTAAATAGAAGAGTAAGAGCGAAAAATGTGTGTTTTTTTTTTAATCTAAATCGGTTATTTTCAAAGATAAAGAAAACCTTTCTTCGGAAAGTTACTAGAAATTACCGGAGATATAACAATACAGAACAACTTTTTCTCGAAGATAAAAAAAAATTAGATGCTTGATTTCGAAAAAAATTTGGGCCACCCTAGTTTTTGATATATTTTTTATAAATTTTTTCTCTAAAATATTGCTGTCGAGCTCTAGATTCAAAATTCTAGGGTTTCTCGATCATTATGCAATGAAGAACAAAGTTTTATTGAAAGCGGCACCTTATACCTTTTGAAAGTCATTAGATAAATTTACTAATGCTGTTTTTTCATTGTTGTGTTAACTCACATTATATGTTGCGAATGAGTTCTTCGATCCTATACGTTGCTTCCTGTCATTCTCACTAGCGTGCAAGCTCGCCATAGCAACTTTGCTAATCGATCCGAAATCATCAACTGTTGTGTACAAGTTCACTTGCATTCAATAGAATTGTGTGATGATTTATTTTGCAATCAATGGAATTATTTGTTGGTATAATCACCGTTACTTCTTATGTATCTTATTAATTGATATTTTTCGGTGAACAATCAATGGAATTGTAGAGTTTTTTATAAAAGTACACCGAATTCCTTTTAAACGCGACTTTGCGTGATTTTGTCTCACACGATTATTTTTTACGTAGTTTTCTCGAAATAACGCCATTTGTGTTATGGGAAACATTTTGATATGACCAAGATGCAACAAATGGCCGAAAATAGCAAAATGTCAAACAGGAAATACGGTTGAAAAGGACACATACACACATGCACATACACACCACGTAGCGAAAGATTTTATCAAAATGACGCAATCTTTTCTTATACGATTTGTTCAAATCTACGCGACTTTTTTCAATCACGTGAACACAGAATTCAATATAGACCAAAGAGTAAATTACGTCAAAAACTCAGCGATATTGAAAAAACTTGGCATAATAGACGGTGATTTTTGCCAATAAAGTTAGGTTTTGCCTGTAATGTACCATTGCTCTAATGCACAATGATACGAGAGCTCTAAATAGTGTACTTTTTTCATATACTCTACAAACACTGGTTTTATTTTCATAACATCTTCAAAATAAATTTACTATAACAAGCCTTAGAGAATTACAATAAGATGTAGTTTGGAACTCCACTGCTAAGGGCGCTGCAAAATCTAACTCGTAAGTCTTGCACTCTGGAGAAAAGATGTCTTCAGAAAAGTTGTAGATAATTTCCTTCCGAAAAGGTGTACCAATAACACTCTCAGTCAAAGATCAAACGGTTCATATTGGACCCTTGAATAAGACTGTTTAATTCAAAAACACTTCAGCGTTTAGAAAGCTCCTTGAATGTTCAACATATATTTGTATACCATTGAAATACACAGCTTTAAAAAAGGCACAAAAAAGATAGCTTCTACAAAAACCGAGTTATTGCCAAAAACTGTAGAAAAATTATTCTTTATGTACATCTCTATATCACGGGTAGGCAAAAACTTGGAGGCGAATTCTACATAAGATAGATTACTATCAGAATCGCTCTACGAAATTACTTGAAATGTTCTGTGATTGGATGATACACAAATATATGCTGAACATTATTGCCTCATAAAGACTCCAGTTTTCTTACAGACCTAACAGACGATTAGAACGTTACATTACGAGCGCTCCGCTTCAATCGTCTATATCTCATGGCAAAAACGAAATAGAACGATGCATTTCCGACGACAATGGGCTTTAAACTCCTGAATTTCGATCAATATCGATAATTTCAATCACAGGAACGAAAGCTTTCATAAATTAGCTGTCTTACGAATATATGAAATCCTGTTCATTACAGCAAAATCCTTGAATAAACATCAGTCAGTACTAAGAAATATCGTGCAAAATATTGTGATCCAATAAATCGCACGGGGGAATTGAGTTTTGTTTGGTTTCTGGCTATCTTTCCGAAGCTCTTGAAGCTTGTATTTCAGTCTTTATTTATAGAGTTCATGTTAGTTCAATTATTTAACATATTAACATTTTGTAGTATAAAAACGCTTTCTTGAGCCTGTGAACAAATTTGCATTGAATCAAATCTATATATAAACCAATATCCATTGCACTTTGACAGTAGTAAATAGAATCACCATAGTTTTTTGCTACAACACCGACTATGTGAGAAAAACAAATTCTGTTGCTTGCTGCGTAAAAGTTCTATATTCTTACCAACTGAAATAAGCTCGTGAATGGTATCATAAATTTCATATGCATATGAGATTTAATTTAAGCCGAAGTACCCGAACTCCAAACGATGCTAATGGTGGTGAGAGGGTTCACCAAAAACCATTCCACTGGTAGGTTATTTGTGGCTTGATGCTGTTAAGCATCTATCAGCGCTCGTAGAGCAAACAAAAAAAAAACATTTTTTTCTGATCGTATTGCATACGGTAGCTCGCATTAAGAGGAATCTGCGAAATACACCTCATTTGAATAAATTATGGCTATTTTTAAGGCCAGGCGCCACTTGCACTCTTGATAGCTGTTCCATCTTTGAATTTATTGACTCCCAGCTATGTTGCACAAAATACAAGTAGAACTTTATGAAATCATGAAAATCGTTGTTGCTTCGCAAAACAAATTAATTAATGCTCACTCACTGTGATTTTTCCCTTCTCCTCTCCGATCGTTCCAGAACGGTGGCTACAAGGTTAAGGTACGCAAGGTGCAGAACTGTGCCGGCTCGGATGCGGTCATCACAGCCAACGAAAACTACACGGTGGTGCTGACGAAGAACTGCGACATCAAGTCCCGCGGTTGCGTTCAGTTCAAATCGTTCAAGACGGCCGTCGCCAAGTACAAGGTCCGGAAGGACGGTATGCTGATGCTGCAGGGCAATCTCGACCTGTGCGATCAGCTGCGGGCCGGCATTCTGGACGCGCAGATTGGACCGATGCTGCGAACCTTCAATCTGCCGGAGAAGTGTCCGGTTGAGGCGGTACGAAATTCAATGTGACGACTTTGCTCAACGAATTTGTAACAGGTTTTTGTTTTATCCTTTGCAGGGAACCCTCTGTACCGATCCGACCCAGGTGATTAATATTGCGGCGTTCGCGCAGTTCCTCGAGCTGGCACAGGGCACCATTGACGTGGAAACAGAGATTCAACACGATACGGTAGGTTGATTTCATAATTTTTATTCTCTATTCTGGAGGTTTCAGTTCTCGGAATCGATACAATAATAGAAGAAACAGCTGAACACTTATAGTAATCACCCTCTCACGTATTTGTCTCTTCACACAACAGGGCAGAAGTTGCTTCCGAGTCAGGTTCGAAGTCACAAAGTGATCATACAGGTTACGTCGATGGAATCAATTAAAATAATAGCTATGTGTACCTAATAAACTGTGGCTGGCGGGTGTTAATAAAATATAAATTGTTACCTCATACTACGCGGTATGTCTGAACCGACAACGTTTGTGCTTTTAATATGATATTGTTAGAAGGAAAGAAAATCCCCCTCCGTATACGCTAATCCCTGCCAACCGGGCTAGCCGTACAATTTCACAAATTTATACACTGACTGTGGTTAGGTTTGAGAAGCTGTAATGCAATTGATGAATGTCAACAACGTCAAGTCGGAAACGGGCAGACCCGATGTGGCGTCTACTTGACGGTGTGACTAATAAATCATCGTTTTGTTTTGGGTTTGGGTGAATGGATTGTAAATGATGATCGTTTCTATTGCCCAAAACAAAAACCTGAATCTACACGTGAAAGCTCGAGTCTTGATGAATTATTTTGTTCTTCTAACTTGCACGATACTACCATCGGTAAACATTTGGTTTGTGTATTTGGTTTTACCAATATTTATAACTATGACGAAAGTTGTGTCAGATCAGAGCTAAGAAAAAAATTGTGATTGAGGTTTAGAATGCAATTCAATATTTTTCCATTTTTGCACAATATTGATATATTTTCGAGCCATCCAAGTTCGGAGTGTATCTGTGCATTTTTACCAAAATTTGTACATTTTATAGTCTTTTATAGCTTTCACTCAGTCTGGCTTAAAAGAATGGACTCTAAAGATCGCGTTGTTTTGCTTGAATGGGGTTCAGAAACTATTCCTTAAGTGTTGTCGATGTCTAATACCGGCCAACAGAAAGTAGTTCGTAGTTCTAAAGATATTACACTGGATTGCTCAACATCTATCAATCGAGGTAAAACACACACGCTGATTGTCAAATGGAATTTTCTTAGCCTTGAAAGAAGGATTTACCTAAAATAGAACTGATGGGAGTAGACCAATATTGGAACCGTTTTGTTCCAAGAAAACAGATAGACGGGAAACTAAGTACACGTTGATTTCTTTAGTGGTGGAAGTGACACTTTTGCGTTCTCATGGAAACGCTGGTGTGAAGTGTAAATTCTCTAGGTCAGCTAAAATTCTGACAGATGATAGGGCGTCCATTAGATCATTTCCAAAAGTTCATTAATGATAGTTCTAAAGGCGCACTAGGGTCACATTTGCCAAGAACGGCAGTTAAAGCAAGATACAAAAGTGATCTCGTTCAAGTAATGCTTGGGTGTGTAAGGAAAAAGACATCTTGTGTAGACCTCGAAGAAGAGAGCTGCTGATAACATCCAGAATGGTGTGGAGAAAAAGAAAGAGCGGTTAATCACCAACTTTTTTACAATAAAAACCTAGCCAAAACCCATTCAGAGTGTTTCAAAGATTAAAGTGTTTCAGAAGTTTAGTCCGCCCAATATTTGCTTAAACGAGCCTAAATTATTTTGACGAATAACTTATTGACCTGCTTTCAGAATGGAGTTAAAAGAATATTCAAAAGTAAAAGGTGATTCCAGTTGATCCAAATTATTAAAGGTAGGTTCTGACTAGAATTTAAATTCTTTACAACAGTAGCAAGTTAAATTTTTGTCTCATTTTATTTCTTTTTGTTTTTTGACCCCAATAAACAATCGTGAACAGCACAATTAAGCATCCAAAAAATGTAAATGAACAAAAAGGTTTTATTTTTCATTTTGGAACTATTTTGATGGTAAATTTAAAAAAAAGTTATGATTCGAAAAACATTTTTTTTTAATTTTCATTTCGAAGGGCGTTTTTTGAAAAACAAATCTATTGTCTTCAACTTTGCCAAAGACACTATGCCAGTCAAACAAACCGTTTTTCCTGTAAAAATGTTTTAATCACAATAGCTTGACTTGCATTATAGTCACTAAAAATATGAACCTTTTTAGCCTGAAAAAAAATTGGCTCCGATCATTGACCACAAAAGAGTTAAGCTGCATTCGAGACATTTTAATTTTCATAGTCAAACTTTACATTCAATATTTCAAAATGCTACTGATGCCCTAATCAAGTTATAAATTTTCTACTTGATTCTCTCGCGTATGCCGAAATTGATAACGTCGTTTCAGACGCTGTAATTGAGAAGATGAAAAATCACTTAACCCAGAATAAGTTGGATTGGCTGTTTTTAACCCAGATATCCCGGTTAAACTTAAACGAAAAATGATCAAGCGATTGAAACCGAACGATCCCTCAGTGTTTTTTGTCGAATATCACGAATATTCCATACAAAACCAATGCTTTCTTTTCAAGTTTTGAACTTAATATTGATTTTTTTTCGACTGTGACCCAACCGAATAAAAGAATAGCAAACTTCTGTCAAAAATTACTCAATGTGATCGACACCACAGTGCATGCTGTTAAATTTAAGAAAGATCATAACCGTGTTTTATCACATAACGAAGACAAACTTCAGTTTATATTGCATGTTGTTGATTTATACCGGGAAAATATTCATTTCATTCAAAATCCATACTTTTTAAAAAACACCGAAAGTTACAGATCATTTTAAACTAAAATTGGGATAATAACATTACTTTTTAATAAAAATATAAGTGTATTTTTTCGAACTAAATTGCTATTTTTAACAACGGCTTTTTACCCGTTAACATTCAAGTCCATTAAGTAGACAATGTGTGCAGCAGGGGAAGCGAAAAATAAGCGAACTGAGAATATGATACAGATTTGGAAAAAGTTACCGCATCCCGACGGGACTTGAAGCCACAATCTTCCTGTCTCCGGCATGGGGTTTTGACCAATTAAACTACGCGGGACGGTGGTACTGTTCCACAATCTATATACGTATCACATTCCACTGATAACTTATTCTACTTATTCCCTAACTATACACACTGCTTCGCAAGCGTTATTATACAAAGAGTCAGCTAATGCTGATAACTCTTATAGACCTGTGTGATCGAGACCAAAGTCAGTCTGAGTCGTGCTTGCAAGTGCGACACAACAACGGAAGGTGCTCCGGTTCCGGTCCGGGAGCCTGTGTAGACATCAGTTTCAAATACATTATAACTGCAGATCATCAAATTGATTAAGAAAGGAGATTATCTGAACTCTTCGAAAAAGCTTTACCTTCGAAACATCAAATTGTTCATGAAATGCAAATATTACCGTGCTGGATCGAAACCCGTACAGTATCGAAATCCGTACACCTTGATGTTTTTCTTCAGTTTTAAGCTTTATAAAAATGAAAATTCATATGATAGTTACATGTACATGTACGTTGAGCTGTTGGCCTTCTGTTAAATTAAACTATGCGCCAGTAGGCCATGAAATAAAAATATTAAAAATAAAAAATCAATCGTGAATCGGTTTCAGTTGTCATTTCGTTGTATCGTTAGAAAATTTACTAAGGAAACATTTTTCAGGTAAAAACATTTTTTAAGTGGGATATAAGTGTTTTACTCTGTAAATTTTTTTGAAATTGATGGAGAAGTAAGTCTTTGTAATTTTTGAGCTGTATATTGTCTGGTAAATAGTGTAAACTGTATTTATTCAATAAAAACTGTGCCGTACGGGTTTTGATCCTTGTTAATTGCTTGAATCGAAATCCGTACAGCGTGTGTATCATGCATATATTGTTGAACTTTCTTCTTGTTTTCAGCATATAATGGAAGAAAACAAGTATAAATCTACGGCAAACAATTTCGAAGGAGCTGTGACTGAGGTAGGCAAGGAAAAGTCATACCGGGAAGCTTCGATAGGTTCCGGCGTTCCGGTATCTACAATAAGGGGTGCCGCAACGAAACGCTACGGAAATTGCACTTAACCGTGGATACTTAATGAACCAATTGATCCTCAAAATATATTTATTCGTAAATTCAAAGATAAATTATAAATAAAAGATGTTCATTTATGTACTTTTATATCTATACGGATTTTGATTTATTTCTGTATGGACTTTGATCCAGTCTATATCGCGTGTGTGCGGATTTCGATTCAAAAGTGTACGGGTTTTGATTCAGGCAAAAAACAGTGTACGGATTTCGATTCAAAACACTTTCTATTTAAACATGATTTTTTCGAGTTTCAGAGTGATTTTAATCATTTTGCTTGAAAACAGTGATAAAATATAAGTAGACCTACAAGTAAACATGTCAGTTTAAAGCAATATGTGATTTCTTGATTTTATATTGACCGTCAAAGATTATCATGTGCTTAGGTGTACGGATTTCGATCCAGCACGGTAGTTGACCTGTTAGGACAAGGTGGTTCTATCAAATTTTTCTTTGAATCTGACATTCTCGCAGATGTCTACTCTTGATGTTTTGCATGACATGCTCGCAGGTGATTTGTTCATTATACGCGGAAATTCGACCTTGAAAATTTTCATCAATTTTCATTGCTAAGCAATGGAGCTCCGTAGCCGCAAGGTTACAGAGTCTGCTTTGGTAAGCGGGTGGTCGTGGGTTCGAATCTTAGTAGAATCAGGCCATTCGGTTGTCAAAGGACTTTGAGCATGGGTTTATTCTCAGGCTCCCCACCACACACCCTACCTTCAATCTGGATTCTACAGTACCCCTGTTGACCCTCCCCCAACAAAAATAAGTCACTATTATAATAAAACTGGTGTGAGTAACATACGAAAGTTCTCTCCAGGGAATTGTAACTAGGCGATATTGTTAGGATGGATCGGTATAGTAGACAGGCTTCTTCCGTTCTCTTGATTTTTGCCCAAATTTCCTTTTCTACCTGCCAAACCCCTTGGAGAACTAGAATTTCTCTCACACAGAGTGAGTAATTATCCACATTTAGGCATTTACAAGAGTTTCACTGGATTTTTGCTCTGTCAAATTAGGAGCGTTTTTTTCGTCAGAGAAACTATTACTCTGCGCTCTCTCTACAGCAGATGGTGTGATGCCCATTGAATATAAGCTCGCAGTTGTTAAGAGGGAAGAAAACTCTTTCTCTTTAAGACGAAGATGAGCAAAACAAAGCCTGATAGTAGAGCAGTAAGCTTGAAACGGAAAGGTAATTACACACAAGCACTGATATGAATGATAAGCGTATCACTTACTTCAATAGTGTTACTGCTAATGATATGAAGTGCGGAGTACAGAAAACACCTGGGCAATATCACAATAGATCTAAGCTCTGGTCGCAGTGATGAGTCCACACAGAAAAAAAAGCAATGAAGACATAAAAATAAGTGAGCAATTTAAAAAAAAATCCTCAATTTTAATATTCTCTCTATTGTCAGTTTTGATTCAATTGAAACTTTCCTCAGATGTTCTTATTGTCTAAAACTTGCCTGTGACGGTTCTCTATAGTTTAGATTAGCCTGTACGAAAAGACCTTAATTATTGAGAACTGAAGCAGAAGCTCCAAAGCTTCTGGAAAGCAGGATGATTGCAATAGCTCTTAACCGTGGCTGTTACGCAAAATTTAATGGTGACACTTCTAAGTTAAGCTGTTATGAGACCCGTGTCGACAAATGTAAGGTGGGGGTGATTAACAAATTCCAAGCCTCTAAGGGATCCTATGAAATACATGGAGCCCTATCACAGTATTCTAGCCTTCTGCGTTAGGCTACCGTAACACGCAGAGGACTTCAAACTCAACAGCGAATCGCTGGATGGAGGGCCTTCGCTTTTACCACTAATTCTTGGTTTGCCTAGTGGGGAAGAGGAGAGCCCGACGGCCTGTCGTCCCGATCCGGTGACGCAGCCAAATGACAAAGGGAAACCTGAGTCTTCACGTGCTCCTGTCAAACAGTTCTTCCAACCAACCTGAAGAGACTGCTAAGCCAAGGCCACTCACGCGAAGAGGCCGCTAGCTTAGTTCGTCAACCAGTCGATCAGACTGGCCGCTCAGGTCAGGTCGCAACCAAACGACAACGGTCGACTGAGACAGCGTCACCAAACACGAGCGCTAAGGGCGGCAAGAATGCGTGCGCCGTGACAAACAACAGAGTAATTTGTAGGAAGATGCTAGGGGCATGTCAATCACATCGATCGACTATCCAGCTTTCCTACTTACATTCCCCTGAACAGTTAAAAACTGTTCACGATAGGTTTCAGGTCGAGTCCTTTAACACAGGCGCAAAAGGCACTGATGCAAAGGCATGAAAAGTACGCTCGGAGACTCCCTCAGGATGCTTTTTCGCGACAGCGAAGAAGATTCCGCCGAAAAATCGTAAGAGAAGTAGGCGTGAGCATCTGACCAGTCGCGATCCTGAGAGCCACATACCACCGCCTAAACGAGAGAGTCGAACTTCTGTCGGATACCGTCTGCTGCAACGGGATCCTGTTGCTGAGGATACGCAGTTAACCCAACTCAGCATCACCGCTGCCCATCGGAACTCATCTAGGTTCGATATAAGACGCGTCGTCAACAACGTGAGCAGCATGAGCTGCGTTCACATGGATCTCTATCACACAAAGGGCGCTTCTAGTGTTTTTTTGCAGGAAATTCACCAAGGATCAGCTATCCTTTGCGCTAATCCAGGAGCCATGGGTCCACGACACCAGGATCCTTGGTTTAACCAACGCAAACGGAAAGTTGATCTATTGCAACCAACAGTCCAACAGAAATAATAAATTTGTTTCCATTACAGCGTTCTTCCAACGGGATTTGGTCGTCATTGCGGTAGAAGTCCCTACGAGTAACGGTACACAAGAGATGCCTCCGCTTACTTCTCGGGGGACGTGAACGAAATACCGCCATCCGAAGTTACAGCGCTTGTGCGGTACTGCCGAAGCATCAACAAGCCACTCATCGTCGGCTGCAATGCCAATGTGCACCACACAGTCTTAGGTATCCTGGATGTTAACACGAGATGTGGGTACCTGTATAAACACCTTACTCTCAACAGAATATAACGCTAAAACACTGGAAGTTCTTTTGATTCTTTTTACCTCCGAGTCCAACGTTGGAGAGCTCATGACGACACGTGACTCCGCAGTACTCGTTCGTCGACTGTTCACTAGAGCGGGGAAAAGTGATCGGTTTTCCAAAACCAAGATTTTTTGGTTCCTTTTGGGGCCCCAAACAACCCTGAACTTATCGGAAGTAGATTGGTCTTGTCTCCGCTTGGCGCATTGCATTTTAAATTTGTATGAAAATTTGCATTCACCTTTGCATTTTTTGCATTCACCTTTCTAGAGAGCTCAATAATGATCTAATAACGCACTACATTATGTAAAAGTATAGTATTTTAGATGCCTAACAACTTTGCAGAAGGCGCTGAAGAGCTAGGATGTCCCTAAGAAGAGCTATAGCTGTTCAAAGTTGAGTATGTCGAAAATCTTGTTTTCTGCCAACATTACCAATGTACCGGCGCCAGTAGCATTCCCATCAGAAATAACCTGTTGTAACGAGTTTATACACTCAGCTGGATCAAACACACAAATTCAGGTCAATATTCTAGCCGTAGGTAGAATCTACAACGTGTTTCAGAGGTTACTTCTGATGGAAATCTGACTAACGCCAGTACACTGGCGGTGTTGGCAGAAAAAATTAATTGCAACATAAATTTCGACATACTCAACTTCGAACGGCTCCAGTATGTTTTGGGACACCCTAGCTCTTTGATGTCTTCGGCCAAGTTGTTAGGCATAAAAAAAAACCTACCATTTGAAGTCATGCAACCTATGGTTTGAGCCACTTTGAGCTCTTTAGAATGGAAAATGCAAAAACGTTGGTTTTTCCATACAAATCTCCATATAAATTTGAAATGCAATGCGCCAAGCGAAGACTAAACAAATCGACTTCCGATAAATTTAGGATTGTTTGGGGCTCCAAATAGAACAAAAATACTTGGTTCTGGCTTTCTGCTATCAAGTTTCGTTTTTTCCATATAACGACTCCCCACCCTACTGTTCACGGAGTGTTTGAAGTTGTTTGTCATCGGTAATACAACCGCATTTCGAAAACAACAATACTACGTTCCCGTAAAGTGCTTTTCCTGTGAACAAAGGTCCTGGTATTCAGCAGACAACGTTACATTACTTGATCAAATTAATATTTAAATTATTTGAACGATTTCTATGTTTATTCGAGGCAGGTCAAAATGCGCCATGAGAAGATAAACAAAACGCTTGCAGTGTAACCAATATCACTCTAATTTTTGTTATCCTATACCTGAAAACGTTTTCTCGTTTTATTAGATTTTATGTCCAGATAACGTTGAAACTATGCGAAAACAATTTTTTTTTCAAGCGAAAGAAACAACTCATTTTGACAGGTTGAAAATTATTTTTTCTCATCAATTTATGATTAAGTAAAACTATCCCTGATAAAAACGATTGTCAATCTATTTGCACTGCGCATAACAACACATTTGCACATGCGCTGGTAAACAGTTGTCATAGACTCATAGCAACAGATTTGCGGAACTGCGGTATTAGCACTCGAGGTGTACCGTTTTGATTCAAACTTTGAGCACTTTACAATAAAAATCGAATTATTATAGCTAGTGTAATAAAAAGAGTGATTATTATATATCATTTCGTTTCTTGGAATGTCCTTCACCCCAGTGATGTATAGCTCTTTACTGTAGGGCCGCTTAGTTTTCCAGCTCTTACCGATATTATTGCAATAAGAAGGGTTGCCGTTTTTCAATGTAGAAATTTCGAGCAGTCGTAATTTGTGCTTAATCGACAATTTCATTCAATTCCAGTTAATATTTGCGATAAATTTGTTTGTTTTAGTGTGTGAAACAAGTGATATGAAGAAAAAAATACACAAACCTCACAAAACCAGTGTTATATCGTTGCAAAAACAGTGTCTCTATAATCTGTGAAAATTTTCATGCGTCTTGCAGCTTTGACTATGATCCAGCGCTGCCATCACTAAAGTGGTTAAAGTCGCAAGTTACACAAAGATGTCGTTAGCATTCCAAACGAGTAAGATTTTCAAATCTTACACGCGATTTCTGGAGTTTTTTGTTCTAGCTTGGATATCTGTTATCTGTGCTATTAGTCATTACGTTGAAGTGTTCTGAATTTGAATTGAAGCCGATTTCTGAATTCTCCTTGTTTTCATGTACAAAACGTGTTTAAATCTATATAAATAGCACTTAATGGCAAAAACAATTAAATAACCAACATGCTTAACCTTTTAGAGCGATAAGAATGTTTATTTTTCGTTGATTTTTTAGTGCATAAAGTTACATCATGCAGTACGGTATTCGCCACTTCGTCCTATCAAGTTGGCTTACTTTACAGAAAAAAAAACCGTGATGGCGAAAACAGTGAAACTACTTCATTCAGAAGTGTGCGCGTTCAAAAAACGGTACCCCGCAGCCTCAAAAACGGATATTGGGGACAATTTGTTGACGCTGGATATGCCTGTTTCGGCATCTACAATACCTTGGCACTATTGGACAAGAATCAGAACATCGAAAAATGCCCGGCTCTGGACGCCCGGCAATCCTGAGTTATAAGGATACTGAAAAAGAAAACCGAGGGAAAAGTGACTACATCGCTACGTGCGCTTGGGTGGGAGGTTGGTGTCACTGGCCAAACTGTGAAACTTACCTGGCGAACAAGGATGGCAACGACTGGCAGGGCACTTCGCATTTTACTTTCTCCACAAAGGAAGTGAGCTTCGAGGTGAAGTTCATTTGACACACCAAGTTCCCCAAGAAGGTGCTGCTGTGGCTGACAATCAGCGAGAAGGGGATGTCAAAGCCGCTCTTCTTTCGCTCCGGACTGGCCGTGAACGGGGAAATTTATAATAAGAATTGTCTGCTGGAAGTTGCGTTCTCAATCAAGAAATACTATAAGGGCGAAAACGCCGTGTATTGGCGGGGTCTGCCGTCGGCCCACTACTCGAAGCAAACATTGAAGGAGATGGAGCATCCCCTAGCTGCACCCCATTGAGAGTTTCTGGGTAAAACTGATGCGTAAGATCTACTCCAACATTTTTGGATCAAACGAAGAAAGAACTCAAAAATAAGCCTACACTCATGTTGTCGTCCGCCATGGCGATTGTTCCGGTTAAATGCCGGAAGGCCACCCACGAACCTTCCCCATTCCTTACTACCCACTCGGGGAAAAAGTGTGACGCCGACCCTGCTACTCATCGGCAAAGTCCCAACCGACAAATACCGCTTTTGCAAACCTGAACCTGAAAGCTCAGCGCAACTGCTTTGTTTTTGAGGGGCTCTTCCTTTATGATGGTTCAACTTCAACGGAACCAACTAGCTCAACTGTACAGCAATCGGGGCCATCCACAAAAAAAAAAAACAAACATTCCATACAAAATTCATACAAAAAATGGGCTGAGTGTGTCATTTTGTGCTATTTTTTTTATGACCTTATTTGTTTTTTAAACTTCTCACCTGAGTATCACACATTTGTCCACTAAAATTTACATTCAACAAAGTACATATTGACTATTGTAATCCATCAATCATGCAATTATTATTGTTTGAAGCCTAACTTAATACGCAGCCAATTTTTATTTTTATTTATACGAAATTTATTCCAGCATAGAATTTGTTTTCAGATATGAATAGAAAAAGCAAAACCTGTTGTCTATTTTATACTCACATCGCACTCATAAATACACAACCCCCAGCATCATGGTCGCAGGTGGCTTTCTTTCTCCTGAATCAATAGTAAAAACAACTTCATACTGCATCTATTCGATAAACAAAACTAAAAACGTTTGATTCGTCTACTCGTAGCCTGTTGGCTATCGTATCGCTGTTGATTAACAAATCGAAAACAAAAACAAAATTAATATTCATAGCAACCTAGAAGCGTATTAGCACCGTAACACGAACGGACGACGACCCCCAAAAAAATGACAATCAAAATACATGAACGAAAAAAAAGTCGTAGGACAAACAAACAAACCAATCGAAGCACGATGCCTAAAAGATTAGCTGATTCCGGTAGCGCGTTGGTTCAGGAAACTGCCCGAGATACTCCGAATGCTTGATACCGAAACTGTAGGACGGCATGTGGCCCAAATTAACCTGCGGATAGTCAATGAGGGGAGGAAATCATACGCATGAAAAACAATGTGAATTTTGCAATGTTCAAAGTTGGTACGATCGAAAAATTTAATCCCAATAGGAACGTTTCACAACGTTGGTGACCAATCGGGGAGTTTTGTGCGCAAGGAACGGCGTGTGGCGAATGGCAAAGGAGCTTGCGGGAGCGGTTCGGTAAATGTTGTAGCCCTGTTGCGGGATGAAATGGGGGATTCGGTTGTAAGCGATGATGGAGGTTTTCGATGGTTTCAAGCCGAAAGGGCAAGAGAAAGCAGATTAGCATCCGGGCGCTGCAGGATTTGAGCTGGAAGAAAATTACCTTCTCCGGGTGGTGTGCCGCCGGTCCCGGTTTCATCGTTTCGTCCGTCGGTATGCGGAAGCGGGTGGCCATCGAGAACATCGGAGCTCTTTTCACCAGCGGATCGATTTTCGAGTCGTAGTGACCGGGACCAGGGAAGGTGATGCACTGTGGCAACCGTGCCTTCTGACGACCGGTGATTGTGTAGGCGGGTGCGGAACGGATTGGGCCTTCCTTGCTGGATCCCAGCACGTCTGGGATGTGGTACTCGTTCGGAGCTGGGGATGGAATACATCAGTTAGGTTAGGAATTTTGTGTACAAATCCGCATTGATCGTTGAGTCGTGCTGAAGTTCAAAAGCCTAATTAGTATGCAGAGCAGATTGTCGTTTGTATTCTTAGCAAAACAACAAATAATCTTGAGGCTGGTTCAACGATTCGACTTTATGTAAATATGATTTTGAGTAAATTTTCGACAGTGTAAAGATTTCAAACAAAATGTTTCAACCGAATCATCACTCGTCTGAAGAGATTTTAAAGAGTAAGAACTTCGATTAGGTTCGCATGTGCGCATTTCGTTCCAGTAATTATTCTTTTCAGTTTTTACTTTCATTCGCCACACAATAACAACAAAAAAACTGGAATTAAATATTCATTTCATTCGATTGTTCTCCACAACTTCAAAGAGTGAACATACATTTATTTTGCGCTGTATCATCGTTACGGGCGATGATTTGGTTGCGCGTCAAACCATTTCTACAAGAAAAACAACCACAGAACTCCTAGCAGTGCCTTGGGGGTTCAACGTTGCGTTTTTGAGATAGTAAAATTCTACGTGAACTAATATGTCAGATAGTTTTTCTAAGGTTAAGTCCACATAATCCCATCACGGAGTCCCAACATTAAGGTATAAAATGGAAGAGATACTATCTGCTATAACAATCGCATGATCGTATTCTCAAGAAAGTATTCGACACGAATATTTTGAAGTACAGAACAATTATTGGTTTTATATGAGCATATCTGAAATGAATTTTTCATCAAAGGATAACCTCGATTCGTTGAAGCGTAGGGCAAAAATTTTTGAGGAGATGATTGTACAATCAACAGTGAAAATTTGTCGTGCCAGAATTCCTTTGCAAACCAGAATTGCAAATTCTAGCTTACCGGTAGACGTAAACTACAGAAAAACAACTTGTTTCCAACGGAAAACAAATAGCCTACTTATCGATCTGTCTAGTATTAAAGTAAACAAAAATCAAAACAGAAAAACAAATGTTGAAACTACGCAATCTCATTTATAGCAACACAATTTGTATTAGATATGCAAATGTCTGATATTAGCGAATTATGTCGCACACTCTCAGATGAAACAGGTCCCCTAAATGTCATTCTCAAGAGCGTTCACTTCACAGAAGCCACAATCTCCAGTTTGTTTTATTATATGATATGTGTCAATAAACTATGACATATAGCTAGACAACACATTAAGTATCTATTACCAGTGTTTATTTTAAGTAGCCAAGTCCCTTAAATCCCCGGATTTCAGCACTATTCGGAAAACATGAGCGTCGAAAGCAATACCTGCAACCAGCCTAGGCTCCATAAAATCAGTCAAAACATCATTAGCAATTCACGCAAAGAACACCGATTGCGCAATGGGCAGCACAATCCATCGCCCAGAGAAGAAAAAAGCACCGAATCGATTTCCAAGAAGATGAGCAGGAGCGCGCTCTAGCTGCGATAAAAAATAACCTTTTTCCGTTCGCCTTTGTGCAATATTTGTCCCGCTCGACCCGGCAAGGAGTGCCGCGCGCCGTCATGCTTGCTCGTGAGATTGAAATCGTAATTCGGAAGCTGGCTGTGCGCGGTAACACAAATCGGAAATCAGCTAATGTATGACGATGGGCGTGGTTAGAAGTTTTTACATTAACCTTGAAATGATGAACCTTGCGCGGACTTATGCCTGGATTGTTTTTTTTTCGGTTGTTTCCGTCAGATAAAAAGTGCAAGTTAGCAAAATTGCTCGATTCATCCAGCGCACCTATTTATTACGTTATTACAGTGCGCTCTTGATTATTCTAAGAAATACAATTTAGTTTAAATCAGTTAAGTGATTCTTCCGGATAATCGAATGTATTTTTCTAAATATATGTAGAATAGATTCCAATAAATTTTCTGTATTGGCAATCTAAGGTAGACTATATATTACTTGAAAGGATTGAAAATTCATATTGGAATGATAGCCAAAAAAGAAAAGATGGAACGCTTTCTCCTGGATGACCAATCAAAAAAGCTGTAAGGAAGTTGACAGTAGCACTAATCGAATAGCCAGTAGTCACAGAATCTTAAATGGTACTGACATGAGCGAAAATTCGCATGACTCATGGCATAAAACACTTAAGCATGATTTGGCGATAACACCAAACAAGTACAATTGTATCTAAGCTGCTAAGCAAAGTGGCAGTAAAAGTTGGAATTTTTTCGATATATTTGAAACGGATTAAATTCTTGTTGACAAAATCAAATTTTTAAATTAATGTTGATAAGATTACCGTTGAATGAAGTTGTAGATAGCACTGGTCGACAAAAGCGAAAAAAACATCAAATTGGAAAAAATGAAAAATTACAGCTTTTTTGTTTGTTTCTGTGAATTATAGTGCCCCTAACCAGCTCAGAAGTGCGTGAAAAGGCCACAGAGTAATTTCTCGCCAGGTTCGTCGCTTCTATGTTTGCTTACGGGAAAACTTTATTCAGGTTTCTGAAGTATTAACGCACTTTCGACTTGGTTAGGGGCACCAAAATTCACAGGAGTGAAAAGTTGTAAACCATCATTTTTTTTTTCAGCTTAAGCTATGGGACAAAACTTGTGTTGATCAGTATAATTATTTGTTTTTTATTGAGAAAAAAGTTACTCAGAAAAAAAAACATAAAGCCTTTCTATTAAATTTGCTTCACCTTTCGCTACCTTGTCGTCATCATCAAATTACCAGCATACAAATTAGTTCGACTTTTGTTCACGCGCAGCGACAATCGTGTCCGCTGCATACTACAAGTGCAGACAAACAGACGTGCCACTCGATGACGATTTCATCGACCAGGAAAATAACGATTATTTTGAAATATTGCTTAGTGGGCAGTAATGCCGCTAGTGTCGCTAGTGTGTAAGCAAGCGTGCACATTCATTATCAAAGACAAAACCAACTATCGACCGATTTCGACATTATCTGCCTTAAACAAAATTATAGAAAAACTTTCAACCTGCCGTCTTGTGAATTTTTTGTCGGCTAATGATAATGTGTACAGATTTCAGTACGGCTTTCGGAAAGGCTGTGCTTGTACCGAGCTTGTTGATGAATTGATCTGCGAAGTTGATCAAAGAAACATCGTGGGTGGCTTATTCATCGATCTCAAAAAGGCTTTTGATACTCTAAACCATGGTATACTGCTTAGGAAGGTTGACCGCTATGGGATAAGAGGAGTCACCAAAGACTTAATCAAAAGTTATCTATCAAATCGGCAACAATTTGTAATAATTGAAAGTGTGCGTAGTAGTTTACGCCCGATTGATATAGGAGTACCTCTAGGAAGCAATATCGGTCCTTTATTAGTCTTATTTTTTATCAACGACTTCGGCAACCTCAAGCTTCATGGAACATCAAAGCTTGTTGCAGATGATACCGTATTGTTTCATCCCAGTTCTAGTGTTTAAACGGTTGTTACTCACATGGAATCCGATTTACGCACTCTAATTGAATATTTTGATTGCAATTACCTCTCTCTAAACCTCACGAAAACAAAGTACACTCCCCCCACAATTATGGAACTCCCACAATTACGGATCACTTTTGTGTTTCAAGTTATTTCACTCAGTTAAACTAGCGGTTCGAAGGCATGTAACATTTTTGCAGTAAAATATGCCATATTTGCTAGCTTGAAACACAGAGAACAACCTTCTTATTCCTAGATTGATGTGTTTTTTATCGGCGAGCAATATTGTCTTCCAGAATCTATCAAAATATTTGTCGTTTTTCTCAATCAGCGTAAGTAGCACGCTCATCATTCATAAGGTTCATATGTCATATAATCGCTAATTCTCGTGCAAAAAATAACTCATACACAAAGATCAAGGTAAGTTCTTCACGCTCATCAAAATGTTGATGGTTGATAAAGATTTTTCTGTAAAAACTAGTTAGTATTTTTCTAAATATATGTTCAATAGATTCCAATAAATTTTCTGTATTGGCAATCTAAGGTAGACTATATATTACTTGAAAGGATTGAAAATTCATATTGGAATGATAGCCAAAAAAGAAAAGATGGAACGCTTTCTCCTGGATGACCAATCAAAAAAGCTGTAAAGAAGTAGACAGTAGCACTAATCGAATAGCCAGTAGTCACAGAATCTTAAATGGTACTGACATGAGCGAAAATTCGCATGACTCATGGCATAAAACACTTAAGCATGATTTGGCGATAACACCAAACAAGTACAATTGTATCTAAGCTGCTAAGCAAAGTGGCAGTAAAAGTTGGAATTTTTTCGATATATTTGAAACGGATTAAATTCTTGTTAACAAAATCAAATTTTTAAATTAATGTTGATAAGATTACCGTTGAATGAAGTTGTAGATAGCACTGGTCGACAAAAGCGAAAAAAACATCAAACTGGAAAAAATGAAAAATTACAGCTTTTTTGTTTGTTTCTGTGAATTATAGTGCCCCTAACCAGCTCAGAAGTGCGTGAAAAGGCCACAGAGTAATTTCTCGCCAGGTTCGTCGCTTCTATGTTTGCTTACGGGAAAACTTTATTCAGGTTTCTGAAGTATTAACGCACTTTCGACTTGGTTAGGGGCACCAAAATTCACAGGAGTGAAAAGTTGTAAACCATCATTTTTTTTTTCAGCTTAAGCTATGGGGCAAAACTTGTGTTGATCAGTATAATTATTTGTTTTTTATTGAGAAAAAAGTTACTCAGAAAAAAAAACATAAAGCCTTTCTATTAAATTTGCTTCACCTTTCGCTACCTTGTCGTCATCATCAAATTACCAGCATACAAATTAGTTCGACTTTTGTTCACGCGCAGCGACAATCGTGTCCGCTGCATACTACAAGTGCAGACAAACAGACGTGCCACTCGATGACGATTTCATCGACCAGGAAAATAACGATTATTTTGAAATATTGCTTAGTGGGCAGTAATGCCGCTAGTGTCGCTAGTGTGTAAGCAAGCGGGCACATTCATTATCAAAGACAAAACCAACTATCGACCGATTTCGACATTATCTGCCTTAAACAAAATTATAGAAAAACTTTCAACCTGCCGTCTTGTGAATTTTTTGTCGGCTAATGATAATGTGTACAGATTTCAGTACGGCTTTCGGAAAGGCTGTGCTTGTACCGAGCTTGTTGATGAATTGATCTGCGAAGTTGATCAAAGAAACATCGTGGGTGGCTTATTCATCGATCTCAAAAAGGCTTTTGATACTCTAAACCATGGTATACTGCTTAGGAAGGTTGACCGCTATGGGATAAGAGGAGTCACCAAAGACTTAATCAAAAGTTATCTATCAAATCGGCAACAATTTGTAATAATTGAAAGTGTGCGTAGTAGTTTACGCCCGATTGATATAGGAGTACCTCTAGGAAGCAATATCGGTCCTTTATTAGTCTTATTTTTTATCAACGACTTCGGCAACCTCAAGCTTCATGGAACATCAAAGCTTGTTGCAGATGATACCGTATTGTTTCATCCCAGTTCTAGTGTTTAAACGGTTGTTACTCACATGGAATCCGATTTACGCACTCTAATTGAATATTTTGATTGCAATTACCTCTCTCTAAACCTCACGAAAACAAAGTACACTCCCCCCACAATTATGGAACTCCCACAATTACGGATCACTTTTGTGTTTCAAGTTATTTCACTCAGTTAAACTAGCGGTTCGAAGGCATGTAACATTTTTGCAGTAAAATATGCCATATTTGCTAGCTTGAAACACAGAGAACAACCTTCTTATTCCTAGATTGATGTGTTTTTTATCGGCGAGCAATATTGTCTTCCAGAATCTATCAAAATATTTGTCGTTTTTCTCAATCAGCGTAAGTAGCACGCTCATCATTCATAAGGTTCATATGTCATATAATCGCTAATTCTCGTGCAAAAAATAACTCATACACAAAGATCAAGGTAAGTTCTTCACGCTCATCAAAATGTTGATGGTTGATAAAGATTTTTCTGTAAAAACTAGTTATTTTCTAATTGTTCCATAATAGGGACCGAGACAAGATAGTTCTCTATACATATGGATCACTCCGATTCAAATGTGATTTTCACCAATTAAAACACCCTCTCAACTTCTATTGAGCTCTAAACGGAAGCTAAACAGTGCTGAGCCTTTGAAAAATATTATTTCCAAGGCACGAGGGACATGAAACCTACATAAAGCGGGAAGCTGTTATGATGTATCGTATACAATGGTTCATTGCTACCTTCGGCAGCGACAGACCTGGACTCTAGATCTAACCAGGCCATGCGGGATCTTTAATACGATTTGAAATATGTTATTTCTTCAAATTACATAATTTGAACAAGGTTTATTGAATGAATTCGTTACCAAAAGCTGTTTTTAATATGCTGATCCATAATATGATGCGAAATGTTTTATTATTAGAACCGCTCTCAAAAGTGATCCATAATTGTGTATTTGGTAAGTTATGGAATAAACATACTTTCTGAGAAATATTCACAAAACATGAAAAGAAATACTCAATGATGTGAAAGATTACAAATTTCTGTGACTGAAAACATTTATAGATTACTGATAAACAATAAAATTGGTCAGAGATGATTTTTTGAATTCATACATCGTCTTAAGTGATCCATAATCGTGGGGGGACTGTATATGGTATTCCATTCGCTGCGCAAAAAAATTCCTCAACTTCCCGATCCATGTGTGAGAAATTTGTTCATCGAAAAAGTGCCTTCTCTCAAATATTTAGGGCTACACTTAAATTCCTGTCTTTAATGGGGAATTCATCTTGGAAAAGTGTCCGGTAAAATTCCCACTCTATGTGGCCTTATGAAAAGGGTACGACGGTTTGTGCCTATTGAAGCATTATTAAACTTTTATTTTGCGTGCAATCATTCTTTTCTCCAATACCTAATTATTGTTTGGGGTCATGTCGAAACTTTTTTCAAACACTTCAGAACAGATGTGTAAAAGTAATTTTCAATTTACCTCATTTATACCCAATTGAATTACTCTATACAAATTTTAACCATAGAATTAACACTATCTTAGGATTACGTGATTCTCAAACAATTATTTTTGTCCACAATACATAACACAAAAAAAAATTCCATCCAAACATAACATTCACAGCTAGGATTAACCGTCAAAACACCAGAAATGCATCTGAACTCTTGTGAAGCAGAGCTAGCACGAACTTGGGTTCAACACGCATCCAGTGTTATGGCCCGTTAAAATACAATTTGCTACCTTAAGAACTAAAACTAATAACTAATACTATCCTGTTTAAAATCAAACTGAAGCAACACTTAATTTGAAATACAAACGAATATATATTTTAGTTGCGCCAACCTTTTTGTGAATGTAGGTTTTTCTGATTCCTGCTGGTTTTTTCCTGCATCTTTAATTGTTAATTAGTGTAGTTTGTCTTTGCCTTTGTAGTAACGTTTATCACTAAACCTTAATTTTTTTTTTGTTATTGTATGTGATTCTATTCAGGGGAACAAAGTTCCAGTGGGATATCACCTAGTTGTTTGCCTATTGTTAAATTCTCCGCGTATTGTTTTTCTTTTTGCTATTAGTCAGTGTTCACTACCAGGGGGCTCCAGTGTGATCTTTGTGGAGGTCAGTGGAGGGTTTGAAAAAACTGTCAGTAATGCCGTTGGTGTTGATTTAGGCAAGCGTGCACACACATTAGCAAAGACAAGAACCGTTTCACGAAAACAAGTTAGTAGGCAAGAAAGTCACATAGTGGCGCATCAGTGTAACGTTTCGAATAAGGACGATTTTTCAGGATTTTTCTTCGAAGAAGCACGTCTGTTTGTCTGTGCTACAAGAGTCAGGTAACTTGCTCTAGTCATCTTTGATAAAAAGCATTGGGAATCATAAAGAGTGTACGGAATCAAATTACATCAATTTTAAACGACTGTAACTTTTACAAAATTCTAAGAAAATTGTGGTTCCAACTAATTTGTTCGGCACCTACTGGACATTTTCTGCAGAAGATAATCTTCTGGCCTTTCTGCTATTTTTGGCAGCAGGGTACGCGACGACTGTCAACTGAGTTAAAAGGAGAAAAGCCAGGGGGGATTTACCGCTGTCAAATTTCATATATGTGTGCGTTATCGCAGACCAACTCTGGTCCATGAAGTTTGATAAATTACCCATGTGACGATAAAACATCATCAATTTTCGTCAAAAACTTGTTGCTGTCCCAAAACTTCACTACGGAACGCATTATTATTAAAGGTTTTCCGCGATTTCTCGAGTTTTGTGAAAAGAGAACGTTCCATTTTACTTCGATCAAAACGACAAAAACCAAAACATACAGACGCATTGTTGCCAAATGTGTTGGTCACGGTTTCACGATATCTGACAGATAGATTACCCCTGAGAAAAGCACATCAGAGCCACCACCGCTGCGGTGGGAATATTCCGCATAAATGAATTTTGAATTGACTGTTATTTTGATCACGAGAATGAATTTCGTGGTGCACCTGTTTGTCTGTTTTGTAGATACTGCATAAGTTGCACTTTGCTGCAAGTGCAATCATTGCGAAGATGGAGTCGGAAGAACAGAAGAGGCGTAAAGAAATTTTGCGCGTATCCAAGTTTTTCTCATCGTGCTATCAGCAGGAAGCTGGGAATGGTTCAATCCACGATAACTCGCGTTTTAAATCGGTACAACGAACGTTTGACCAACGGCCGGAAAAACGTGAATTACACACGTACAAAGTTCAAAAGGCGCCGAATCACAATGAACTGCAGAATACGGTGGCGAAAACACGTGCACGAAAGCTCTACACCCAGATGTTGACGGAACCACATTACCTCGTTATGGATGACGAGACTTATGTAAAAGCAACATCAGTAGCTCTAGTACATCCCCATTCGTGACAACCGGGACGGTCAGTACTTGGGATACTTGAAGGAATACCTACAAAAGCATTTACTTCCACTTCTGAGGTCACAAAATGGTCCTACAACTCTCTGGCTGGATTAAGTTTCGTGTCATAACTCGAAAAATATTTTGGAGTGGTACGAGAATAAGGAAGTCTATTTCCTACCGAAGCATCTCAATCAACCGTACGCACCTGAACTGCGTCCAACTGAGGACCTATGGGCCATAATGAGGCAGGCACTACGTAAGCATTCTAAAAAAGTAAAATAGAAGGAGGATATGAAGCGAAAATGGACTTCCACACAAAAAAACTATTATATTTTTAAGATTTTCAATTCATTCAAAATCATTTAGTCAATAAAATCGTCAAAATACAACACAAAAAATATTTTGTTGTTGTAAAAGCTTGATAATAAGTTATTTTATCCAATCTTGATGTATTATTATGCAAAAGTAATAGGAATAGCCAAAATATGGACTGACCCACAATTGTGCACCGCAAAATGTATCATTACTAATTAAAATAAAACCATGGGTAAAAAATGGCTTAGTTTTGTGAAAATAGACGTTAGTAGCTTAAGTATTTATGATAAATATTAGTAAATAATGAGTATGTGTGTCCAATCACAAATGGTGACTTCTCAACACTGTTAGAAATTTGTAATTTTAATTGTTAGGATTTGTTTGCTTTCGCAATTAGGACTTATCATTCGTAGGGATTTAAACCTACTTGTCAGAAAAGGGGAAGTAAACTTACAACTAACTTAATTGCTAACTTATTGGCTATAAAGAGAGCTTATCGTAGCAATTGAGGATTGCAACGATTTTTGTCGAAAATTGTTAATAATTTTATTTGACATAGCTTCTAATGGTTCAACACCAGTAAGTCTATGTAATTCGAGTGTACCAAACCAAGGAGGACGCTTCAAAATCATTTTCAGAATTTTATTCTGAATCCTTTGGAGCGTTTTCTTCCTTGTTGAACAGCAACTTGACCAGATCGGTACAGCATAAAGCATTGCTGGTCTAAAAATTTGTTTGTAAATCAAAAGTTTGTTCTTTAAACAAAGTTTAGAATTCCTGTTAATGAGAGGATATAAACATCTCGTATATTTGATGCACTTGGCTTGTATACTCTCAATGTGCTCTTTGAAAATAAGTTTTTTATCATAAATTAGTCCCAAGTACTTAACCTTGTCGGACCAACTTAAAATAACCCCATTCATCTTGACAACGTGATTATTGTTTGGCTTGAGGAAAGAAGCCCTAGGTTTATGCGGAAAAATTATCATTTGAGTTTTAGAAGCATTGGGAGAGATTTTCCACTTTTGCAAGTAGGAAGAAAAAATATCTAAACTTTTCTGCAATCGACTGCATATGACACGAAGACTTTTTCCTTTTACGGAAATGCTTGTGTCATCGCAGAACAATGACTTTGTGCATCCTGGAGGCAAATCAGGAAGATCTGAAGTGAATATGTTGTACAGGACTGGACCCAAGACTGAACCTTGAGGCACACCTGCTCTGACAGGAAATCTATCAGATTTTGAATTCTGATAGACAACCTGCAGAGTTCGATCAGTAAGATAATTTTTTAAAATTTTGATAAGGAAAATTGGAAAATTAAAAGTTTGCAATTTCGCAATCAAACCTTTATGCCAAACACTGTCGAATGCTTTTTCTATGTCTAAAAGAGCAGCTCCAGTGGAATAACCTTCAGATTTGTTAGCTCGTATCATATTAGTAACTCTGAGCAATTGATGAGTTGTGGAATGCCCATGGCGAAATCCAAACTGTTCATTTGCAAAAATTGAATTTTCGTTGATGTGTGACATCACTCTGTTAAGAATAACTCTCTCAAACAGTTTACTTATTGAAGAAAGCAAACTGATTGGTCGATAACTTGAAACTTCAGCTGGGTTCTTATCCGGTTTTAAAATGGGAGTAATTTTTGCATTTTTCCATAATTTGGGAAAATATGCAATTTTGAAGCAGCAATTGAAAATTTTCACTAAAAAATCCATTGTGCTCTCAGGGAGATGTTTGATTAGTATATTAAAGATTCCATCGTCACCAGGTGCTTTCATATTTTTGAAATTTTTAATAATTGATTTAATCTCATTCAAGTTAGTTTCAATTATTTCTGCAGGTAAAAAATTCTGGGAAGAAATTAAATCAAATTGACGTGTGACTTCATTTTCAATTGGACTCACAAAATTCAAATTTGAGTTATGAACACTCTCAAACTGCTGAGCAAGTCTTTGAGCCTTTTGTTCATTGGATACAAGAAAACGTTCACCATCTTTTAAAACTGGAATAGGCTTTGAAGGTTTCTTAAGAATCTTCGACAGCTTCCAAAATGGTTTTGAATATGGTTTCAATTTTTCAACTTTAGTCTCAAAATTTTGATTTCTCAGAAGAGTAAATCTATGTTTAATCTCTTTCTGTAAATCTTTATAAATAGTTTTAAAAACAGGGTCACGAGAACGTTGATATTGACGTCTGCGGACATTTTTCAAACGAATTAGAAGTTGAAGATTTTCGTCAATTATTGGTGAATCGAATTTCACTTGAGCCTTTGGAACAGAATAATTCCTGGCATCAACAATTGCACATTTTAATGCTTCCAAAGCGGAATCAATATTCACTTCGTTTTGCAAATCAAGCTCATTATTGAAATTTCTCTCAATATAATTTTTGTATCTTTCCCAATTAGCTTTGTTATAATTAAAAACAGAGCTCATAGGGTTTAAAACTGATTCATGTGATAAAGAAAAAGTTATTGGAAGATGGTCAGAATCAAAGTCAGCATGTGTGATCAAATCACTACATACATGACTTTGATCTGTCAGCACCAAATCAATTGTTGAAGGGTTTCTTACAGAAGAAAAGCATGTAGGACTATTCGGAGACAAAATAGAATAGTATCCTGAAGAACAATCATTGAATAAAATTTTGCCATTGGAATTACTTTGAGAATTATTCCATGAACGATGTTTAGCGTTAAAATCGCCGATTATGAAAAATTTCGAACGATTTCTGGTGAGTTTTTGTAAATTACCTTTAAAATAATTTTTGAGCTCGCGTGTGCATTGAAATGGTGAATATGCTGCGGCAATAAATAAAATCCCAAGTTCAGTTTGAACTTCAATTCCCAAAGTTTCAATAACTTTCGTCTCAAGATGGGGAAGAGCACGATGTTTGATTCGGCGATGAATAACAATTGCAACTCCACCGCCGGAACCCTGAATCCTATCATATCTATGAACCACGTAATTGGGATCATATTTTAATTTTATGTTAGGTTTCAAAAATGTTTCAGTAATAATTGCAATATGCACATTATTTACTGTTAAAAAATTAAAAAGCTCATTCTCATTGGCCTTCAATGAGCGAGCATTCCAATTTAATATTTTAATTGTTTTATTTAAAATCATTGCTAAATTTTAAATTAGAAACAATTTTAATAGTAAAATTTGTGCCTATTTGAATGGCTTCAAACATTGATTTTGCCTGCAACATGGCGTTCATAAGATCGAACATTGCCTGTTGCAAAAAAGAAAGTTTACCTGCCGTAATAGGCCCCAGGCAGTTGACATTCGGAAAAATATTTTCGGCAGCAATATTAGCTGGAGTAATAGGTGTACAATTATTTTCTAGCGTGTTTTGCTTACCCATATTAACGGTCATTTTCGAACTACCAGCACTAGGCGGTATAATGTTCGAACTACCTGTAACCTGTGCATAAGTTAAACGGGTATGCAAAGGAGTAGGTAAACTATGCGTCACTGGTACGCTTGGAGAATTTTGTTTTGAAGTTGGTTTTAATTGAGAAATTGAATTTTGTTTACCTTGCCTTGCCTTAACAATTGCTAAACGGACTGGGCATTGATAAAAATTTGACATATGGTTGCCGTTACAATTCGCACAGCGAAAATTTTTACTCTCTTTCACAGGACATGTGTCCTTTTTGTGAGAAGAGTCTCCACAATTAAGACATTTTTGGTCCATGTTACAGAATTTGGAACCATGGCCATAACGTTGGCAAGTACGGCATTGGGTGATATGCTTTTCACCTCCGCCATACTTCCTATAAGTTTCCCACTTTACACGCACATTATACAAAGCATGTGCTTTTTCAAAAAATTTTAAGTTGTTAACCTCATTGCGGTTAAAATGAATTAAATAATTAACAAGGGAAATTCCAGTTCTCTGACTGTTTTCGCCTCGTGATTTTTGTTTCATTAGAATTACTTGGGTAGGGGCTATGCCAAGTAATTCTGTTAAAGTAAGTTTGATCTCATCAACGGTTTGATCGTTGGTGAGACCTTTCAAGACAACCTTGAACGGCTTGGCGTTCTTGGTGTCATATGTAAAAAATTTGTACATCTTGTCAGTTAAATACTGAACAAGACGATCACGACCCTTTACTGAGTCGGCTAATAAGCGGCATTCACCTCTACGGCCAATTTGATAGGTAACTTTAACGTCAGAAACAAACGTTGAAAGTTCCTTTTTGAATATATTAAATTCAGAAGAAATAGTTACCACAATAGGTGGAACTTTCTCCTTTTTTAAAGATTTTATATTTTGTATAGTTTCATTATTGGTAACTTCCATTTCACCAGCTTCTTGCTCAGGCAAAATATCAAAAGGATTGTCACTACAGACACTCGATGTGTCAGAAAGAGATGCCTCTCTTTTCCTCCCCGCAGCGATGCGAGGTTTCTTTTTCCGTCCAGCCATTTCAGGTGATACGAAAAAAGTTAAAACAAATGTTAAATTCAAAAGTAGGTAGTCTTGAGAAAGACTGATGGGAAATAACTTTCAGGTAGTCTTTAAAAGACACACTGACAAAACACAAACTTTGAAGCTATAGGCAGTCAAAGACCAGTCCACAAGCAACCGAAAAAACGTCTGATCTGTAGGACAGTTCAAGACGCACTGATGAAAATAGACGTATTTTCGCAAAAGTGACCCATAATTGTGGAGGGACTGTATAATGATTTGTTTGAGCCGAAAGCAGACTCGGCAACTCTCTGATTGCTTTGAGTAGAAGTTGGTTTTTCATATGGTTGGCAAATGGTTGGACACGTGTAATTTGAGACCCTAATGTGGTCATTCACCTCTGTCTTGTAACTCCTATCCCCACCTTCACGAGGTGCTGACCGGGATACGAGTAACCTTACCGGGGATCGGGTAACACAAAAAAAGATCAAGGTAAACGATTGGAATTTGGGTACTTGGAACGTCTGACCTCTCAATGAACCGGCGCGATCTGGCTTGTTTGCTTGCCTGAGAGCTACAGCGCAGGGAGTCGAAATCGCAGCGATTTAGGAGGTAAAAAGCAAAGGTAAAAATTCGGAACTTGACCTTCTGTTATTTATACACAGACTTCGCAGCCGACTGTTTAGTGTACAGGACAATTGCGGGGCTAACGCTACGATCCTACTGACACTAATAGCCTCTCCCGAGCCGAGACTCGAACCTACGACGACTGGCTTGTTAGGCCAGCATCGTACCTCGAGATCATCTGGGAGATTCAGGAGGTTAGGTGGTCAAATTCCGGAGAAAGGGAATACCCTGCTGTAGACCCTATTGCACTTCCTTCGAGTGCCACATCTACTACAGTGGAGGACAAGTAGCGGAACGGGGCGTCGGTTCTATAGTGCTGGGAAATCAGATGACCGTATATGTGTGTCAAGGATCAAGGGCAAATTCTTCAACTACAGTATAATCATCACCTACGCCCCGACAAACGACAAATCCAATGAAGTCAAAGATGAGCTCTATGACAAGGTTGAACGAATCTTTGACGAGTGCCCAAAACACGACTTAAAAGTTGTCATCGGAGACGCAAACGCACAGGTTGGGAAGGAGGAATTCTTCCGTCCGGTCATTGGAAGACTTCCACTCGCTGATAAATTCTCCGTGGCCAGAGGAATGGCCATATTTAGCTCCTATTTTCCACGTTTGAATGTGTTTTAGAGGAAGGAAGATTTGTTGTGCAGAATTATAATGCAAATTCGTGTAAACTATTGTATGTATATTTTGTAGAAAAAGAAAAATTTAAACCAAAAGTAGAGGAAAATTTTCCAGAAATAAACTGGGACGTCATATGGTTTAATATCAGCCAAACATTTTTGCAGACGGAAGATCGCTCAAAAATATTTGAAATAATCAATGATTTGATTCCCAACAAAAAGAAACTGGTAGAATATGGAATACGAAGAACGAGTGATACTTGCGAAAACTGTCCAGCGATTGATACAAATGAACACAGGTTAAAAAGCTGTCCAGTAACTACTGAAATAAGATGTTGGGTAGAATCAACCCTAGGAATAAAAATGTACATAGATTTTAGAGACCTTGAAGATATACTGTTAAGTGTGTTAGATTTCAAATGTTTCCGACAGAAATCAGCCCTATGGTTAGTTAGCCACTACTGTACATATATAATGAAATGTTTTCCGAAATATAGTTTATTTGTATTAAAAAAAAAACCATTCGAGAAACAAGTTGGAATCACAGAGAAGATTTTCAAAGACAATTCAGAATGTTTATGAATTTTTGTTGAAAAGACTGTTTGTACAAAAATGTAAACTGTTACCATTAAATTTTATTTTAGTAAAAAAAAAAATTGGAAACACACCTGAAAGCATCCAAATGAAGAAACCTGCTCCTAGATCGATCACGTACTAATTGACGGTCGGCACTTTTTGGATGTTACTGATGTTAGGTCTTTTCGGGGACAGAGAGGACGACGCGTTTCAACATTCAGCGGCTGAAAGCTGCTGGTGTTGCAGCAGAATACGCCAGAGAGCTGGATCAACGGATCGCTGAACAGCAGGAGGAACGAGTAGAAGACATAAATGGGCTGTGGAGCAGTATTCACGATGTCATTGAAACTAGTCAGCCTATACACCAGAGAGACGCCGCAGTTAGGAACCAGGATTTGATGCCGAGTGCTAGAGAGCGACAGATGAGAAGAACTCACTGCGGCTAAGCGTCAGAGCAGAGAGAGATACAGAGAGGCAAGAGCTGCCGAAAATGGAGTTCACCGTCAGAAGAAGCACGAGTACGAGGAGCAGGTGCTCGCCAGCACCGGTGAGGGCTATGGAACCTATACATTAGAGAAATGACAAGACACTCACCGTTAAGGCAACTGTCAACATCAAAACGGATAACGGCAATGCAAAATGATACAACTCGCCCGTTTTGATGTTGACAGTTGCCTTAACGGTAAGTGTCTTGTCATTTCTCTAATGTATAGGTTCCCTAGTGAGGACAGTCATGCTAGAAACGATGTGTGGAGCTTCTATAGAACAGTCAACAGAGTCAGAGTCAGTGTAAAAACAAGGACGGCAACCTGCTTACCGATAAACCGACGCCAGGTGGAAGGAGCAGGCCGCTGGGAAGGAAAGTATCCCGGCCAAACTTCTAAAAGCGGGAAGCGAGCGGCTGTACTATGCGGTTCACCAGATAATACTAAGGATCTGGGCGGATGAAAACATGCCGAACGACTGTTTAGAAGGCCCCTATCTATAAGAAGGGTCATTGATTGGTTTGTTGCAACTATCGAGGCATTACGTTGCTCAACTCAGCATATAAAGTGCTCTCCCGTACCTTGTTCTTCAGATTGAGACCGTTAACCTTTTCCTTTGTTGGCGAATACCAGGTTGGTTTTCGACAGGGGTGTTCCACGACTGAGTAAATTTTCACCCTGCGACAGATTCTCGATAAGTTCCGGGAGTATAACTTGCAGATCCACCATCTGTTTGTAGATTTTAGGGCGGCATACGATTCAGTGAAAAGAAACGAGCTGTGGCAGGAAATGCTGGAACATGGTTGAAGGGGTCGAAATCATGCGTGCCAATAGTTGGCGAGACATCAGCCGCGTTCGTCACGTTAGATGGACTGAAGCAAGGGGATGCGCTCTCTAACTTATTGTTCAACAATGCCTTTGAAGGTGCGGTACGAAGAGGGAACGTGCAAAGAAACAGTACGATCACCACGAAATCTCACATGATCCTTGGTTTTGCGGACGACATTGGTATCATCGGTATTGACCGTAAGGCCGTGGAGGAGGCCTTCGTGCCTTTCAAGAGGGAAGCAGCGAGATTAGGACTTGTCATTAACTCTGCCAAAACGAAGTACATGGTAGCTGGCAGGAAGCATGGGGGTTCCTGTGGTGTTGGTGCTGAGGTTGAGATTGATGGGGAACGATTTGAAGTAGTTGATGAATTCATTTATTTTGGTACGCTTATCACATGCGACAACGATATGAGCCGTGAAGTGAAACGACGAGTTGCAGTTGCAAACAGGGCCTTCTACAGACTACGTAACCAGCTAAGGTCCCGTAGTTTGCAAACTCGCACAAAACTAGTGCCGTATAGGACGCTGATACTCCCGGTGGCCCTTTATGGACATGAAGCATGGACGCTGAAGGAAGCAGATCGACGAGTGCTCGGAGTTTTTGAGGGTGAATGTCTGCGATCGTTCCTCTCGGTAAATTGGAAGATGGTGTGTGGCAGAGACGCATGAAACTCGAGAGTTACCAGGTATACAAACATGCTGATATAGTGAAGGTAATACAGCGGGGCAGGTTTCAGCGGGCTGGACATGTAGCCAGAATGCCTGACAAGAGAGCCGCCAAAACTATCTTCAGTAGAAAACCAGGAAGAGGCCGTGGACTCCGTGGTAAGCCTCGCACGCGGTGGATGTGCGCGGTGGAAACAGATGCACGATCTACTGGTGTACGAGGAGCTTGGAGAACGGCTGCTCAAGACAGAAGAAGCTGGACATTTTTGATTCGTTCGGCCCTAGACCGGTGAACGGTCGGTTAGCCAACAAAGACAAAGAAAAGGATGGTTTTTCTATAGCCCAAAGAGCACATTTCCGGTTAACTAGGTATAATATTCTGTCGACCATGTTAGGGGAAGCAAACATTAAGACCATCAAGAGTTCGAAATCTGCGTTTGAACAAGGTTTGGCAATTTTTAGTAAAATATCAGTTTTCATGCTGATGCGCAAATGATTTTTCAATCGATTGCTGCGAGCATTGCAAATTGAAATTTATGCAAGCTCATAAACTATTGAAATTGACCATATTTTTCCTCTGTTCAGTTTATAAATTTTCATTGTATGTACTGGAGCTTTCTAACAAACGTCGTTCTACAGCAAAAGTGACAAGATGGAGTCAAAAATAACTAACATTGAGGAAAAAAAGAATATCATTAATAATAATTTAAACAACACATTATTATTAGTATCAATTCGTCCCCTTAATGCTAGAACTAGATAACTCTAAAATTGACGTTTCGAGAAAAACGAGTTTGAAAATTTAACCTATTCTGGTGATGAAGATTCAAATGCAATTATTAAAGGTTCAGATTTTATGAAATGCATCCATATCGTTTCAGGCCCGTTATAGCAACGAAAAAATCAACAAAAAACCGAGTTATTTAGTGTTATTACAAAATACGCTTGTTTTTCGTTGAGATATCTAGTTTTTTAATTGATGAATAACTTTTTTTCTTGTAATCGTTTTTCAACGAGTTTTGGATATATTATAGAGCTCGACGCGATAAATACGATGGCATACTTAACTCAAAACCGACAAATTTCGAGTTATCTAGTTCTAGCATTAAGGGGACGAATTATTTGCCTTGCCTCTGACGACCCTCTCGTTGTCACTAGACTTGTTTGTTGCTAAATTGTCCATATACGCTGTCGAAAAACTAATAAGATTAATTAAATCGCTTGAATTTTTTTTCTTCCTCTTCCAGTTTTCAACATCTCTTAAGAGGGAGGGTCAGAGGGAGGTCATAGAATGAAAATGAAGTTTCTAACGGCCTTTGGCGGCGTTACTTGCTAACTTTGATAACATTGAATATAAAAACAATTTAAAATTTAAATCGGCCTAATTTTACTTTATTGAAAAGCTTCTTGGAGAACCTTCTGAAAACTTCCAGGATTATATTCCACCAAAGTGTGTCTATGTTTGAAATCGATGTCTTCATTGGACAGCTTTCCTTATATGCAGCAAGGAGTTTACTTGTAATTAGATTTAAGTTGGTTTCCAGCTCATCTTTTGTCTCGCATTGTTAGTATATCCAACCACGGCTAAGTTATTGTGAAATTCCTCACTATTCGTTGGATTTTTCAAAATACAAAATACAAATCATTTCTTTCCTTAAGTATTTGTAAATTTGAAAAATATCGCTTGTTTGTAATTTAACGATACCTCAGTTCTTTCCCAATTTTATCCTAAAAGGCAGTTAAGGTTTGCTCTTGGTAACAAGAATTTTCTTTCCCAACTCTTTAACGATCAATACACACCTCACACGCGACAAAAATACTGTTTTAATTAGAACCTAGCCGACATGAAAGTTAATTGAACCGCCACTTTTCTGGGCGAAACAACAGCTGGTTTCTTCAAAATTTATTGAAAATAACCTCCAATAACATGGATATTCCATTGCGTATGAAATCTTATTAGCAACATGCATTATGCAGTGAAATTGAGAACTAGAGTACGAATCTTCGTTCCTACAATATTTATCGCTTACGACTCTAATTTGAATTACTTGCATAATTAGACAAATACAAAACGGAAATCACAAAACTAACTACTTCAAACTAGTTCAAGTGTGCAACAGCTAATAGATACAATACAAATAAGTACAGAGTCACAAAACAAATAAAACAAGCAATACAAGCTACAACTGGTAAGCAGACGTAATTCTAGGGCACAATTGAATAGCAATGAAAGTAAAAAAAACACTCGCAAACATCGTTTTGCAAGACAAAACCGCACAACATAGAGCTCATGCCCTAAAGTGACCGGTGCAAACCATTCGCTGATGTTGCACATTCTGCTGGAGCTGCTTGACGCCGGCGATGCAGTTAGGAACCAGGTTTTCGTTGGTCACAGTGGTTACGACTGTGGTTCCGCCGGCTTCCGTCGTACCGCTACTGATGGTTGATCGCTCTTCGCGGACCGTTTTACGTTCCCTGGTCATCTTGACGCTACCACTGGTTGTGGTAGTCGTTACGGCATTCCCGTTGGTAACCACTTGTGTCTGCTGTTGTTGCTGTTGTTGATGTGTCATCTGCTGGTGCTGGAGAGAACTACTTTGGGCGCTGCTGGTGCTTGTTTGCTGCAGTGCTACCGTACCGCCACCATTTTGGATTACTGTTTCGGTGGTGGATGTCTTATTGGCGGAACGGGTTGTTGCGGTGCTGGTGCTATCGCCATTACTCATAACGGCCAGTGTGGAGGGTTCAGCATGGTTCTGAATGTCTGTACGTGCGTTACGAAAAAAAAGAACAGCAAGCGAAATAAAACGTGTAATGAAACCAATTGGTAACAGATTGGTGAGACATGACATTTGCACATGCTCTAAGTGGCGAATTGTATGGGAAATAAAAAAAAGAGGATTACCTGGGATATCGCTAAGTCTGTCGTAGTTTACTTTCATGCCGAACGTGAATGCAGGAGAGGCGTCGATTTTGCACTTTTCCGGCTGGTAAGCGGAAGGAGCTGTAACAGAACAAGAAACAGTTAGAAAGGGCCAGACATGCCCGCATGTTTGACGTGGGACGTGACGGTTGGTCGTAGAAATTTCACTTTGATCTTCCATTTTGACTACATAGAAGTAGAGTAATAATGACAACTAACCTATCGCAAAATTGTTCTACACTTTATCTATCCAACGTCAAAAAGTTGGCCAAATCCGAATTAAACTCCATCGAAGCTTACCTGGAGTATCTTTCAGCTTTTCACCTTTGTGCTTAATGCCGAAAGTGTAGGCAGGAGAGTGATCAAGTTTTGATTTGTCGGGATCATAAGTACCGGGGGCTGAAATAGAACCAAAGTACAAATTGTTTGGAATGTTCACCACTAAAGAAAGTGTTGAAAAGCAATAAGCGTGCTAATTACCTGGAACATCGTTCAACTTCTCTCGATTGACTTTAATACCGAACGGATAAGCTGGAGCGTGGTCTAGTTTAACCTTTTCCACCTCGTAGGCCCCGGGTGCGGGTGTTACTTGAATTTTATCAATGTTCGGGCGCACTCCAAAGCTATAAGCTGGGGTTCCATCCAACTTGACCGTTTCCGGTTTGTATGCACCAGGAGCCGGAGTCGATTCGATCTTATCGATGTTTGGCCTTACACCGAAGGTGTACGCGGGATTATGAATTTTCATCTTCTCCGGTGAGTAGCTGCCCGGTGCTGGAGTAGAATCAACCTTATCGATATTGGGACGTACCCCGAATGAGAAAGCAGGAGTATTGTCCAACTTCACTGTTTCGGTTTTGTATGCGCCAGGACCAGGGAAGGTGTCCCTTCGTTCTACGTTCGTTTTTACACCGAAACTGTACTGTGGGGTTTGATCTAGCTTACATTTTTCCGGAGAGTATGAACCAGGAGCAGGAGTTTTCTCGATTTTACCTGTGTTGGTCTTCACACCAAAACTATACGCGGGTGTAGTACTATCAACTACTTTATCGTTGTTGTATGTCCCAGGACCGGGGATGGTATTTTTCTGTTCGATGCCCGTTTTCAAACCAAAACTATATGCAGGAGAGGATTTATCCACGATCTTATCAGCATCGTACGCGCCAGGTCCTGGAACAAGTGGGATTTTTTCCACGTTAGTTTTAATTCCAAAGCTATACGCAGGAGTCGATTTGTCTACGACCTTTTCAGCATCATACGCGCCAGGACCTGGCAGGGTATTCGGCTTGTCCAAATTAGGCTTAACACCAAAACTGTACGCGGGGGTACTTTTATCGACGACCTTATCAGTGTCGTACGTACCTGGTCCTGGAATGGTGTTCGGTTTTTCAGCATGACCCTTAACACCAAAGCTGTACGAGGGAGCGCCACTATCAACTTTATCCAAATTGTAGGCTCCAGGACCAGGAACATTATTCGGTTTATCAAGATTAGTTTTAACACCAAAACTGTAGGCAGGAGCTCCTTTGTCAGTTTTATCGGCATCGTAAGCTCCCGGACCTGGAATAACACTTGGCTTCTCTATGTTGGTTTTCATACCAAAACTATAGGCGGGAGCTCCTTCGTCAACCTTATCCGAGTCATAAGCTCCGGGTCCGGGCACTGTGTTAGGTTTCCTTACATCGCACTTTAATCCAAAACTATACGCAGGCGTACTTTTATCGTAATTTTTATCGGAATCGTATGCCCCGGGTCCTGGGACCACGTAAGGCTTCGTAACATTCGTTCTTAATCCAAAACTATAAGCAGGAGTTGTGTCAGTTATCTTATCCAAATCGTAAGCACCGGGACCGGGTATATCACTTTTTCTGTCGGTATTTGTTCTCGACCCAAAACTGTAAGCGGGGGAATTATTGTCCACAGCCTTATTCGTATCGTAAGCTCCCGGTCCGGGTGTGTCACTTGGTTTATCGAGACTGTGTCGCGCACCAAAACTGTATGCTGGACTATTGTCTACATTGGCCTTTTCGGGAGAATATGCCCCTGGGGCAGGAATGCCATCCGGTTTGTCGATTGTCGGTCTGATGCCAAAACTGTACTTCGGGGCTCCGTCCAGATTGGCCTTCTCCGGTGAATAAGCTCCCGGCGCTGGATTACTGTTCGGTTTGCTAGTGTTCGTACGCTGTCCGAAACTGTACGCGGGATTGTGATCTAGGTTTACTTTTTCTACTGCGTAAGCCGTGGGGGCAGGCGTGTTGCTTGGCTTGTCGTGATTGATGCGCATGCCGAATGGATATGCGGGTGAGTGATCGAGTTTCTTGGCTTTCTCGGGCTCGTACTGACAGGGTGCTGCGTGATGGAATGTGTGGCATGAGACAACATGTTCAAGCAGTGATTGCAAGTTCTAGGGTACATCAAAACAGACACTATTGGTACTCACCAGGATTAGTGTTCGGTTTGTCCAGATTTGGCCGCAGCCCAAAACTGTACGCAGGAGTATTGTCAAGTTTCGTTTTTTCCGGCTCGTAGGCACCGGGTGCTGGCGTATTTTTGGGACGCTCGGTGATTGTTTTCAGTCCAAAGGTGAAGGCAGGTTTTCGGTCCAGTGCCAGGGCGGATTTTTCTGGCTGATATGCCCCAGGGGCTGTAAAAAGGGGTAAAACAGTCATACAACGATACAGTAAAATTATCGTAAAATTGATATACCGGGTGTATCTTCCATCTTTTCTGGAATCACTTTGAGGCCAAAGCTAAACTTTGGTGATTTGTCGTGTAATACTTTTTCCGGAGAGTATGTTCCAGGAGCTGTAGTTGGATTATAGTTAGATAATGCGATAGCTATGATAGGCGAATATTTGGACATACCTGGGGATACACTACGAACTTTTATTTCCGGCCTAATTCCAAAGGAAAATTTGGGTGTACTATCTAAGACTACTTTTTCTGGCTTATAATCACAGGGAGCTAGACAAACACAAGAAGAAATTCGAAACATTATTTATTATTGGATAGATGTTTTTTATGCTTTCGATCAAATTTGTCTTACAATACCATCAAATTTTCAAATAACTACTCTACAATAAGACTCATTTGGGTGAATATAACTGTTAAGTAACAAATTAAGAATTAAATTAACACGTGTCTTTGAACATAAGCCGCAATAGAACATATTACAATAAAATCTGTTTAAATTCATTTCAATACGTTTACAAAAGAAAAAATATCAATCAAAGTTGAAACGGCAAAAATCTAACGGCTAGATTCGTATTCCGAAATAGGGGAACTGCTCCATTATTCATCTCAGCCCATTTATTCATCTCATACAACATGAAAACACAATTGAGAACAGAAAAAATGCATATTTTCTAACTTAATCGAACTTAAAAGCTCTAAATTTGATATAATAGTCAGATATCTGCACTCGAAAACTCATTAATTATAATCATCTACCTCAAAAAACAAAATCCGCGCATTGTTCTGTACGGCTACAACGGGACTCGTTCAGCAGCCAACCAAAGTTTTTCTCATCACTAGCGGACCATTTTTTTATTTTAATCACTAAACAAAATCACTCACTTCACTAAGAATACTTTAATCTTTGAAACGTTCACCTCAAATTTCCAAAAACCAGCTTGAATTAGCAGAAATATATGAGATGAACTTCTACAATTCCTAAATTTCAACTGTATGTATTTTCATCTGTTTTCACTGCCTTGAAGAAAATCAAAAGTTGCCAAGTCGGTTTCTGTTAATACGAACAAATCATACTGAAAATGTTGAATAATTCCGACATAATTGTCATAAATGGACAGCACTGCAGTGGTTACCTAGGTTACCATATTTGCACGTAAACAACTACAGCGGATATCTAGGTAACCTACTACGACGGGCTGCGGCAACGTTCATTCATGATTAACAGTGCATTGCTGTGTGATGAATATGGGGGCGTCGTGAGACGAATAATTGAGCAGTGATTAAAGTTTTGAGATGGATATGGAAGCATTGCGCAAAATGGTTTGTTTTACAAAATTCAGGATAAATCTAGCTAAGTTTACTAAATATACAATACTGAACGATTCTATAAGAGCACGTAAGCGTATTTTGTTTATTTGTTCAATGATTTCATGAAAATTTGTTGTTTAATCCGTGCATCCTTCGTGAACATCGGCTTAATGAGATGAATAATGGAGCAGTTCCCCTACTGACTTTTCACTAATATGAGAAATCTTGAAAAAGTTATCAGAAAATTTAAATTCGGAATAGGTTCGTGCTGTTAGCCCGAATTTTGTTCTCATCGAGAACAACTCCCGATTACGACGATGCGCGCGCAAGGAAATAACGCAGCGCTGCTAACGCAACGACACAATCGCAATGATTTTCAACGCAGCGATGAGGAATATCCGCAACGCTCAGAAGAACAGACGTTTCCTGTTTGCACGATTATAAGAGAAAGTTTTCCACTTCACAGTGTTAGAACATGTTAAAAGCTCGCCTGAATAGTGGAGGAGAAATGGAATTTGAAATGGAACAACACAAAAAAGTTAATGGAGGCAACCGTGGCTGAGGATCGCATTAATCCGCCCCCACAGTTTGATACCCCCGTTGCACTATAGGATTTCAGGCGGACAAAAATCGGAAAAGTGACTGTCGCCAATCTATTTCTCTATATTTTTTATAGAAAGTAGACACTCTAACTAAGAAAAGTTCCAAATTTTAAGACTGTAGCAGGTACTATGCCTGAGATATCGAGATTTGAAGATGAAAAATGTAAAAAAATGCCTTTTTCTTCGAGAAAAAGTAAAATATATAAAAACAATATTTCGCACATATTAACAAACGCTATTTTAACTACTGTGCAAATAAAGAAGAGTGTGAGAAGTTCAATTAATAAAGTTAATTAAAGTTTGATTGTTAAATGGTGTTAGAGTTTAAAAAACATAAAAAAATGTGAAAACATTCAGTCCACTGACTTTACAAAATATTTGAATATTTTTCATAACTCTAATGAACAGTTAATGATGATTTTTCTTTGCAATTTATTGTGAAATATACTGAGGAAGTTAACTAACGATTTCATCGACAACGTCCATTTCTACGAATTCTGTTGTCTGAGGAAATTAGAATGCAAAACGTCAGATATCGTGTCCAAGTTCTCCGAACATTATCCAGGAACAAAGAAAACAAACATCTTGAACATTTAACCCCTTACAAACTAACACTGTGACACTGTGAGAGTACAGCAATTGTTAGATTACGTTTTTCCTCGAATTAGTCAAATACTTTAAAAACAAATTACGTGCAGTAGCGGTTTATGAATCATCGGTTTCAAAAATAGACTATGTTGTAAAACTTCATATAAAACATTCCGGTAAATTGACGATTTTTGGTTAATTATTTTAAAGGTTAATTATTTTTTTTAGGCAAATCCCCGTCTATAGAATAACGAACATGTTTTTAGTTCAACATCATCTTTTTTAAAGACATTTTTACAAAATAAAGTTGAAATAATAGAATGGCCCCAGAAACCAATACCCAAGTTCAGGAGCGGTAAAATGAGAAGTAATCCCAATTTTATATAGAACAGTTTTGCAAGGTAAAAAGGTAGAAACAGAAAATTATCCCTTACGAAACAGATCCCAAATAAAGCTTTAGTTATTTACCGAGATAAAGGTTAGAAAATCACTTCAACTACTCATAGTCAGTCAACTAGCCGGTAACAAAGACGAGCCGAGATTCCAACCCCGATATCAGCAGTAGAATTGCCACCAATAGCGAAGACACCAACCATAACGGATGTAGTGAAGGCAGCAGCCAGAGCAAGCCAATTTTTACCAATCGTGTGGACAAAAGAAAACTAGCAGAAGAAATAAAACGAAGAAATAACAGCATAAACTACTGCAGAACGTTTCGTAAAGCAGTGAAGATGAAAACATGGACTCGGATGTCCTACTTTCGAAGGAAGTAGGGGCAGAAGTTCTCAGTGGTTGTTACAGCAGTAGTTTTCATAAATTTGTATCTGGCAATGTGAAGCAAAGTTGTGTTGTGCCGTGTCAAAAAATGAAATATTAAAAAAAACTACTTTTTGAGAATAATTCCTAATTAAGATAAAAATTTTCGTTAAAAATCTTCTGGTCTAGAACAAACAAAAAATAAATCAAAATTTAACTTCATAATCGATTCCGAAGGCCCGGAATCATAAAAGAACAATCTCAAATTAATGTTTATGTCACTGAAACTCTTATAAAACCCAGAAGAGACTAGACATAATTAGACACAGAATTGTCGACAAATAAAACCAAAAATGGTTGAAAAAATATCCTAAAGAAAACAAAAACTATTCGAAATTCATGTTTGGAATCGCTAAACAATGGTAAGCTAAACAATTTTAAAAATCAGAAAAAACTGAAGAATGAAAAAAACATTTAAGGCAAAAAAACTAATTTTTAAACGAAAACCTTTCTATTTTGATAAATACGTTATATTCCTGAAACTACGGGGGACGGTGGTACTGTTCCACAATCTATATCGTAATACATTCCACTGCCGACTCATTCTATTGCTCATTCCTAACTTCCAAAATAAATCTAGAAAGTTGGCCTAGGACGAAAAAGTACCAAATACTATTTAGATCGTTAAAAAAATGTTTCTGGAGGTTAACAATTGAAAGGAGAATGAATGATCACGGAATTTTACCTGAAAGTAAAAAAAACGACAAAATAAAAAGTAATTTCGAACCTTCTATAAAATTATTCCGAATGGCAAAAAGATCGAAACAGAAAATGATCCTGATCCTAAAATTGGCTAAAAATCCAACCGAATGATCGTCACCGTTTTTTTTTTTTTTTTGATAAAGCGAAAACGAAAATCTTACAGCAAGCGTTATCAAAATGAAACAACAAAATTGATCCAAGAACTGACTCTCCAGAGCACACAAACTGAATTCACAAAATTACATTTCACGCGACGGAAGTCAGAATAGTAAATTTTCAGGAAATTTGAAACGGTGAAAATCAAACGAACACGATTTCACTGTGATCAACGGATGACTTGACTTTCTTCTTTTACGATTAGCAATAAAACAAGCGAAGGAAGAATGAACAATGCATGATAGCGAAATATTTCCTTGTCATTATAACACTAACGTTTAGGGTGACCACTTTTCACTTTCATGCAAAAGCGCTGATGAATATAGGGCTAGATATTGTTTTAAACTCAAATAAGCTTAAAATGGTTGAAATGGGAAGGTGGTTCCCAAGACATAAGTGATCGGAAAGTATCAACTACTTCAATGATTTTAGGGTGCTAAAAAGTGCCATTAGTGTTTCAAAAATGTGACACCAGCTTGCCGGATATACAGACTCCTCTGTAGATCTACGGATTTGTTTCACTTCAACTGTCATGTCAGTGCATTTTCAGCAAGCCGTGAAAAACGTGTTTTTATAAAATTTCATACCATTGCTTCTTATGAGATGGGACAACATGTTTAGATGATTTTCCGAAATTGTTCAGAACAAAGATGCTGGGTTCATCTATTGGTAAAGAAACTATGCACAGTTAGCTATCATTTCCGCTTTTTAACTCAATTTTGATGAAAATGCAAATGGGACGGAGTTGTTATTCACGACAGTGATATGCAAATAAACGGAGGGTTCCGTAGAAATCCGTGAAATCTACGGAATTACAAGAAATAGTTCTGGCATCTCTGCCAGTTGAATAGGGTAATCGCTCCATTATTCATCCCATACTTTTCTCATTTGTCCAATTTACCGTCAAATTTCTACAAATTTTGAAAGTAAATCTATTTTTATCTCGATTTTGTCAAGTGGTTGAAAGTTTTACGTTGAAAATACTGTAAAATTTGATAATAAATTGATCAAAAAGGCGTAATGAGATGAATATAGGTACTGAGATGAATATAGGAGCGATTACCCTATATCGTCATTTCGAATTGCCATTTGCCATGACACGAGATGATAATAGATCTCTTGTTGATTCTGACAGAACTTCCTACCATTTCCAGCTACCAAATACTCCATAAAAGCAACCAGATAGACAGGTGCTCCAGCACCAACGCTCTGAGCGCAACATGCCAGAAATTGAAAGCCGGCACGAGATGAACGAGACTTTGCCTTTCCTTACTTTGTCACAGCCAGACCCTAACGTCCGAGTGGTATCGTCTTAGAAACGAAAATAAAGGTAAAATTTCTGCATGCTATCTTTTCAGGGATTAGATAATAAATTTTAACGAGAGAGAAGCTTGGAAGCCTAGTAAAACATCTTCGATAGCTGTACCGACCGTGGTCGTAATAAGGAACACTAAGAAGGGAAGCAACAATTCAATTACACACTTATTGCGCAGTTTACAATTCGGCGTGTAGTAGAAAAAAATCAACCACCTGAATTAAATAATTTTGGGGTGCCATTGGTATTTTATAATAATGATACCGGCAAGTTCGTTTAATTTCGGATTGGTATTTTCCTATGATGATCCTAGCTGGTTCTAGTTCTCTTGTCATTTCTTCACACATACTGCAAACAAACAAACAAAACAAATTACAAGTAGATACATGCTACCAGCATTCGCACAACTGACTAATAGCAGTAGTCAAACGGATGAAAGTGAACGCGCTAGATCCGGGCAGAAACAAGACATGTTCAGCAATGCTGTGCAGTGCGGTCCACCGGTTTCCTATGTTGGTCCGTTCGCTATGGAGTTGAAGTAAAAACCATACGAACATTTATATTTGCAATCACTGCCTGTTGCACAGTAAATCGGCCTCTTGCTACAGTGATAGGATAGACTACAGACAATGGCCAGTGACATCATGCATCTAAGTTTGACAGATACTGGTAACTTACTAAATAACAACTAAATTTAAACTCGCTTCAAAGTGACTCCAAAATCTTATAATGGCAAAAATAAATAACGTTTTACAAAAATCAATATTTCACAAAAAAAAGTAATATTCATAAAGACAACGATGAGTCAAAAACCGAAGATACATCCAAAATAAATGAAAAAGACAAGTGAAATTTCATTCGCCTGAAAATATCCAAAACTGAACCAAATACTTTAAAAGAATACTCTAAAGTTTAGAACAGACAGGCCATAAACGGGAAAAAAAACTAAATTTCGTACGGAAACCTATTTTTCATTGGGATTGCAATATTTCTAGACATAAAGAGGATACAACAATTTTGAATAATTTCATATTTCCTGAAGGTCGGAATCCATAAAAAGTAAATCTAATCTAATCCAAAAATAATCTCAATTGAAATTATAAATTTTATAGTATTTTATATGAAAACATTTTCGAAGGCCGCAAAAATCCGCGGTTAAAAATTCAGTATTCAATCTGATATCGTTTAATCTAATGACTTGAAAATTAGGTTTAAAATCTTTTAAAAACGGTTTCATAATGAAAATGCTTCAGTGAAACCGCATCTGTAAAAAAGAAATGATATAGGATTAAACCTGGAAAAAACGAAAGCCAGAAATGATACAAAATTAAAGCCAGAAATGATACTATGGCTGAAATATAAAAAAAAAGTTAGTTTTGAAAACCAGTGCCAAAACTGTCACATTACGATTGACAAATTATAAGCGAAGTTTGAAATTAAAAATTATTGCCATTTGCATTGTTCACCAGGCTCTTGATAAATCTGTGCTGGAAGAAATTCCATTGGTTATAACTTTTCAGTTTGGTGACGTATCAAATTTCAAGGCTAAAAGTGTTCAAGGGAATTACACAATACTGTGTACTCATGATACTATTTTTACTGAATTAAACCTATATTTATATAGATGTAGAAAAAAGATTCGAGAATTGAATTGTTTTAACAAACAGTTGTATCCACCCTAGAGCTATGTGACAATTACTACTGCAAACTGGCGCTTCTACAGTTACACTCTACAGCTACAAACAGTACAGGAAAGTAAAACAAACCACTCAAAAGAAAACCAACAAAATCGTACCACCTGTTGCTTGAACTGAATTGGCATTAACTTGTGTGTTTGTGTTTACTTATTCTACATTTGTTCCTCATGCTAAAATAAGGCATCAAAATTAGCATGTCTAGTTCTCAATTTCTGCATTTGCGTTTGCTTTGAGAGTATATCTTTTTTAACCCCAAAACTTGCTTTAAAATCATGGAGGTGTAGTTAAGTATTCGAAAAAAAATATATCATTTAGTGTGAGATAAACATCGATTGAAATGTTTCGAAATGCAAACCCCCCCCCCCACTCACAAAAATACCTGGTGTTTCACTAGTTGATTTGGGCGGCTTTTTCACTCCGAACGTGTACCGGGGTGCCGACTTCACCAGCAACTTGTCCGCCTTCTCGACGTTGTACTCTCCCGGTGCCGGTGTGAGGTATTTGGGGATTTCCTTCGGCCGACTCTGCAAACAGTAGGCGGGCGGGGTGTCTTTGCCCTTGCAGCCGAGCCCGGTGATGTTGTACAGCGGTCCCGGGCTGAACGATTCCGTCCGCGCTCGGTGCCGTTGGCCGAAACTGTACGCGGGTGCAGCCGAACGCTTCGAATCGACCACTCGGGTGCCTAAAATGGAAGTCAGAGAGATTAGTAGGTACCGGAACGGAACAGCCACTGTGCACTGCGCTGCGCTACTAGAGGATGAAGTTGTCGATTGTCTGTGTGGTGCGACCGTCGTCATGTTAGCTTAGCTGCGGTGCTTGGGGCGCGTGTTTTTTAATGATCGATCGATCGATAAACATTAGCCCGAGATGGCTCATGAGAATGTGGGTGTCCGCGTGGATGACGGCAAGATCGGATAAATATTTATTAGCTTAGTTTAGAACGGAGCAGGAAATATTGACGGTTGTCTGGATAGGAGAGGCGCAACGCATTATCACCATGTAAGGTACGGAGCGCTTAGATCAAGCCAAATTTGACCAACACTCGAGATGATTTAATCCATATCTAAAGAGGTTGCATGTATGAATCACACAGTTTAGGCAAGACAGGTGGCGATTCTTTGACTAAGTTGTGTTATGGTTTCATAGGTACAGTTAAACTTCACTGTAATGTAATTTTTCATTCTCAAGTTGTACGTCATATTGACACCAAAATTTTTGATGGCTCATGCCGAAAGGATAATGTTAGCTGGAGCATAAGAGTATTAAATGATCATTGAAATCGTAAGAGGCTGGAGCTTGAGCTCAACTGAATTACGTCATTTGGGCAGCTGTGAATGCTTTTAATTGTTTCTAAAATATGCATACAGTAGGTATAGCAAATAAAAATGGAGCAGATGGTGTAGTGAACACATGTAGATCAAACTGATGGCGGGTTGCTTTCTAACCTAGATAGTTATTTTTGGTGAAAAAACATACTTATGTTACAAATTTTAACTCTTTTCGTAAAGAACATTCATCATTTTTTTCATATGTGGAAATTAATTTCAAAATTGGCCGTAGTTTGGCCTTCTTCTGATGGCCATAAACATTTTTTACTGTATTTGATTAAAAAGATGTTCAAATTTTATTCTCATGATCTCAAAAATGAGAGACCACTTAGGACTGTTTTGAAAGGTCTATCAAATAAACTGACCGTTCATTAAATCAAAGATTGTTCAACAGAAATATTTGGTTTTTTCCCTACCAAGTAATTTTGATGAAACAAAATGCGAAACTAATAAAACTGGAAACACCACGAATATTGCTTGGTACATTTTGATCGTACCTAAGTAAATAATTTGAAATCTTTAGGAAAAGCACGTGTTTTATTCAACGTGCGAATAAAGTGGGGAATCTTCAAGAAACATGAATGAGTTCATAATCTCACGCAATGCCGGAAGCCTCATGGAACTCATAACTGCCATATGACAGCAACATGCATGAATTGTGGTGACTATCCTCAAACATAGGACATCTGTCCCGCGAAAGAGACCGCTGGTAGTTTCAAATATGTAAATTGTGGGGGTGAACACAAATTTAATTTCTTGGATTGTATGGTCAGGTCGAAAACTGTTGCATCCAAAGAACATGGGTGTCCAAAGCAACCTGTAGTCAATACAATTCATGTGGGTTACCAGAAGATATTTAATATTGTTTGAGCATCACCAGCATTTCCTATAGCACTAGTCCGTAAGTGATATTTTGAACTCAGATAAGAACAAATTGAAGACTATTGATTCTGTTCAGGCATCACCAGGCTGTTGATATGCTAGTGTCTTTTTTGGTAATATTCCAAATTCCAACAGCAACAAGCCATTCGTTTTTGGTGTAGAAAAGTCAGCCCATTGTGATTTGAGTAGTCCCACTCCAGAGAAGATGGACTACCTACAACAATCCATGCTGCAGTTAATTTCCGCTTTGTTGAGCTGTAACTTGATGTACGATGGCAGAGCTGTATGCTACCACGGGTCGGTACTTGGCGAACACCGAAGGCCACGGAAGTGCCTACTGCTAGCAAGCAGTCTCGGACCATCAGCGAGACCTAATTCGCTGATTGGGATCGACGCCAGTATGTTCCCGATTACTGTAACTGGTCGCAACGTTTTATGATTCGAGTCGGACTTCGTTTTCGTACCACGACTCTGGGCTGGCACCAGCACCAAGCTTCCTTAGTAAGGTCGTGTGACAACGGCTTGAAACGACGAGATAACAACCGGTATAGGGGTTTCCGTCCCGTAAAAACAAGCAAGCCTTACCAGTACGATACAAATCCATTGTCCGTTGAAAATCGGGCAGGGGTGGGATCAGATGGGTGGGATAAGGCGCTGTGGCAGCCTCACCTTACCACGATTCCACTATTTTGGTATAGACCACCATGGGACCTGATAGGCGACCACTCCAGTATGCATTTGGACAGCGGCTGGAAGAGTAACCCAATCAACAAAAATGAGCCAATTAAACGACTCGCAGATGAGTGCAGATGGTTTGCAAACCCCGTTTGTGTGACGTGGCATTCAGAGGTCTGCAGTGGAAAACGGAAGCGAAGACAGCAGAGGCAGTAAGTCCCTCAGATCTGTGCAAGAAATCGCGGTGGCAGGAGGAGCATATCAAAGCGGCTGCAGAAAGCGGGACACGCTACCGTAGCGTTGTCAGAGCAGCTCGCTGTAATAATCGAATTTGCGAAAAGTCACACAAACACGTCGAGGTTTCTGAAGCAGGCACTATATATGTTTCGGTCCTCGCGCCTTGGAGATAGGAGAAACGGAGGTGACTGGAAGGGCAACGTAGCCGGTCTAAACAGACACCACATTTGTGGCGGTCTGCGCCTCCGTGCCGGTTGCCAAAAGAAAGAGGTAATCCCCAGGAGAGACGGCTCCCAGGGGCATCAAGAAGCGCCTAATCGCGAACAGCTCTCGGACCAGCGGAGCGGTGAAGCAAACAACCCCCCCGGCGGACACCAAGGAGCAACAGGTTCTGGGCAGCTCGTGGGTAACGGTTCGAGTAGGAACCAAAAAGAGATGGCCACAAAGAAAGTGAAGTATAAGAATGACGCACTCATCCTCGAGACAGAAGAATCAAAGTACCTGGAAGTTCTTAAGGCAATGAGAGACGACGCGAAACTCAAAGATCTGGGAGCGGATGTGCGTAGCATCCGCCGATCCCGCAAGGGAGAATTGATCCTTGAGCTCCGCAAACCGGTTATTGGCGCTTAGGATAGCACAGCTCAAAGTGAGCGGGCCAATGTGCTCACTCAGCATCTACCAGCCGCCGGAGGTTTGCTTCCGATGCTTCGATCAAGTACGCAAGTCTTTTATGGTTATAACCTCGGGCCCCTACCGTATTCCTTCTGGAAACGGTAACTGGATCTCGGGTGCAGGACGACGAGCAAGTTTCAGTTCAGGGATAGTGTCAACCTCAAACGAATGATTCTCGGTTGAACGGTCTAGGAGACGCTGATCAGACCGGTAGTCCTCTACGGGCCCTGAGGTCTTGGAGAGGGAAGTGTTGCGTACCTTCTTCGGTAGACTGCAGATGGAGAACGTAACGAGGAGAAGGCGAATGAACCACGAACTGTAGGAGCTGCTTGGGGAGCCATCTATTGTCTACACCGCTAAGATTGGCAGGTTGCGGGGGGCTGGGAATGTCGTAAGGATGACGGACGACAGCACGGTAGAGATGGTTCTTGAAATCAACCCGTCAGGGACGAGACGGAGAGGTGCATATCGGGCAAGGAGGATCGATCAGGTGGAAGACGACCTACAGACCCTACGCAGACTGCAGAGCTGACGAACTGCAGCGTTGGACCAAGTAAAATGGAGACCACTCTTGCCTACAGCGAAGGCCACACCACGGCTTGGGACTGTTTGAATCTCAATCTGAATCAGAATCAGGGTGAACGGAGTGTACTACTGCAGCTGCTATGCTTTGCCTCGTTGGTCTACCGTTGGTGGTAGCAGGCGACTTCAATGCATGGGCAACCGAATGGAGAAGTCGACGCACAAACCAGAGAGGTCGGATCTAGATGGAGGCTTTGACAAAGCTCAACAGAGATCTGGCCAACGTCGGCATGAACAAGCACCTTCAGTAAAAACGGCGCGGAGTCGACCAACGATGTGACGTTTTGTAATCCAGGACTGATCACGAACTGATAAACGGTAGACGATGGTAGACGTATGGGTAGACGATGGTTACACTTACAGTGATCACCTGATGGTTTGCTATACTGCCGTGGGATGACATTGTGACGTAGATCCAAGTGATCAGTTTTTCAGTACGATTCAAAAACGAATGCATTTCTTGTTACTTTTGTATGGAAATCGTGCCTACGTCACTTTGTTTTTTTGATTTTTTGCAGCGTACGAATAACTAAAAACGAAAAGGAAGATACCAGAAGATAGGTCTTTGAATAATGAACAAATTGGCATGAAAAACCCATTTTCAAAAAAATGGCATTTACGTCACTACGTCATATCACGGCAGTATAGTGGAGACCGTAACACGAGACAGCAGGCGGCGAGTAAAATTAATACTTCAGCCTCCCGTAGGTGGAGGATATTGCATTTCGAAGCAAAAATATTTGCGGAAGCAATCAGACGACCAGAGGCAAGCAGAACTCGTCGCCCGAACGCCGATCAACTTGTTGCCATACTTTCGCGGGCGTGTGACACCATTATGCTTAGGAACCGCCAGCCTAGGCATGAAAAGCTCCCAGTCTTTTGGTGCCTTCGAGCGAGAAGGACCTAACGTGCGCGAACCGACGAAAAAAGGGAAGATCGTCGAGCGACATTCAGTTCCGCACAAACGAATGTGAATCTCTTCCTGATCGTCAACTCCCTAAAGGTGAGCAAGGCACCTGGCTTGGATGGGATTCCGAATCTGGCTATGAAGAAGGCCATCAAAGAGGCCCCCGGACTATTTTGGGAAGTGATGCAGAAGTGCCTGGACTGTACATTCCCAGCGAGATGAACAGGAGCTGGTGGCAGGAGCTGGTCTTGTTGCCGAGGGCAAGGAAATCACCTGGTGACCCATCACATACAGACTGATATTTCTGCTCGATACGGCGGGTAAGGTGCTCGAGAAGGTTATTCTCAATAGACTGATTAGGTACACCAAAAGTGCAAACGGTCTATCGAGTAACCATTTCGGCCTCCAGAAAGGCAAGTCTACGGTGGATGCTATGCTGTCCCTCACCAAAACAGCAGTGGTAGCACTCCAGCGTAAAAGATGGGACACTCTGTATTGCGCAATCGTCACGTTGGACGTGCAAAATGCTTTCATTAGTATAAGCTGGGATCTCATAGCTTACTCGTTTGGGTCAAAAATGCGTCCCAATTACCGCAGGGGTTCCTCAAGGTTTTATCCTGGGCTCAATTCTTGGAATGTCAGTTACGACGAGGTGCTGAAACTAAACTACACTAAATTCGCTTTTTACGCGGGGGATACGTGCCGCGTAAAAAAACCACGTAAATTCCGGAATTCGCGAAAAAAAGCCGCGTGAAAAAACCCGCGTAAAAAAAAGCGCGTAAAAAGCGACCTTAGTGTATATTCACGCAGCGAAAATCACGTGTGTTTAAAAACATGAAGATCATAAAAAAAAACAAGAAGCCAAATATTGTCTGTCCATGTTTTACCTTCTACTCATTGTTTATTACTAGCTGTTAATAGTTCAGCAATTAACCTTAAATGGAAAGCCCGCTAGAAGCACTCCCAGCCCACGCTCTCCGAATCTACTTAAAATAGTTTCCAAGCCCAGCATGAAACAATTTAATAGCATCATTTAGTACTCGATCGATGAGCCACTTACCTAGCAGCTGTGGTAGCAGATACTGCGGTCCCGGTCCACGATGCTCCGCTGCAATGGGACCGCGTCGTTTAGTTGGTGTCCATGGACGCTGCTCGAATCCACCCATTACGCGGTACGAATCTTTGTACTTCTTCCGGACAACGCCGGTGCTCTTCCGGCGCTTGATCCAAGACGAGGAGCGGCTGCCGCCCTTGGTGGCACTGAATGATGTGGTGGTAGTGGTGGTGCTGCTGCAGCAGGCTGTCTCGGTAGACGTTAACACAACCTACACGGTGCAGTGTTGTAGACACAGCGAGGAAAAAGCAAATTCGTTATTCAAAGTTTATTTTCGCGGTTATAAGCAAAACGATTTACACAACCGCAAGCTTTATTGCATTTACCATTTTCAAACCAACAATATTTCGCAGGCAAGACACTAAAACTCAACCCCAAAACAATCAAACTGAAAATGAGAAAAAAGAACAAATAGCTATAAAAGTATGGCCGAAAAGGAAGTGTAAATGAGTGTTTGTTGTTTGTCAGTGCGGGTGGCTTTGATCTGTTTTGATGGGGATGTGCTTTAGTTGGGTTGCGAAACTGAATCGGGTGTTAACCAGTTTGAAATCGGTGCCAAAAGCCTACAAGGCTAAATGATATAACATCGAAAAACATCATTGGACGGCCAATTAAAACAACATTTATAGGTTCGGGCTAAACATTCTGGTTAAAAAAGTTTCACTCAGCATAGACCATGTCATCGAACCCGTCGCGATGACCAAACCCCCGGGCGGCCCCTGCTAGTGCCATATTGGGTAGACATTCAATCCAAGATCAGTTTTCATCTGGCCTACCTAACCCCGTTCCTTACTGGGAGTGCTTTTGCAATGAATAACGACTTACATACGAGCGGTTGTGGTTTAATAAATGCGGCTCGAAATGCACCGCAAATCTCGCGACTGCACAGAAGCCGCGATGCGAAGAAATCGAACAGATGCTAAGCGGAGGAGATTTTAATCTGCGATAGGCGTGTTTAATAAATGGCAATTTTATGGGATAATTACACGCAATAATTGGTATTGCATTTCGGATCCACTTATAAGGGCCAGTTTCGCGCGGATATTCTGAACATGTGCGAACAAGTGAAATTTATGTGCTGGAATGTAAGCTCATTATTTTCTCGATGTACAGGCCATTTTGATAGCAGGAAAAGTTTAGCAGCAAGCGGCTGCTGTGGGATTTTAGGTAAACTCGTCTATGGAGCTGGCCACACCCTGTCGTTTTCAAATAAACTTAGTGAGTTAGGTAACTAACAACTCTGCATAAATCTCAAAGGGTGCTGTCAACGACTGGGTAAACTGGTACGAAATCTCGCCGCTATGAAGTTGATACTTTGTACCCCAACTGGACAGATCGGTAATGTCCAACACAGGCTGTAGTGAAGGTCGAAGAGTTTACATAAGCAGAGCCAGGCATTATTGCAACAGTGTTGTACTAAGGAGAAGTTTTGCAGTTTCATAAAAAATAACATTAATAATTAACGAAGCGGACTGACTAAAAAGTTGCACACACAATTGTTTTTTATTGGTAAATTAGTATAACTATACATAACCGTCATCACTGGGTCCCACAAGTACGGAACTGTTCAAGTCGGTGTGTTGGTCGATATAAAACGCTAAGAAACAGGGGAAAATCACTGCAACGATTACCTTATTGCTGTTAGCCACTGCCGTCGTCGCCGTCCTCGTCCTTAGCCGAAAGGAGAATGTGGCGTGCGGCAAATTGCAATTTCCGGCTTGACCTTCACCGTGGCCGACTGCTGAGAGGTTTTTTCGACCGTCCCACTAGGGTACGTGCGACAAGGTGTTTATTTATGCAAATTTTCCTGCACAAGACTGACGCAAGCGATAAGGCCAGAAGAGGGAAAAACCCGACCGAGCGGAAGTAGTTCCCCCTTTGGTAAATAAAGTTGCATGAAGCATAACAACCAGCAGCGAATAATTTCATGTCATTGGTTTCGCTCACTACAGTGGTATATGGTAATCATTGCAATAAAATTATTAATGATGTGATGGCAGTGACTGATAGGGTTGACGACTTTGTGACCACTATAAAAGTAAATATCGAAGAACTAATTTCAACCTGATCCCATACCGAATGCCAGAAGCAACTTCGCATATTTGCTGGTTCACTTGACATCAATTACCTACCCATAACAGGTGATTGGATTACAGAAAACACCAAACCAAACAATCAGTGATCAACCTTCGATGCACCTCCTGTTTCTACCTTCTCGCAATGCTCCTGTCGACAGGTTAAGGTATGGTTTTACGTTCCACCTCTTCCGTTGGCGGGCGGACCAAGAAAAAAGGAAGCAGTAAACCGCAAGCTAGGTTCCGCCGATGTTTCCTCTAATTATACCACTTAATAAGTATGCCTACGTTCAGGTAAGTGAAGGTAGACTTTGCGGTCTCCTTTGGAGCTTGAAAAGCATAATCCTCGAGGTACGTCTAACAGTCGCGCTGTAGCGAAGCTTGAACGGCCAGTAGCAAATGAAATGGACATTTTAAAATTTATGGCTTCGTACTAACGAGCATTGAACTTTACTAGCCAACGTTCAAAGTGTCGCAATATATCCAAACAAACATGGAAGCAGAAACCACACCGCGCCGGTAATCAGACGGCAAAGCTTATTTCCAAAAATGGATAAAGACAAGGTCGTCAACAAATTTCCGATGGCGGTCGTACAGCAGATGAATCTCCACTGTTGCTTTTTTTTTGGTGTGTTACCGTAATTAATCCTGTGGCATATCAAGCAAGGCTGTAACGGAGCCGAACAATCCGATAAAAGAAGACATTCGTCATAGTCAGCACATCAGACAGTGAAGATTAAAATCAACCGCATCTTCGTTCACAGACGCGAATGCACCCGGTGTTACCCATTATGGTGCAGTGATTTGAGTGAAACGGGAATGGGAAAGAGAAGTGTTATGGCAGCGTATGATTCTCTTCGATTTGTTAACATTTTTTTTTTATTTCTCAAGGTTTTTATGATTATGGTAGCAGTAGAGAATAATAATCAGAGATCTATACAATGGCCTCAATGTTTTCATGTCAAAAAGCTACCACTGAAAAATGTTTTCCATAGTACACAATTGAGAAAGAACTTATGAGAAATTGTAAATGGGTAAAACTTTTTCGTATGCTTAATTGCGAAAATAAGTTTCATTTACAGGAAGTACAGCCAACGATAGTTGGAATAAAATAAGTGAAATTAACCCTTTGATTATTAAATATTACGTATCGAAATATCGATCGAGCCCGATCGCGTTGGACTTTCTGGCCAAAAAATCATTGGAAACCATACACAGGCAAGGCTTCATGGACCGTAACAAAAGAAAACCAAATGGAGCAATTTTCTGATGAATATGCAGGAGGAAGCGAACGCATTTCATTCTGCAACATGAGGGCTAGCAATGTCGTGGAAGAAAATCACTTTGCTTCATCGATCCTCAAATTTTGACCCTGCGACAGATTCTCGATCAGTTCCGGGAGTATAACTTGCTCCCACTTTCTGTTTGTAGATTTTAAAGCGGTATACAACTCAATGGAAAGTAACGAGTTGTGTCAGATAGGAAGCTGATCGACGACTGCTCGGAGTATTCGAGCGTAAAGTTCTGCGATCGATACATGGCGGTAAACTGGAATATGGAGTGTGGCGCAGACGCTTGAACCACGAGTTGTACCAGGTATACAAACATGCTGATATAGTGAAGGTAATACAGCGGGGCAGTCTTCAGTGGGTTGAACATGTGACCAGAATACCTGACGAGAGAGCCGCCAAAACTATATTCAGCAAAGAACTAGGAAGAGGCCGTCGACTTCTTTACACGAAGGCTGTCGGTAAGCAATACAGTCAAACCTGTTTTTTGAGCGAATTTTTTTTTGTGCGATTTTTTTATACTGTTATTTTATTTGTGCGATTTTTTTTGTGCGGTATATGAAAAGGGACCAAATCCGACAAGATTTCCAGCCAATTAGTTTTTCCGATCCTTGGAATGAATTCCAACGCATTATCCACCGCATAAAAAAAAGGATGTTTTCAATAATGTTGTGGAAACATTGTTTTATAGCTGCACGTGAAGTTTCAAATGATATTTTCATGCGATTTATTTTGTGCGGTCCCTATCCCTAAAACAGGATTGATTGTATATTTTGAAAATAGAAGGTAGGAACCACACCAGTGAAATAGTTGCGCCAAACCTTTCAAATTTATGTGATAACTATTTTTTGCTGCCATTACACTGGGGTCCTTTTTTACTCGGTTAATTGTTCCACTTTTCTAAAGATTAGATTAGATTTACTTCTGTAAAAAATCGCGTTTGAAAACGCATAAAAATAACCCGCATAAAAAAGACCCCTGTGTACAATGCATACTACATGGCGCTTTTATCATATCTTCTATTTACAAAATACTTTGGTTTGTAAGGTGCCAAGTAGTCTGTTTTTACTCCTTAAGGCCCATATACACACACGGCGCAATGACACGTTTTCCATACAAAATAGAAGGCGTGATCGCTATCCCGCCTTCCATTTTGTATGGAGAAGGCGTCATTACGCCGTGTGTGTATTTGGGCCTTTACGCTTATTTTACCTTCAACCTTTTTTAAAAGCCGTCACACGACATCCGTCATAGTCAAATAAAAAAAAGGAGAAAATGTCTCCGGGGACATCCTCCAAATAATGCCGAATAGAAACACGAAGTACATGCTCTGTTGCCAATACGTTCTCAATGTGATTACTCGACTGCTAGCGGAGATGGGTATCACAAAAAAACAGGAACAGAAAAAGTGTTCTGAGAAGCCAGTAAAAAAAGATTGTACTCTTGGGATGCCAGATCAGGATTCTTGGTTCGCATAATTAATTTTCGATACACAGTCAACTCTCCGTATCTTGATATTCGATATCTCAATATCTCCTCCTATCTCAATAGTTCCACTGGTCCTTTTAAATTTCCATACACCCGCACTGCCGTAATCACGCAGATTGACGTAAGCGCCAAAGTGATCGATTGTGTTTTTGCGATTGAACGATAGAACACACAAACTTTGACTTAAAAGTGCCGAAATTTGATCAAAGAGGATAAAAACAGCGTCAATAATTCACGCAAACGAAATAACGTCCCCGCAATTTCTATTCCACGTGATGTAAATCCAACACAACTATGTTTGTGATTAAAGTTCAACAAAGGGATTCATATATGGTCGGTGTGCGACCAGAGCGAATCAAGCGCCATTTTTTTTAAAATCGAGTTTTTATCACCAGTGGATGTTAAAATTGATAATCTATCTTTCATGAAAAAACAAAATCATTTGAACAGTTTATAATGGTATTATAACAAAATTTCTCTGCAGCAGCCTGCAGGAAATATACGGGGTGGTTAAACTTTGATCGCCGATTACTCGAGATAATGTTTTTGGTGCTTGGTTCGGTCTGGTCGCACGCCGACCATATATAACAAAAATAAGTTAGACACAAATCACGATTTAACTCAAGAATGGATCAGTAGATCAACGTAAAAATTTGTATATAAAGGTTTCTGGAGCCGAGGAAGGTTATCATGCTAGTTTGTAGCTTTCCAAGCCAACGAAGCTTGGTCCATGATCGTGGACGACTAATGCGTCCTTGTGATTTTCGTACGGAAGAAGTGCAGATGGAAGAGGGCAGAGGCCACGAGTGCTGTTATATTTAGCTAACAAGTCCATTCCGAAAACGTGTTCTGAACCACGAATCGCAACTGTTGTCTGATTAAGGAAAAATATTTTTTCTGAGCGACTATTTTTTCTGAGCGACTAAGATGGATGTACGACAACCGGTTCTAAAAACAGTGAAAATAGAATCGCTTTTTCTACTACAAAATGACGTTGGTTACATAACTTTAGTTAGTAAACATATTGCCACAAATCATACGTTCGGTAATGTTTGTGATCTGATAATGATCTGATTGTTGAAATTTGTCCCAACGCTTGTTATACAAACGTTTCTAGAAAAAAGCTTCGTGCTGAAAATTTTACTCGCTGGCGCATACGTCAGTCTGCGAGATTACGGTAGCGCAATCTTGTGTCTGGAATTTACCAGCACAGCTACTGGAGGGCACAGCGGAGAGCAAATTTTATGCGCGGCCAACAAAATATTCATGGTGCGATTATCAGCGTTCTGTAGCACGAATTTCTAACTGAATATTATGGAATCGGTTTTTTTCAGAACAATAGATGCTTGAAGATAAGAGTTATGAGAATTTTCACAACTACTACTAGTGTAATATTTTCATGTATTCAAGCATCATTAGTTTTAAAATAACGACTATCAAAAAAAAAGGGTGGTGTTACCTATGAACAGTTTAGCGCAGCATATAATAATATTTAGTTTAGTATATATTACATATTTAGTCCTACGTCACCATTTCATACAACCCCTAGGGCTATATATCTTGTAGTATTTTGGATTTAAGATGTCATTTTGTGCTATAGTTATTTTTAAGAATCACTTTTCATTTGTAAAAGAAGTGATGATTCCAAATATTTTCAAAGCCAGAACGGTACGTTTGATCGGTGTGACGTCTGTGGCAAAGTTGAAAATAGTATTTTTTCCTCTCCGAAAAAATATACATCGTGAAAAATATTTTCAACAGAAGAAATCTTCAAGAAGATTTGAAACTATTTATCTTAAAGACCCCATTTTTCAAAAAAATATTTTTTTATTTCAAACGAACTTCAAAAGTATAGCTGAACATTGATGATCGTCTGATCATTGAGAAATAAGAAACAAAATAGTTAATGTTTCCAAAAAAGAGAATAAATTCAAGCCAAAACGGTTTTTTTGATTGGTATGTCTGCGGCAAAATTGTAGACAGTAATTTTATCTTTCCACTATCATACCTATACGTCGTGAGACAAAAAAATATGAAGAAAACAGAAAAAAATATTGTAAATTACATATCTAAAACAACTCAAAAAATAGAAAAAAAAAATTAAAAAACAAAATTTCAATTTCACAGTGTATATTTTTTTTGGAAGGACTCAACTATTATCTACAACTTCGCCAAAGATATTATACCGATCAAACAAAGCGTTTTGGCTTTAAAAATATTTTTATCATTGTTGGACACACAGGCCAGGAAATAATACCAATGCTTGATGTCTCAGATTTTAAAGGCGCTGAAAATAAAAATGGTCTCAAAAAAAAACCCTATGAACTTAGTAGAACTAAAACTGTTTGCTGACATTTAAAGTTCAAAAAATTTCAGTTCGTGATTTGTAACCTTTTAATTTCAAATTTTCACTTTTAATTCCGAAACATCTTATCTGCGGCGATGTTTGGAAATCCAATTGGGCTGTTACAAATTTCATTCAGGCTAAAAGCGTATAATATCACAATATGGACTAGTTGTCAGGTTAGGGTCATTTGTTTACGTCGCGTTTTTACCAGACCAAACGCGTTACGGTCCGATCACGCTCACTCGAAATCAAAATCCTGGTCTCTGCACTTCAGAATTGGCAAAACTTTTTGGATTTCCGTTGCGAAGTACATTCTCAAACAAGCGAGAAAGAGGGAAGCGGTGAAAAAAAAATGTTTTGAATCCCACATCCAAAAAATGAAGAAGAGAACTGGACAAATACGTTCAGTAATACGATGATTGCCGAGGACATGAATTTTACCGATATTCCGGAGCTAAGGACAGTTGACGAATATTCGGCAATTGTGCAAAACACACTAAAAAATCGTCTACGCAGATAAATTCAAGTAATGGACTATGGTGATAGGGAGGAAATATATATTAAATAACCTATTTATCAGACTCATTTTCTAACTGGATAATGTTTAGCGCAAATCACGACTTCCGCAAAAAAATACTTCTTTCTAAAAATTGTAAAAATTTAAAGTTAAGCCAAGAATGCAAGATAACATTTTCCTTTTACTTCAATACTTTTATATTTAGTTTCATATTTAGGTTCAATGAAGAAAAAAACACCTTTAAAATACTGGACGTTATTGTGAATTCAACCTCAACACATTTCCCAAATTTAAACCTTAATATGTGCATCATTAACAAAGCAATTTTTCGGTAATATGACGAATTACCGTGCTCCAAATAACTAACTCGTGCGGGCAGAATATCGCTTTCCGGTTGTCGTTAGAATAATAATCATATCATTGATAGAAACGAAATATATTATAAAAACGCTCGATTTGATTTCCTAGCCATTAAAGCCTTGAAGCTGGCGGCGATGGCATTTTTTCCGGTTGCATGATTTTCTATATGAAGCTGATGTGACTGAATTGATAGCTAGGCTGGACAAATAATCGGGAACTTTGTGTTGGTAACCTAAAAGTGAAGGTCGTCACTAGTATTTTATTACCTGTTTTGCTCGGTTTCATTAATTACTACAATTACTAAGCTCAAAATTAATCTGCCACTTCGGGAAATAACATTCGTGAGATGGTAACGAAAATCATAAGATTATACATAATATGTATTTTACCAGCACAGTTAAACAAAAGTTGACACCTTCCACAAACATTGGAACGTCAAATTCCAAGTTCAACAATTTGGTAGCATTTAAAACACAATACTTTGTTTTTGTTCCTAATTCAAACGAACAAACAGAGGAATAAGACTTCTAATGCATAATTGACGGCGTCGAAAATAATATACAACCCGTTTACCGTCAAATTCCCTATGAATCTAATATACTTGAACAAATTATCTAAACAAATCGACCAAACAAATGAACCTGAGTCAATCCGAATCGAACGGAATTTTCGGCATGATTTCGCGCAATCACGCTGACCGACCAAAACAAGCGACGCGTGCACGTTTTACAACCCGTTCCTTCCAGCGAAAGTGAATCTAATAAGTTCCCGAGCGGCTCGGAGCCGCACCCGGGATCAGTACTTACGCATGCAATAGCAACACCAATCACAGCTGCAAGCAGAAACACTTTTCCCAACAGCAAAGAACTTTTTCCGAACCTTCTGTGACTATCTTTCTAGACCTTACTTGAGTAAAAACTTTAAAATTCTAGCCAAATCTTCACAGCGCACAGCCAGCGAAATTCGATCCAGTCCGCTCGACAGCTTCCGGAAAACTGAAACCCATCAAGATGAACTTGAACTTCAATCGCGAACAAACATAGTAAGCTTTTGCTCCAAATTTTCTTCCGGTAGAGCACGAAGTATCTAAAGTAAGTACAGTAGTAGAAGTGTCGAAGCAAGTAGGTACTTTCAGTTTTCATTGTTCAACGGAATGTGGAATCAACCGGGGGTAACCGAAAGCTGCAAGTTTTAACTATTGATCAACGCCTGAAGATTATTGAAGTGTGTGAAGCTGGAGGGCCAAATCGCCAGAATATTCGGTATTTTTCAAAGACTACAATCAAGGATTAAGTTAAACGGCTGAAGAAAAAACGATCCATCAGGGACCTGTTGAGGAGAAAAGTACGGAGAGTATAAGATCCTAGACTGGAACGATCCACGGTGTTCGTAAGCGAACACCATCTTGTCTGGTGTGTTACTTAAAGAAAAAGCCCTTGAATTTTCTCGAGAATTCCAGGTTGGCTAAACAGGTCGAAAGCATTCAACCAAGAAGCTTTGCAATAAAAATTGGCAGACTAGATACAGTGCAGGCGGAAGAATGACGGAGGCCTTTCGTTGGGACGCATTTCAACCAGAACCTTATAGCTGTGCCTTCTAGTGAAGCGGGTAGTCGTTCACCGCCTCCGGCTGCGTACTTGACTGCCTTCCGTGTAGACGCATCGTGCCTTCCACACGGTCTTGTGTCGCCTTCTTTTGTCGAAGGCGCTGGCAACGCCGTGTTGTATCATTTTCCGCCTGCTGGTGATTCTAGAAAAGTGTTGCTTTATTTTTTCTTCCAACAAACATAAACAAACATGACATGACAACAAGAAGGTTAGCACGCGGCAATGTTCGAGATGGCGCGATCGCGCCTTCCGTGTAGACGAGTGGTAGATGCTAGAGGGCACATTAGAAGGTTTTAAGAAGGTACTGACAATTTTCGTCAGGAAGGCGTTGTTACGCCGTGTGTGTATTCGGGCCTTAACGGCCTTAATGATGAAATAGGAATGAAGGAGCTTAAAATCCAAATCCTTCTGGTTGTTAAAAACAGTTTCGTTCTAAGCCTTTCTTACAAATGTTTACCTGACAGGACAAATAATTTCTAGTCAGAGAGCAGCCACGGTGGGAGCTCAAAGAAATGATCATCCATTATGTGCGCTACAAATATGGATGGTAATAAAAAGTAAGCCGCTGTTTGGAATTGGGAAGAGCAAGAAGGCTCTGTGTTTCAAGAATGTGGAGACATTTTCCGTTGACGTAGAACTACGTTTTTCTTTAGCCTACCACATAGGGATGTAAATAGAAAAACTATTAACGAAAAGGGGACAAAAAATGTCCCTTTTTAAATGCTTATCAATCGGTTTGTTTTTCAACCGATTTCCTTGATTCTTGCAGCAATTGATTGGACAATTATACACGCATCCACCCAAATGTAGAAAAGTGTTGATTGATTATGCGAACTATTGTACTATTGAAAATTGTCAAGCCTTGTTGAAACGAAAATAACGTCCCTTGGTTGGTCGCTTGCTGCCTTTCCGTAAAAAGGTCAAGAGAATAGTATAACTATGTAGCCGCATCGTAGCGGGTTGCGGTAGTAGCAGCAGCGAGTTGCACCAGTAAACAAATCACATCACGTATCTAAGCAGCAACGAGGTAGCACCAAACGTCTCGATATGCCAGTTAAGGGCTTCGGTATTCTTCCCGCAATAAAGTTTTGCTTTATCTTGGCAACAACACGTTCTGTGCTGAATCCAAGGAAACACAATCTGTCGCGGCCGTCTTATTTACTGAATGCGAAAACAGCTTTTACAGATTTTGAACAGCAAAATGTGTTTCTCAAGGCAAATAAACAAGTAATTGAAGGTTAATAATGTTTTGGCAATAACACAAGCATTCTGTGCTGGGTTCTAGCAATCAAATTCTGTCGCGGTCAAAAAATTTACTTTATTTATTTACCTTGTGTAGAAAATGGTAATACTGAATAGAAAGGCGTGGCCTATTTCGTAGCAACCGTCGGCTATAAAAGAGTGTTTTTGGTAAAATCAGCTACATTCATAAGTCGAAAGGTAAGCTGGCTGAACCGCCCACAACGTTGACAGCAGTAGCAGCAGATATTAGCACTCAGCAGTAACGGCGGATTACAGCGGGTTGCGCCTGTGGCTGCCTTTAAATCGAACAAATCACTTGCCCTGTGGTTGGTCACCATGTCTCAGGAGCAGCGCGGTTCTTCTCCCATCTCAGCGTGTGTCGTTAGACTGCCCCACTACTGAGGCAACATAAAGGTTGCCATCAGCAAATCCAATTTTGAGCAGCAAAATGCCATTCTTGAAGCAAATAAACAAGTATTTGAAGGTTAATCATTTTTTGACAACTCAAACGAGCAATCTGTGCTGGATACTAGCAATTTACTGAATTTGAAAAAGCTTTTACAGCTCGTGTTTTCAGTAACTTTATTCCCCCACTGTTGAGGCTACACAAAGCAAGCGTTCGGAGACTTTATGACTCATAATTGAAACACTTACAATAATGCATTTGTTGATAGTGTGCGTAGTTCTACGTCAGTTATGCGGTCGTGTCTTGGATACAATCTCTTACTTTTTTTATGAAGCAAACTCCAAACTCGAAAGCCTGGATGATGTCCGTAGTTGTTAAAAAGAGGATTTTGAACTTGAACTCGAAATTTGTTGAAGAAGGGCGCAAGGAAAAGTTATGCTGCTCCACTCTTAACTTCAGGTAGACCTCAGGGCAGTTACCTAACTAGGACCGCTAATCTTTCTTCTCTTTTTAAATGACGTCAATCATGCACTCGATGGACCGAGGTTATCGTTCGCTGACCTGAAGATTTTCCGCAGAATTGAAGAGGCCGATGATACACTAGCTCTCCAGCAGCAAATCAATGTTTTAATGAATGGTGCGAATGGAATCGAATGTTATTAAATCCTATGAAATGTTCGGTGACTTCATCTTGCCGTAGAAAAGTTACAAATAAGTTCAAATGCATAGTTGCTGGTGTGTTGGTTTCTCGCGTTGAACACGTGAAGAACCTTGGAATGTCAACTTCACAATAGCCAAAGCTTCGAAGAACAAATGTTGTCAGATGTATTCTTCTTATGAATCGTTAAAAACAAGTTAAACATATTGTTATGTTTATCTTACAATTTGGGCAGAGTTTGAAATACCAACTCTGAACAAATTGAGCATGATCGAAGCTCAGAATGTGAGAGAATGATTGTTTACGTTGATTTAACCTTGAAATGATTGTTGATAATTCGACTGGTTTTGGCGTGCAAAAGTTTTTTTTGTCTCATTAAAGTTGAACACAAATTAATACGCAAAAATTTATTGATAAACATATAAGTACGGTTTTATACCTCAGCCACACCATTAATCATTCGTGCCGAATTTTTGATCAAGGTAAAGGCTAGGCTAATAATGAAATGTTGCTGTCAAAACCCACGCACCTTGTTGGCTGCTGGTGGAACTGTTATGTAAAATTGGCAGCACAACTCTGAGGCTTGATTAATGGCGTAACCGTACTGGAAATCAATCGCCCGTGGCGTAAAAACTCTTGTTTATTAGCCTCAGTTTATCACCAGGCAAACATCAAGGTGAGAGGTGCTGCGAGTACCAAAACTATTCTCATTAGCATTAAAACAAGCAGCAAACTAATTTCGCAAAGTTGCTGATAGTTCTAGCAGCGATAAACAACCCAATCAACCGTGCAACTGTTCTCGTGTTTGTATTTTCGAGCTGCAATGAAACTTTCAGTAGAATTCCTCAGCAGCAGCGACACACTCGAAACCCACATAACCTACACCTAGGTACTGTAGTCAATAGCACGCTAGGCTGCACATACCTTTAGTTATTCCCTGCCAAAGGTGAATTAATCGTGGATTCCCATTAGGAGGCAGGAAGGAACTTATTTTCAGCTGATAGTTCCGGTGCTGGAAAACAAATTCACTCTCGCTGTTAGATGCCATACCCTGAATTGTGTTGCTGACCTATATATGCGTTCGTGGTTGCGGAAACACTGTTGTCACAGGTTACACAAATATGTCAATTCTAAATCGATACATTCCATTTCGGGTATGAAAATAAGGTATTTCGAAAACTAGCGTTTCTTAGGACATGGTAATTTATTTACCTAAACTAAACAACGAGCAACGCAGAAAAAAAAAACACAATCGACTGACAGATTGACAGCAATGCCAATGTCAACGGTAAACTGTGGCATTTAATCATTTGCAGCTGACCACCCACGGTATCGGCACACGCACAAATGGAGTGTTTTATTTTTTCTTTTCAAACATATTGACTGAAACTGAACACTGCGACGGTTTCACGTTTTTCTCGTGATTTGAATAGAATTTCCCTGTGTTGGATGGAGACTTGCAACGAGGAATGCCACGAACGGACGGTATGTATGTAATTAACTTAACTGAAGGGAGCGCTGAGCGTTCTGCAATTAATCCGATGCTAATAGGCCCGAGGCGGGTTAGACATACGACGACGCACGGTCCGCTAATAACTAGGGGAAAGGATGTTGAACAATGGGATATTTTGTCGACCCCACATCACGAATTTGCGGAGCGGCACGGCATAAGTAGCAGCGGTGCTCCTTTAAGTGGCGCTAATTCTCACGGGTCACGCAATTTTTTCCCCGACACTTTTGATGGACGACGAAGATTTGTTACTGCTAATAAGTGAACTGTTTTCAGAAGTAAATCATCGCAGGGACTGCACTAGGTGAGGTTCTTTGCTTTGTTTAAAATGTTTTTACAGTTAAGACAGGATTAGAATAATTCGCGGTATATTTACGACTTGATCAAATTCCTAAATTTTTTTTTGAATAATAAAAATACTATCTACAACTTTACCGAATGATTTTTATTATCAATACCAATTATACAAAAGCCTTTTTCGAACTTTCGAGCTTTTCGTGATTTAAAAAATACTAATAGCAGAAAATGTTATCTTTAATCTACAGGAAAATCTGTGCAGCCAAATAAAAAGCTGTCGAAAATGATCGTTTCCCTATGATGCTTGAAAATGCATTCATACTAAAACCACAGACTAACAGACATAACACTTCGAACAAATTTTCAATAAAATCATCGTTCGGATGATTCCAGTACTTTACGTTAGTAACACTAGCACCATCTGCTGTCGTGTTTGCGCTGCGTCATGTATTTCGACAACAGCGCCAGAGTTACTGCATGTGTCAAATGGGGAACAACAAAATATGTATGAGACTGCATGACAGCGCCCCAGACGGCGTTATCGCGTGATGACTGTTATTCGATTGGAAATTTGAAATGATCGTTTTTTGTGGCGATGGAGCTAGGATCCAGTGTTACGTCTGTTAGTCTGTGCTAAAACCATATGAGCCTGTGCTCATATGAGCGACACTCACAAAACCTAACACAACTTTCCATATACCTAGGCCATATCAATTTTAATCGATTTGCAAACAGGAAAAAGTATAAGCGCCCACACTCTCGCGGCTGGTGCCAGGTAACATTTTTCAACACTAATCCGAAGGCACCGAAACCGCTGTACCCGCACAAGGAAGGACAAAACCCAGCCAATTTCCTAGAACTATATTCCACTTGTAACACCCACTGCAGGACGGCTGCAAGTAGATCGCATAATTCCCGATGGTGTCAGCAGCAGCAGTCATGGTCACACAACAGCGCCGAGTCGTCGTTCTCGTGACTCAGTGACTCCGACGCAATCGTGGGACGCTATACGGTTCGATCGACCGGATCGCTCACTGTCACATTATACGTAAGGTGAAAACATGCAATGGATAAACTTGGAACGAACAATCGAACCGCCCTGATTCCGAGTGGCATATCTTGAAATGTCATTCAAAATATTAATCAGCCAACGCCGCCGTCAGTGCAGCAGACTGGGGAGCAGCCAGCGGCGGAGCCCGGTGACCAATATAGTCGTTAAAATGTATCAACCGTCGCATCACAAACATTGTCTGCTGTGCAAAAGTGTCGGTTCTCCTCAGATCAGGTTATGGATATGCGGTTATGGCAATTACATCGCGTATCATTCAACGTCCACACAATCGGCTGCTTCTCCATTGAAGTTTGGTAGCCTCGGATGTAGTACGCCGCTGCCGCCGTCGTTGCTGCTGGTGTTGTAGCCGCCATAAAAGGAATTCCCGCTTTCTAGAGATTCGTTACAGACTGACGATTGTCTGTTCGCATATATGAGAACACAATAGGGACGCCAAACAGGCTCATGACATACTGAGTGCAATCGAGTACTTATTGAAGGTTGGAGTTTTTCGATAACAAGAGCTGCAGGTTGATATGCTTACGGCACTGGTTTATGTCCTTGAAAATTGACAGCAATACCTGCCACTGTCAGCGTTAATGAACTATTTTGTTCTGAAAATTCGATGGTAAAATGATTATTATAATAATAATATTGCCTAATAATTGGCATTTTCGCCAGACGTAATGCGTAATAAAAATCATACTAAAATTGATTTTATATTCACGCCATTTTGATGTATGATCTGTGCTTTGCTTGGTGATTGTAATATTTTTGACTTCGCGAAACCTGCTCTGGAATCCGTCTCATTATGCGCTTGGCTCTCGTAAGTTATTTCACGGTTCGATAAAATTTCAGTTTTGCTATGAAAATCTACCTGCAGTATATTCCGGTCCGTAACCAGTTTCATTGCGAAATAAAATCAAACTTCAAGATTTCGTTCCAATAGATATTTGGAACGGACTTTCCGGATTCAATTCATTTATTTCAACAACCGATAAACTATGCCGGTAGGCTATTATCGTTCATACAACAAACGACGTATTGATTTGTACAAGGTTACGTCAAGCAAACGCGATTAGGATGGCTGGCAATTACAATGTTACCAATTATTTGCATTGATTTTCCGCTTGCAAGCTTCTATATTGAACATAAGTTCTGACCGCAAGGTGTCAATCTAAGTTCTTGATTTGCATCAGTGAAAGAATGAGTGGTTTGATTACTTGCTTGCCACAGTTTTAATCTTCTACTATTGATATGTGGTTGAATATCTGAGCATTTCGATCTCTGATGGCAAACTGATTTGTGTCAATTATTTTGAATTGGAATTTGAGGTTTGGAAGAAAAAACTCCGCAAAATCGTTATGGAAACCATACAAATAAGTAATTTTAACTCGAACAATATCATTTTTAATATATCTGATTTCTATAAAATGTACAAATTGTACCCCTCTCTTGGTCTTTTCTTCTGTATTTTTTTAACTGAACTTTTACAGATTTGTGTGAAAAAGTATCTACAACTTCTTGAGAATATTTTAATAAATTTTCATTCAGTTTTGAGCAATAGGAAGATGTTACAGCATTCGAGAGTTCACTTCGTTACGACCGCATTAACTAATTATTATGAAATATTAGTTTATCAACTGACAACTTTTTCCGCGATTACAATTACTCAGGCAGCATTTCTTTTTTTTTATATTCGCTATCAATGTCTTCATTTCTTAACTTCTTCATGCAAAAAAAAATAGTTTGTCGAAAATAATATTTTCATCCAATTTCTAGCGCTTAGAAAACTTTGTTTTTGAGATAATTTTTCCATATGTAGATAAAAACAAAAAATTTATGAAAGAAATAGGAAGCTTTATTCAACATATCTATAGCAGGTTTTTTGAAAATGTTCTTATCTTCAAGGAAAAAATATATTTTATTTCTCCCAATATTTTGGTATAATACTAAAGAAAACTACAAGAAAGAAAAAAAAGCAATCTTAAAAAGTCACAAAATTTTTCCATTTTTTTCCTGGGAAAGAATTGCAACAAAGCCAATTCGATATTATGCGCATTTTAACTCTGCGAAAACATTATTAAGAGAAACTGTTTCGTCCATATAATAATACAGGGTATCACCGTGAAAGTGATACACACATTGGAGTACCTCTTTTTGCATCGAGTAAAAAACGGAATGTGCGAACTGCAGCGGTGATCGAGGCGGTTAAAGAAAGGGACCCGGTCGGCAAGAAAAATGACTCGTTAAATGAACATGAGTCATAACACTATGCATGATCAAAAATGACCTTGAATACATAGATTTCAAGGAACAAAACATATAGGGATTATCTCGCAGAAATATTACTGACAGGGTTGCCAGATCTCGATTGCTATTGAGCAGACGCATGCTGTTCACAACTTTTTTTTTCAGATGAAAAATTGTTTACGTTGGAGACTGTTTAGAACGGCTGAATGATAGAGTGTATGGAGTATGTCTTCGTGTTATTCCATCCTTCCCAGATTCCACTCCAGAATGCTTCAACTGTGATGGTTTGGGGAGTAATATCCAGCAGAGAAAAATTTGCCCTGCTATTCATCGGAATGTAAAAATTCATAAAGGGAACTATCTACAACACGTCATTAGAGAAAATTTGCTGCCTTGTTGCAAGGAATTATTAGGTAAAGAAAATTACTACCTTCAACAGGATTCAGCGCCAGCGCATGAGATGTTGGTTGTTCAGAAGTAGTGAAGCGAAAATTTACCGTGTTTCATCAGCACCGTCGAATGGCCCTCATCTTCTCCCGATTTTAATCTATAGAACTTCAGCATTTGTTAGAGATATGCTAGGAAAAGTTGGTGTGTGAAGCAAAACACTTGGTTTTAGGCACTTTTAAGAACCGTTTGCAAATGCAAAAAGAGAAGAATTTGACCATGTTAGTAAAAAAGAACGAGAGAAGAAATATTCATCTGTTTCGATTTCATGGCACTTTCACGGTGACACCCTGTGTTTTCACATTTGAGTTTGATTGTGCGATTGATTTGAGAAAGTTTATTTCAGAACCATGTTGTAAGTGGCTCCGCCTATTTTTCAAAGTTATATAATTTCCCAATTATGCAAGGCGCAAAGAGATTTTATTCCGCATGTAATGTGAATTTACGGCACATGAATCTCATTTCGTGTGGCAAACAGTGGAACTATACCGATGGAGCTCTGAACCACGTAACGAAAAAAAATTGTATCGTGTTGCAGCGTGGAACGAAGACGATCAAATTCTTCTCGTATCGGATGGAACCAGATAGCAGGAAGTGGCGTACTTTCAGTCACATAACAGTCGAAAATCTTATTTTAATGTATGGTAATTTTATTGAATTACGTACTGATCAAGGAACTGAATATTCAAACTGAATAAACGAAGTTATTGAACAAGGAGCGACAGCTGCATGAGTCGAAAGATTTTTGTTTTTTAATTTTTACTTAACTGTTGAAAACAATTCACCGAAAAATTACTTTCTTGCGTACATTTTTTTTTTTGAAAGGGGAGATGTGGTAAAATATTCCCACGTCTCTACATTTCCACGAGCAAAATTCAATTCAGGTCTTTACGATTCTGTTATTATATTTACGAGCTGTGAAATACAATTTTACAGAACCGTTAGACCTTCTTTTCCGTTACACTACAAGTTAGGCGGCATCCATAAATTACGTAACGCTCATAAGGGGAGGGGGTATTCTTGAGCGTTACGATTTGTTAAATAGGGGAGGGGGGAGGCAGTGGCGTAGCGTGACCGGGTGACACCCGGAGAGAAAAATTTGGATGTTACCTCCGCTAGGTTGCGGTGAAATCATTTTGTCATCAAAAATTGTGAGAGTTAGCACGTTTCAATTGCACTAAATCTACCATTTTTGAAAAATTTATATAATTTTCGAGGGTTTCGCAGCGACCTCCACCTAGGTAATTGTTAGTTACTCTCACGGATATCACCCTTTTGAAGGTGACACGTATGAAAATTTTCTTCATGGGTGTCACCCCCTAGCGGGTGACTAGTGCAGGGAGGTAAATCAGCGTTACATAACAAAAAATCTCTGGAAAAATTCTCCAAAAACTAGCTTTTTTATCAAGCAAATTCTTCTAGAGCGTTACGTAATTTTTATGGGAGGGGAAGGGGTGTAGGCGTTGGCGTTTTACATATTGGGGAGGGGATCCAAAAATTGGAATTTTCGCGTTACGTAAGTTATGGATGTTGCCAAAGATCAGTGGTTCCCAACCCTTTTCGCTGCGGCTTTTGCTAATCACAAAGAGCTCCGTGGCCCCCTTTGCGAAGCACAGTAAACTTTGCGGCCCCCGAAAAGATTACAGATACAAGTTTAGCAATACGAGGCTGCATTTTTCAGTCACATATCGTTCTGCAAGCCTAATTTGTTTAAAGTCGTGGTCGTAATACCTAGAAGAGTTGAAAATTCGCTTTCACCGAGATTTCTAGAAAGAAATTTTAATTATTTGTCCATTTTACCAAGAGCTTCGTGGCCCCCCTAGATGCCCCTAACGGCCCCCTAGCCGGCCGCGAACTCCCGGTTAGGAACCACTGCCTTAGATGTTTACCGCACTTGAGCGATTCCACAAAAAACGTTTCTATAGACAAAAGATGCCATTGGTTTAATTTTTTGGTACACGACTAATTTTTGAGAAGCTAATGAAAAATGCTATTTTGGGAAGGTATTGAAGATTACTTTATAATATTAATATTTAATATTATAATATTAATATTTTTAGGGCCAAAACGGTTCGTTTGATCGGTGTGACGTCTTCGGCGATGTTGTGAATAATAATTTTGTCTTCCGAGAAAAATATAAGATTTGTTCAATTTATTTGTGCGTGAAGTCTTCAAAGACTTAAATAAAGTTTTCCCGTAAGCAAACGTAAAAGCGACGAACCCGAAGAGCAATTACTCTGCGGCCTTTTGACGCGGTTCTATTTATTTTCTTTTTTTTCTGTCGCACTCAGTACAAAAATGAATTCATTTCAATTCAGTTGTTGGTCATCTGCAGAATCGTGTTATTCATTAATTGTACTATTTACAAGGATGGTTTAAATAGTATCAGAAAATTATCATGAGAGAATCCTATTAAATTCTGATCTCGCATAATACGCGATGTTTTGTATCGTCTCTCGAGAAGAAAACTTATGTGACGAATAAATTACCGAAAGAACACACCGTGAACTTCATAGCCTGTTAACTGTATGCGAGATTATCGTCGCTCGTGAATACGATGTTTCGATTGTCTCATTTGCTCCAATCGGTAATTCATTATCGGCTCCCGATTCGATCGAGCCGTGGAACGAAAATCTTTGGTTTGAATCACCTTGTGAGTGAGTGTCCCGATAATCGTAAAATTGTATCGCAAACCAAAAATTCAGAGAGGGAAAAAACTGCAAGCGTTAGACCAACTAAAAGGCAGTACAAAACAGGGATACCAGATTTACAGAATTGTCTGTGAAATGCAGGTTTTCAGAGTCTGTGGCTGATTTTAATTTTTCAAATGGCGAATATTTGTTGTTACTTTTTGCATAGCTTGCAAACTTCTTTCGAATCTATTCATATTTGCGATTTTTTTCCGATTTGGATTTTGTGTGCAGGTTTTTGCTTGTTTAAAAAAAAACTCCGATATCGGCCAACATACATCAGTGAACAAACCTTCGATGCAAATAAAACCGACGAACAAAAGTACATTGAGTTGACAATGACAACAGCAAGCAACATTTTGTTAAACAATGAAAAATCTATTTTATTGTCAACATTTGCGACTCAGAAAGAAAGGGGGATAATTGTTCAAGCGAACGCAATCACTTCTCTTTTCCGATAATTATCGTCTCGCGATCCTTCTCTTTTGTTTTGACATTTGGATTCTATCAGCGAAGAGTGAATCATCCGTTTGTAGAGCTATTGGATATTCCATCTTTGAGAGAGAATGAATCATCGCAGTGAATCTCCGAATTGGTTCACTAGGACTGGCATATCGAACGATAAATGTTAGAACCGTCTGAGAGACGAAGATTACTCACACGCTGAAAAAGATCGAATGTTTATCGCCGATCACCATCATTGACTATTTACTTCTAATATTCTAATATTTCTTCTATTCTGATGTTTTCCACGAGCATTTCGTTCGTTTTTGTGCTTTCATTCATTACTACATGAAAGGTGATTTTTTACGACTTTTTTCTTTAAGTACTGGCAGCACTGGTATGTAATGGCGTCCAAGCGTCGTCTGTCGAAGTAAAAATTGCTCAATATAATAAGCCGTTTCGTCATGGAAAGATTTACAAACAAACTAGGGTAATCGCTCCATTATTCATCTCAATAGCTTGGTGCACCTATATTCATCTTATTTGTCTCATTTGTCTAGTTTACCGTCAAATTTCTACAAATTTTTGAAAGTAAATCTATTTGCTTCTCGATTTTCTCAAGTGGCTGAAAGTTCTACGTTGAAAGTATAGTGAAATTTGACGATAAATTCATCAAAAAGGCGTGATGAGATGAATATAGGAGCGGTTACCCTACGATTGGAAATTTCAGAAATTTGTTATCAAATTCGATCACTGTGGAAAATGTGTTACGCCGTTGATCGTTAGAATCGACTTAGTAAAACTACAATTAGAGATATTATTTGTGGGATTTATTTGGCCTATTTCTAAAGATAAAAATTTCAGTTCTTGATCAAAATTTTTTTTATTTGTGTTTTGAAGGGTTTTATCTAAAAATTATTAGAAAAAATAATTTTGTTGTGATGTTTATTGAGCCTTTAGAGTCAAAAAACTGAATGCAATGCTAAACTGAACCATGCTAAATATTCAAAAACAACCCCACAAAAATAAAAAATATATGAAAAAATTCAGGAATCGAACGGAATTGAAAAAAGTGCAAATAAGTGGGTTTGTAGCTTAACAAAGTGATTTTTCCATAAATCACGTTTGGGCATGCTGAAAACAATTTTTCAGAAGGTTGAAATGTTCTACAATATTGCTATAAATAACATCAGCTTTCAATTTAGGGCTTGACCTTGACCTTGACTTTTTCAATATCGATTTTTTTGGGACACCCTAGTGTTAATGCTAAATCTATAGTAAGTTTTATTTTAAGAAGGACATTTTTATATTTTGTCGAGAGGAAGGAGTTTTATCGAAACTACGTTTCTCCAGTCAATATCGAACCAAAATTACAATTCCTAGAAAAGCACTATCATACGTTATTTAGACCAGTTGTATAATAAGGGGACTTATTTTTGTTAGGAGGAAAGTCAACAGGGGTAATGTAAAATTCAGCATGAAAGAAGGGTATGTATGCGAGCCTGAGTAAAAACTCATGTTAAAGTCCTCTGACAAACGAATGGCCTGATTACACTAAGGTTCGAACCCACGACCACCTGCTTGTCAAAGCGGACGGTGTAACCTTGCGGCTAAAAGCTCTTTAACAAACGGCTCCATACGGGTCAGTATTCAATTTCATTTCAAATACCAATTAGCAATTAGCGTATATTTCGAATGAGCGGTGTTCGAACGTTTGATCTGATTGCTAAGAAAATCAGAATACGAATTGGATTCGAGCATAAACAAGAATAGCGCTGAGAAAATGAAAATAAAAACATTCGTTGCTTTTGACCTTGAGATGTTAAGGTATAAATAGGCATAGTTTAAAAAGAAATTCACCAAATTGTTATTTTGTTTCAGAGTTTCAACGTTTTACACAGTTATCTTAAACTTGTTTTTGGTTGGGATTCAATAATTATTCGAATTGCACATAAATTCCATTGCAAACTTCTCAAGAATCTTGGGAGCAAAAGCTTGTGAAAACTTCATAAACAAGTATGATATACAGTGAGTTGTATTGAATTCATAAAATATCGTTATAATAGGACAGCAGAAACTCAATTTGTGAGAACCGATGCTTGTCGTTAAAATATGTTTATTAAATGGAACGCTCAATTTAATATTATCCGCATGAATTACGAGACCAATAGAAAAGAAACAAAGTACAATTAATAACCATGTTTCGCATTCCCTGATTCATGAATACAAAATATTACACTCTGGTTACTCTGGAAGCACCTGGACGAAAAGTGGAAACAAATCGACCCAGCCTAGCACGTGAAGGTAACGGGAGAGTGTTAGCGTGATTGGTTCGGTTGGCTTTTCAAACGACAAGTTTACAATCTGTACCGTGCTTTCTGCCTTCATATTACCACTGACCGCATATTGGTCGTATGTCGAAACCACGCAAGAAAGATATGGAAATGAGAACAGCCTGTTTTTGCGGCCTGAATTGACGATCACTGGAACTCATTCAAACGACTGTCACGTATTATGACCAACCTGACATGATGTTAAATGACAGGTGATATGAACCAAGAAGATACAGTTTACGACAGTCATTCCAGTAGCTGGTTTTGCGAAAATAATACAGAAAATTCGCGAAACATAATTTTTAGTATGTGCTACCAAACATTGAAGAGAAATCTCAAAAAGAAAATATACCGGTTTTTGTTTTTACCACCATTTCGTCATTTCTTAGTATGCCATGACCAGTTAATTCCGCGTTTTCAGTTCCAAATACAAAATCAGCACTTGAAAAGATCACAGCAACTGCTAAAAATCTGTTTGCTTTCCTAACAAAACCAACATTCTTGCCATTCAAATTTCCAGGGCAAGGTTCTGCTGGCACCCGAAGAAGGTTACATTCTCCAAGTACATGTCGACACATTAATCAGCAGCATAACCAACGCTAGCAAGGACTCGCTCCTCGATTTATTGTGCTTCATTCCGTTAGAGCGCTACTGGGGAACGATTTCGCAAAAGGGGTGGCGAAACGGTAACGTACAATGGAGACAGCAAGCTAACAAACTTATCCCAGGATACGGACGGGTATCCTAGACATTCGATTGTTAGATAAATCGATAACAGCAGTTGCTGCATTCCTGGGGTACGAAATTTTTCGCGTTCCTCTGCAGGATGTTCTGGAATTCTTTTCGATGAAAGAGAGTTAAATTTTGTGCGTGAATTAGCTTCTTAGTAATGGTCCAATGAGAAATGCAGTAAAGATTAGCACGGTGTTACGGAAAATGCGGCGTCTCCATCGCTCGAGTTTGTGCTTACCGTTCCAAAGCGCTGCTGGGGAATTCGAAGGCGCTTCCAACCTCAAGAGATGTGTGATGGTTAATCCTTCGTCTGTATGATTGAAGCTTTAATCTAATCCAGTTGACCTAAACAGATGCTGATATTTCGTCGAAACCTGATGAAATTAACGATTATTTCCACTTAAAACTGTCACCACGTACAGAAATGGTACAAAATAAAAAGATTTCCAACTTTCAACGTTCAAACAATTGCAAACAAATAATCCTCGAGACACAACACAATTCGGTTCGTTTCACTCACAAACTGAAACTGTTGAAATAAAGTGTAACAATCACGCAAAAAAAAAACTAAAACTTCTCCAACTGCGATTCGCAACGCGCACTACAAAGTTGCTCGACTGTTCAAACTGTGTATACTACTAAGTCAGACAAGAAGGGGTTAGTATGATGATATTTTCGATTTGGAGCGGAATGGCACTTGTTTTCGGACTGACGACTCGACTACTAATGAAACGTTGCCCGACCAGTTCGCTGTTATTTAATGCGCCCTGACTCTGAGTCTGGTTCTGGCCGCTCTGCTTTGCTTGCTTGCTGCTGCTGCTTGCGGTGCCCGTGTTTTTTTTATTTCGTTCTTTGCTAGTTGCTTTTTTCGCGAACCGTACCGCGCGAAAACACATCGGGCTGTCGTTCGTTAGTAGGGGTGTCATGGACTGGTTTGGAACCAATTTTGGGATGAGTTCACTCCAGGCAATCGAGTGCGTGTTTACAGCTTCTTTGATTTTGCCTCTTTTTGGGTAGCAAAAGCGTTTTTTCTTTATTGGAGAACCATTCCAGCGTTTCTGCGTGACAAGAAAGGGAAAAGTTCGACCATTGAAAATACAAGTTTTTGCCGCAAACGAGTTGGTGATATTTTTTACTTGGTGGGCTGCTTTATAGCCCTAGTTTTAAACACGAAAGGAATGTCCTCCATCCTCGCATGCATGTAGCATGCATTTTATTCTTGTTACAAAATGACTTTGTTTTTAAATCGGACCTTGGAGAGGGTTAGGAATAGTGGGTTGGTCACCGTTCGGCAAATTCCACATCTCAATTTTTTCTCACTCACTAAAGAATAACGGGGTTTAAGTTTTTTTTTGTATGTTTTTATTAGTGCAGCCGTCTTGATACCGAGCATTCTTTGAGAACTAAAGTGATTATGTAACATTGTGAAGGGCAGATTTCAAATGCACATAGCGTTCATTAATTTGATCGAAATATAATAATCAATAGCTAAAATTTATACCATCATTTTACATACGCGGTGAAAATTGAGAGAAAGTTCACACATTTTTGACATCGCTTTCAAATAAAACGTTTGATGAAAAAAAAACAGTGTATTTCGATTGTGTGAAAAGAATCGACACAATTATCCATTCAGAATGACGTCGAAACAAAAATTATTTGTAGTATTTTTTTTTCGAATAGCAAAAAACAAACTCTTAAATTTGACAAAAAACTATACGGAGATTTTAATTTTTTTTTTCCTTATTGATTTTTCCTATTTGATGTGTTCTTCAAAAAGTTCCAAAGTTTTGAACAACTCTCAACAATTCACTTCTTGTTTGAATCAAACACATATTTTTTTAATTAGTTAGTTAGGTTGTATTTTCTCAAATTATTACTAGAAATTTACATACCCGATCAGAATGTCGAATTAAGCCCGATCAGAATGTCGAATTAAATTTTCTCAAATTATTACTAGAAATTTACATACCCGATCAGAATGTCGAATTAAGCTGGAAATGCTCATAAGTAATTTTTGTGTGTTTTGAAACTCTGTTCTGTTGTAGGAAATTAAATACAGAGTGTTCAATAAGATTGAATACAATTTCTCATCGTTGCTGTGGTGCGCACCCCATGTATTGGTGTCAGCTTTGGCCAGCTTTGGGAAGTTTTCGCAAAGTTCATTAAAAACAAACACAATTTTTCAACATAAATACCTACTCTATTATACCATTGTTAAAAGCTAAGTGTCTACTTTAATATACACCGTTCAACAATGCAATATATTTAAAAATATCCTAGAAATATCAAAATTTCTACGAAGTACTAAAAACATATTTTGGTCCACCAAATTTTCACTTTGGCCCACCTTTATATCTACAGACGTGTATGGAAATAGTTCGGACTAATTATATTTAAGATCATCATCGGTATTTTTAGAGCAAAAATAGTGGGTTTGAGGAGAACATCCTTCTGCTGTGAATTTTTTGTAAATTTTAGGCATCTAAAAATGAAATGATTTGGCTTATAACGGTTTGACAGGCATTCTCATCTAATTTCATATCGTTAAATGTGATAAATTAAGAATTAATTACCTGTAAATTGTCACAAGCTGCTTCTTTGTTCACGTGCAACGGCCGAACGGTAATCAAAGAGATGTCAAAACTTGGCATGACCAAAATATGTTTGCTTCAAAAAGAGGCAAACATATTTCGGCTATGCGTTTAACCATTTTTTCAACTATTTCCAACATGTTAGAGTACACAATTCTGTTTCTATGACATTTTATTGATTTTACTACAACAACGAATTGTTTCAAAAGCATACATATTTTTTTACAATAGCTTCTGCACGTTGACTTGTATACTACCACTTCCTCTTGACTTTGGGTTGTCTCAGCCATGACTTTGAATATGTATGAACTAATTCTAAAATAACACTACCTAGAGGCAGTTTTCCGCCGAAAATTATAGTGTAGTATGATTCTTAGGTGTGTTATTTAATGTTGCATGCATAGTTTTCTAATATTCATTGAATTTTTCAGATAAAATGCGTAAAATGTTACCGGGTGGGCCAAAATATGCATGTGGACCAAAATACCCCTGTTACCCTACCATCGAATTAAATATCTCATTCGTTCGTATGTATGGATTTTATTACGCATGTGTGGGTAGCTATAACGGGTGTTTATCGAAGATTTGGTATTTTCTCGTTGGTGCTTATTACGGGAATCACTTTACGGTGAAATTAGACTGAAGTGAATAAAGTTTTATTACGAGACTCACGTAAGTTAGAACAAGGTCGCAAAGTGACATCTACCGTGAAATCTGGGTTATTATGAGAGTCATATCTCTGGAGTGAAAACGGAAAAAGCAACGTTTCGCGTGGAATTATTTCACGACCATTTTGAACGGTTAAATGATTTCACGAAAATTGGGAAGATTTAAAAATCGATTGATTTGTGATCTGATGATAATATATAACTGATTTATTTTCCAGTAACAAGAAAATATGTCAAATGTTAATAAATCGATTAGTTTTCTATGGATTTTCTTCGTTTATGCAGCAATCGATTGGAAAGTCGTCTATGCATCCCCCTGAATGCAGAAAATTGTAAATCGATTATTCATACTATTGTATCATTTAAAAATTGGCAAGCCGTGTTAAAACGCAGAGCTCGACCTCTGAGTGGCCACTTATATACTAGCTTTCCCTAGCACAGTCGGCAAAATTATATACCTAGCAAACCGGAAAGCTACTGACGCCGGAAATCAACTTCAGTCATTTTGAAATCCGCAGTAGATCAGACGCGTTTGCGACTCTTTTCGCTTCGCTTCGTTTTTCGCTTCAGTACGACATCATCCAAAGCCTGTCGGCCGTCAAATTTTCAGGGTGCAGATAGCTCAGCATCTATCTTATAATGATAGAATGGAAGAATTTGGTGAAGAGAAAATTTGCTTCTAATTTATCACGTGCGATCACTCTCTAATGCAACAATGCAAGTATAGTAACAAACAGACTTATGTAGTTCTGCGTCATCTTTGCGGTCGATGCATTGCAAACAACCCTTGCGTTTTTTTTTTTTTGCAAAATCGGCTTCAGTCATACAACATTTTAAACATTTTCTTTTCACTCCACATTTTCTGTCTAATTTCTTTTTATTTGCATTTGCTCCACTTCGTTTTCTCTCTAGATCTGCAATGGTTTGGTCATATTTTGCTTTCTATCGAGCTTCCTCTTCCTGCTCTTCTTCTCATTCTCTTCCTGATTTGACTTTGTTTTACTTTGTTCTCTCTCGGTATTTAGGTGTTTTTCTCTTGCTTTCTATTTGTTTTAATATCTGTGGTCTCTGGTTACTATTTTCGATTTGCTTGCTACCCATTTTCGCTGTATTGCTAACATTCTCTGTTTACTTCGTGTTTATCATTGTTTCATCCTTTTTTTTTGAACTATTCTTTATGTTGTCCTTTCATTGTTACAAACCTCTCTCGTTACATTCTCAAAGTTTTCTCTGTTTGCTGTGTGTTTCTTTTTCAACTTCTCTTTCCTCTTCATTATCTCTCTGTTTTGTTTTAATTTCCTCTGTTTCTTCATTTTACTTGTTTTCAATCTGCTTGTTTTGCTTTTCCTGTTTTATTTGCTTGCTGGTTTCTACGAAGTTTTTCTCCATTTTTAGTTTCTAACGTTTTCCTATCGTTCATTGTTTTTCTTTCAATTTTGTTCACCCAACATGTTCTTTTTCATATATTTTCTTTTTGTTTTGTTTATTTTTACTATAAAAAATTGAACTTTTTTCGAAGGTCCAGCTGTCCTCAAATTTTGTCTTTTTGTGCTAAAAAAATGTTTGATATCCTACAACAATTGGGTTGTTTAGCTATTCACGGATTTCTGATTTTTATATATCAGCTAAAAGAGTGTAATTTTCTGAGCAAAACGTAATTTTTAAATTTTTTTAATCATTGTCCTTCGATTTTTAAATGAAGATTAAAAAATCACTCTAAATCGCTACAACGACAGTTCACTCATATACCAACTGTCATTGTAGCGACTTCGAGCAGATTTCGAGCAGTTTTAATTCGTGATTTAAAAATCGAAGAACGACGATAGAAAATTTTAAAAATCACGTTTTGATTAGAAAATGCAGCTCTTTCAGATGATATAAAAAACTGATATAGCTTAACAACCCATTCAAAAAGTTGCCCAACATAAATAAAAAAATCGTTTCCTCTTAAACTCTTGGTCTGATTGTGGGGCATAATTTTTTTTCGGTATGAATTTGTTTTGATTTTACTATTATGTTTAACTTCAAGGTAAGTTGATTTAAAGTTATGATTTTTCTATGTCTAGGAAAAACTCTTGACATAAGCTTCTCTTGACGAAAGTAAAATAGACATAAATAAAATGTATTTTTAAACATGTTTACACGAATCAACGTACGCTTACGATGTTATGCAATTTTAGTAATTTATCCGTGCTGAATAATTGTTTTAATAATATATATAATTTTAGTGATTCTTCTGAAACATACAGTTCATAGTAACATTTTTATGAAAGCCTCCCTATGCTTTAATTTATTTTCAAACAGTCAGTTGTAAGTAACTGTTTTCACAAAATTTTAATATGTTGAAATATTTTATTAAATTTTTCTGTAGAAAGTTCAAAGTCCTCTACAACTAATTATTACCAATGTTGTATTTACACAATTATACAATTTTTTTTCAACTTTTTCGAATTCTAATTGAATAAAATCTAAACACTCTCCGTATACAACAATACGATGGATCCTAAAATCTTCAATTCCTGCACTATTAAATTTTTATAAATTGCTTAAAATATTCCACATCAAATTCACATGCAAACTTATTTTCAACTATTTAAGATTTAAAAGCTACGATTGTTTTTTCAATTTCCGTGTCACCTCTTATACATTTTCTGCAAAATTACTTGTGTCATATTTATTTCGAAAAATTATGACCAATTATGATTTTTTACAGACTACTGAACTTAAACATTACGATGCATAGTTTAAGTATTGGTTTAAGAATTTTTAAAGTAGGGGATGTCCATATTGATAAAGAAGTCATCGGGGAAAATAACGACCCTATTTTTTTATAACATTATTTTTGTTCATAGGTCAATAATTCCTACCTACTAAAAAATAAACTATATTTGCGGTCCCTTCAGTTCCACCCTAACGGCAAATCAAAAAAAGAGGGGGGGGGGGGTTATCAGTTTTACTGCACATTTTTGAATCATTCAACAATAAACAAATCCTGAGCTTCTCAGCAAATCTGAATGAGCTTTAGCTTAGAGCAAACAGAATTTGCCAGCCGAACCGAAGCGAAAAAAATGAAGTCTGATGATTGCGTTACAGCAGCGGATCAACTGCGACGCGTCGCCGTTCTTGTTTTGTTTTGCTTGTTTTCTTCTATACATGGTCCGATTCACCTCCTGTTTTTTTTTTTTTCAAACAAGTTCCTCGCTTCGCGAACTCAGCATCGAACTTCGCAAAGTTTATTTCGATACCAACTGGGTGTAAGAGCCGATCCGGCTACTAGTTTTTACTGCGAGCGTTTGAAAGTGTTTGTGGCACAGGTATAGGCAAGCTTTCATCGAGTGTCGAGCAAACTGATTTTCTGGGTTCGATGGAAGTATAGTTCTTCGCACAATGGGCGCAATGGTTTGGAGATATGTTATTTATTTGTGCATAAACAATTGGTGTTGTTCGCGATATTATTTGTATGTAAATGCTTGTGAGCATGTTTTTGTGAATCAAATGATTCTCATATGGCGAACGAGATTCAATGATTCCAGTGCCATACCATAATGATTAAAGTAAAACGCGTTGTAAGCAACTGCAATATAGAGTTAGTGTCCACTCATATCCTAAAATCAAAATTAATGAACTTTACTTTTGCTCTGCAGCAAAAATTATATCACAGACAGAAAACAACTTCATTATCTCACAGTAATTGATTTTCACTACAATTAGTCTGAAACACCCACTCATAACGTAGACCAATACCGAAAAGTCACTCGAAAGTGTAACTCCTTAAAATGAAACTGCAGATACCACCTACTTCTACATCTTACTTCACATTCGACCATCAGTGCATTGAACGGAATACGCATTCAAACAAAAAATCTAACTGTAATAAAAGTGTTTCGCCTGCACGCGGTCTTCGCTTGTTGTCGACCAAAGGCACTGCAAATTTTTCTCCCGGCTGGCAAGTTTCAATCAACGCGACTAGTGAGCGCCCGGCTCCGTCATCCTAAAGCGGATAAATTCGTCATCACACGTAGGAGTATCACGCTTGTTCCGCAAAAAAAAAAACAATAATCGGTTTTGCGCCTACTCTCCAATAATCCGCAATTAACTTCGCGTAGTCACCACCGGCCGGGGTTGAAGGAGTGGTAGGGGGAAATCAAGCAAGACTCCACACCCGAGGACGATTTAGAGTCTAGATGGAAAGCCATCCACCGTTCCAATGCTGAGTGGAACAAGTTTTTGGCACCTTTTTTGGCTAGCACTCGAGTAGAAATGACCACGCCAGCAACCGACAGCTGAAATGGAGATCTTCCGGGTCGGTGTGCGTGTAACAATCCGCCTCCGCTGCAGCAGTGACATATAACCCGGGGGATAATTGAGTATCATCATCCGTCATAACTCGATTTACATGGATCGAAAGATGACTGTAACCGTTTATGGTTCGGTCAAACGAATGGAATTATCATCTTCTTCGTTTTATTATAAATTTGGATCCGAAAATACACATCTGGAGCAAAATTAGCAAAACAGGTTCAACTAGATTTGGCAGTTTGTTTTCAAATTTTGCTGGTGGGTTCTTGAAAGTATGTTTTTTTTCTCTAAAAATGGTAATTCACGCTGATTATGATGGAGTAAAACACGATAGATCGTGTTTTTGAGTTCGACAGTAAGATTGAGAGCTCATTTCTTGTATTGCCATGTTTGCGTATGAATAATAAATCAAAGAAAATAATATTTGCCAATTTGATAGTTAAATAACTGTGAAGTAAGCGAAAAAAAAGTTATTCAATCCAAAGTATCTGTTAACAAAATTGCTGTTATTAAAACAGTAAATAGAATTAGGAAGACTTAAAATAAGTATTGTAAAATAGAAATAAAAACATTACAACCCAGCTCAAAAAAGTCAGAAAAAAAAACATAAACGAAAACGAACCAAATTGCAATTTTTAAAAATCGCCCAAAAATCAGAAGTTGTTAAAAAATACAATAATAATTACCAAAAACCAGAGAAAGTTGGAGGAGAAAATATCTAAAATTAAGCTCTGAATTACGTGAAATGGACAAAAAAGGTAAAAACTTCAATAAAAGCTCATGGCGAAATGAAGGCAAGAAACAACAAAAAATGAGGGAAAAACGTTTTGAAATCCAGAAAAGACCAAAGTAGGCGAGGATTCCCAACTGAAAGTGAAATGGTGAAAAAATTCAAGACCCAAATTGAAGGATTGACAAAAAATGCGTCCAAATTTAGCTTCAAATTTATTTAAAAAAAAGGCCACAAAAGTTGAAAAATAACTGATTCCAAATTGGTTTCGCAATGTCATAAAAAGTTTCTTTAGGTGAAAAAAAGACAATTATTAATAACTAAGATCAAAATGAAAAAACTTATATATAAGTCAGAAAAGGCTGTCCGCAACGGGACGTTAAGATCGTCATCGGTGATATGAACGCTCAGATAGGACGGAAGGCAATGTACAGACCGGTGATAGGGCCGAATAGCCTGCACGCCGCATCAAATGATAACGGCCAACGATGTGTGAACTTTGCAGCCTCCCGCGGTATGGTAGTCAGAAGTACCTTATTCCCCCGCAAAGACATCCACAAAGCCATCTGGAGATCACCTGACTTACAAGTGGAGAACCAAATCGACCACGTTCTAATCGATGGTAAATTCTTCTCTGACGTCACCAACGTTCGCACCTACCGCAGTGCGAATATTGATTCGGACCATTACCTTGTTGCAGTATGCATGCGCTCAAAACTTTCGACGGTGCGAAACACGCGTCAAAGTCGCCCATCGCGACCAAACATCGGGCAACTACGGGACGCCGAGGTTGCAAGGGAGTACGCGCAGCAGCTGGAAGCAGCATTACCAACGGAAGAGCAGCTTGGCGCAGCTACTCTTGAAGATGGCTGGAGGGACATTCGATCAGCCATAGGTAGTACTGCTGTAGCGGCGCTTGGTACTATGGCTCCGAACAGGAGAAACGACTGGTTTGACGACGAGTGCAAACAGTTAGTGGAAAAGAAGAATGCAGCACGAGCGAGAATGCTGCAACACCAAACGAGGGCGAACGTGGAGCGCTACCGACGCGCACGGAACAGGCAAAACTCGGTCTTACGGAAAAAGAAGCGCCAGGAGAAAGATTGAGATCGCGAGGCGATGGAGGCACTGTACCGTGCGAATGACACACGCAAGTTCTACGAGAAGCTGAACTGTTCCCGCAAAGGCTATGTGCCACAAGCCGACATGTGCAGGGACCTGGGCGGCAACCTTCTCACGAACAAGTGTGAGGTGATTGACAGGTGGAAGCAGTACTACGATGAGCACCTTAATGGCGATGTAGCAGAGGACGACGACGGAGTGGTAGTAGATCTCGGTGTACGCGCAGATGACGACAGAATCCCAGCCCCTGACCTCCAGGAAGTTAGAGAGGAGATCGGCCGGCTGAAAAACAATAAAGCCGCTGGAGTTGACCAACTCCCCAGCGAGCTGTTAAAACACGCTGGTGAATCACTGGCTGAGGCGCTACACTGGGTTATTGCCAAGATTTGGGAGGAGGAGGTAGTACCGGAGGAGTGGATGGAGGGTACAGTGTGCCCCATCTACAAAAAGGCGACAAGTTGGATTGCTGCAACTACCGCGCAATCACGTTGCTAAACGCCGCCTACAAGGTACTCTCTCATATTCTATGCCGTCGACTATCACCGTTTGCAAGGGAATTCGTGGGGCAATACCAAGCGGGATTTATGGGTGCCCGCGCCACCACGAACCAAATATTCGCGGTACGGCAGGTCCTACAGAAGTGCCGTGAGTATAACGTGCCCACACATCACTTGTTCATCTATTTTAAATCGGCATACGACACAATCGTTCGAGACCAGCCATGGCAGATTGTGCACGATTACGGCTTTCCGGATAAACTGACACGGTTGGTCGAGTCGACGATGGATCGGGTGATGTGCGTAGTTCGAGTTTCGGGGACACTCTCGAGTCCCTTCGAATCTCGAAGAGGGTTACGGCAAGGTGATGGATTATCGTGCTTGCTATTCAACATCGCTTTGGAAGGTGTGATACGTAGGGCTGGTATCGACACGAGTGGCACGATTTTTAGAAGGTCTGTTCGGCTCTTTGGCTTCGCCGATGACATTGATATTGTAGCACGAACCCTTGAAAAGATGACGGAGACGTACATCAGACTGAAGGCTGAAGCCGGACGAATTGGGCTCGCCATAAACGCATCGAAGACCCAGTACATGAGAGGAAGAGGTTCCAGAGAAGACAGTGTCAACCTCCCGCCACGAATTCATATTAGCGGTGATGAAATCGAGGTGATAGACGATTTCGTGTACCTGGGCTCAATGACGCCTTATGGCAGGAAATCGTGCCTACTTTGGACTCCGAAGGACACTCCGCTCGAATAAAATCCGCCGCCGCACGAAGTTAACCATCTACAAAACACTGATCAGACCGGTAGTCCTCTACGGCCACGAAACCTGGACTATGCTCGTGGAGGACCAACGCGCCCTTGGGGTTTTCGAACGAAAGGTGTTGCGTACCATCTGTGGTGGCGTGCAGATGGAAGATGGATCATGGCGGAGGCGGATGAACCACGAGTTGCATCAGCTGCTGGAAGAACCACTCACCGTTCAAACGGCGAACATCGGGAGACTACGGTGGGCTGGGCATGTCGTTAGGATGTCGGACGACAACCCGGTGAAAATGGTTCTTGATAACAACCCGACTGGAACAAGGCGACGGGGCGCTCAGCGAGCAAGGTGGCTCGATCAAGTGGAAGACGACCTGCGGGGCCTCCGCAGACGACATGGCTGGCGAGCTGCAGCCATGGACCGAGTTGAATGGAGACGACTTCTTCGAACAGCAAGGGACACTTCGGCCTGGAGCTGACTGGTAAGGTAAGTAAGTCAGAAAAGGCCAATAAATGGAACGTTTTTCAAAGCCAGAAAAGTCCGAAAACAAAAGTAATTTTTAATGCAATTCAGAATGGTGAAAAAGTTCTAAACGTCAAAAATACCGAAAAATAAGTTGATTCTTAATTGAGCTTAAATTGGCAAAAACTGTTTTTGATGCCATAAAAATGAAATTAAGGTATCGAACACCTTCGGAAGTGTTTTTTCTTGGCAGATTTTTGCATAAGACTGCTGCATGAAACCGCCGAAAACGTTGGATACTCTATCTCAAATTGAGCTTGGATAAAAAAAAACGCTTCTAAAGGTACGAAAAGGAGTTAATTGTTCATAATTGAGCTAAGAATGCCGAACAAATACGCTTTGTTAGAAAATTAATTCAAATTGACAGGATGATCAGAAAATGACACTAAATTTAGCTTGAAAGAGGCTTCCTAGGAAGGCCGAGTAAAATAAACCCAGATGAAATATGAGAATTGAAGGACAAAAAAATGCTACAAATTAGATTAGACTAGAAGAGAAATTTTCTTGAATTAGGCTCAGAATGCGTAAAAATCTCGAAACGATCAAAAGTCAAGAAAGTACCTATACAATTTGTATTGAGAACATGAGTGCAAAACGGCGAAACATCGTTTTGACGCAGAAATACGTCTCACGGCAACAAGTATAGGGGTACAAATTCAAAGACCGAAAACATCGAGAGCGTCATGAAAATTGTTCACTTTTAAGTGCCCAAACCTCAGTCAGTTCCCAACGGATTTCTGTTATTCTTACAGCAGTTGATTGGAAAGTTTACTTTGCGTCCACAAAAATGCAGAAAATTGTGATTTGGCTATGCTATTGTACAATTGAACAATGTAGAGCCTTTTTGAACGCACCAATCAGAGCTAAACTGCCGCTCATGGCAAGTCCGTCCCATTTGCGTTTTTGTGCAAATGAGAAAATAGCTATTAAAGATCATAACGCTTTTGGAGAAATTTCGCTCCTGTATGTTTTTTTAATCAAAACCATCAACAGAATTTGATGCTGCAATGGCAGATAAACACTTTTGCGTCATAAAACATGCATAAACAGCAAAATTTGATTAAATTATGTTGAAAAACATTAGCTGGGACTCGTATGCCATTACTTTTACGATACCTAGCCAAAATGATAGCAAGTCAGTCACATAGCCACCTATGACCGGTGATGAAAAATAAACTATCAGCATAACGATTTGTCAATTGAGCGAACAGTTGAAAATGTCCGGACTGGAGTTAATCAAGTTTTATGCCAGTTCTTATGAAAGTTCCGATGAAGAAATCCTTTCTAGAACCGTACAACCTACGCCAGCCTCTGTAACTCAAAGGTATGTACTAGTTGAATGGTACAAATACTATAATAATATTTAAATTGAACAGAGAGCCAAGGTTGGATGCTCGTGGACCGCTCCGCATAGAGGACATTACGGATTCGGAAGATGAAATGATGACGAGGAAGAGGACTAAGAAAGAACAGCTAGCGGCTCAGGCTGCCAAGAAACGGCGTGTAAGTCACGCAGAAAAACTAGTTGATTGTAACTGTAAAAAGAAGTGCTTCACGAGGCTTTCTAAGGATGAGAGATCTGACGAGAATACATTTTTTTGGAACGTAAGCATGTATGAGCATACATCGTTGATTCGGGAAAGAGTACAGCAAGTTCCTGTACGTAGGCGCGAACGGAACACCTACTCTGGTCAAGAAGCAATGAAGCAGCATAGCTATTTATTCAGCCTTAAGTCGTCTGGTGGTGAGCTTGTTTCGGTGTGCCGGAAGTTTTCCTCAATTCACTGGGGTATGGAGATGGTTGTGGGTAAGGAATCGTTTTGCTTAATAATCTTGTATCCTGAACAATATGTATTCTGGATATTTTGTTCACAGAAATCTTATCTACCGAGCCTTTGCAGTTAATCCTGATGGAGCAGTAGTCTCGAAGCGTGGCAAGCATGAACGGGATTTGTCCAAGCGTGATGCAGTTAGAGCACACATTCTGTCGTATCAACCGACTATCTCGCACTACAGAAGGGAACACGCCCCAAACCGATTATATTTGCCTTCCGACCTCACGGAGAAGATCCTGAAGAAGATGAATATCTCACTCGTGAAATTGGGACATGAGCAATGCGAATCTTGTGTGACAGCCGAGCAGCATAGAAAAGATTCCGGTCATAAAGATACTGTCCCACACGATGAGATGCCTTGTTCGATATGCGACTCACAACAAGTTCACCTTCGTAACGCAGAAGTGTCTAGAAAAGCATATAGAGAGAATGGTGAAAATGCAAAACCAAACCACGTTGTACTCGCTGTTGATTTATAAAAGGTAATGGCATTGCTTTTCTTGATAGATGTTCATAAGGTCTATGTTTCACTGTTTACAGGTAATCCAGCTGCCCCGGCTTGATGGTTTGAAGTCGATTGTTTTTACTCAACGCTTATCAGCGTACAACGAGACATTCGCGCCGGTAGGCAAATACGCTAAACTCGTTCCTGTAGTGGCTTGTCTGTGGAATGAATCAATCGCCGGGAGATCTGCTTATGACATTCTTTCGTGCTTTCCACAGAGTCCTAAACAGATTTGGCAACGAGAAGCATCTGACCTTGTGGCTGGACAACTGTTCCGCACAAAATAAGAATTGGAACTTGTTTCGCCATCTAATTTTATTAATTAATTCAAAAAAATCAGTTGGAGAAAGTTGTGCTAAAGTTTTTTGAGAGCGGACACACTTTCATGGCGGCGGATAGTTTTCACGCTGCAGTGGAAGCCAGCATGAGGAAGAACCCACCCGTCACCTACGAAGATTTCTGCAACGCCGTGAAAACTGCCAAAGAAAGCACCGATGTACTTGACGTTTTTTAAAACTAAATTCACCGTTTCTCAATACGTTTTGAATAACTGTCATCCGCGACCATATATTGATAAAATACGAAGAATAGAGTTTACCAAAGGGAGCCTGGAGCTTCAGTATGGCGATACAGTCTCCGACAATGGCGCAATGAAACGATGTTTTTTGTTTACAAAGAAACAAATGAAGGAGATAAATGCGGAAGGTTTTTCACTAGAGAAAAATCTGTCCTATCAGAAAGCTCCAAATGGAGTTGACCCAGATCGGAAGGAGGCTATGCTGAAGGTTATTCAACCGGTGATAAGTGTCGAGAAAAAACTTTTCTGGTATAATCTACCAGAGCAAAAATCTTACTAATTGATAAATACTTCGCCAAGAAACCAATTTAGCAGCACAAAATGCGTTGTTTATTTAAAAAAAAACGAGGAATATAACATTCAACAAACTTTTAAATTTCAAAACCAGTTTCCTCACTCGTTACTTGTAATCATGATTGTGAAAATGTCCTCACAGATATCTTCTGTCAGAGCAGTAAATACAGTGTATTTTCACTGTATCATACATTTTCATAAAAGTCAATATTGGAAGAAAACAACTGATGTGGGAATTTGGAATTCGGTAGTGGTGCAAATGAAGATAACTTTCTTATAAAAATATTTATGCATAATCTAAATGCTAACATCTACAAAAAATAAGCTCTGGAAATCAGCAAGAGAAAATGCTTTAACCGTTATGTGCTCGGAAGTCAACATTTTAAATTTTTCGGATGTCACCATTTTAAATTTCAAAATGGCATCTGGAGTTGATGTTCGGTCTCTGAGCATCATCGCGATGCCAGAAATATAGTCAAGTTCTTTACGCGGTTTTTTTATACGCGGATATTGTTTACGAAGTTTTTTACGCGGATTTTCGAATTACCGCGGTTTTTTTACGAGGTACGTATCCCTCACGTAAAAAGTAACCTGACTACCCATATTCGACGGTATTCGGGCAATTTTAGTTTCCTTCCAGACACCGGAAGTCGCCATTTTGGAATTGAGAAAGGGTCTCTATGGTCGTTTATAGGTCTCTAGACACCGTCCCGATTCCGAAAACACTCTTATGAGGTGGCTTTCGGACAATTTTCTATGTTTTCCGGGAACCAGGAGGCAACATCTTGAATTTCAGAATGGCGTCTGATGGTATTCGGTTTTGAAAATACCCATATAGGATGGTATGCGACGTTGTACTATTTCAACGTTCCTATGGCCACTAGAGGCCCCGGCCGAATCTGTTCCGGAAGAACCATTTGAAAGCATATCACCATAACACCCAAAACCATAAAAATGACCTGTGGAAGTAATTTTAAGAACTTTCAACTAATAACTGTAAGGTTCTGTTCGAATATTCATAAAATTCCTCAGTTCCGGAACATATTCCCGGAAAACCAGATCTCCAGCAACAAAGAAATTCTTTTGGGACACCGCTGGCACGAATTTAAAAGTAGAAAAGGTACTGAATCTTTTGGTACTAAATTATTGGAATGAAATGCAAATTGTCAAAGTTACACGAATTTCAATTTGTGGGTACCAGGGTACTCCCCCCATTGACCCCCTTTCGTTGTTATATAAAAACTAATGTTATCAAAAGTTTAATAAACTTTGAGATGTCACTGAGTTTCATCACTTTTGAAGACCATAAATTGTGGTAAATATCATATGTTTCATAATTATTATTGACTGTGGGACTGACTTGCAATGATTTTTTCTATGGGACCGACTTGCGATCATTTTTGCTATGGGCCAAACTGACTTGCTATTTTTTTTCATAGTTTCTCAGAACAAAGTGTTCAAAAGTATGTGTTCTATCGAAAGTAGATATAAGAAGGTTATGATTCCACTAATAAAATCAAAATTGATAAAAATGCAATTGGGACGGACTTGACATGAGCGGCAGTAAAACAAGGGCTTTTATCTTAGCACAGCCGACGCTAAAGTACACAAATGATTTGACTTTATAACCAACTTGTTGTTGTTGATTGACTCGCTCTGGTCCACAAAGACACGCTTACCGGAAGTTTTACTCTCAGTAGTCACGTATAAAAGCATACTAATGCCGAAATTTATTCTTAATGCGTATAAGCAGAAAGAGGACGATTGAATTACTGGAAACTGGTTCGACCCACAACTGGCAGAGCAGCAGCTGAATTCAGCGCAGCAAGGCTAAGCAGGCAACTCATTCAATCGCAGCGTTTTACAGCAAACGGATCAACCATGGTAATAATTTTGTTCGGATCTGTCGCGTCACGTTTGCTTTCAGCCCTTTGGCCACTGCTAATAGCTGTGAGTAAGCCGGTAGCGTGTGTGTATGATCGTTATTGTTGTTTTGTTTGCTTGCTTGCAGTGTGCGCAGAGCGGAAAATAACAAGAGAATTACAATCATTCTGTGTCATCCATAAATGGCAATCCAGAATCAACACTTCTCTCGAAGGTTACTTACTAATCATTTAATAAAAAGAGAGAGTTGAAAGAGAATTATCACTGAAATTTGTCACCTTACTTCATAGAACTGATTGACCCCAATCGAGTGTATTCCCAAACCTATTGCCAAAAAGTTATTGACACAAGACATACTGTCGTAATTCTACGTTAACCTTGCGGTCATGTCTTATAAACAACCTCTTCAACAATTTAAGGAACGACGTAAAAAGTAACTCATTTGAAACTAAGCTTTGTGCTTGTGAAAATGTCGATATAATATTCTCAAATTGAGTTTAGTATGGAAAAAAATGTTTCCGAACACCAAAAAATTAGGAAAAAAATAATCTTAATTTGTGGTCAAAATATGGTGTAAGAAGCCTTTAAGGACCAGGCCAAAAAGAAAAAAAAAACATTTTTCACAGAATTGCAAGATCAATTTTCTAAAGGCCCAAAATGGTTGAAACAGACTTTTACCTTAAACTAGCTGCCCCGGCAAACTTCGTTTTATCCATTTTTTTATTTATTTAAATCAAAATTCTTCATTTTGATGGTTTCAAACATTTTAAACTGATTCACACATCCAAGGGCTGTTTCCCATGAACTGCAAGTCGCTCTCTTAGCATTCAAAATGGTATCTCAGGTCGATGTTTGGCTGCTATGCATCATCACGATAACGGAAATACTCATGAAGTGTAGTATTTGGTCGCTTTTGGCTGTTTTCTTTTCCAGAAACCGGAAGCCACCATCTTGGAATTCGAAATTGTGTCTATGGTCGATTTTTGGCTTCTGTGCATCATCGAAATAACGGAAATACTCATAATGGGGTCTTGTATGGGATATCGTACCATTCTAGAAATATGCTATGCTTCTCATGGTTAATTTATTCCAGAACAGACAGACAGACAGATTTGCATTTTTATATGTTTAGAATAATTTCAGCATGTTAAAAAAACAAAAACGAAAACTAAAAAAATATTCTAAATTAACTCAGAATAATGAACATCACTTTTTAGGACTACGAAATAGTCAAAATAGAAATTGATCCCAAATTGAGCTCAGAATGACGAAAAACTCTTCTGAAGAACAGAAAAGGTCGACAAAGAAAACGATTTCAAACTATCATTTTAAAAAAGTAAAAAATGGTTCCAAAGAGCAGAAAAATGTTTTGAAAGACCAGAACAAACAAACAGTAGAAATGTTATAAAATTAAGTTTAAAGTGGGCTGAAAAGGGAAATCACCCAAATCGTGCACGAAATGGCGAAAAAAAAACACTCTAAGGGTAAGAAAACAATACCTGTCGCCTAACTGTTAAGTTAAATTTACGCACCGCTTTTTTTTCATCTGTTATTAGTTCACATGTTGTAACTGTTATAACCTAAAAACTACTTTTTTTCTTTCACATTCTACTTAGCAAAAAAAATGAAACCACCTCTTATTTTTTCATATAAGACATATTTGTTCTTTTATCGATTTTATTACTGGTTTATTAGTTTGACCTCGAATACAAAACATCTATAATAATCCTGCTTCCGGTTTATGACCAATCAATGTCACAGCGTGCTGCAACCCATTTTAAAACGGTTTTGAAGAAAACAAATTCTTGATTGCAGTTTTATTTTGCACATTTTGCAAATTAGTTCGCCAGCCCTTCGACACGGGGGGCAGGCCGGCCGCAGCACTTTATAAAGTTGCAGTTAGCTTCTTGCATAAAAATGTATATATATGTATATATATATTTTTCGAAAAAGTATTCGACGATTCTTTATGAGTTTTACGGTATTTGCTCGGTATTTGTTACTTTAATCCCATATTAATTATTCTTGCTGCTTGCTGTTGCGTTGATTCACCCTTAACGGTAGATGATGGTGCCCCAACACAAGCAATATGTTAGATGTACTTCAAATCCTAATATTATTGGCTTGATTTTTTTTCTGAATCCGTATAGGTAGTTTTTATTTATTATACTCATATTCTGATTTGTGTTTTATTTTCTCCCTCACTATAGATTTGTTATTAAACATTTATATTCTAGTGTTGTAAAAATGGCATTTCTTGATTTCTCATGGATATTTGTGTGTTTGTGTATTGATGCTTCAACTTTGTATAAGCATTTCTGACGTAAGCAATAATAAATTTAGATAAAAAATACTATTGCCAACTTTGCTTTCATAGTGCGCAAGAAGCGCACGTGCTTCGAATTGGTCCACGGACCTGTTTGAACCAAACTAACAACGCCACATCTCGGAAAAAAATAAAGTCTGAGCAAACTAACACTAACTTTACAGAACAAACAAGCTCGCCGTTACAAAATGCCTGATTGAACAAAAGAATGACTACACTCGACGAAAAAAAACTCCATCAATATTCTCTATCCTCCACAGATTGCTTCGAGTAGACACACGCGTAGGTAAATTAAATAAATGTCTTTAAAAACAAACTAAAAGTATTAAATATCACTTATGCTTTCTTGCGTTCGCTTCCTATCATGACACTACTTCCGAACAGTTTAGTGTTAAATAAACCGTAGTATAATGATGTCTTAAGCCGAAAAAAATACCGCTAATAAAATTGGAAAGTTCGTCCCTTGTCGCAAGAAGCGCCTTCACGTACATATATATATCAGAGGTTACCTCCATCGTCCTAAACTGCACTCCACCACGCCCATAAAGGGCGTTACTGTTGCTCATCAACATCCCGTCAATATATTTCTAAACTGTAGTCACAAAAATTATTGTTTCTTCCCCGTTTTAGTTAAGCATGCAATTGTTTCAATATCGCCGTACATTTGGAAAACCAATGATTTTGATTCACAGTATCTTGCTTTTGTGTATGTGTGTGTGCTTCAATTCGTAACATGCATTATTTTTTGTTTATCAGTCAGTTGTTTGTGTATTGTGTACGTTAGTAGAATTAAAACAAATCTAGGTGAATGCATTGGGTAAAAATGAGAAGTTTACGTTTCACGGTAGGAATTAGCTGTTCCTTTCTCTGTCTTCGCAAGGCAGCACCGAAAGAAACAGGCGTTGGCTAGTTCTATAACTGTACTTTCAGATTTTAGGTTTAGTTGTATATTTAAAATAAGTCTATTTATTGGAGTGTACGGTTTTACGTCGGCTTTTTGTTTTTTCTTTTTTCTAGTTTTGTGTGATACTGGTTCGAGACTGTGTCTTTCCTATGAGTGATACTTAGTTGTCGGAGCAATTATGTTTGGCTTTTTGATGGCAGACAACGATTCAGATGGTTCCTAGTGTTTTTTTTATCGAGATAATTTGTGTTTGTTTTATACTTTAAATTGAGATATGAAGATTTTCATTTTTTCCGTAAGCACAATATTTCAAAAGGTAATAAAATACTATCCATGGTTTTGTTTTCCAGCGTAATATTAGTGAACAGCTGAAAAAAACTGCCACGGGAGTTATTTAAGTGTTTTAGATGATGGATAGTAGAGATACTTGAAAAGGAAAAGCATCTAGCCACTACGTTGGTAAATTGTCGCACAGTAGTGCAGATCCGTGACGACCGCGCTAGAGGATTTCGAAAAACGTGCAATGTTCTCCACCTTAGTCGGTAAGACCTTGAGCAACCGCAGCAAGCTGATCCTTCAGTATTCGGAATCCGGGCCTGTCCTCTGGGCTGTGGGACCAACACTTTTTCATCACCTGCAAATAGAAATGTAAAATTAAATCATTTCTCAGATCATTTCAAATTAGGATTGTTGGACAGACAATGTAGTTGCCTAAAACTCAAACGAATTAAAAAAGGGCACTCCTAATACTTGCACACTGATTGCATTCTAAAGTGTTCCACCACGTGTTAACGGGTTTAAGCTCTAATTCCTGAACACTGCTTTTATGGCGATGTTGAAATGTCCGACAATAGCGATAAACAGGTCATCTGCTTAGGATTCTTCGTAAATAGTATTATGGAACTTACATCATAAATTTCTTTTGCACATGCTTTTGGTTTCTCTAGTATGATTCCTCGCTGGACACGTTCTACGACCTCCGTATTCTTTAGACGGCCATAGGGCATTTTTCCGCACGTGAATACTTCCCACATGAGCACGCCTAAAACGGTTGTAGAGTTAGCAAAATTGCAAAAAATCGTATAGCACTTCATCCTACCGTAAGCCCAAACATCACTCTTGGACGAAAACCGGGTATAGTTAAGCACCTCCGGTGGCGCCCATTTGATCGGGAACTTGGTACCACCGGAACTGGTGTACTGATCATCGAGCACGTATCGGGCCAGCCCAAAATCGGCCACTTTGACGGTGTTCTCCGAACCGACCAAACAGTTGCGGGCTGCGAGATCTCGGTGAATGTAATTGTGCCGCTCGAGGTAGGACATACCCTTGCACACCTGTTGGAAGGATCAATTGAGTAACATACTAGCGTAACGAACGCAATCAGCATACCTGTATGCACATATCAAGCAGCATTCCCATATTACCGATCAACGTTTGTTCATGCCTTCGCAGATAGTTAAGTAGGGAACCATGTTTCATGTACTCAGTGATGATGTAGATCGGTCGATGTTTGGAACAAACACCGTAAAGTTGTACTAGATTTGGATGTTGCAGTTTCCTGCGATTGGATCAATTGAGATTAACATTTTTTTTCTGTTTTCAAAAAATAAACAAACAAATGCTTACGTCATAACTTTTGCTTCCTCGATGAAATCGTCCTCGGACATGGTTCCTACTTTCATCATTTTAACGGCTGTGTCAATCGAACCACGCCATTTGGCTCGCCGCACAACACCGAACTGGCCGGAACCGAGTTCCTCCAAAATCATCAGCTCTGAAGGATGGATTTCCCATTTGTCTAAAAGCAGATGAATACGCTTTAAAGTTAGTTTGTCTTCAAGCGATATTCAGTTTCTCTAATACCATGCGATAAACCGGCAGTCGGTGGCACTGGTCGATCGCACGGGGACGTCTTCAGCCGACATGCCAGACCGCCGGAGTTGTGTCGATGGTAGTTGATCAAATCCGGTATCGTTTCACAGCAGTGTTTTTCTGAGAGGTAAAACTCCTGACGAGCGTTCTGTTTAATGTGATAGTGCTTTACATGGGATTGGGGTCTAGAAGTTAAAAAAAAAGGTTAGACATTACACGGAAAAAAGACTGAGTTGCAACTTACACTTTGGTATGTAGCGATAGCGTATACAGGCCTTTGGTGGACGACTTTCTGACCACGAAACAGCCTTCCTTGTCGTTCTGTTTGAGCAGCGATTCTGCCCGCTGCCGGGACATGTCGCCCACGTACCAGTCGTACTTTTGGAGACCGAGCAGTTCCTTCTCCTTGACATAGTTGCTTGGAATGTATCCGATAGTACCGTGTTGATCTTTGACCTTCCACCAATGTTCCTGGGAATCATCGATCACTTCATACTCGGCATTCTGAGAGAATTGAATTGTTTAAACTATTGCATTGGGCGTCATTGTATCAAACATACCTTCTCTAATGACAAATCGCCACTCTCGATAGCCTTGAAAGGGTACAGGGCAACGACAATCTTGACCCTTGGCGATACATCCTGTGAAAAAAAACGAATGCAAAAATAAAATAGAGATTAAAAATTGAAAACGGTTGAGAGACGCCCATGAAAATTATTCAGCTCCTCGTCCCGCCAAAAGCAGACAGATTTACAAAGTGAAAACGACTACAATAACGACGGTTTCCGCTGTTAACCCGTCGCATCGGGTAATAGAATGCCACTGCCATGCACGGCAGCGGAAATCCAAAGTGACGATTAATTCAAATAATGTCGACACTAAATGCGCGCGATTAAACAGAAGGTACAAACATTCTCGCGAAGCGTGAAATTCACTTACGAGGCAAACGAAAGGAGAAGAAGAACTGAAACATTTCTTCGTCACGGGAAGACGAACCGCGACGAATAATGGCGAATGCAAATTAAATTAGTGAGTGGCAAAATTAGAGAAAATTGATAATCCAGTTCTCTCTAGACGGACGAGTTTATTTAGCTGGAGTGAAAAACTTCATCCGTTGCGGTTAAGGCTTCTTTATGCTTCCGCCCTCCTGCTGGGAGGTTTCTTACCTTTGCCTTCGAATTCGGTGTTCCGGGAGCGACTGTCGGACCACCAGGCATATTTAAATCGCCTCCGTTCGTATGATGACCTGCACCGTTGATGGACGCCGTTTTGAATGAGTGCGTGGGGGACTGAAAAACAAACGGAAAAGTAGGATGAAGATGATTATTTGTTCATAATTTAATTTTCGGAACATAAAAATAATTCTGACAAAACATCAGCAAAAAGAAATGAATTTATTTGTTCGTTAACCGAGTTGAAAACTGAATAAGCAGGTAATGTTCTTTATAATAAACAATTATAACTTTCAAATATGATCTTTATTAATTTATGTGAAAAACTTGAGAATGTCAAATACCCCAGTAACATCCCCTAAGAAGTCATGAATCAGACATTTAACATCTGTCAAGTCCAGTTTGCATTCTGAATTAGATATACTGTTAAATATTAAAAATCAAAAACCAAAAATCAAAACTTGAAAATCGAATATCAAAGTTCAAAATCACGTATCAAAATTCGTAAAAACAATGATAAGAAATCAAAAGCTGAAGAAACACAAATCAAAAAACCTAAAAGATAAAACTCGAAAATCAAGCACAAAGAATACAAAATCAAGATAAAGAGGTAATATTAAAGAATTATTCTGTTCAAAAACCAAAAATCAAAAATCGATCTACACTTCAAAATCAAAAATTTAAAAACACAGCTCAGAAATCAACAATAAAGAAACAAATCAAAACTCCAAAATCTAAAAAGCATGAGCGACACAAATCATGAATACATAAATATATAATAAATATTGAATTAATATAATATCAAATATCACATCAAATATCAAAACACAAAAACAAAAATCAAAAACATGAAAAGATAAGAATAAAATTTCAGGACTTTATCAACAAAAATTGAAACTGGAATATCCATGATCATAATTCTATATTTTAAAAAATTAAAAAAAAAACTATAAAGGGGCCATCCACATACCACGTGGATTTTGACCCCCCCTCTCCTTCCGTGGACAACTGCACCATGGACATTAGCCAACCCCCCCCCCCCAAGCTGTCCACGTGGTATGTGGATGGTCCCAAAACTAAAACTTCAAAGTTTAACACAAAAACTCAAACCTGAAACTTGAACATCAAGAAACAAAGCAATAAAACTCCTCAATAAAAAAACTAAAATCAAAACCTAAAAACACATTCTGTGCCGAACACGCATCAGTATCGGACGTGTTTAGTGATCGCTCCGATAGAATATAAAACAAAAGACGTGTGAACAAGTGTTGGCATTGTTTGCCTGGTCGAGTGAAATAAATCCGGGTTCAAGGTCGCGCCTTTGTGCAACTGTTTCGCATCGTGACTGCCAGCTGGTGCGTAAGCCGATTTGGCTGCTGGCTGAATTGTGCTACAGCAGTGGACGAGACACAAAAGAGGAAAAAGAAGAAGCCATCAGTTGACAGTTGAGTTGTATCGCTGTGTGGAGTGATCTCACACCTGGCTCGCTGCTGGTGGCTGTTTGGTGCTGCTGTATTGGTGCTGCTGGCTTTAACGGCTGCAACTTCGAACGATCGGACAACCAATCTTACTGGAAGGGAGAAGTAAAAAGGTACGTGCTCTTGTCGGCGCTAGTGCGCTAGACTTAGCGGGATGGATGTAGATCCCTCGCCTCCCGCGCCACCATCCCCGAACCCCTCTGACCCTGACCCTTCTGTTACCCCCTCCCCTGTTCATTCTTCAGTCCCCCCTCGCCCCAGGCTTTACCCAGACGGAGCCCAGGGCAGCTATACTGTCTATTTTCGGCCAAAGGCGGGACCGAAATCGAAACAGTTGAACATCTTGCAGATTTCTAAAGACCTGACGAAGGAGTACAAGGGCGTGACCGAAATTTCCAAGGTCCGGCCTAACAAGCTCCGTGTCGTGGTCAGTAACCTGAAAGAGGCCAACGATATAGCTTGCTCTGAGCTCTTCACACGCGAGTATCGCGTTTACATACCCGCACGAGACGTGGAGATCGACGGTGTCATAACCGATTCGAGTCTGTCCGTCGAGTGTATATTGCAAAATGCCAAAGGGTGCTTTAAGAACAACACATGTCCCGATGTAAAGGTGCTCGACTGCAAGCAACTGCGGTCAGCATCGATCATCGGTGGCAAAACAGTATACACTCCGTCAGACTCGTTTCGAGTTACGTTCGCCGGGACAGCACTACCAAGCCACGTCTCGATCCACCGGGTTCGTCTCCCTGTGCGATTATATGTGCCTCGCGTCATGAACTGCCTGAATTGTAAGCAGTTAGGCCACACCGCCGCCTACTGCTGCAATAAGGCACGTTGTGGCAAGTGTGGGGAGAATCATGCGGATGATTCCTGCAGTAAAAATGCTGAAAATGTATTCACTGTGGGGAGAGTCAGCATGAGCTCTCGACATGTGCGATGTACATGCAGCGCAGGGATAAAATAAGAGGTCTCTCAAAGAGCGTTCGAAGCGTACTTACGCTGAGATGCTGAAGAAGACCGTTACCACTTCTCCCATTACATCAAACCCTTTTGATCTGTTGTCCTCTGATGAAACCGATTCTGACGATTCACCAGCGGGAACATCTTACGCCAACCCTGGGGAGTCTAGAAAGAGGAAAAATATTTCCTCTCCTAAACTTCCCAGAAAAGGTCCTAAGATTTCACAAAGTGAAATGAAAGTTACAAACAAACCAAACAGTGCTGCGGAAAAACCGGAGCAGCATAAGAATAAAGAATAAAGAATAAAGAATAAAGAATAAAGAATAAAGAATAAAGAATAAAGAATAAAGAATAAAGAATAAAGAATAAAGAATAAAGAATATAGAATAAAGAATAAAGAATAAAGAATAAAGAATAAAGAAAAAAGAAAAAAGAATAAAGAATAAAGAATAAAGAATAAAGAATAAAGAATAAAGAATAAAGAATAAAGAATAAAGAATAAAGAATAAAGAATAAAGAATAAAGAATAAAGAATAAAGAATAAAGAATAAAGAATAAAGAATAAAGAATAAAGAATAAAGAATAAAGAATAAAGAATAAAGAATAAAGAATAAAGAATAAAGAATAAAGAATAAAGAATAAAGAATAAAGAATAAAGAATAAAGAATAAAGAATAAAGAATAAAGAATAAAGAATAAAGAATAAAGAATAAAGAATAAAGAATAAAGAATAAAGAATAAAGAATAAAGAATAAAGAATAAAGAATAAAGAATAAAGAATAAAGAATAAAGAATAAAGAATAAAGAATAAAGAATAAAGAATAAAGAATAAAGAATAAAGAATAAAGAATAAAGAATAAAGAATAAAGAATAAAGAATAAAGAATAAAGAATAAAGAATAAAGAATAAAGAATAAAGAATAAAGAATAAAGAATAAAGAATAAAGAATAAAGAATAAAGAATAAAGAATAAAGAATAAAGAATAAAAAATAAAGAATAAAGAATAAAGAATAAAGAATAAAGAATAAAGAATAAAGAATAAAGAATAAAGAATAAAGAATAAAGAATAAAGAATAAAGAATAAAGAATAAAGAATAAAGAATAAAGAATAAAGAATAAAGAATAAAGAATAAAAAATAAAGAATAAAGAATAAAAAATAAAGAATAAAGAATAAAGAATAAAGAATAAAGAATAAAGAATAAAGAATAAAAGATAAAGAATAAAGAATAAAGAATAAAGAATAAAGAATAAAGAATATAGAATAAAGAATAAGGAATAAAGAATAAAGAATAAAGAATAATGAATAAAGAATAAAGAATAAAGAATAAAGAATAAAGAATAAAGAATAAAGAATAAAGAATAAAAAATAAAGAATAAAGAATAAAGAATAAAGAATAAAGAATAAAGCATAAAGAATAAAGAATAAAGAATAAAGAATAAAGAATAAAGAATAAAGAATAAAGAATAAAGAATAAAGAATAAAGAATAAAGAATAAAGAATAAAGAATAAAGAATAAAGAATAAAGAATAAAGAATAAAGAATAAAGAATAAAGAATAAAGAATAAAGAATAAAGAATAAAGAATAAAGAATAAAGAATAAAGAATGAAGAATAAAGAATAAAGAATAAAGAATAAAGAATAAAGAATAAAGAATAAAGAATAAAGAATAAAGAATAAAGAATAAAGAATAAAGAATAAAGAATAAAGAATAAAGAATAAATAATAAAGAATAAAGAATAAAGAATAAAGAATAAAGAATAAAGAATAAAGAAAAAAGAATAAAGAAAAAAGAATAAAGAATAAAGAATAAAGAATAAAGAATAAAGAATAAAGAATAAAGAATAAAGAATAAAGAATAAAGAATAAAGAATAAAGAATAAAGAATAAAGAATAAAGAATAAAGAACAAAGAATAAAGAATAAAGAATAAAGAATAAAGAATAAAGAATAAAGAATAAAGAATAAAGAATAAAGAATAAAGAATAAAGAATAAAGAATAAAGAATAAAGAATAAAGAATAAAGAATAAAGAATAAAGAATAAAGAATAAAGAATAAAGAATAAAGAATAAAGAATAAAGAATAAAGGATAAAGGATAAAGAATAAAGAATAAAGAATAAAGAATAAAGAATAAAGAATAAAGAATAAAGAATAAAGAATAAAGAATAAAGAATAAAGAATAAAGAATAAAGAATAAAGAATAAAGAATAAAGAATAAAGAATAAAGAATAAAGAATAAAGAATAAAGAATAAAAGATAAAGAATAAAGAATAAAGAATAAAAAATATAGAATAAAGAATATAAAATAAAAAATAAGGAATAAGAACAAAGAATAAAGAATAAAGAATAAAGAATAAGGAATAAAGAATAAAGAATAAAGAATAAAGAATGAAGAATAAAGAATAAAGAATAAAGAATAAAGAATAAAGAATAAAGAATAAAGAATAAAGAATAAAGAATAAAGAATAAAGAATAAAGAATAAAGAATTAAGAATAAAGAATAAAGAATAAAGAATAAAGAATAAAGAATAAAGAATAAAGAATAAAGAATAAAGAATAAAGAATAAAGAATAAAGAATAAAGAATAAAGAATAAAGAATAAAGAATAAAGAATAAAGAATAAAGAATAAAGAATAAAGAATAAAGAATAAAGAATAAAGAATAAAGAATAAAGAATAAAGAATAAAGAATAAAGAATAAAGAATAAAGAATAAAGAATAAAGAATAAAGAAGAAAGAAGAAAGAATAAAGAATAAAGAATAAAGAATAAAGAATAAAAAATAAAGAATAAAGAATAAAGAATAAAGAATATAGAATAAAGAATAAAGAATAAAGAATAAAAAATAAAGAATAAAGAATAAAGAATAAAAAATAAAGAATAAAGAATAAAGAATAAAGAATAAAGAATAAAGAATAAAGAATAAAGAATAAAGAATAAAGAATAAAGAATAAAGAAAAAAGAATAAAGAATAAAGAATAAAGAATAAAGAATAAAGAATAAAGAATAAAGAATAAAGAATAAAGAATAAAAGATAAAGAATAAAGAATAAAGAATAAAGAATAAAGAATATAGAATAAAGAATAAAGAATAAAGAATAAAGAATAAAGAATAAAGAAAAAAGAATAAAGAATAAAGAATAAAGAATAAAGAATAAAGAATATAGAATAAAGAATAAAGAATAAAGAATAAAGAATAAAGAATAAAGAATAAAGAAAAAAGAATAAAGAATAAAGAATAAAGAATAAAGAATAAAGAATAAAGAATAAAGAATAAAGAATAAAGAATAAAGAATAAAGAATAAAGAATAAAGAATAAAGAATAAAGAATAAAGAATAAAGAATAAAGAATAAAGAATAAAGAATAAAGAATAAAGAATAAAGAATAAAGAATAAAGAATAAAGAATAAAGAATAAAGAATAAAGAATAAAGAATAAAGAATGAAGAATAAAGAATAAAGAATAAAGAATAAAGAATAAAGAATAAAGAATAAAGAATAAAGAATAAAGAATAAAGAATAAAGAATAAAGAATAAAGAATAAAGAATAAAGAATAAAGAATAAAGAATAAAGAATAAAGAATAAAGAATAAAGAATAATGAATAAAGAATAAAGAATAAAGAATAAAGAATAAAGAATAAAGAATAAAGAATAAAGAATAAAGAATAAAGAATAAAGAATAAAGAATAAAGAATAAAGAATAAAGAATAAAGAATAAAGAATAAAGAATAAAGAATAAAGAATAAAGAATAAAGAATAAAGAATAAAGAATAAAGAATAAAGAATAAAGAATAAAGAATAAAGAATAAAGAATAAAGAATAAAGAATAAAGAATAAAGAATAAAGAATAAAGAATAAAGAATAAAGAATAAAGAATAAAGAATAAAGAATAGAGAATAAAGAATAAAGAATAAAGAATAAAGAATAAAGAATAAAGAATAAAGAATAAAGAATAAAGAATAAAGAATAAAGAATAAAGAATAAAGAATAAAGAATAAAGAATAAAGAATAAAGAATAAAGAATAAAGAATAAAGAATAAAGAATAAAGAATAAAGAATAAAGAATAAAGAATAAAGAATAAAGAATAAAGAATAAAGAATAAAGAATAAAGAATAAAGAATAAAGAATAAAGAATAAAGAATAAAGAATAAAGAGTAAAGAATAAAGAATAAAGAATAAAGAATAAAGAATAAAGAATAAAGAATAAAGAATAAAGAATAAAGAATAAAGAATAAAGAATAAAGAATAAAGAATAACGAATAAAGAATAAAGAATAAAGAATAAAGAATAAAGAATAAAGAATAAAGAATAAAGAATAAAGAATAAAGAATAAAGAATAAAGAATAAAGACTAAAGAATAAAGAATAAAGAATAAAGAATAAAGAATAAAGAATAAAGAATAAAGAATAAAGAATAAAGAATAAAGAATAAAGAATAAAGAATAAAGAATAAAGAATAAAGAATAAAGAATAAAGAATAAAGAATAAAGAATAAAGAATAAAGAATAAAGAATAAAGAATAAAGAATAAAGAATAAAGAATAAAGAATAAAGAATAAAGAATAAAGAATAAAGAATAAAGAATAAAGAATAAAGAGTAAAGAATAAAGAATAAAGAATAAAGAATAAAGAATAAAGAATAAAGAATAAAGAATAAAGAATTAAGAATTAAGAATAAAGAATAAAGAATAAAGAATAATGAATAAAGAATAAAGAATAAAGAATAAAGAATAAAGAATAAAGAATAAAGAATAAAGAATAAAGAATAAAGAATAAAGAATAAAGAATAAAGAATAAAGAATAAAGAATAAAGAATAAAGAATAAAGAATAAAGAATAAAGAATAAAGAATAAAGAATAAAGAATAAAGAATAAAGAATAAAGAATAAAGAATAAAGAATAAAGAATAAAGAATAAAGAATAAAGAATAAAGAATAAAGAATAAAGAATAAAGAATAAAGAATAAAGAATAAAGAATAAAGAATAAAGAATAAAGAATAAAGAATAAAGAATAGAGAATAAAGAATAAAGAATAAAGAATAAAGAATAAAGAATAAAGAATAAAGAATAAAGAATAAAGAATAAAGAATAAAGAATAAAGAATAAAGAATAAAGAATAAAGAATAAAGAATAAAGAATAAAGAATAAAGAATAAAGAATAAAGAATAAAGAATAAAAAATAAAGAATAAAGAATAAAGAATAAAGAATAAAGAATAAAGAATAATAAATAAAGAATAAAGAATAAAAAATAAAGAATAAAGAAAAAAGAATAAAGAATAAAGAATAAAGAATAAAGAATAAAGAAAAAAGAATAAAGAATAAAGAATAAAGAATAAAGAATAAAGAATAAAGAATAAAGAATAAAGAATAAAGAATAAAGAATAAAGAATAGAGAATAAAGAATAAAGAATAAAGAATAAAGAATAAAGAATAAAGAATAAAGAATAAAGAATAAAGAATAAAGAATAAAGAATAAAGAATAAAGAATAAAGAATAAAGAATAAAGAATAAAGATTAAAGAAATAAAAATACAAAATAAAGAATCAAAAAATCAAGATATCAGGAATCAAGATTTGGAAGCCAAGAATCAACATTTGGAAGACAAGAATCAAGATTTAGAAGTCAAGGAGCAAAAAAAAGTATAAATAAAAAATTTTTGAATCAGATAACAAAAAAACAAGTAAAAAATTGTTTGGTTCATAGAATTAGAAAATATAAATAAAAAAAATTTTTAAAAATATAAATAAAATAAACATGAAGAAAAATGAATAAAATAAATACCTAAATAATCTTGAAATAAAATACAGTAGGTTTCCGTTTTTGGCAACAAAATTTGAAATTTCAGTTGCCAGAACTGGAACCGTGCCAAAAAAGGAAACCTTTTTTGTCATCAATAAATTCTATTTGAGACTTCAAAATTATTATGAAAATTATTTATTTATATGATTAAATGGGTTTTTAACAAAATTCGTCTATTATTGTGCGCAGACTTCGCATGAGCTGTCTGCATGTCCCGCGTACAATCAGCGCCAAGACAAGATCAAGCGGTCTCTGAAAGAGCGCTCTAAGCGCACTTTCGCAGAAATGCTCAAAGAGGCCGCTGCCACCAAACTGGTTTCCCCGAATCTCTTCGAGGTCTTGCCATCCGATGAGTTTGATTCTGACGATTCAGTTGGGGAATCTTCTTTTGTTGAACCCGGGAAATCTAGGAAGAGGAAAAACCTTTCTTCTCCTAGGCTTCCTAGGAAAGGACAGAGAAGGTCTTCATCTGAAGTGACTGATACTAAGAAACAAAAAAGTGCTGTAGAAAATCCGAAGCAAACTCCTCCGGGATTGGCAAAACTGAATTCAAGTAAGGAGTTTCCGCCACTTCCAGGAACATCAAAAAACCCAACTGTTCCTTCTTTTTCGTCCAAGATTCAGCCAGAATCTGGACTGCTGAAGTTTTCAGATATTGTGGACTGGATTTTTGAAAATTTCAACAGAACTGATCCTCTTAAAAGTCTTCTGCTGGCATTTCTACCAACAGTTAAAACGTTTTTGAAGCAGTTGACTGCTAAATGGCCCCTCCTTGCAGCGATCATATCCTTCGATGGCTAATTCATCGGCTGAGATGAAGGATTCTATCTCTATTTTACAGTGGAATTGTAGAAGTATCATCCCCAAAATTGATTCATTTAAAGTTTTGATTAATAAGCATAAATGCGATGCATTTTCCCTCTGTGAAACTTGGCTCACTTCAAATGTAGATTTTAGCTTCCATGATTGTAATATAATTCGCCTCGACCGAGACACCCCTTAGGAGGAGTACTTCTAGGGATAAAGAAGTGCTATTCCTTCTATCGTATTAACCTCCCCACGGTCCCAGGCGTCGAAGCTGTCGCATGTCAAATGTCAATACAAGGTAAAGAGCTTTGTATTGCCTCAATATATATTCCTCCCAGAGCACAGGTTGGGCAACGGCTGCTCTTTGATTTAATAGAACTTCTTCCCTCGCCACGTTTGATTTTGGGAGATTTTAACTCTCACGGCGTGGCTTGGGGTTCCCCTTCTAATGATAACCGTTCCTCTTTGATCTATAACCTCTGCGACGACTTCGACATGACAAATTTAAACAACGGGGATATGACACGCGTTCCGAAACCTCCAGCGCGCCCCAGTGCTTTAGATTTATCTTTATGTTCAACATCGCTACGGTTGGATTGCATATGGAAGGTAGTCCTTGATCCCCACGGTAGCGATCATTTGCCTATTCAAATTTCAATTGATAATGGTTCAACTCGCACGCGATCAGTTGATATTCCATATGACCTCACACGGAACATCGATTGGAAATTATACGAGAAAATGATATCAGAAGCTGTCGAGTCGATTCAACATCACCCACCACTTGAAGAATACAACCTCCTCGCGGGCTTGATTCTCGACACCGCGTTGCAAGCCCAAACGAAGAAATATCCTGGCGTGACGATCCAAGAACGGCCTCCCACTCCGTGGTGGGACAAAGAGTGCCCCGATGTCTACACGGAAAGATCCGACGCGTTTAAGGCCTTCTTTTGGGTGAAAGGTCAACCCGACGACTTTAAGCGGTATTTGGAGCTTGAGACCAAGTTCAAAAGCTTGGTCCGAGCAAAGAAACGTGGATATTGGCGCCGGTTCGTAAACGAAACGTCGAGGGAGACATCGATGAGCACTCTTTGGAACACAGCCCGAAGAATGCGAAATCGTATAACGGTCAACGAAAGCGAGGAGTCTTCAAGTCGGTGAATATTTGATTTTGCCAGGAAAGTATGTCCGGACTCTGTTCCTGCGCAAAACTTTGTTCGCGATACGTCTCCGGGCCACGATGCGATAGAATCACCTTTTACGATGGCAGAATTTTCAGTTGCCCTCGTGTCCTGTAACAATAACGCGCCTGGGTTAGATAGAATCAAATTCAACTTGTTGAAGAATCTACCCGGCAATGCCAAGAGGCGCTTGTTGAACTTGTTCAATAAGTTCCTGGAGCAAAACATTGTACCGCAGGATTGGAGGCAAGTGAAGGTGATCGCCATCCAAAAACCAGGGAAACCAGCTTCTGATCACAACTCTTATAGGCCGATTGCAATGCTATCCTGTATCCGGAAATTGATGGAGAAAATGATACTCCGTCGTTTAGACCATTAGGTCGAATCAAACGGTCTACTATCAGATACTCAATTTGGCTTCCGCCGTGCCAAAGGAACGAATGACTGTCTTGCGTTGCTTTCTACAGATATTCAGCTAGCCTATGCTCGCAAATAACAAATGGCATCTGTGTTCTTGGACATTAAGGGGGCTTTTGATTCCGTTTCTATTGACATTCTTTCGGGCAAACTTCACCGACAAGGATTTTCACCAATTTCGAACAATTTTTTGCATAATTTGTTGTCCGAAAAGCATATGCATTTTACGCATGGCGATTTGGCAACTTTTCGTATTAGCTACATGGGTCTTCCCCAGGGCTCATGCTTAAGCCCCCTTCTTTACAATTTTTATGTGAATGACATTGACGCATGTCTGGCAAATTTATGCACGATAAGACAACTTGCAGACGACAGCGTGGTCTCTGTTACAGGAGCCAAAGCTGCCGATTTGCAAGGACCATTGCAAGATACCTTGGACAATTTGTCTGCTTGGGCTTTACGGCTAGGTATCGAATTCTCTCCGGAGAAAACTGAGACAGTAGTTTTTTATAGGAAGCGTGAGCCTGCTCAGCTCCACTTACAGTTAATGGGTGAAACGATTTCTCAGGTTTTGGTATCTAAATATCTTGGTGTCTGGTTCGATTCGAAAGGCACCTGATGTCACGTTCGGTATTTGATGAAAAAATGTCAACAAAGAGTGAATTTTCTCCGGACAATTACTGGATCATGGTGGGGCGCCCACCCAGGAGACCTCATAAGGCATAACCAATCAACGATATTGTCGGTGCTTGAGTACGGGTGTTTCTGCTTCCGCTCCGCTGCAACCACCCATTTAATCAAGCTTGAACGATTCCATGATGGAAGAAACTCGTGGAATCCCGGATTATTTACGCGTGCAGCAGATCCCTAAAATGTTTTATAACAAATATAAAAAACATCAACTGCGACAATGCGTTTTATACTGATGGATCACTTCTCTACGGGTCCACTGGCTTCGGTATCTTCAATAATAATTTTACCGCCTCCTACAAGCTCGATAATCCTGCTTCTGTTTACGTCGCAGAATTGGCTGCAATTCAGTATACCTTAAGGATTATTGAAACAATGCCCACGGACCATTACTTCATCTTTACGGACAGTCTCAGTTCTATTGAGGCTCTCCGATCGATTAAGGATGTAAGGCACTCTCCGTATTTCCTGGGGGAAATACGGGAACATCTGAGTGCTTTATCCGAAAAATCTTCTCAGATTACCTTAGTGTAGGTCCCTTCTCATTGTTCCATTCCGGGCAATGAGAAAGCAGACACTTTGGCTAAGGTGAGCGCAACAAACGGTGATATTTATAACAGGCCAATTGCCTACAATGAATTTTTAAAATTTTCACGTCACAGTACACTTGTCAACTGGCAGGCCTCGTGGGATAAGGGAGAACTGGGGAGGTGGCTACACAGCATCATCCCCAAGGTTTCCACCAAACCTTGGTTTCGGGGGTTGGATGTAGGACGAGATTTCATTCGCATGATGTCTCGGATTATGTCCAACCACTACGGGCTAGATGCACATCTCTTGCGTATTGGGCTGGCGAGCAGTAATCATTGCGTTTGTGGATTGGGGTATCAAGACATTGAACACGTGGTTTGGGTTTGTGCTGAATTCTGCGGCGCCAGATCTCTACTTTTGGATACCCTCAGGGCCCGAGGAATACAGCCCTATGTGCCAGTTCGTGATATTCTCGCTCTTGCCATACATGCTACATGTTTATAGCTACTTGAAGAGCATCAAGGTGCCAATTTAACAGAGAAACAAAAAAAAACCATGTTAGTTTTAGTATTAGATTTAGTTTCAGCTCGTAGTCGGCAGCGAGGGTAAAGAATTTGCCTTTAGATTATAAGATATTCTAGACCATAAGGCATTAGATTTAATTGGCTCCGTAAAACATTAATTTGTATTGTGCCGTGTCAAATAAATGTTGTGTGAACAAAAAAAAAAAAAATTCGTCTTATCTAAAGTACAGTAATAACAAATTTCAAATTTGTCGTCGCTTTTATTCTCTCGCAGCGCTTGTACAACAGTGTCTGTCACGTCAAACTCTCTGTTCCATTTGAAAGCAAATGAGTGTAAAAGACGGCTGTTTTTAAATTGCCAGACCTGTTATATACGACAGTGCGTTGTTTACAGTTGGAGTCAAATACACGTTAAATTTAAGTTACCCATAAATAAGAAAAATTTCACCCAAATTTGAAAAAGTTTCACGATTTTTTATTGAGTAAAATTTTTACCCATTTGATGAGTAACAGCTATCAATTAGTCTTTTGATAAACTTTTAATTGATTTTCAAAATTTGGATCTTGCGCTTTGTGAAATATCACTCTAAGGGAACTGCATTCAATCACGCTTGCTTTATTTGAAAAAAATTATGAAAAACATACTTTGCGTGTAAACAAACATAAAAAAGGAGACAAAAAACCTCGTGGAGGAATTCCATCGTTACAAAATTATTGACAGAACAGTCCCCACATAACTAAGCATATGTCTACGGAACACATAGAAGGAAATATGTTTCAAACCTGAACAAAACTCAAAGTAAGTCAACTTTGTTGTGTAGTGTTTCATTTTGAAGTGTGATGTTTGCTTGATCATTTGACAGCTTGTCAACATCCAAAAGTTATGTTTACGGTCGTAACGAGAGGTTTGAACCGACCGCAATTGAACAGTTTTTTGTGGATGATAGTTACGCTTTGATACCGTTAGCTAATATGTAACGTTTTGAAGATAAACAAGCGATTTCTAAATATAACAACGATGGAGATTGTTAAAGAAGATTAATCGAACAGAAATGGGTACTTAGCGCGTAAGGATTTCTCTCTCCAAATACTCTGGTGTTCGTGCTAATATTTTGGGTTATATTGGTGAAGAAAAAAACCTTCCGGATTATTCCGGTTTCGTGTTTTATCGCTCTGTAAAAATAATCAAGAAATAATTTTGTTTTCGCTTCTGGGATAGTTGTAGCCATGGTAACAAGAATGAAACTTTGTCAAACGATGGAAAAGTGTACCAAAAAGTCATATAATGATAAAGTAAAGTATTTGGATGAATTTTGAGCCGAATTTGACTTAATTTAGGATTTATTATAAGAACGGGCATATATCACTTTTAGGTGGGTTACTCTATGCAAAAATATGCCCAGATCCACTCATAAGTTTTTGTTATCACCAGGACCGGATTTGGGCGTTGAAGGGCCCGGGGCAGATTTTTTCGTGGGGCCTGTTTTTGTTGTACTACGCCTTCACAACCGCTAGAAGGTGACGAGCAAGAAAAAGGTCTTCACTTCGTCTAAGGGGGGCTCTCGAGTCGAGAGGCCCGGGGCATTTGCTCCCTTGGCCCCCCCCCCTTCAAATCCGGGCCTGGTTATCACTATACGATACGTTTTCAGTGCAAAAAAAAATAATAAAATAATTATGATCAGGTTTGATGTTCTAAGTGTTCCACTGTGCTGTGCTGTTGAGCTCGTTAGAAACCATCAGGCGTAAGATGTTTTCAGTTTCAGTTGAATCAGTTTCAACCTAGAACGGGTGTCAAAACCAGCTCAGTTTGTTGTGTAAATCATTGTATACTATGTACTAAAAAATGTTGCCAAAAACGGAACCCTTTATTGCCAAAATCAGAGTGTGCCAAAAACGGAGCATGCCAAAAACGGAACATGCCAAAAACGGAAATCTACTGTATGACGATGAGCTTCTAAGCTTCTTAATGAAAACATTGCATGTCTAGTTTTTTGGTTTAATTGAAAAGAAAATCTCTCTGATTTTAACAGATCTATTAACGATAGAAGAGATTTCTCAAATTTCCGCTCTGTTGTGTTATTGTGTTACTAATTCAATAAATAAAGTTAAGACAGTAATACTATATCCATAACCATCGGTACTTCCCTAAGAAAACCCAAAAATAAAACATACGATTGAATATCAAGAACGCACGCCCAAAACAAAAATAGACATTGCTGGTAGTAGGCTGATATCGTTTGAAGAATGCTTCTACTTTCAGATGTTTCAGCGATCGGACAAACGCTGAAGGCTTCAAAAGCAAAGTAAACCGCGATATTCGATACTTTGTCCCGGCTCATATGAGCGCCGCACACAGTGGTGAAGCTCGCGAAAGCTTCTTGCCATGACGGACGATTGGAATGTGTGTTTCGGTTGTTTGGAGGCGTTTCCGCTGCTTCATGAAGGGTTTTTTATTTCGCTCTCAACTCAATGGCAATATGGTATCGCAACCTCGGTCAGGACCGAAAAACATCTTCGAGCGATGATCGTTATCCTCCCAAGGGAAGAGAAGAAAAAACCTGCCACATATATACAGTTTTTTTCACATTCCAATATGTAGGTTGAGTCACTTTGTTGTGCTCCCATGTGCGGTGCGTTTTTTTTCTTCTGCATATATGATTACCGAATTCCTATTCGGATTCAATCGGTAAATTTTCTCACGATTTGGTGCACTGCAGCGAATCGAGCCAGTCAGTGACCATTATTTTGTTCCAGTGAGTGTCGTTTTGCTTCTGGCAGTTTTGTTCTCCGTTCTACATACAATCGAACGATGGGATTCAATTTTTGTGTGGCACAAAAAAAAACGACCACTAATCACTCCGAGAGAGTTGATCGATTTTCTAAGATGACGCGAAGAAGCGCTGATCGATGTGGTGGAGATCGTTAATGGCCGTTTTGATTCTCGGAATCTCGTACATCTTTCAGCCGCTGGCTGTCCGTTTGAGAGGGTTTTTGTGTGTGTGTGTGTGGGGGGATTTTGATCGAAAGGTGGTTGATAAGCTGACCGTGATAATTATCCTGTTATAAATTTTAATTGATGCATAAATGGCTCTGGAAAACGTAGAAACTTTACGTTCCAGTTATCTGATGGAAAGATAACGTTTTCCGAGTGATGGTAAAGCCGATAGATAATTGCTCAAGTTTAAAATTTGAAATAACAGTAAAAGGGTAACTATCTAACTAACCTGCGGCTGGACGAAGGTGGGCGTTATGTTGCCTAAACTACTGGAGCTGCTGTTGAGGAGGTGTGACTGGGAAGACTGTTGATGCTGGAGTTGCTGCTGTTGCTGATGCTGCAGCGAAGGGGAATGGGACGTCTGCTGCTGCTGTTGTTGCTGCTGCTGGGGTACCGCCTGGAGTGGTATCTGCGATGGCGATTGCTGCTGCTGCAGTTGGGACGACGGTGACTGGTTGCCCTGCTGAAGAAGCGTTCGTTCCGATACGGAGCCGGTGATGAGATGTGATACCTGCAGATGACCGTTGGGAAGGCTCTGCGTGTTCGGACTGGTGCTGCGGGTCGAGTTTTGGGCGGGTGAACTTCCGTTACCTGAGGGTAGAGAACGAGAGATGGGAAGTTAAATGGTTGAGAATTTTTCGCATGATGATCGTTTGGAATTCGCGTGCGTGTGTGCCGGACAGTATTTTACCGCAGGCCACACTTCATTCATTAGTTATCTGATTCGCGAAAAGATGCGTTTTCATTCATTGCTTCCCCGATGGTGATCGCGTGGAATTTAGAAGGCAGGGATTGTGGGCAATTACGCAAACATGCCAAGGGGTAGATCCAAGGGCGTAATCATCGTTATAGCGTAGAAAATGGTCACGATTCTCTCAAAGCGAGATTGTACGCTTTTCTGCGCTGGGAATGCCCCGCGGGAACGCACCTGAGTTTGCGCTTCGGAAGGGCAGATTCGTAATAAGTGTATCGCATCGAAGTAATTATAAAATCTGATGGAATGTAAATAACAAACTAAGCGAGCCCAGTGTATTATGGAACGGAAATAGCTGCGAATGAAATATTTGGCGCGTTTACTGATTAAGAGAAGTGTTAGAGGTGAGCTTAGAGAAGAATTTACAATAATATATTGATGACAAATAAGGCTCTCAGAATCCTGACCCATTTGTTATTTCTGGTTCAATCAGTTCTCATGAAGCTGCGTTTAGAAGGACCTCCATCCAGAAGCGGGTTAGAATAGCCACAATTGTTGATCTAGAAATGGGCTGGGACGGTCGCGTTGGGTTATCTGGAAAAGAACCGGGACGGCCACATTTCGTTGGCTTAGGAGCGGACTAGGATGGCTGCGATTGCTGTTTCATAAGTAGAGGTGGAGTGACTTATTGATCGTCAATGCTTACAGTAGACAACTATAAAGCTTTAGTACAATGAAATACGTAACACAATCTGCCTTCCAGTAGAAAATTAACTGGCAGTAGCAATTTACAGCTATTCAATTCTGGACCGCCGGGTGCTAACTATCTTGCTAGTAACAAAGTGAACCAGCCTTGGTGACAGTTGTCGACAGTATAGCGGCAGAAGAACTATCTCCCGCAACGCCATGTTAAGGATACCCAGCTTACAGCACGTAAAGTAACCTGTGCCAATAGCTGACATTCCAGCAGCAGAAGCACTTACTCTCGCACCGCCGGATCCTGACTACCCCGCTTGCAGCACGAAGAAGGGTACAGCAGTGTGTTGGTCAGGATTATCTTGTTAAGTATTGTGTTTCACTTGTTAACCCTTCAACTACAACTGATTTTTTTTTTTTGAGCCATTACATTTGAACAAATTGTTTTTCCTTTTATTAGACTTTTTTTGGATACCTCTCTGTATACGATTGTGTACTGCGATTTAGCAAAACGCTCCGCAAAAATTGGACAACATGCAGGTGGAATTATTCCTGGATGTTGAAACATATGTGGAAGAGATTGAAATCACCCCTATCAGCTCCCCTCTACCTCACCTGTACCCTCCCCTGTACCTTGCCTAGTATTGAAGGCTTCGAAGGTACGGGTAAAAGCTTACCTAGATGCCGCGAAAGGTCCATTCACTGGCTTTTTCCGGCCCATAGAGAAGCCATTGAACATTATAGGAATTGGTAAGGTCCTGAAAGAAGAGTTTTCGGCCGTAACTGAAATAACCAAGGTGAGACCAAATAAACTGTAAGTGGTCGTCGTTACCAATTGCTAGCGATGACATTTACATTATAATTTGAGAACCCTCTGATGCAAAATGTAAAATTGCTGGATTGCAAGTAATTGCATTTTCGGCAGTTCTTTCCTTCGGATTCCTTTCGGCTAACATTTGCCGGTTCTGCACTGCCAAGTTACGTTCTTTTGCATAGGGTTCGTCTGTCTGTACGCCTGTTTGTACCGCGTGTGTGCATTGCCAGAAGTGCAAGCCGTTCGATCATAGAGCCACCTACCGATGCAATAAGGCACACTGCAGCAAATGCGGAGGCAATCATGCTGAGACCGCTTGCAGTGGGGACATTGAAAAAAGTCTTTACTGCGGAGGAACTCGGCATGAACTTCCGCCGTGTCACAGGGCGAAGTGAAAATCAAGCGTTCGCTTAAGAAACGACCAATGCGCTGTTTTCCAGAAATTCTGAAGAGAGCTGAGCCACCTTCGACAGGAGATATCCTTTCCTTTTTGCCAACCGATGAGATTACCTCTGACGAAGACATTTAAACTGGGTACAACCTTCATTAGTTGCGATTTTTTGGTGCCAATAAATACATTCTCGAAGGTGCTGGGCATTTTGGTAAAACTAGGTGTGAACAAGCCGATCCCTTCTGTGAAAAACGCCTACTGTAATGTGTCTGCGGCGTAGAAAGCCAGCGCTAGGCTAAGACTTCAAAAGGTGGACCTCCAGGAAGAATCGAGAGGCCTAATTAGTTTCTTGACAGAAAACGGAATGTTCAGGTTTAGGGGATATATTCCAGTGAGAAATGGTGCAGATTCTCAGAGGCGTAGATAACGTCATAGTCTATACAGATTCATTCTTATCTTTGACAAACACTTGAAGGACCTCCGTGAGACCATGACAGAAGTCCTGAAAATACTGCGAGCAAGTAACTTTACCATCAACACGGTTAAGAGAGAGAGAGTTTGATAAGACCCCATTGAAATTTCTTGGTGAGGAGCTCAATCACAACGGTTTCAACATAGATGAAAGCAAAATAAAGGACATTCACAGATTTAGGACTTCTTCCTCTGTTTCACAACTTCACAGCTTCTTGGGGTTGGCTGTCTTTGTAAGCTAATATAATAAAAACTTCGCTGACATGGCAAGTCCATTGTGGAAAGTTATCCGAACCAATTCATGGTCCTGGAGTGACGAACAGACATGAACCATTGAATGATTAAAGGAACAAATCGTGCTACGTACGGACAACACTCGGATATTTTTCGGACGAACAATCAAGCGTATGGGCAGTAGAGCATTTTGCTTACTTTCTTCTTGGAAGACCTTTTACGCTCCGCACGGATGCACAGGGCTTCACATTTATTTTGAAGAGGCTGCTTGAAAATACTGAACAAGCCCTAAACTGCCCTGATGGGTGGGCTCTAAAGTTAAGCCTCTGCAACTTCAAAGTGGAATATCGCTGGTCCGTGTTCACGACTACACGGGGGGCAAGACAATGAGCCCTTGGGAGATCAGCCTCAATCCAATCAAACTAAGTGACCTTCTTAACGGAGGAGGTGGATCGACCAGTGACCGTTGTGGATCAACTTCCTCAAGAGGTATATTCGTACAAAGATTCTCATATAACTTATGACAAAAAATTGTGTCTATACTACTTTGACAGGTTGTGGATGCTGTCGAGACAAGAGTTTACCCAAAGCATCTGAAGCGATTTGAAACTCTGGACAATGATTCAGTTGTGAAAAAAGGAATCCTAGTGAAAAACTGGTTTCAGGAAATCTTCGCCGAAAAACTCAAACTGCCGCTCACGAAGGTCACCCATCAGCGGCCAAATTTAAGAAAATCTTGAGGAAGCGCGTTTAGAGGCCCGGTATGGCTAAAAACGCTGAAGCATGGATTGACTCATGCGTAGTTTTTGTGATTAACAGAAAACCGGAAAAACCAACCCAAATGGAGCGAGTCTTTGCACCGAGTACAGTCTGAAAAACACGGCGATATCTCAATCTTTGTCATTGTCGACAACCGTTCTTGGTACGTGATTGCGTAACCGGTAAGGTCAATGAATTTCGAAAACATTAGGTGAGTACTGGATTCTATGCAAGCGTACAACACAGCTGCTCATTGTCATCAAAACACCACCAGAAGAAGTCATAATGGGAAGGAAGATAAAGCGGGGATTTTCGTTGCTATCCTGAAAGAATGCTTCTTACGATGATGACCAGCTAAGCCCGAGAAAACAAGAATCCAATTTGTTGGTACAGCAACAAGAAGATATGAGGCGAGGAGTACCACGATGTCAGGTCAAACAAGGTGGCACAGTTGTGGTCGAGCGGCAATTCCGTACTAAAGCAGAATCACGAATCCATACCCGTACACGCAAAAGTTGGATGGTGCGAAACCAGTACAAAATTGTGCGTTTTTAGCGCAATTGTTGATGTAATTCGGAACCAGTACAATGATTGCGTGTTGGGCATAACGCAATTAATGCTCTACCGTTTCTCCAATGTATTTGGCCGCTCCAAACTACTACACCTAAACAGTTTCAACTAGTATCAAGCAACATTGCAAAGCGAGCGAGAAGCTAAACAATTCTCTTCCTTTCTGCTTGAGGACGAGATATATGCTACGCTTTTCAAGTCTTTTGCACACACGCTTTCGAGATACTTTTTCTTCTTCATGCATTCCTCTGAATAGCAGCAAGCACGCACCGACAGTATGAGTGAGACTAACAACACTGGTATCAAATCAAGCATGTACAGCACGGGTGTTTCGCTCATTTCTTGAAGCAACGAGATATCGCCTTGCGCGTCGCAATCCGAACCGAAAGAGAAGCGAAAGAGCCACCTGCAAATTGTATGTGATGTGTCTAGTCTAGTCACTAATACACTCGACGTGAGAAATAAAGTGTCGGTATATGATACATATTCCGATTTCATTCTATGTCAATGTATTCGCAGTACAACTGTTGCGTTATGCGTTTCACACATTTATTGTGCGATTTCTGTGCAACATTTGTGCGAATCGGGAAGACACAATGATTGTACAAGACTTCAACTTTTGCGTGTAGATATACTGTGGCAGAAGAGAAAAATGGCATGTTGGTGGTTAATATTCACACAAATATTTGCAAAAATTTTGATAAAGGCCAATTGTTGCTATCGTAAATTTCAATTAGTTATCGCATAAATGAATCAAGATCAGACAACTTACGATATCTGCACTGACATAATATCATCCTCAAATTCTTCACGGGTAGGATGAAAGCCGCTAGCAGGTGCTAGGAGATGCAACACTGATAGTCTCAGCCACGCAACTGTTATTATGACAATGCGTGTTGCATTTTGCAGCTGTGCGGCTGGGAGACAAAATTATGTTTGTGTCCAATGGAAGCAGATAGCAAGAGATGCCGCATTGCTATGATATTTGTTTGATTGATTGATTGATTTCTTCTAGAGAGATTTTAACTCAAGAATCGGCCATTGGTCCCTGCATATATTAGTTTGAGCACTCTTATATAACCCAAAAGGTGCTTTCCTTCCCGAAAAAAAATAACATCAAAAAAACCTTAAAAGTTGCTGTAATTATACATAGTTTTACCATAATTTTACTCTGTTTTTCATTGCAAATACATCATTTTTACATTGAATATCATTGTCCAGAACAATAAAAAACATTGTTTTTGCCATTTTTACCCCGAAAAAGGGGGGTTGTTATGTATCTTGACAGCATTTTTTCAGGCACTTTTCCCATACATTTAGAAGTCACTGACAATGTTTTTCACGTTAAAATTATTGTCAACAAAAAGCGTTGTTAAAACATAGTAATAACAAAAAACGTTCGCAAGCTTACAGTAAAAATACCATGTTTTTTATGGTTAAAATAAAGCATATTGTCCATTAACTGTTCTCACCACAAAATACATCGAGACTTTTTATCACGAATTTTTAAGTGATCCGTATAAACCGTCCGTATAAACTCACAGTAACAAATGTTCGAACCACCTGGCTTCGACAAAATTAATTGTTACGAAGAAGAGGAGGACAAAGTTTTTCCTCCATTAGATTAAGTTAGAGCCGACAGTTTGCTAATGTAACTATGTACTAAGTTGACCGGATTCTTCACAGGCAATTACGTTTCGCTTCATAATTGTCAAAGTATAATTACAACAACTTATATTAATTTATACTTTTCCCTTCCTTTTCCCTCGGTATGCTGCGGGTATCTGTCCAACACTACTTTGTTGTTTTAGGGTTCAGTGTACCGACCGGTCAGAAACCAAAAACACACGGAAAACTGATTGCGACGAGTGAACTTACTTTCCGTTCGATGTTAATCTTAATGGATTAAATAGGAAAATATAATATCCTAAGTGGTCGCTTTGTAATTGAGGCGTTCCGCCTCCGGTTTGCGAAATCACGCCATTTAATGGATGGATACTGATTCAAGTGCCCCAGAAATTAACGTCAAAATATGATGAAGAAGATACTGCTGTCAGTCGTATCAGTAACATGTTGATGTTTACATTTTGTTTTTGGCTAAATTCTGGCTGATAGAGTCAGATAGTTCAACTCACTAAGTTGAGTAGTTGAATCAGAGGAACAACTATTTAACAGGCTTGTGCCAGATGTTCAACAACTACAACCCGCATTCGTTTAATGAAAAATGAAATTTGTGAAAACCCGCAGCTCGCAAATATGATTTCTTTGCTCTCTCCTCAAAAGAGAAGCCCCAGCTAAAGAAAAAACACACACATGCATTCCGAAAATTGAGCCATTGATGGCCGGAAACGATTATCTCGATCGCTTTTATCTTAATCATATACCTTCTTCATAGCACATCATTGTCTTCATTGTCGTTATGCTCGCCGTCGTCGTCGTTGACGCTGGCAGAGAAACATTCCTTTGTTGGTGGATCGCGCACCCTCTGCCACCTGCCTGCTGTCAGCTTGACTGCGCTAAGCATTTGTTAAAATATGTACACATTGTTTCCGCGAAGGTGTGGCAAAAAGCGCATTCTATTATCTTAGCTATAGTGTTGGTGTTTATAAATCAACAACAGAAAGTCACAAAATAAATCAATAGACCAATTGGTCACGTTGATGTTTCCAAATGGTTTTATTTGATCAAAATGACGCTGCTACACAGCATTAGAAACATGCACTTTCTCACGATGGTCACTTTCCAGCCGTTCCAGTTGACCTACCGATTCCCACATTCCGCGTAAAGCTGAAAAATGTGGGAAACGATGAAAATTCATTTATGTTACATCCAACAGCGAGCGCGCCTACATTAAAAGGGTTCTCGAACTTCGTTTGCAATCCGTTCTCGTCCTATTCCACCTAACATCAGTTATTCAAATGCCAAAATATGTGTTCGGCTGCAAACAATAATTCTTTTGAAGCCTCTGACCGCTCGGTTCTGGTTGCATGGTGGCGTAGAAAATTATTTATGAACTTATGGTCAAAAATTAGTGTAAGGTGTGAAATGACTTTTAATGTTGTGTTGTAAGTTTATTCAGACCTCTTAATTTTCCCATTGGTATTTGTTTGCTTTGAATTCGAGCTCACGTGAAGGCGTTAAATTCATGGGTTTTGTTTTTTTGTTTTATATTGTTACAAGTTCGAATTATCGCAGAAACAGTTCCGCAACCTGATTTTAGCTTGATTATAAACATTTACCAGTCCTACATATTGCAAAAATTCGATTTTCGTGAACAATATCTCTCCAACCTGCGGCTGCGACCACTTGTCGAATGTATTGAAAAAGATGCAAAGTGTGAAAAATAACAAATCGGTTCACAACAAAGAACGAACATCATTCGAATGGTGGGTCTGCTGTTCGTCCCCCCAAAACGAAAGCACTCGATTGCTCGTACCAATAGCAAAAACAATCATTCTCATTCATGCACTCGAAAGGCCTCAAGTACCGTTCGGTTCCGTCCGATTTCCATCCTAGGCATGAATGTGTATCGCTTGTTAGCTCTTTTTTTGTTTATTTACCAACTCTTTGTGCACCACGGCCTCCAAATCCCAAGACTAGAGTTTTTGTTTCAAGCATGATCTTCATCTCGAATCTCCAATTGGACGCGGCGCGTACGCAACGAGACGCTCTGTGCTGTAGTTTTCCCACCATAATGGGCCGAAACACAAAGAAGTTTTGGGTAAAAAAAAAGAATGAGCAACTCAGCGAAAATCATTGATCAACTGAGCCTAATTTATGCGTCTGGCCTGGAGCGAAGCTTCACAGCGCAGAAGTGCGGTGCGGTATGAGGGTGTGAGTGTATAGCAAAATATGCCCACATTGATATTCAGCACTTTGCTTTGGAACTAACCCTGAGTCGAACGCCATTCAGCATAACCTCGAATCGATCTATGCTTGATTGATGGTTTCATTGTGGTTTTATTGCCACTTCTCGCGCCTGCATGCAATGCCACAATTAGCCTATGTGAAGCTAATACATAATTGGTTGTGTTTTATTCTAGTCGTGTTGACATTTTCAAGTGTTTGGGTTTTTTGTGCATTTATCCACGAGTGGTACGATGATTTCGAGAAACTTCAAGTAGAAGTTTGTCTCATAAGTATAAAATGGTTTTTTTACGATCTGAGTTCTTTTACACAATCGTTTCTGGCTTTTACATAATCGTTTGTGGTATTACCAACTATTTACACTTCTTCCGTCAAAAGAATTGTAACAAATGTACCAAATTGAGCATTTCCAAGCCCTATTAGGTGTGGTGCTGTTTATCGACTCCTTCCATTCCGCGTATTTTACTCCAATTCATCGCGAAATACCATTTTACGGTCCAAGTGCACAGTCAGGAGAATTTGATTATGACATCCCCTACACATTGCGATACAACTTTCCCGATGAGTCACTGACTGCACAGCACACAGCACACGTCTGTACATACGCTTTTATACTACCTCACTTATGCGCCTGCGTTGCGTGACCATCCTCAACCGATGCGATGCCGGCAGTAGGAGGCTTTCCTGAAGCTTCCGATTTAATGCTAAACGGTTTGATTACTCAACAGTAAGTGCGAAGACATATCATATGTGTGCTGTAGCCCGTCAGGTAGTCAGTCAGCCAGTCAGTCAGTCAGTCAGTCACTCGGTTTGGTGTCTCAAGCCAGCAGTCAGTCAGTCACCCAGTCTAGCTTTACTGGTCGTTCTCTGTCGAAACTCTAACATTGCGAAAATCGGTGAACACCGAGCTGCTACTGACTGCTACTACCATTGTTGTGTGTCGGGTGCTCATCCGTCGTTTTTATGAAGAAAATGCCTTTAAAAAAACTCTTGCGTGCAAGTTCAACATAACTAGAACCATACCCGGCTATTGTACAAAAACAAAAGCAAAACCATTTGCCGGTTGGAAAACGAGTTTATCTTAGACAAATAAAGTAAGGATGGATGTTTTCGTCGTCTTTTCGTTTGTTTTCATATAGGAACGCTAGCTAAAGCATATTTGTTTGTTTTTGAGATCGATAATCATATTTTAGAAAAGGGATTGTGTGCAAAAGCTGATAGTTATAAGCTAATGCTTTCTACTTTCCTAACCTAGGGAGTAACTGCTGTATAAGGATATATAAAAAGCTTTCAAGCATCAACCAAGCATGAGATAGTCACTGTTTTGCTAGACTGCGAAAAATACTACTCTGGCAGAGAAAAACTATGTTTACTTAGCAATTAAATTGTTTTATGTTCCAATTAGAAATAAACAGTACTTTTAAGTGCATTATTATTTATTAGATGTTTTTGTATCACCTACTCTGTAATGTTTTATCAATTGATTTTTGTTTACAGTAGAAAAAAGAACAGGGGTAGCAAAAGCTCATATAATATTCCAGCTTTATATCCGTTATAATTTCAACCTGTACTGCACAGTTCTCAAACAACAAAATAAACCGCTCTTTTACTTGAGACTTGGGTAATTGGTTTCAACCGTGCACCTTGCCACCGTAAATCACTTCATTTTAATAGTTAGATGGTTGAAAGGCACCTGTACGCCAGGGTCGCGACGGATCGAGCTGATCGTGCGCGCACACCTCAAACCGGCGGAAGCGAGGTACTAAAATTGAACTTGATTTCTTTACTTTCTGGTGTGACAAGACCTCACGCTACTGCCGGTTGGAGCGAGTGATAGTTTGATTTTTTTCCTTTCAATATTTATTGTTTCTCATGCGAGTAACTAACATGCTTCGCACAACTTCGTGCTTACGGTTATGGTGGGAAATAATAACCTTGAAGTGCAAATAAGAAAACTACGGGAGCTTGATTCAATCAATCGGAAATAAATTGTGATGTAACAGTTGGCTGAAAAAAATATGGCGTCCATATTCTTGGAAGTGCACAGAATAATATTCATTAAATATGCCACAAAAGCAGGAGCAATTAACGACAATTAGTAGGTACATAGGGTTATTGGAACGATTGAAGAGTAAAAACTAGAAAAATAACCTCATGCATCGTTTTTGATATTTTGAGACATATGCCCTTCTTTATCCTTGCTAAGTCAGAATAACGTATCACTATTGGAAGTGGCCGTCATGATATAACCAATAGCATTCGTCCAGTATAGTATTAAACTTCGTATGAAGCGCATAACCGTACTGGATAAAAATATGAAACGATGGCCAAAATGAAGGAATTGAGATTCTAATTGCTTCCCAATTCACCTTATTGCAATTGTTCAAAAACTCTAAAGGATACTCACTGATGAAGAAGCTATCGTCGGAACAGATATAATTTCTTTTTCGAAAAAAAAGTTCAAATATTAGATCTTGAATTATTTAAAAGACATGTTGACGGAGAAATGTCAGAACAGCTCATATTACTTATTCTTTGCTGGCGGATCACGAATAATTTAAAATGAAGGAGAATTCGTGCAAATAGTACAAAATATCTCCAAGCTGTCGAAATAGTCATCGTAGGCTCGAGTTCCGGCTCGGAAAAGACTATTGGTGTCAGTAGGATCGTAACGCTAGAACCGCAACTGTCCTGTACATTAAACAGTTAGCTGTGAAGTCGAAGATTTTCGTCTTCGGTTCGTCTGGTGCCGTTTTGAGGCTTCTGTGCAGCATTCCGATTCCGGAAGTATTCATATTAGGTGATATTTACTGTCGAGCTTCGTAGCCGCAAGGTTACAGAGTCCGCTTTGACAAGCGAATAGTGATAGGATCGAACCTTAGTAGAACCAAACCAACATTTGGGTTTATTCTCAGGCTCTTCCACACAAAATCTTCTCTCCAGATTTAATAACCTCTCGTCTAAAGCTTCGATAATATCATTGACTATAACACGTCTACGCTGTTAGAGTGATAGCTTGCAGGAGGATATGATAGAATCGATCGAAATCGAAGAAAGAAGGTTACTAAATCTGAATGAGAAGACAAAAAGTACTATAACTTCCCTCAAGACTTAATAACCACTGATCTAAAGCTTCGATAATATCATAGACTATAGTACGTTATATGCTTCTAGAGTGATAGTCTGCAGGAGGATATGCTAAGGTCGGTAAGGAAGGTAGTAGGTTACTAAGTCTAAGAAGACAAAAAGCTCTATAACACGGAGCAGGTTACTTCTTAATAAATAGCACTGCAAAATGGTAAAAAAAAAACAGAAATGTGCAAACAGTAAAAACGTCTGGACAATGCCACAATAGATCAAACAACTACTGGTCGCAGTGGGGTCCACACAAAAAAGGTGGTATTTGGTCGATTTAGGCTGTTATCCGGAAACCGGAAGTTACAATTTGGAATAAAAAATGACCTCTGTGGTCAACAATTTTAGTTATTTTCCGGAAACCGGGAATGAGCACCTTAAATTTTAAAATGGGTCTGGAATTCATTTCCGGTCTCTGGGCATCATCCCGATTCAGGAAAAACCCATATTCTATGGTATTCGGACAATTTTGGTTCTCTTCCAGATACCGTAAGTCGCCATTTTGGAATCCAAAATGATTCTCCGGCCTTTAGATATCATTCTGGTTCTGAAAATACCCATATTGGATGATAGGTGACGTCGTATTATTTAATTGTTTTTATGGTTACTTAAAACCCCGGTGGAATCTGTTTGGAGCAATTTTTGGCACCAAACATCTTTGTTATACTTTTTGCTTTGTTTCTGCCGCTTGCAGAAAAAATAATACACTCTCTGCTTACACCACAGCTGACCAAAACAGGAGTGGTGAATCACTCTAGAGTGAATACACAGAATTAAGCCGCAGTGTACACTGCTGAGATACAGTGGTGGAAAAATTAATAGGTGTGAGCATTGCTTATAAAGTCATCTGCATTTTAACCCATCATGTATAAGGCATATTACCGTTTACCGGTAAAGTGGCGCAGTAAAAATTTCAGCCATGATACAAAAGGGCTGATCAAAAACTACAATATGAAGTTAAAACTTTCAAAAAGATAGCAGAAACCATCGGCTGCTCACAGAATATAGTTAAAAAATCTGTAAAAGACCAGAAGATATCAGAAATATGGGGGTGGGAAGAAAAACTAGTTCTAGGAATATCCGCCGAATACTGAAAAAAAAGATGGATTCCTCACATCTATAGCCATCAAAACGAAACTTGAATTGAACCATCCGGAACTGTCTGATTGATTGTAAATACCGTGCTCATATTACCAGAAAAACTCCTTTCGCATGGGAAAGATATATAAATATGATGTGGAGAATCTAAAACCATTTCTCGCTATTTTTGGGACGTCTAACATAATGTCAGCGATCTGTTCGGGGTTGAGTTACCTTTGTTTCGTCACTCCATAGCATATTATTGAAAAAGCTAGCTCCATTGTGATTGAGATTCTACAGATATAGTTTAGCGAAATCCAGCATTTTTTGCAAAATCTGCAAAACCCTCGTGTTAATGATTTTTTCTGGTATTTTTTTTTTTTTTTTTTAATACATTCTGTGAGCAGCCGATGGCTTCTACTATATTTTTTGTTTGTTTTTTTTTTTTTAAGTTTTACCTTCATATTGTAGTTTTTGATCAGCCGTTTTGTATCAATGTATCAATCAATTATGAATTGTTAGTTTATCAGTACAGACTTACTGTTGCCACTCACAGAAAACCGTAAATCAACATTTTTCAATAAGCAAATTGTAATTACAGTCACGTCACGATGTATAGTTCACTTTACACCTCTTATTTTTTCCACTAAAAATATTGATCAATGAAAGTTTTTTTTGCTCAAGGACAAAATTCCATGAATTTTGACAGATGATAGGTTAAAATGCAAATGACTTTATAAGCAATGCTCACACCTATTATTTTTTCCACCACTGTAAATTCGATAGCATTCAAACATGCGTGACGGACGCCTGGATTTTTTTGGTTCGAGATTCAAAACAAAAAACGCAATATATGTAAGCATTGCTAGCTTAAGCAATGAAGGTGGTAGGGATTGCTGAGAGTTATGAACCGCTGGCATTGGAAATGCAATGCAAGATCTACAGGAAGGGTTTGCCGTGAGTTGCTGTCACACCCCCACGCACCGATAGGCCAGAGTTAGTCCACCGCACCCTGAAGCACGCAGCCCACCACCCATCGGTTTTCCAGACACCAGCACCCAATATAGAGCAGGCGAAAATATAAATGACAGATGGGGAAAAAGCGCGGCTGCGATTATTGGCGCGAAAATTTAGACGAGGCCAACGTCTTAGGGCAAGGAGGAATGACCTGCTGTAGCCACTACACTTACTCAGTAACCAGATTCCGAATTGAACGGTCACGACCTGCGGAAAATCAACTAGAAACCAAGAAGACAAGCGACTCGAAGGAGACAGTAAAAAGTGTGTGGCTATAGTGAACAGCAGGTAAGGCACTCTCCTTATCCCGTAACAATTGCCTCGTCACCAGTTAGCCAATCAGGCTAAAAAAAGCAACGCTTATTTCCCAGAACCCCGCTGTTTTGGATTAAACACGAGTACGCCGAGAATCCCATTGGACCCTTCGCCGGTGACTGAGGACGCCGATTAGGAGTCATTTTGGCGGCAAAGGCCGCAAGACGACGCCGGACAGAACGTGGGTGTGCAGGAACCAGGTGCAACGAGAAGGTGTGACTGTGCGCTGACGGTGAAACGGGGCCCCGGAGTAGAACGAAAGTGAATAAGGTTAACTAGAAATAAGAAAGTGGGTGACGAATGCTAGTAATAAAAATTGTGTACATAGAGACTCAGACAAGCATTTTCCTGGAACCGCGAAATTTCCTTAGTAAGCCGACCCTGAGGCTGTTGTTCAGGGGTCCCTACAGCGCTCGCTGCTGAAGCTGGGACAATACTTACATATACTATCTAGATGCTTCCCTCATTTGATACATGCTTAAGAGACACACAATGAAAGTACTGCAGTGAGCTCTGTTGTGTAATTATCGTGTGTAATGTCTTTTCGTGTTGGAAAGCTCACACCAGTTTATTATCTCTCTGGAGAGATATTTCACATTCCGCCGCAGTTTTTTTTTTGCAAGCTACTCAGATACACACAATTCGTTGCTCTCTTCTAGCAAGTGCGTCGCTTTGCCCACCAGTGTGAGAGCAGTTGTTTTTGCAGTGGAAATATTCTTCTACACGCTAGTGGTTCTCTGAGAAAAAAAGTGACAAACCTGGTATTGCAAAACCATATTTTAACACCCACTTTAATCCTACGCCAAGCCTACGTCTGTGTATTTAGGCACACATTCTAAAACTATATTGTTTCAAGTGTCAAACATATTAATCCATACTGTAATTTTTAGTGTTTGTTTTCATTGATGTTAGTCGAAAAAAACTTTTTTTTTCATATTATTTTTTTTTTTCATTTGAAAAGCATTTTCAATTCCCTGCAACCTATTCATAGATAGTTTTTATACTCAACCAAAAGTTTTTGAATGCTAAAAAAGTCTAGTTAAAAAATTGACAAAAATGTGGGAAAAAACTTGTCAAAAATATGACAAAAACATCTTCAAACTCTCGAAATAGTGCCAAAAAAACATAAAAATTCATTAAAAATCTACAGGGTGTCACCGTGAAAGTGATACACACATTTGAGTGCCTCTTTTCGCATCGGGAGGCCTACCCTGTTAATCAGCCGTGTTTGTTTTGATTGCGACACATGTTTATAGTTTACTTGTAAGTGATAAAGGAAAATTGCAATAGATTCAAGTAGAAAACAAATTAAGATTTTGTAACTTGTTGGAATGCGCGACATACAAATCAGAAGAAAGCTTTCACATCTGAATTCAAGCAGGATATTACAGCGACAGGGGTGTGAAAATTAATAATGATTACTATCTACAACATGTCATCAAAGACCATTTGCTGCTTTGTACCAATTAATTATTTGGAGAAACAGAAATTTTCTGCTTCCAACATTCAGCACCAGACCAGGCATTGGTTGTTCAATGGTCATGCAACGAAATTTTACCGTGTTTTATCAGCCCCTCTGAATTGCCCGCATTCTCTCCCGATTTGAATCAATTGGACTTCAACATTTCGGGGTACATGCTAGGAAAGCTGGGTGAAGTAGAACACATGACTTTAAACAATTTCAAGAAACGTTTGGAGGAAATCTGGGATGAAATGCCGATCGAAGTGTATGTGGCTTGTGATAAATTTGAGAAGCGTTTGCGGGTTGTAATCAAATTCAAACGCAAGATTTGAATTGAACAGATTCAACTGTAACTTTACTAATCCACCATGATAATTAATAAAGAACCAGAGAAGAAATATTTGTCTGTTTTAATTTTATGGCATAAATAAAGTGAATCACTTTTACGGTTACACCCTGTAAAAAAATATGTAAAAGAAAATCAGAAGCAAAAACGTAATTGAAGCAATAATTTATTATAAAAACTACAAAAATATGTCGAACTTGTGTCGCAAAAGCATCAAAAGTATGTCAAAAAGACGTCAAATGTGTATAAAATATGCTTTGAAAAGTCGGGTTGAATTTTACTGCATGTTTAACATATGCAAACATTTCTGTCAAATGTATCAATACAATGTATCAAAACAATATCAATACTGTTGTGACACAATAGATTCAAATACTTTGCAATAATGTATTGAACTTGTATCAAAAATGTAGCAACAATCATTAAAAATAATCTCAAAAATATATCACAAATGAGTGAAAATATGTTATAAATATTAGTATACCGTAACAGTAGCAATACTCGTCGTTTGAGGCTTTTCACGAATCAAGTCATTTTTCGGTGTCTTCATGTGAGCGGAACTGCTGATCAGCCAGACCTTGTGCCATCGAATAGAAAAAGTAATAATTGGAAGTCGCAATATCTGGGAATATGGCGGGTGAGATAGGACTTTCCATATAAACGTTACTATGTAAGTTTCAACGACTTTCACAGTGTGAGGCCGAGCGTTGTTATGTAGTAGAATCACTTTGATCGTGCCTCTGCACGTATTGTGGCCGTTTTCCGCGCAGTAGTGCTCTGCTCAATCATACCAGTTGAAGTCAATACCGTTCGATAGTGATAGTTTCGTTCCGTTTAGACAGCTTAGGCGTTGTACACAAATTACGTCAAGCTCTGCAAAAAAAAATTGGTCTTCCAAAAAAAAATGCTACCTCGATTTCAATCCAACACCGGTGGACAAGTTGTTTCACTTCAAGCTGCATTTCCGTGAACTTTTTTGACGTAGAATTACGTCTTACAGCAACATTTCGGATAAGGGGTGCAAATTGAAATGCCAAAAACATCGAGAGCGTCACGAAAAAATGTCCAATTTCAAATGCTTACAATCCAGTAAGTTTTCACCAATTTGTTTTTATTCTAGCAACAATCGATTAGAAAATTTACAAAGCGTCCCCCAAAGTGCGAAAAATCTTGCTTTTCTGATGCTAACTATTGTGCTATTGAAAAATGTAGTGCCTTGTTTTGAATGCAAATTTCGACCAACCAGAACTGGAATCAAGTCCAGATACCAGCCAAAACGGGTATTTCGGAAACCAGATATCCAGAGACTGGAATTCGATCCCAGACACTATTTTGAAACTGAGCCTAAAATGGAACCGGGGTGATGCCCAGAGATAGAAAGCCGACTGACCAACTTTTGAAATCCGAAATGGTGACTTTCGGGTTCCTGAAATGATAAACAGAAGCCAGAAATGGACTTCATTACTTTTTTTAAATCCAATATTGTGAATTTCGGTTTCAGGGAAACAATGAGAAAAGAGAGTTGAAATAGCTGACATTTACCGCTTTCAGACTGTCAATAACCCCACTCGAGTGTATTCCTCAATCTGTTGTAAAAAATGCATTATAAGCTTTTGTACGTTACCCTGCGGTCATGTCTCATACACAACCTCTTCAACTTCTTAACTCTCGCTTCAGTCACCGTTTTCTTTGAATGAAACGAGAAAAATACTCTTTCCACAAATATCGATTATTTGGCACAAAATCAGAAAATCACTGATGTGCCAAAGCGGTTTGTTCAGCATAGCTTGGTTCATCACGTCAGAATCGTCGAAATCGATCTGTCAAAATCGACCAGCACTTATTGCTGGCGCCTGCTATTGATGAATAGCAAAAACTTTGTTACGCACCTAAGATGTTTAAAAAAAAACATTGTTAACGTGTCAAACATTTATTAAAAGTGTGTCAACAACGCATTGAAAATATATCCAAAACGTGTCAAAAATATTTTGAAAATGCGTCCACAATGTTTCAGTAATGTGTTAAAAAGGATAAAACCCTAGTGCCCAAACCCACAATTTTTTTTTTTTGTTCACACAACATTTATTTGACACGACACAATACAAATTAATGTTTTACGGAGCCAACTATAAGGCCCGCTATTCGACGAGCATTGATAAAATCACTGTGAATCTTGATAAATTTTTAAAAAAGGTTTTTTTAGGTTTATAGTGATTTTGCGAAAGCCTGCCGAACGGTGGGCTTGGGCACTAGAAGGGTAGACAGCCGGATTAACACAGCAGAAATTGTTGCATGAAAATGGTGAAGTATGATATATCAAATAAAGTATACTTTCGACCTGACGGAGAAGGTCAACTAGTTTTATTTGTTTCTCTGTCATTTACTGTGAAACGACTCGAGAACAAACTAGTTTAGCGACTGAAATCTTATGATAGGAGAGTATCTAACTACCAGTTTAGGAATACCAAGTTGAAGCCTTACCAGATTTATTAGTCTTCTCGGGGTAACATATGCCAGTATCCGAAAAACAACACAATCTACCTTAACCAATTGATAACGCGCTGTTGAGATTGTCCTGTCGAACTGAACCATTAAAATTCTATTCTTAACACTACGATAAGCTAATGTTTCAAAATAAGGCGTCAAAAATTTTCTATTTCCAAACAATACATAATACAGTCACGCAACCACCGACGGCACGTGCTTGGTTCAAGGGCTGAGAAACAATATTCATCATCAAAAGGCCTTTCTTCAGAAGCCCAGACAATTCCAGCGAACATCAAACCGCAAAACCACCCGATTACCATTGAATAGCGCTAGCCATGGAGGGGTGGAGGTGAGGAAGTAGAAAATAAAAGTTTCCCTTTCAATGCGCGCAACAAAGGTACCGATGCACTTTTGAAATTCATCCCACAAGCAGGAGATTTTGAAAGCTTTGTCAAAATTTGTACTATTCGCTCAGAGTACAAAGAGCTACGCATGTTAATGTTCAGCTAAAATTACCAAAAATCACCCAAATTAAGATTCCTGCCGCAGCATTCGACGAAGAAGTGTAGCGATCGCTAGATAAATCAACAGAATAGGGTAGCACTTTGATTGCAGTTGCTACACGGAGGGTAGGTAATTGTGCTTGCGCGTACGATGATGATGTGACGGATCGCCGACACAATTTGCTTCTGTAAAAGCTGTAATTTCTTAATTAGATCGAAAAGCTCGATCTTAACCCATTAGTGCAATCTGGGGGTAGATCTTGACTGGTTATTATGCTGCCGATAATGATCGCTACAGTTAGTTGGCTTCGTTTGTTCAGGTACAAAATCGGAAGTAGTATGACTCTAATGAATCTTATGTTCGGTATGAACGAAAGTGAATTCCTAGTTCAATGCATTTTATTTATGATTGAAGCATTCATTATAAAGCATTCTACATTAAGCTAGAATTGCGATGTAAAATCACTTACAAAATATTTTCGAATCGGCATTTAGAAATAATAATAATCAGGGTCTCGGTAATGCATAAAATATTTAACCTCTAAAACGGACAATCCTTCTTCAACAAACACGTAGACGTACTTAACAACCTAAGACGTACCTCGATTGCATCATTAACGCGTATAATGAAGAAAATACAAATCTGCAGGCTCAACCTGCGCGCGTCGAGTAATCTGCGATCGCAGATCGGCTACCATGCGTTATGAATCTGCTTTGAAAATGAAAGAGAGGATGCAACGTGTGTAGGACTAAATGACCCTTAACATTCATTTCCCATCAGAGCTGCAACTATTGGCACAACGCTTAAGCCCATTATCATCATCGTCGACCCCTTGCACTTACCCCGCCCGGCAGTTTGTTTACAGGCGTTGGGCAATTTCTGAAACCCTTCAATGCCCGCTCTTCGGAGCTTCCGTGCAGCTCCTCAGGATCGATTACAAGCGATGCAAATCTGCGGAGGACTTAATCTGTAGCCTACTTTTAAAAGGCGGTTAATGAACTACACCGTGTGCATATCGAGTTGCTCAGTGTTACGTCATTGTGACCGGTTGAGGTATTGTTATGGTTTTTATCAGCCACAGTTACGTAGCGTAATGCCTTTTGTTTTTTTTTTTTTGTTTAAAAAGGATTAATAACGTTAGTCGCTTCATAATTTGAGCAATCACTACTACTAATACTAATACGAAAGGCCCTTTTTGATTTCAAAACAGAGTCAGAGAAATGTAATACCGTCAGGAAGAAATTTTTAGGAGTTGTTACTTACAGTATTCATTTTGTTGTGCGAAATATAATTTGTGGTGAAAGCTTACCTGGAAATAAAAAGAAAAAGTAGAATTAGTAGAAGAATATTGAACTGTAGGAATTTTCGGACTTAAAGGAATTAAATATAATGTTTTTATCTGCGCCATGCCGAAAAGGATTTAGCAGCGTTCAGCAGCGCTCCGCAATATAAAGATTTTTATCAGTGTTAGTGTTACTTTTCGAACATAAATACAAAACAGAAGCAAACAGAAGCTCGTGAACATTTGCACGTGACTGAAATCGGTGCGCCGTATATGTTGAAACTTTTAAAGCTGTCGTTTCAACAAGTATCAAAAACTATCCGTAGCAGCTCAGTCAGGACAGGCACAAACGTCAGTCAGTAGGTTAACCCGTCAAAAAGTGTTTTCGTCGATTGTACAGCCGTTTCAAAACTTTACTATGACAGCAAAAAAAAAGTTAGCTTCACCGCTGTAGAACAGCACCGCAGTTGTGCCTGTTTCGAGCTAGCTAGCTTGCTAGCTAGGATGACGTTAATTATGGCAAAAGCCCCCCATCCAATGACGGACTGCGTCCCTAATATAGCAGCCGCAAAAAATTACATAAAATAAAGCTGTTCTAGCAGCTTTTAACGAGCTGTAAATTCGCGAAAACAGTTTCCATCAGCAGCAGAAGCAATATACAATATTGACATTAATAGCATGAGGAGACGGCACCAAAGGAACAGCATTGAAAATCGTGAGAAAATAACACTCGCGGCCAGTAGATCGCGCCTTGATGACACAGTTAGAATACGTGTGCCAATGTTGGTTTTGATTCGAGATGAAAACATTAGAACAGGTGGAATTATGATGGGCGAAAAAATCCGTGTCTATTTATTCAAACAGACATAATGTAAAGGAGAATTGAAAATCTTACTTAACGGAGATTAAATTTTATTTTAAATTATTAACCCATCCACACGTTGCACCTTAAGTCGAGTTCAAACCGAGGGGCCAACCAATGTTCCCTTCGGCTTATGTGGGTAGTATACAACTGCATGAACGATTTCCTCATACATCGTGCCAAACCAACTTTACCTTGGGTTTGTCAGGCGCCCCAAACAGCCATTGATGAACTAACCTATTTGAACCTCTGCGATTCTCCATAGATCAGCCTGAGTATTCATTGGAAACAAGAAACGAGACTGTCTCACCTGTAATGTAACAAGCGGCTTAATTATTGGTACCGTATTTACGAGTGTTTCGGTGCAGGTCTCGCTGTATGTGTGTATACGGTGCACACACCACCTTAGAGCTAGACGCGCAGCGAAGACCGGTGATGGAGGAGCAGAAAAACAAAAGGTTAGTTCGTGATTTCGATTTCCATTCTTGGGTTTTTGGTTTGGATATGTACCAACTCGCTTAGAACCGTGTCGCACGATGACGTCCAGCAAGGTGAACAAGACGGGCAGACAGGCAAGAGCAGTGCCGGGGCTCGGTAGGCAGACGAAACTTGATTTCATTGCAATCTCCTCTGCCGTTCGAAACTGTGTATATGCAGCAATAGTACCGGCAGCAGGTTGCATTGAGACAGACCTCGGAGCGTATGGGGTCTTACTTGGTTGACTGGCTCCGGAGTCAAGCGCTCGGCTTGTGGTGCCGCGGCTGCCGCTGTCTCTGCGATGATGTAGTAACCCGAGAGCATCGAAGTAATTGAAAACTTCTTTTGTTAATGGCAGGGTAAAGGGTAGTACCGCCAGATGCGGCCATTGTCTCCCAAACTCACGCCATTTGGCGCTACGCGGTTCTGCCGGGCTCTAGTTAGTTGCTGGGTACTTTGTCCATTTTGTACGTGGCTCGGCTGCCGGCGCGCGGTTCAAGTAAAGGGAAAAAACAAAGGTCGCACTCGCAGCTAATGGGAGACAAGTTGACATTTGACAGTCGACAATTTCGCGATCTGCCCTAGGCTGTGGGAAAGTGCAGCTTTGCCAGTGCGATGACATACATAGAAGTATCGTTGGTAATAATGTGCATAGCGGGGGCCTAGTGTGGTTGGTAACGTCTCCGCCAACCACGCTCGACGCCTGGGTTCGAATCCCACCGCCGACATAGGTGTCGATGGTTGTGAGGTGGCGTGATCCACTCACAACCAACCCAAACTGGTCTAGATTCAATCCTAGCCGACACCGGGAGATTTTCTGAGGCGAAAAATCTCTGGGATCACGCCTTCCATCGCATGAGGAAGTAAAGCCGTTGGCGCCGGTCCGTTATTAAACGGGTCGTGAGTTAGGGTCCTGGGTGTGGAGTCGCCTCCCTGGGCGTCGGTGATTGGCCACAACAGTGGCGGAACTAGACCGACGGAAAATAAGCGAGAATAAAAAAAAAAAATAATGTGCATGTTTAGTAGGGAGAAATTACATAGATTCCTGACAGAATTTCAATAAACATTTTTTAAGAGTCTGCGAATGAATGGTGTTCTATTATAATTTCTTTGGAAAGTTAGAAGATGAAGTTGAACAGAAAATATATAATAGTTTGAGCAAATTTGGAACAGTATGCAAAAGCTCACTTCTAGAGAAGAAGCGTCCTTGTTTGAATCTTGGCATTAATAGCGCATTGGTGAAACAGAAAAATACGTTAAATTAGATCTGAAAACTTCAAACAACAAAAAACTGCATTTTTCTTGCATGGACTAATCACTGCGACGGGGGAGCTGAGTAACCGCAATGTAACAGAGTCCACCTTCTTCAAGCGGATGGTTATGGGTTTGAATCTCAGTGGAATCAGACCTTTCGATGTCAAAAAGAACTTAAGCATAGGTTTATGCCAAGGATTCCCAATCATTTATCTTTCCTCTACGCTGAATTCTACAATACATTAATGTAACGTCCTTTTAAGAAAATAAATAAGTTCCTCTTATGAATAAACAAAGCCAGAAGGATGCAAACTTTTTCAGGGAATTTATAAGTGCCGATATTCGGCAGAAGTAACAAGGCAAACATAGGTCACTCTTTTAATAAACTGGCCAGAAGAACGCCCAACGAAACTTCTCCAGAAAATTCCAAATGGCGATTTTTGGCAGAAGGCTTTGTATAGTAGAGCAGTAAGCATGTGAAAGGAAGAGTAAAATCATATTTCACACAAGCACGGATAAAAAATAAGCATAGCACTTCTCAATTTTCACGGAGATAAAGCAAAGCAAAGCCTTGGTGCTACATTCCGATTCGTAACTTGACCTTCTGTTTATTTATACACAGACTTCGCAGCTAACTGTTTAGTGTACAGGACAATTGCGGGGCTAGCGCTACGATCCTACTGACACCAACAGTTTCTCCCGAGCCGAGACTCGAACCTACGACGCCAGCATGTTAGGCCAGCAATGTACCTCGAGACCATCTGGGAGATACATTTTCCAATTTTGAAGGTAGTATTTTTCAAATCTTTAAGTCCATTATAACCACCATGCGTCTCCACTGAGAAAAGCTAGCGCTAGCCCCGCGATTGTCCTGTACATTCAACAGTTGGCTACGAAGTCTGTGTATAGTAAACAGAAGGTCAAGTTCCGAGTCGGAATGTAGCACCAAAGCTTTGCTTTGCTTTATCACTGAATTAGGCACTGCAATGCACACAACATGCCACCATTCGTCTCCATTGCAAAAAAAAAATTGCATCAGTATCATAATATAAACCGCATTTTGCCGTATGAAAGGTTTCAGGAGACTCTATCGTTTGATATTTCTGCATTACAGTAGCTTTTCCCAATGGAGACGCATGGTGGCTATGGTAAAAAAAAAGACTAAAAACTTTATTTCGAAACTAAACCAATATACCTCCATGGAAAGTTGGTATTTTATGTTTTGAGGAATCCAAAAAAAATCAAACGATCGGAATCGAACGGAGACCCTCTCCTGGATCTCAACCCTCACATAACGGTAAAAAACGATTTGATCATATTTTTTATATGGTTTTTGTTATTTAAATTACAATGTGATACTTACCCTTGAAAGATCCAACACTAATCTGCAATTTGATGTCAAAAGATTCAAAATCAGTTAAATGGTACAAAAGTTACAAATTTTTGAAAATTGAATTTTCGAAAAGCGTCGAATTTTTAGGAAGCACCTATGACAGAAAGTGTTACCCTAACAATCAAATTAAAAAAACGGTTTAAATCTTTTCGATGAAGAACAACTCTAGTGATTAGGGGTATATTCGGAGTGAAGAAATTTCCGATAGATCTTTTTTATTTTTTTCTTTTCTAAAATTTTCACAGGTGTATATTTTTTACTTTGGAGATACAACTTTTTTAATCCTTTAGATTTACCATAATCACCATGCGTCTCCATTTGAAAAGCTACTGCAATGCAGTATCATGATATAAACCGCATTTTCCGTATGGAAGGTTCAACACCTAAGAGCTCCTATCGTTTGACATTTTTGCACTGCATTAACTTTTTCCAATGGAGGCGCATGGTAGTTATGGTGAATATTAGAGATTAAAAATAAAAACCTAAAACAAAACCAATATACCTCTGTGGAAAGTTGGTACTTTATGTAATTCTCTTTTTCAGGAGTCCAAAAAAAACAAACGAGAGGGTCTCTTGGATCTCAATGCCGGCAAAAAACGTTTTGTATCATAACCTTTATATAGTTTCTGTTATTTGAAGTACAGTTCAAATTTTTCGTCTAAAAGATCAATAATTACTTTCAATTTGATACCAAAACATTCAGAGCCGGTTACCCGGCTCAGAAATAATAAATTTTTGAAAATTAAAAATTTTGAAAGTTGATTTTTTTGGGCAACACCTATGACAGAAAGTGTCTCCCTGACGGTCAAACAAAAAATACGAATCTAATTGTTTTCGATTAAGAACAACAATAGTGAGTATGGGCATGATCGGAGCAAAAAACATTTGCGACCGGGCTTTTTTGCATGGAATTGCTGTATTATTAGTAATACAACTATTCGGAGGACATACTTAATATTTATCCGTGCTTATGTGTATATTTTCGACCTTATCTTATAATCTACTATACCGAGCCTTATTCTCCTGGTATCGCCATTACTAATTTCCTGGAGAGGTTTCCATCGTGTGTCCCTCTGGCCAGTTTTTTTATACGGAGGAATTATAGTGAAATGCCATGAATTCCTCATGAAAATTTCACAGAAGTTATGGATGACACGTAAATTTTTTTTTCGAATAATACAACTACAAAACATTGTGAAGAAAAAAAAACTACAAAACATTTCATATAATTTACAAATTATCAAATAGCCATGTTGACGAAAATAATTTTAAAAAATCCTTCGAAGCATTTCAAAATAATCCTGCAAAAATAATCAATACGTTACAGGAGACGAATTTTGCAACATTAAAGAACTATTGAAAAGTTATTTATTCGCAGGCACAATTACTTCAAAGATTAATATAAAATAACTTCACAGAAATCTCATGTAAAATAATCAAAACTTAAAGACTTTACGAAAAAAAGCATTGGAAAATTAAAAAAAATGGATTATTGAAAAATATCATTGGTAAGAGAACGCGTAAATTGTTGTAAATTTCATTTCCGGATTTCGACTTTAAAGTTAACCTTTTTTTTTTCAAGATTTAATTATGTTCAGACAAAACATATCCATTTTTCAAGCCTGAAGAAGCCTGCGAAATGCGATCGAAACGTCGCAGGCAATAGAAATGCACACTCAAGGTTTACATATTTCTTTATTTTTTATTCATTTTTTCATTTATTTATTAATTTATTTAAATATAAAAGAACTTCAGACCTTCTAATTCCAGCCCAGTAGGATCGTAGCACCAGCCCCGAAATTGTCCTGTACAACAAACAGTTTCCTGCGAAGTCTGTGTATAATCGAACAGAAGGTCGAGTTTCGTATGTAAAAGAAATTCACAGAAATCTCATGTGAAATAATTGTAAATTGAAAACTTTCCGAAAACAAGCATTGAAAAATTGAAAAGAATGGATTTATAGAAAAAAATCATTAATAAGAAAACGCGTAAATTGTTGTAAATATCTCGAAATTCTGAATAAACTGAAAAACAGACATGAAAAAGCATAAAAATTGAAAAAAAAAACCTAAATAAGTCAATCAGAGTCGATACCCTATTCTGCGTAATGGTTAAAGAAGTATAGGAAAATTGAATAAAAATCATTTGAGAATTAGTATCAAAATTTCATCAGAGATATTTAAGAAAATTTCTTGAAAATCATTCAAACGACGTTTGAGCAATGGAATGTCAGAAACGTCCCAAAAAAACACTAAAATTGAAAATTATGAATTCGGAGGAAAGTTGTTCAATATCGATTTTTAACTATCTTTTTCTATTGTTCGTGAGAAAATAGATTGAGTTCCAAAAATTGGAAAAAGGAGTGATATAAACCCTATTTTTTATAAAAGATGAAACTTTTATTTTTTTTTAAGATGATCGAGGCGCAATCTAAATGTAGAATTATTATTGATTTCTAAACAAAAGAATATTCAACTTAGAGATACGCCCTATCGATGCTTCGTAAAAAGCATCTCTGTCTGAAAGTGAAAATCGGTCAAAATCATATCTTGTCGGTTCTCTCATTTTCATTCCACATACAGTTTTAAACATAGATAATTCCAAGCACAAATTTTATACGAATTTTACAGGTATTCAACTTATAAAAATATTTTTCTGTGTCTTTTCTTACAATTGTTTTTTTTTTTCGTCTTACGGGTTATATTTTTATAAGAAAGATAAAATTACTGTCTACAACATCGCGAAAACCATCATACCGACCTTTTTTTCATTTTTCTCTTGTTCTTATTCTTTTTTTTATTTTTCTGTTTATTTTTTTTTTTGGTTTTTTATTTATTTATTTTTTGTTTTTTTATTGACTTTTTTTGCTTTTTTTATTTTTTGTTTATTTCTTCGTTTTTGTTAATTTTTTTACAAAACTGAACTATTGGTGTTCATTTCATCAAGATCAGACAAACATCAATGTTAGGCTAAATTTTTGTTGTTGGTTCCATGAAAATTATCTTTTAGAGGTAGATACCTGTAATCGAGTGGAACTCGATTATATATGATTCCATCAGGGACGACTCGTCCATAGGTGCAACCTGTGCATTGCACATGGGGGCGTCAGACAAAAATTGTATAAAGTATTGTAAAGATTAAATGAAAGCTGAATGTTTCAACTTTTATTTTATCATAGCAACAAGGAGAATAAAATGCTTTTTTTACGCGGACACTTCCTCGAACAGTGATTTTCTGAATTTATAATTGAACAGGCGGTTTCAAAGCTACGAGTCATTCCTGGGTCCGATTATATATAATTCCGGACTCGATTAACTATAATGTGTTTTTTTTTCTATTTCCAATATGACTTATCTAAAGCTGGAATGTCGTAAAAGAACGTCCATAAAATAAGTAACGCTTCTGAAGAAAAAGAGAGGGGCCTTTCTGACAAAGCGTTATATACAGAAAATTTTCAGTATACAAAAGGAGAGAGTGTCGCAAATAAAAAAAAATATTTTAAAGATCGAAAAATTTATAGAAAAAATTTAAAATTATTTTTAAAGGTTAAAAAAAAGAAATGAAAAAATTTAATAAATTAAAAGTTAAATGAAATAAATTAAAAATAAATTAAAATGATAAAATACAAAAAAAGCAAAACAGACAAATATAAAGTTCTTCTTATTTATTCTAAAACAACAAAGCAAAATGAACAGAACATTTTTTTTTCTGATTCCATTATATCTTGGATTTAATCATATATTCAAAAAAAAAATACTAACTGTCCTAAATGACATCTTTGGCCACTTCTGTGCGAAATTTCAGCCAGATCAAAAATGGTCGATTAAAATGGTTGCCCTATTTCTCATGGAGTTATAGTATTAACAAACAAAACAGAGGCAGTGACGTAATGCGATTAAAATGTCGAAAATGTTTTGAGAAAGGTGTGAATGTCAAAAATTATAAAGTGGAAAAATAAAAGTTAATACGATAGTTACTTCAATTAACACTATAGAATAACCTTTTTTGTTCGATAACGCTCATGCGATAACCTTAACCGGCTACAAATATTTTGAAGCTCGGCAACTGGTTTATAATAAAGGGTAACATAGCGCGATAATAATAAAAGTTTAATTTTCATATTATGCACTATGAAGTTTGTCGAACCAGATATTCGATACGTGGAGCCATAATAAAAACAAGTTTTTTTAACACACTTTTCCATTTCACATGCGAAAAAAGAAGCCAGCCTTCACCTGTTGTTCCAATTACAGAGACAAGGCTACCAGTCCAATTCAGTTAGAACGTAAACTCATATTAAATATACATTATAATAACTGCAATAAACGACTGAAATTGCAATATAAAGTGCAGCCATAATTACCAATTCTCGAACCAGCCAGTAGCACCATTGCATCCGGGGAGAAGCAGATCCCGAAAAGTAGGCCCCTGAAACTGCAACCAGGCCGTGATGTTGTTGGCCGACGTCAATCCGGTGAGCGATTGAAATTTTATTGTTACTCGTCGTTCGAACGTCGACAGTCGGGACACGAAGAAAAAGCAAACCACGTCGGTACACAGAAGGAAGCACAGCAAAGAAACAGCACAGCTTGTACGGAACAAATTTCAGTTGGTAGAAATTACTTCATAAGGAAGTAATAACCATTTTCGAGCAAATTTCATTCTCCGTAACTGAAACACACACACATACACTGATTAAGTTTCACTTCATTTATCATAAGCGCTCCGGGACACGAAAGGTGGCTTGCAAAGAAACGCGCGTAACATAAAATTGATTAGGGTTTCTGCGGTACTAATCGGTGGACGGTCAGTGTTTTTCGACAAACTATAGGAATCAGCAAGTCACACGATCAATGCATGGATCATCCTTTTGCCGCTGTGAGAAGCAACAAAAAACCAGGTTTTAGGTACACTTTTTCACTCCTCTTCTATTTTTCGCCCAATTAAGCCAATTTTCGCAAATTGAGGAAGTAAACCATTGAGATCATGGAAGTTGTGAAGAGGTTAGAACTTGATCTTCGACACTAACAACATCATCACTAAATTAACCACATAAAGCACTGTAATGCACTGGTTTGGGGCGCCTTTGAAGAGCAATTCGCTGCCACAACTTGATCCAACAGGGTCAAACTAATTCTCGATGGTAAGCGTGATTCCTTTCACTCCTTCGATTTCTATCCGGGTTCTGGAGTCGTGCTGCCGGGATCACAACACCGAGCTCACCGAGGCGATTAAGGCACCACACACACCGTACCAGTCGATGAGATCGCTTGTTCGAGACTACTTTCGCTTTTGCAGAGCTACACAGCCTAGCGGAATCAGCGCTGTGTATTTCACCCACTTCCCACCTGATGCCGAAGACCACCAACAACAGCTCGGTAACGACTGGAGGCCATAGAGGAAAACGGTTTTATTTTTCAAAAAAAAACCTGAAGCAAATTGCAGGCTACTACCGACGCTCTGTATAGGTTCAATCTGCAATGTGGAGCGTCCGCACGACGCGGAACGTTGTTCACCAATGTAAATATATTTTGTTTTTGTTTCGTTGTGTTTCTTCCTAACTAATAATTTTCACAAGCAACAGGATTAAATTTCGAAGTCCGAACTGCAATCACCTACAGGTTACTACTAATTCTACAGCGAACAGATAGTAACTTTTTATTATTATTATTTTTATTACTATGAATCAAAACAATTACCCAACCAACTTCAACCCTGGTCAAGCAATGTTTCTAGCGCAAATCAAACCCCCTGCCAAACACTTCAGCTACATTTACCCTAGCTCTTCGCGGACCTCATTTACCACCACACCATCGGGAGGCGAGCGAGAGTAATGCGATGCGAGTCCGCAAACTAGCAGTATTGAGCTGTACAAAAAAATCGCTTGCAGATACACACAGGTACCTATTCACAGGCCGGGTCTCGGCCTTTTTGAAAAGCACCTTTTTTCGCGATGGAACGGAAAACCGCATCGGACGACTACTCGTGAAAAGCGTAGCTCTTTGTATTTTGGTCGAGCTTCCTCTCCTATTACTATTGTAGTGTATGGGCTCGACAATCATAGCGCAGCAAAAGCTGTGGCACTCTGCTGAGAGCATGAATGGACTCTTCAAGTCAGTACTAGTGCGAGGGATCGGCATTAAAAGTCTTGCGCTGCTTTTGACGTCTTGTGCATGGTAGTCGTGAGAGCTATTTGTGTATGAGAAAAAGAAGCGGAAAAAATCCGCTGCAGAGACACGACGATTCACGGCGTGCCTACTTAGCGGGAGCCGAGAAGGGCCCGGGTTGAATTTTTGTTGGCCGAGTGTATTATTTAGCTAGGAAGACATCTAGGTCTCAGCATAACGAGGGGTTCAATGATGCGAAAGCGTCATTACTCGAAGGCAGGCTGATGATGTGCCGATTGTAGACGCAATATCTGAAGGATTGTGACCCTTTAAAGTTTGACTTCTACTGTCAGATTATTTGTATTTTTTCCACGGGGGAAAACTTATAATTGTACTTCAAGAGTAATTTTTGATTTATGCAGAAAAAGGTGATTTTTTTCAATTAATATCTAAAATGAAAAGCAAAATGGATGTAGTTTTCCAACGTCAAAATTTCTAAAAGTACAACAATTTTTTATAAATATTTGAATCCACGACATGCAAAATACATCTTGAAATATACTCTAATCATTAGCCAATATACCCGAGCACCTCAATTTACGAAAAATAAGTAACACTGAGACGAAAAACAAGGAATATCTTTGATGAAAGTTTGTATGCAAGCTACGACGTTTACAACTTGCACTCAAATAAATGTTGTAAAATACCACTTCATTAGTATTATTAATCATTTCTGTTGTCTTGCTTTCATCGCATGAAATATAATGAGGTGTTTTGACAGTTCACTTTCATGCAAAAAGCGGGAAAGGAGAACTCTGGAAGGATTGAAAAAAATAACGTTTATGGATGCTTTTTTTCACTTTCACTCAAGAGTGTCAACAAATATCAACCCTGATCGTAGCACCCTCTATTATTACTTCCCGTTCCTAACACACCTCGAGCAACTACTCATATAGCCTTGTGTAGTTATGTTTCTGACTGAGAGAGAATGTGTCCTCATACCTACACAGAGAATAATAGATGAAGAAAAACCTAGACAGAGAATAGTAGCCTACATGTGATCGAGACATTCAGTCAGTGTTCACCGCGAACACAGAACCGAACACTTTGATGGAAGAGTTCCGTTATGCTGAAATTACTTGACGAATTAATATCATTTTTGACGTAGAATTACGTCTTACGGCAACGTATTGGGAATTGTGGTGAAAATTGGAATACCGAAAACAACGATCGTTACAAAAACTATCAAATTTCAAATGCTTATAACTCAGTTACTTTTTAACGGATTTTCTTCGTCCTTGCAGTATTCGATTGGAAAATCAGTAAAACATCCACCAAAATGCGGAAAATTGTGATTTTATAATACTATTTCAACCATTGAAATATGTTGGGGCTTGTTTCAAACACAGATTTCGACCAATCAGAATCAGAAAAGACAAGTATTTCCGGAAACGAGAACATGCCCAGGGACTGAAAATCACCCTTAGATACCATTTTAAAATTCAAGATGGTGTAACATCCGGTTTACAGAAAACAGCCCAATATGACCGAATCTCACCCAACATGGATAGTTTTGAAACCGAAATGATGCTCAGAGGTCAAAAATCAACTTTTGACACTATTATGAAGCCCAAGATGGCGACATCCGATTTCCGGAAATGACAAGCTATCACTGAATATGGGTATTTCCGTGATAAGGATGATTCACAGAAGACAAAAATCGACCCAGACGTCATTTTGAAATCCGAGGTGGCAACTTCCAGTTTCTGGAAAACAGCCAATAGTTATCCTGGAATCGTAATGATGCCCTAAGACCAGAAATTAAATCTAGACGCCATTTTTAAATCCTAGTTGGCGACTTCCGTTTTTCGAAAACGACCAAATCGCCATCTTGAATTTCAAACTGACGAATGGTGTCGATTCTAGAAATAACCATATTGGGTGGTAAATATGGTTATTTCTAGAACCTAAATGATACCCAGAGCCCATAAATCGACATCAGTCGCCAGTTTGAAATCCGAGATGGCGACTTCTTGTTTCTGGAAAAAATGACCAACAAAGAAAATAACTTATGTATTGACATAAACATATTGATACAAGATAGTCTTATTGTTTATCATTCAAATAATTATTGAAACAGACATGTTTGCTTCAAATTTGTCCGTTGTGATCATCCTCGAATACAATAATGCAAGTAATGTAACAAACAACCTTATGAAGGTCTAATTTAACCAGGCGGTCCCGGATTTGCACACAAACTTTCTGTTTTTTGAGAGAACTTTGTCATTTTTAGTTTTGATTTCTTCATCCTCGAACAGCCATCGATATTTAGGTATCATTTTGCAGTTTTCGTAAAAAAGTTCAAATCCGTAAAAAAATTGAAAGTTTTTTTATAATTGTTTTTCCTTATTTTTTTTCCACAGTGCACAGGGAAAAATAATTTATAGTGGACCTCTTTCCTTTTTTAACCAATAGTGGACCACCCGTCAGAATAATTCAATTACTTTTAACATAAATCGGAATTTATGAATGTTTGTGATGCAGGCTGGCTGGACAAAAGGTTTTCGATGGAAGTTTTCTAATAATGCCTCGAGTTTTTGCATAAATTGAGTTAATCTGGCGAGTACGCCACTATCGGTTCATTTAGCCAAGTTTCTTTGGAAAGACAAAACAATTTTCTACAGCTTTTTTAAAAACATCACACCAATCCAACAAACAGTCTCTAAAAAAAAATTTAACCAAAACCAAATAGAGACTGTATGCGTATAAAGTCATACCTCGATATAAGGCAAACTCGATATAACGTAACTTTTACCTCGATATAACGTAACTTTGAAAATGTATTGAAATTGAAAATAATTAATACAGCAACTGTTTTTGGGGTATAAATTGCTTCAAAATAAATGTTTATAGTAAGTTTTGAGATTAATCAAACTAATACGAAAATTGACTTTAATGGGCAAAAGAAAGGTTCAAATATACTAATAGGTGATGGAAAATAGGTTTTCACGCATCCTCCAGTAACAATTCACAGTCTTGCATCAATTAGAAAAAAAATTTTTTTGCTTGTTGAAATTTTCTCTAAATGGGCATAAGAAAGATTAAAAAATACTGATAGGTTGATGGGAAATAGGTTTTCGCGCAGCTTTAAGTAACCGTCAACAGTCTTGCATCAATTAAAAAATTTTTTTTGCTTGTTGAAAATTGTCCTAAATGGACATAAGAATGGTTTAAAATTACTGATGGGTGATGGGAAATAGGTTTTCACGCATCTTTGAGTAACCTGTGTATCAATTGAAAAAACAAATTTTTTTTGCTTCTGAAAATATTTCTAAATGGGCATAAGAAAGGTTTTAAAATACTGATAGGTGATGGAAAATGGGTTTTCGCCATATTTGAGTAACCATTAACATTCTTGCATAAATAAGAAGAATTTTTTTTTGCTTCGATATAACGTAACTCGATATAACGTAACGAAAATAAAAATAAAGTTGCCTTATATCGAGGTATGACTGTTGTGGACCCCCATTATAAGTATTTTGTGAACGTGAAAGGGGAAGATGCAATTATACCACAATTTGTAACGAATAACTACAGTATTTGGAAAATATAGGGATATAGGGTAAATTAACCTATAGTGGACCACTTTCTTATGGTGAACCACCCCCTAATAAATTGAATTTATGTGTAAACTTGAGGAATTTTCAGAAAACTTCCATCGGGAATCTTCTTATCCGGCCAATCTGCATCACAAATATTCATAAGCCCCGGTTTATGTCAAGAGAAATAAGGTTATTCTGACGAGTGGTCCACAACAGGCCCACAATACAAAAATACAATAAAGGGTCCACTATAGGTTTATTCACCCTAAATTTTCCTAATTTTTGCAAATTAACCTATAGTGGCCCCTTTTCTTGAAGTGGACCACCCACCAGAATAATTTATGCGAAAAATCGAGACATTCTTAGGAAACTTACAGCGGGAAACATCTTATCCAACCAATCTGCATCAGAATCACAAGAAACATTTATAAATTCCGATTTATGTTAAAAGAAATTTAGGTAATCTGACAAATGGTCCACTCTTGGAAGGGCCGTCCACTTTAGAATTATTTACACTAATTGTAAAATGATATTGTGAAAAGTGATCATTATATGCCAAATGTTTCAGAAATGCATCAAAAATTCCTTTTGGAAACGAGACTGGGAAGATTTAAAAATATAGAGTAAATTAATCTATAGTGGACTCCTTTCCTATAGTGGACCACCCGCCAGATTAAATCAATTTAAGAGAAAATTTGACAGGATTTTTGGAAAATAATTTGGATAATTTACCCTATTCCGATTTATGTTAGGAGAAATTGAGGTAATCTGACGGGTGGTTCACTATTGATAAATTCACCCACACAGCTGTTTGAAAGTAGGGTGAATTGACCTACAGTGGACCATATTCCTATAGTGGACCACCCGCCAGATTAACTCAATTTATGCGAGAACTCGAGAATTTTCAGCAAACTTCCATCGTAAAGCATTTTGTCCAGCCTGTCTGCATCACAAACATTTATAGGGTAAATTAACCTATAGTGGCCCCCTTATTTTATCAACCCATAGTGGACCACCCATCAGATTAGCTCCATTTCTCTTAACATTGATCAAAATTTATAAATGTATATGATGCAGATTGGATGGATAACATGTTTCCTGATGGAATTTTCCTGAAAATCCCTCGCGTTTCCGAAGAATTTTTGGTTCATCTGGCGGTGGTCCACTATAGGAAAGGGGTCCATTATAGGTTAGTTTACCCTAAATTTCGATTTATGTTAAGAGAAATTTAATTAATCTGACAGGTGGTCCACTATAGGTTAATAAATTAAAGGGGTCCACTATAGGTTAATTTACCCAAGTTTTGTCAGCGAAGAAAAAATGTATTGAATTGCTTTAAAATAAGCTGTTTGGTCCAAAAATAGTTTTGATTTTTTTTTTGGGTAAATTAACCTAAAGTGGACCCCTTCCCTATAATGGCGTTGGTAATACATATAGGTATACGTAATAATAAATTATGTTATATTGATTATCACGAAGATGTAAAAACAAACACTCATGTTTTTTTTTTCATTTCTTGAGCAACCTATAACGACCTAGACGCTCGATATGGACTACTTTGCGGATTTCAAGTCGTTATTAATTTCGCTTGATGATTTTTGGTTCAATAATCCGAGAGTATCCGGAACACAACCGGGACAGGCCTGCTTATTTATACACACTTCGCAGCCAACTGTTTAGTGTACAGGACATTTGCGGGGCTAGCGCTACGATCCAACTGACACTAACAGTCTCCCCCGAGCCGAGACTCGAACCTACGACGACTGGCTTGATGGGCCAGCATCGTACTTCGAGACCATCTGGGAGATTAAATAGTACTTTTTCAATAAAATGATGATAAATACTAATTTTAACATTGAGAAACTTTTAGTTTTCTTTTTATGATTGCCCTAGCTACTGATCAAATATTGAGAACTTCTACTTGTTTTTTGTATCAACCATTAGTGGCTCAGTTAATATGCGCAATCGATTTATGGTTTTAGTGTTTAATAGCGGAGAAAATCGAGAAATGACTTGGGGTGTCTATTTTATCACATTTTCATCTACAGATCATCTTGAATAATTAACGTGATGTCTTGTAAGTCGATATGACACGAAACCATAACGACCATATTGTAATTATGATTAGCTTGGCATTTTTGTAATAAAAATTAGAACTCTATTTTGTTACATACGCGTCGTCACATTTTTAAACGTTTTAGGGTTTTAGATGCATGTAACTTTACTATTCAACAAAAGTCTCAGCTTATTTGTCAGCGCATCTGCAGGCTTGTTCAAGCGCTATTGAGTTCACTCTCGCTGCGACCAGTTTATCAAAGATCTCGGGTGCACTATTATATTAATGATCAGATGATTACACAGTGCAACAATTTTTTGCCTTGGCTTCTATGCATGATTTTTTGATGAAGTTTGATGCGAAAATGAATTACTCCGAGTTTGATCACTTTTCAACTTAAGGGGCAACAATTGCGCCATTTTGAATATTTGAGAAATCGGAAATTTTTTATGTTTTTTCGACGCCATTTTGTTTTAAGACCAAATATCAAAATTCTAAGAGTTTGTCCACATATTAACATCTTCTTACCCATCTTAAAAAAAAAAATCTTAAATCGGACAAAAACTGGTTTATCTCGACGTTAAATTAACTTATTTGAAGTCTGTTTAATGTAATATCAAGAGTGTAAGCGATACTCAAAGATACAATAACAATTTGTCTTCACATGATCCTCTCCTTTTTGCGGGGAGGGGGTCGCATTTGACTTTATCCAAGTCGCGATGATTCTGTCTCATAGTTGAAGCGAGATTTTTATGTTCTGACCGGTCCTGGCCAAAAATGCAACCCCCTCCTCACAAAAGGGGGAAACAAATTGTTATTGTATCTTTGAGTATCGCTTACACTCTTGATACTACATTAAACAGATTTCAAATAAGTTAATCCAACGTCGAGATAAATCTATTTTAGTATTGTAGGGGAATTGGGGCAAAATTGATATGTTGCTGACATTTTACGTGGATCAGACACCTACCAATCGATTCCTGAGCCTTTTTTACTCAATAAAAGACATAATTTGACTACCACTTGTAGATATTAGCGTATTACCATTAATGCTCGGACATATTTGATATGGTTTTGCTTTGTGAAACATACTATAACCATGCCAAAACCGGTTTCGTAGAATCACCGTTTTGGACTCAGTTTTTGTCCGATATAAGATCTGTTTTTTTTTGACGTTGACTAACGTCTATATCGAAATTAGGCCCCTGAATTTGAAAATCTAGTAATTCAACCAGGGAAAACCAGAGAAAAGTGGTCAGGTTTTGAGCGCTTATTTTGCAGTCATCTATAATCAGGTTTTCGAGGTTTTGGCATCAATCGATCAGAAATTCTTTTACGGTTAAATTTATGTAACAAAAACAAACTATTGTTTGAGATACACTATTGAAAAATTGGTAATTAATATCGATTGTCTAAATCATACCGCGCAGCCAATCACTACCCCTCTTCCCAAGCACAGTCGACACTAACGGATACAATCGATCTGACTTTGTTGTTATTGTTGTTGTCACTTTCTGTTTCCGATGTTTATGCTGCTGCTAGCGGAAAAAACCTTGCAAATATGCATCTTTTTGTTGGTGTTAATTTTACGACAGCGGCGCCGGCCCATCATTCTGATTCCAAAACCGCACCAGTGACATGCGGACGCTAGGTGATAGCAGCTGAAAGGAGGAAATACAAAATAGTACCGGTCATCTCGTGCCGGTTTCCCCGTAATGCTGGTGGCTTTAGTAGTAAATGGCTACTGCAAAACACTTAAATGGCTGGAATTCTGGACGGACTAACCAGGAAACTATAATCGGCAACTGGCACCTTTTGGTGCCTCGAAATTTTGGTACAGAAGCGGCAAATTGAATTTTCTGTTTTACCAAATGCTGCTGCTAGCGGAAAAAACCTTGCAAAAATGCATGTTTGTGTTGGTGTTAATATTATGACAGCGGCCGGCGCAGCTTTCAAGAAACATTTGTCTCTACCATTCCATCAGCTATGTAGCCCCTCCTTTTTTCTAATTATCTGACGAAGCCTTGGTATAAAACGTATCGTTCGAACATTTCACCCCATCAGTTTCATTATCAAACCGTACCGGGTACATACGGACGCTCGGTGTTAGCAGCTAAAAGAAGGAAAAACAAAATAGTACCGGTCATCTCGTGCCGGTTTGACCCGTGATGCTGGTGGCTACTGCAAAATACTGAAATGGCTGGAATTCTGGACGGAAACCAGTAAACAAGAAATCGGCAACTGGCACCTTTTGGTGCCTCGCAGTTTTATAATAGAAGCGGTTAGTTGAATTTTATGATTTACAATTGCTGTTGCTAGCGGAAAAAAACCTTGCAAAAATGCATGTTTATGTTGTTGTTAATTTCACGACAGCGCTAGGTGTTAGCAGCTGAAAGGAGGAAAGACAAAATAGTACCGGTCATCTCGTGCCGGTTTGACCCGTGATGCTGGTGGCTACTGCAAAATACTGAAATGGCTGGAATTCTGGACGGAAACCAGTAAACAAGAAATCGGCAACTGGCACCTTTTGGTGCCTCGCAGTTTTATAATAGAAACAGTTAGTTGAATTTTATGTTTTACAATTGCTGTTGCTAGCGGAAAAAAAACCTTGCAAAAATGCTTGTTTATGTTGATGTTAATTTCACGACAGCGCTAGGTGTTAGCAGCTGAAAGGAGGAAAGACAAAATAGTACCGGTCATCTCGTGCCGGTTTCACCCGTTATGCTGGTGGCTGTTAGTAATAAATGGCTACTGCAAAATACTAAAATAGCTGGAATTCTGGACGAGAATAATCGGAAACTGGTACCTTTTGGAGCCTCGAAATTTTGTTACAGAAGTTTTGTAAAAGAAGCGTTGCAATTCCCTCTACTATTTGCTTCAATGGAATATTTTTTTTTTTTTTAAGAATACGGCGTCATTGTTGCCCCTTAAGTTGAAATATGTTCAAACTCGGGGAGATTTAGTTTTGCATCAAAATACACAAAAAATTATATATAGGAACCAAGGCAGAAAAAAAGTCCATTTTTGTTACACTGTGTTATTTAAATACAACGGCTTGAATATACAATAACCACATTTATTTTACGTACAAGAGTACCTCATGGTGGTCTTATATCATCAGATATAATAAGATCAATTGTTTCTCGGAGGTTGGAACTTCAGAGACTGTGAGCAGCAAGTGTACAATGTGATACACAAAATGTAATTAATTGCTTAGAAAAATTCATCTAAATGTTGTTCGAAATCTGTCAATATTCATTGTCTCTAGTTTTGAACTTTTGAAGTCATGTTTCTTTGAATACAGCTTTTTCGCCTCGACATAATCCTTTTCACGGTTCTTAGTTAGTACCTGAATCAACAACTATTTTCTAGAAATTTTGAGTAAGGAAAGCAGATACACAAAATTTTCATGTTTTTTCAACCTAACCTAAATACTTAAAGGATGAATCTTAAGAATAGTAAAACTTATCCACAGTTCTGTCACAAACGATCTTCGCAGCTAGATTCGAACTAATAATTTAATTGACTCTAAAATTAGTATAGTACTCTCATGCCTGTCTACACCAGGGTAACATAAAACAACAGCTTTCCCGGAAACTCTTGGTCCACTAGGTAGCACTCGAGAGCGTTGATTTTGGCAGTCAAACCGAGAGTGAGTGCATCGCGAAAGCATTCACTTCCTCAATTTTAACCACCCAGTTTTCATCACCACTAGAAAATGTTTAACCTTTTACAGTTTTGTAACCGCGCTCCGTGCGCTCCATGCAGACACCAGGCGGATTATTTGCGGTCCAGCAATTAACATCTGTTTAACAAGTTCGCTCGATGTTTGCGCGCATCGTTCACACGTATCCGAATAGTGCTCATTCAGCGGTCCGGCCTACCCCCTGGCCCTGGCCACATAGATTACCTCAGTCGATACTGCTTCGAGCGTATTATTTTTTTGCGCGATCGTCAAATATATTGGGGTGAAACGGTTATGGCATGACGAACAGTTTTCGACTTTGCAGGTTAGGTAAAATATTTTACTTGCTTTGGGAGCCTCATGTATGTAATCAACCAATGGCAAGTGATGAAGTGGCGCTTGTAAGAAACACACTAAGCATATGGTAGTAGTTAGGTTCAACGATCAGGAAAAGTTTTGAAGCTTGTTTTTTGAACTCTACAGTTTTTAGTGGTCATCACACAGTTGGACTCGATAATCGATAAATAGGGCCTTTTGATAAAGTGCACGGAGAAGTTGCTTTCGGTTTCAGTTGTGGAGCGTGGAGTGACCATCGAAACGACATCGAAATTGCGGGCACGATTTACGTTCCACGCAATAGCATAGCAAACTCTTTGATTTGTACGTACGTTTAGCACAGTCAGGTGACCATAGCAGCGCCGTACGTTGCACCCCGAAAGAAGAGTTCATGATAATACGTCAATGGAAACGAGGCCAACACAGCATGTAATCCGTCGTTCCACTCGGAGTGAACAGATGGTGGAGGAGTGAAAAAAATTGCTCTACTATTACTTGTTCGAGGTTTCGATCATTAGAGTGTGGTGCGGCGGCTCAAGTTTTTCGGGGGTCTTTGCATTCAGGTTTTTTTCGTGTTTGGCTGTTGAATATCGGTAACGAAGTTCGTGTTTCTTGTCGGCTCTATACAGGTTTTCTTCATCACTCTCCGCATCAGGATTGCGGACTACTGTCGACTTTGTTTTTTTTTTGTGTACCACATCACCGGTCACCATAATGACAAAGTGCATGCTGTTCGAAAAACTGGGCTGAGAGAATGATTACTGTCATTAGTGTTGTCAAAAATCGCAATTTGAATGAAAGTCATCGTTCCATTAAATGAACTTGAGCGATCGAGAGCTGGAGGAATAATTGCGAAAGAGTCGGGTGATTGGAAAACAAAGATTGCATGCGATCGGATTAGTCAATCCTTGTGCCAAATGTTTAGTAAGCTTGGATTGCAAGCTGTATTATTGTTCGTGTATGTTTGAGACATCAAAATAAACGATTTTTTTGTGAGAATTGGTGTGGACTTAAATCTGGCTAGAAACCTATTCTCAGAATAAAAAATCTTTTTGCCTTATACATTTAAGCAGGACCGTTAAACATTCACAATTGAACCAAAACCTCAATCCAAAGAACAAATTAACGAACAAAAAACACTCGTCTCAAATGAAATAAAAAAAAACTACTGCCGCCGGGAACCTTTCCTACATCACATCGTAAAACTCTATATTCTTAGAAGAAATGTGCTTTGGCGACACTTAGGATCACATTTCAACCACCCATCTCGTGCAATTTCGCTAATGCTGATGTAAAAAAGCATCACTAAGCACAGTGTGTGATCATAAACACACCTCAAAACCGGGTAATTGCATCGCAAGACGATTGATTCATTGTACAAGGCTGACATAAATGCAAAAACACCGTTCGTACTACCAGGTACTCTGCAATTAACATGCCGCATTCAAAACTTGAAATAAAGGAATGACAATTGCAATTGCCTGATTATGACTGCAGGTGAAGTTTTGATAATAGCATTAATGGTATGCAAAAGGCGTTGCTCATCACATTAAAACGGAACAATTGATTCCGGGTAAAGATTTTCTCAGGAATTCTAGTGTATAAAGATAATAAAAGGGTCGTTCGCTTTAAATGGATTTAAATATGCAAAACCTTAGCGAAGCAATGACCTGCACTAGGTCCAACACCGGATGAGCGCCATTCAGCTATCAATCACGCTGGAATTGGACACCTGATCAACATTTTAAAGCAGAACCGGCTCATTCAGAGCCCATTCAGTACTTATGAACGCACTGTTGATGATCGGCTTTCAGATAGCGACACCTCCAATCTCAATCTTGTTACGGCTGTGAAAGATGGGATACCTTTCCGAGATAGAATCCTGAAAAAAAAACATCCATTTGTTACGTTCTATAATCCTCTTTGCTTCACTCTGTGTGCTCAACAGTGACCAATTGTGCGTTCCCAATAAGCAGTACCGATTGAATCAGACCCATTTGCCATGAAATGTTGCTTTAGATGTAGATAAGTACATAAATCAACAGCAGCAAACGGCATCGGCAGCAATAAACAGCGACGCGGTCTTGGAAAGATTCATCGATTCAGCCAAGCGGTAGGAGACGAACCCTCTTTTTTAACGCATACACGCTAGAGCACAGCAGAGAAGGTCAATGCAAGAAACTCGAACGACGACGACGAAAAAACCCGTTGCACAACTTTTCGCTTTTGAACTGCATTAGGAGCTGTTCTCGGTTGGCGATGAGAATGCAACATTGGAGGTGAAGAACGGAATTGTAGTTGGCCTCCTCCGCCTATTTGATGTTCCTCTCGTGAAAGGATAACCGAAAAGGTCATCCTGCCCTGGCTTTTTTGAAGCCAGCTGACAGGTAGCGTCCAAAACATGGGAATGAAAACCAACAAAAAAACAGTAACACGCCATGATAAAGGTAGGAGGTTGTTGTTTTTCTGTTCTGTGTTTGATAAATCGGGATTCATTTAAATTTATACAGCTGACGTCTGAATGGCGGTGAAAGGAAATTACATTTCGGAATAAAATTAGTTTTATCATGATTTACTATCATAAGCAAGATCATAACCAATAGCGTAATCTATCGTTAGAAAATGAACTGAACGCCCAACCAACTCACTTAGCATGCTTGATTCCTTCAATCAACCAGGAATAATATAAAGTACTATCCGATCACGCTTTAATCAATTGCACCAATCACTCCTTCTCCGAGCGGCCGGCGTGGTGAATAAATAACATTAAATCCTATCGTCAATAAATCCGTTAACGGTGTATCATTCATCAGGTGGCCATAAAGCTAGCCAATATAGTGCATCCCGCTCGGGTGCGCAAGACAAACTCAGACAAAAATGATGCGCCGAGAAAGTGCGCTCGCACTGACCGACGCAGGACAGACTCAGCTACAAAGGAATGCTGGAAATCTCCTCCAACGCTACTTCACGAAGTCCGTCAATCTTCGCATCTTGTTAAGCTGATGCATCGAATGGGATGCGGCGAAAAACTGTAAAGTGCTAAAGCGATTAACCACCATTTCACTTCATACTAGCCATCGTTTGGGGCCACTGAACGGGGTACGCTTCCCATACCCGCCCTCAGCCCGAGTGTGCTGAAATTCTTCGCAGAACCCCACGCGAGGCTAATCCGCTTTATGCAGCAGCAGAGAACTTGAATCATCGATTTTCCCACCGTCGTTGATGGTCAGCTGAAAGGCGGCAATGCTGCACTACCAAGCAAACCAACCGAGGAAAATCAAATCGCCGCAATGTATGCAGCACGCAGGCAGTAAAACCGATTCCGTACGCGCTCCGGTGCGGTTCATTATATGGAGGTGGAAAACGTGAAAAGTGAGTACACTGAAACGTACCAACCGCCTCATCAATTGCACGCATGCTGCGGAAGCAATTGCAGTACAGGGTGTACAGAAAAAATTGTTTTTTTTTAAACTACGCAAACCAAAAATATACTGAAAGTATTTGTTAGTAAGCGTCTAAAAATAGCCACTAGCTAAAAATGGACGATGCAAATATCAGAGGAAAAACTCGTTTTGCTACTAACAAAACAACACCCTGTGCTGTGATCACCACTCACCGTCGTCGTCTCCTTAAGCGGGAAGGAAGTTCGGAAGAAGAGTTGAAGGTTACGAGATGGCAATTAAGATGTGACGGTCGAAAATATATGCGATGCTAAAAACGACTAGTGTTTTGGATTTAGCGCAATAATGATACCCGCGCAGTGTGTGTGTGTTCACACAGGTGTGAAAAGTGCTGGTAAAGTTGGAGCTTGTGAACGTTATTCTCGAGTTTTGCTAATTTCGATTCCTACTAGCTTATTCAATAACGTAGCATTTTCGTAATGATTGAGGATTTTTTTTTTGTCGAATAGGAATATTAACTTCAACAAGTCTATTATATTATTTCATCCGTTTCGCTTGTTCATGCTTGCGGTCAAAGGAAATAAACTGTGCTAATCACTAGTGATTATGGATTTAACAAAATCGAAAATCGTCTAAGCACCCAGCAAGTAATCGTTTGAAGTCCTTCAGCTGCATGCATTTGCGTGTCTATCAAAAATCTTAGTCGACTCAGCCATGACGAGAGAATGATAATTTTCGAACACTGAGAACAATCGTGCAACTAAACGAACATGAAAGAACCGTGTATCATTGCATGGAAAATACTGCTTCTTTATGATATATTCTACAATACCTTATGCAACAAAAACAAAATTAATTCTACTTTCTTAAAAGCCGAAACATTGTCGAATTTGTCGAAAACGAACAGCTACAGAGTAAAAGTGTAGTTCTGGTGTAGCTACACCACAAACAGTCACATTTTTTCAACATATAGCTCCAGTTACAACGTGTGATATAGCAAACGAGAATCAGAATACAAGAAGACGGTACATAGCAAAGAAAGGCAAACAACCAATGACACACTGAGATCGACTTGAACTGTCCTACAGTACGGTCGCATTTTACCAACAGCTCGAGGCTGAGTCTTGGACTACCGAGAGATAATAAAAATTTTGTTTTTCGCTTTCAACAGGCAATCTTTTTCAAAGACTACCTGTTGAAAGGCAAAGTAATAAGTTTGTTTTTAAAGTTAACGAGTGTTTAGTGAATTAATTTGGTTTGAGATATTTCTACTCAAATTCTATAGTGAAGTGAAAGTGTAGTGAAAATGTCCAGTTATGCCTGGAAAAAATAAAAAAGCTCGCTTTGATGCGGCATCAAGGAAACGTGAGGCATCTTCTCCAAGTAACACTGAACTTTCGACTAACAGGTATGATATTCTTTCTTCTGTTGGGGATCTAGAATTCCAAACTTCTCATACTGAGCATAAAGCCGTTATGAAGAAGGTTAAAGTTCCACCTATTGTGGTATTTGTAGCAAACTTTAAAGCATTTCGATCAGAACTTTCATCATTTCTATCGAATGTGAAAGTTAATTTTCAAATTGGTCGCCAAGGCGAAATTCGTATTTTGGCCGAATCTTTTGATGGCCATAAACATCTTTTACAGTATTTGACTGAAAAGATGTATAAGTTTTACTCTTTTGATGCCAAAAACGAGAGACCATTTAAGGCTGTGTTGAAAGGTCTCTCAAATGATCAAAGTATTGATGAAATCAAAGATTGTTTGTCAGAATCACTTGGTTTTGCCCCCAACCAAGTAATTTTGATGAAACGAAAGGCAAATGCCAAAATTATTCAAACTGGAATACACCAGGAAAATTACTCAGTACATTTTGATCGTACCAAAGTACATAATTTAAAATGTTTAGAAAAAGCACGTGTTTTATTCAACGTGCGAATAAAGTGGGAAAATTTCAAGAGACATGGAGGAATCCATAATCTTATGCAATGTCGGAATTGTCAAGCCTATGGTCATGGAACTCGAAACTGCCATATGGCTGCAAAATGTATGATTTGTGGTGATACTAGTCACACGAAAGATATCTGCCCCGTGAAAGAGATCACTAATAGTTTCAAATGTGTAAATTGTGGGGGAAATCACAAATCTAATTTCTTTAATTGTCTTGTAAGGTCAAAAATTATTGCTTCTAGACAACGTAGGAATTCTAAACAACCTGTTGTCAATGTGGGTAATCAAAAGACTTTCAGTACTGTTCAGGCATCACCAGCACTTTCATTAGCAGGTGTGTCTGTAGGTAATAATTTAAATTCAGATAACAAATTTCAGAAAAATAATCCTGTTCAGGCAACACCAGGCTGTTCATATGCCAGTGTCCTTTCAGGTAATATTTCAAATTCAAACAGTAACAAACCATTCGTGTTTGGTGCTGAAAAGTCAGCCAGTATTGATTTAGGTAATCCAACTCCCGAAAAGATTGAATACCTACAACAATCCATGCTGCAGCTAATGTCCGTTTTGTTGAACTGTAACTCGATGTACGAGGCTGTTCAAGAAGGTATAAAATTTACAACTAATATTGTTATGAAATTGAAATTCAGCAATGATTTTAAATAATGCTGTAAATTTTCTAAATTGGAATGCCCGCTCTTTAAAAGCGAAAGAGGATGAATTTTTCAATTTTTTAACAGTCCACGATGTGCATATTGCAGTTGTGACTGAAACGCTTTTAAAGCCAAATATTACACTAAAAAAGAACCCAAATTTTATAGTTCATAGGTTTGTTAGAATTGATGTTGCCGGTGGTGGAGTTGCAATAGTTATCCACCGTCGAATAAAACATCGTGTTTTACCCCATCTTGAAACCAAAGTTATCGAGAGTTTGGGAATTGAAATTGAAACAAGTATTGGCATTTTATTTATAGCCGCAGTGAATTTGCCTTTTCAATGCACTGGTGAGCGAAAAAATTATTTCAAGGGAGATTTGCAAAAACTCACAAGAAATAAATCTAATTTTTTAATCATCGGTGATTTTAATGCGAAACATCGATCTTGGAATAATGCTCAAAGCAATTCCAATGGAAAAATATTGTTCAATGATTGCTCGGCTGGATTTCATTCAGTTTTATTTCCAAATGGTCCTACATGTTATTCTTCTATTAGGAATCCATCTACAAATGATTTGGTACTAACAAATCAAAGCCATTCATGCAGTGATTTATTAACTCATGCTGACTTTGATTCTGATCATCTTCCCATAACATTTTCTATTTCCCATGAAACTATTTTAAATCCCACTAGATCTGTGTTAAATTATCACAAGACTAATTGGGATAGATATCGTTCTACGATCGAGGAAAATTTGAATGATGATATTATTTTACAAAATTGTGCTGACATTGACAGAGCATTAGAAAATTTTAGCAGCTTAATACTCAATGCCCGGAATTTATCAGTTCCTAAGGCTCGAGTGAAATTTAATGCACCAATTATTGATAGTGAACTTCAACTTCTTATACGTTTGAAGAACATACGGAGACGTCAATACCAAAGATCTCGTGATTCCGCTTTGAAAATTATTTTTCAAGAATTACAAAAGAAAATTAAACATAGATTCACTCTCTGGCGAAATGAGAATTTCATGAGAGAAGTTGAACAACTAAAACCTTATTCAAAACCTTTCTGGAAGCTTTCGAAGGTTCTTAAGAAATCCTCGAAGCCCATTCCAGTCCTTAAAGATGGTGATTGCATTTTTCTAACGAATGAACAAAAATCTCGAAAACTTGCTCAGCAGTTTGAGAGTGTTCATAACTCCAACTTGAACGTAGTAAGTCCTATTGAAAATGAAGTAAACCAAAAGTATGTTCAGATCACCACCCAAGAATTTCTTTCCGAAGAGGTATTGGAGACAAACTTGAATGAGGTGCAAACCATTCTCAAAAAGTTCAAAAACATGAAAGCACCAAGAGATGATGGGATTTTCTATATCCTCATCAAAAGACTTCCCGAAAACTCTTTAAATTTCTTGGTAAAAATTTTTAACAGATGCTTTGCACTAGCACTTTTTCCTACGAAATGGAAAAATGCCAAAGTCATTCCAATTTTAAAACCCGAAAAGAATCCAGCTGAGGCATCAAGTTATCGACCAATTAGTTTACTTTCCTCTATTAGCAAACTTTTTGAAAGAATAATTCTTAATAGAATGATAACACATATTAATGAGAACTCAATTTTTGCAAATGAGCAGTTTGGTTTTCGCCATGGGCATTCCACTACTCATCAGTTACTTAGAGTAACAAATATGATTCGAACTAATAAATCTGAAGGCTATTCGACTGGAGCTGCTCTTCTAGATATAGAAAAGGCATTCGACAGTGTTTGGCATAAAGGTTTAATAGCTAAAATGTCAAATTTCAGTTTTCCGCTTTACCTCACAAAAATGATACAAAGTTATTTGACTGACCGCACTCTCCAGGTTAACTATCTAAATGGTAAATCTAATAGATTGCCTGTTAGAGGTGGTGTGCCTCAGGGGAGTACCATGGGCCCAATCTTATATAACATTTTTACTTCTGATCTTCCTGATTTACCACCAGGTTGTGAGAAATCTCTGTTTTGTGACGATACAAGCATTTCCGCAAAAGGGAAAAGCCTTCGTGTTATATGCAGTCGGCTTCAAAAAAGTTTAGATATATTTTCTTCATACTTACAAAAATGGAAGATTTCCCCTAATGCTTCAAAAACACAGTTAATTATTTTTCCTTATAAGCCAAGAGTTTCATTTCTCAAACCCACCCATAACCACGTTATTAAGATGAACGGTGTGGTCTTAAATTGGTCTGATCAAGTTAAATACTTAGGGCCAATTTATGATAAGAATCTTACTTTCAAGGAGCACATTGAAAATATCCAGTCAAAGTGCAATAAGTATATCAAATGTTTATATCCTCTTATCAACGGGAATTCTAGACTTTGTCTCAAGAATAAACTGTTAATTTACAAACAAATATTTAGACCAGCAATATTATATGCAGTTCCCATCTGGACAAGTTGTTGTGCAACCAGGAAAAAGACACTTCAAAGGATTCAGAATAAACTTTTGAAAATGATTTTGAAGCGTCCTTCCTGGTTTAGCACGAACGAGCTACATAGGCTCACTAATGTAGAAACATTAGAAAATATGTCAAGCCAAATTATCAACAAATTCCGACAAAAATCGTTGCAATCCTCAATTGAAACGGTTAGCTCACTTTATAGTCAGTAAGATAGTTTGGGGTTTATTTTAAGTTCATTTTAAGTTTCGTTTTATTCCTTTTATTCCTTTTTTTTTTCTTGACAAGTAGGTTTCATAATTTTCCTACAATTACATTATCTTTACTGCGAAAGCTAATAACATTGAATAATACTAAAAAGCGTACAAATATATAAAATAGTGTTGAAATGTCACCATTTGTGGCAGAACACACAATACTAATTCTGAATAGATATTTTAGTGCATAAATAAATCATTACAAACTCCCCCCCTATTTAAAAAAAAAAAAAAACTAATGACAGATCCACACCAGATGTTCCATGTACCTAACCGTAGAAAAGGCACGGTGAAAGAAATATTCGCTGTGTGGTGCAGTTTTTCATTCGTTGCGTGCTGCGCCAAAGACGAGCGTCAAGCACCGACTTTTTGTTGGGTAGCAAGTAAGAGTTACATGTTGGTCCGCTCTTACTAAGTTTTCTGTTGCCTGTATCAGCATGTTTTCTTTCCAGACAACAGTTTAAATGACATTCTCACCACAGATCATTAACCGGTTATGGAAAAGGTGTACGTTTTATCTGTAAGTACCTTAAAATTTTGTTACGAATAACTGAGATAAGATAAAAATATATTTTGTTTTCTTTCTATGATAACTGGGTTGTTGAGTACAAAAAAAAACATACTGGGCGCACCTGCCTTTCCATCCCTTAGGAAGGGGAGTGTTTCTTGCGAATGTGTTCAAAAACACAATTTTCCAATTATGTTTTTTAAAGCTGAAAATATAATAGAAACTAATTATAATAATAGGGGTAAGCGGGGTAAGACCGCCCCCTTAAGCAATTCTGTTTAGAAAAAAAAGTTGCGGCTGCAATTTTTTTTTTTTTTTTTTTTTTTTTTTTAAGGGGGGATTTGTTAGTAGCTTAAGTATTTATGATAAATATTAGTGAATAATGAGTATGTGTGTCCAATCACAAATGGTGACTTCTCAACACTGTTAGAAATTTGTAATTTTAATTGTTAGGATTTGTTTGCTTTCGCAATTAGGACTTATCATTCGTAGGGATTTAAACCTACTTGTCAGAAAAGGGGAAGTAAACTTACAACTAACTTAATTGCTAACTTATTGGCTATAAAGAGAGCTTATCGTAGCAATTGAGGATTGCAACGATTTTTGTCGAAAATTGTTAATAATTTTATTTGACATAGCTTCTAATGGTTCAACACCAGTAAGTCTATGTAATTCGAGTGTACCAAACCAAGGAGGACGCTTCAAAATCATTTTCAGAATTTTATTCTGAATCCTTTGGAGCGTTTTCTTCCTTGTTGAACAGCAACTTGACCAGATCGGTACAGCATAAAGCATTGCTGGTCTAAAAATTTGTTTGTAAATCAAAAGTTTGTTCTTTAAACAAAGTTTAGAATTCCTGTTAATGAGAGGATATAAACATCTCGTATATTTGATGCACTTGGCTTGTATACTCTCAATGTGCTCTTTGAAAATAAGTTTTTTATCATAAATTAGTCCCAAGTACTTAACCTTGTCGGACCAACTTAAAATAACCCCATTCATCTTGACAACGTGATTATTGTTTGGCTTGAGGAAAGAAGCCCTAGGCTTATGCGGAAAAATTATCATTTGAGTTTTAGAAGCATTGGGAGAGATTTTCCACTTTTGCAAGTAGGAAGAAAATATATCTAAACTTTTCTGCAATCGACTGCATATGACACGAAGACTTTTTCCTTTTACGGAAATGCTTGTGTCATCGCAGAACAATGACTTTGTGCATCCTGGAGGCAAATCAGGAAGATCTGAAGTGAATATGTTGTACAGGACTGGACCCAAGACTGAACCTTGAGGTACACCTGCTCTGACAGGAAATCTATCAGATTTTGAATTCTGATAGACAACCTGCAGAGTTCGATCAGTAAGATAATTTTTTAAAATTTTGATTAGGAAAATTGGAAAATTAAAAGTTTGCAATTTCGCAATCAAACCTTTATGCCAAACACTGTCGAATGCTTTTTCTATGTCTAAAAGAGCAGCTCCAGTGGAATAACCTTCAGATTTGTTAGCTCGTATCATATTAGTAACTCTGAGCAATTGATGAGTTGTGGAATGCCCATGGCGAAATCCAAACTGTTCATTTGCAAAAATTGAATTTTCGTTGATGTGTGACATCATTCTGTTAAGAATAATTCTCTCAAACAGTTTACTTATTGAAGAAAGCAAACTGATTGGTCGATAACTTGAAACTTCTGCTGGGTTCTTATCCGGTTTTAAAATTGGAGTAATTTTTGCATTTTTCCATAATTTGGGAAAATATGCAATTTTGAAGCAGCAATTGAAAATTTTCACTAAAAATTCCATTGTGCTCTCAGGGAGATGTTTGATTAGTATATTAAAGATTCCATCGTCACCAGGTGCTTTCATATTTTTGAAATTTTTAATAATTGATTTAATCTCATTCAAGTTAGTTTCAATTATTTCTGCAGGTAAAAAATTCTGGGAAGAAATTAAATCAAATTGACGTGTGACTTCATTTTCAATTGGACTCACAAAATTCAAATTTGAGTTATGAACACTCTCAAACTGCTGAGCAAGTCTTTGAGCCTTTTGTTCATTGGATACAAGAAAACGTTCACCATCTTTCAAAACTGGAATAGGCTTTGAAGGTTTCTTAAGAATCTTCGACAGCTTCCAAAATGGTTTTGAATATGGTTTCAATTTTTCAACTTTAATCTCAAAATTTTGATTTCTCAGAAGAGTAAATCTATGTTTAATCTCTTTCTGTAAATCTTTATAAATAGTTTTAAAAACAGGGTCACGAGAACGTTGATATTGACGTCTGCGGACATTTTTCAAACGAATTAGAAGTTGAAGATTTTCGTCAATTATTGGTGAATCAAATTTCACTTGAGCCTTTGGAACAGAATAATTCCTGGCATCAACAATTGCACATTTTAATGCTTCCAAAGCGGAATCAATATTCACTTCGTTTTGCAAATCAAGCTTATTATTGAAATTTCTCTCAATATAATTTTTGTATCTTTCCCAATTAGCTTTGTTATAATTAAAAACAGAGCTCATAGGGTTTAAAACTGATTCATGTGATAAAGAAAAAGTTATTGGAAGATGGTCAGAATCAAAGTCAGCATGTGTGATCAAATCACTACATACATGACTTTGATCTGTCAGCACCAAATCAATTGTTGAAGGGTTTCTTACAGAAGAAAAGCATGTAGGACTATTCGGAGACAAAATAGAATAGTATCCTGAAGAACAATCATTGAATAAAATTTTGCCATTGGAATTACTTTGAGAATTATTCCATGAACGATGTTTAGCGTTAAAATCGCCGATTATGAAAAATTTCGAACGATTTCTGGTGAGTTTTTGTAAATCACCTTGAAAATAATTTTTGAGCTCGCGTGTGCATTGAAATGGTAAATATGCTGCGGCAATAAATAAAATCCCAAGTTCAGTTTGAACTTCAATTCCCAAAGTTTCAATAACTTTCGTCTCAAGATGGGGAAGAGCACGATGTTTGATTCGGCGATGAATAACAATTGCAACTCCACCGCCGGAACTCTGAATCCTATCATATCTATGAACCACGTAATTGGGATCATATTTTAATTTTATGTTAGGTTTCAAAAATGTTTCAGTAATAATTGCAATATGCACATTATTTACTGTTAAAAAATTAAAAAGCTCATTCTCATTGGCCTTCAAAGAGCGAGCATTCCAATTTAATATTTTAATTGTTTTATTTAAAATCATTGCTAAATTTTAAATTAGAAACAATTTTAATAGTAAAATTTGTGCCTATTTGAATGGCTTCAAACATTGATTTTGCCTGCAACATGGCGTTCATAAGATCGAACATTGCCTGTTGCAAAAAAGAAAGTTTACCTGCCGTAATAGGCCCCAGGCAGTTGACATTAGAAAAAATATTTTCGGTAGCAATATTAGCTGGAGTGATAGGTGTACAATTATTTTCTAGCGTGTTTTGCTTACCCATATTAACGGTCATTTTCGAACTACCAACACTAGGCGGTATAATGTTCGAACTACCTGTAACCTGTGCATAAGTTAAACGGGTATGCAAAGGAGTAGGTAAACTATGCGTCACTGGTACGCTTGGAGAATTTTGTTTTGAAGTTGGTTTTAATTGAGAAATTGAATTTTGTTTACCTTGCCTTGCCTTAACAATTGCTAAACGGACTGGGCATTGATAAAAATTTGACATATGGTTGCCGTTACAATTCGCACAGCGAAAATTTTTACTCTCTTTCACAGGACATGTGTCCTTTTTGTGAGAAGAGTCTCCACAATTAAGACATTTTTGGTCCATGTTACAGAATTTGGAACCATGGCCATAACGTTGGCAAGTACGGCATTGGGTGATATGCTTTTCACCTCCGCCATACTTCCTATAAGTTTCCCACTTTACACGCACATTATACAAAGCATGTGCTTTTTCAAAAAATTTTAAGTTGTTAACCTCATTGCGGTTAAAATGAATTAAATAATTAACAAGGGAAATTCCAGTTCTCTGACTGTTTTCGCCTCGTGATTTTTGTTTCATTAGAATTACTTGGGTAGGGGCTATGCCAAGTAATTCTGTTAAAGTAAGTTTGATCTCATCAACGGTTTGATCGTTGGTGAGACCTTTCAAGACAACCTTGAACGGCTTGGCGTTCTTGGTGTCATATGTAAAAAATTTGTACATCTTGTCAGTTAAATACTGAACAAGACGATCACGACCCTTTACTGAGTCGGCTAATAAGCGGCATTCACCTCTACGGCCAATTTGATAGGTAACTTTAACGTCAGAAACAAACGTTGAAAGTTCCTTTTTGAAAATATTAAATTCAGAAGAAATAGTTACCACAATAGGTGGAACTTTCTCCTTTTTTAAAGATTTTATATTTTGTATAGTTTCATTATTGGTAACTTCCATTTCACCAGCTTCTTGCTTAGGCAAAATATCAAAAGGATTGTCACTACAGACACTCGATGTGTCAGAAAGAGATGCCTCTCTTTTCCTCCCCGCAGCGATGCGAGGTTTCTTTTTCCGTCCAGCCATTTCAGGTGATACGAAAAAAGTTAAAACAAATGTTAAATTCAAAAGTAGGTAGTCTTGAGAAAGACTGATGGGAAATAACTTTCAGGTAGTCTTTAAAAGACACACTGACAAAACACCAACTTTGAAGCTATAGGCAGTCAAAGACCAGTCCACAAGCAACCGAAAAAACGTCTGATCTGTAGGACAGTTCAAGACGCACTCCTGCGGCTGCAATTTCAATTTTTCTTCGCTAAGAGGTTCTTCTATTCAATACCCGCATTTAAAAATAAGAACTGAAATATTTTTGTTTATTTTCCAGTTTTTTTTTAATTTTTAAAATTCATTGAAAATGTGCAGATCTTTTTCATGCGGGGTAAGCCCGCCCACCAGCGGGGTAAGATCGCCCACCATTTTTTGAGGATAAACAATATTTTTAGGGCCGAAACGGTTGATTTTATCGGTATAGTGTCTCTGACAAAGTTGTAGGTGGTATTTTTTTTCTTTTTAAATAAAATATACACTGTGAAAAATCTAAAAAAAAATTTTTTTCTAAGTTTTAACTTATTTTGTTTTCTGATTATTCAAGTTCAATCAATGTTCAGGTAACTTTTTTTGGTTTTCAAAATAAATAGATTTTTCAGAATTGGGGTTTTTCGAGATATTGAATTCATAATATACCTATCTTTAGGCTAAAAATTAAAACTTATTAAACCTGTCTGTATGATTCTTTTGAAGACTTATTATGTATAGAAAAATACTAATAAATATTATCTCTTTTATTTATATTTTCAATTTTCTATGCTCTTTTTTTTTTTTGAAGAACAAAATTACCAACGACTCTATACACCAAACAAACCGTCCAAAAAAAATTTCTTCACAAAATTTGAGCTATTAATATTTCTATAACTCCATGATCCAACAACCATCAAATTTTAGCTTACCTTTTGTAGAATTTAATTCTATTTTTATATCTTTTCTTTAAATTTTTTTAGAGTGTGTACTTTTTTCGGAAGTAAAAAACTACTATTTTCAATTAGGCCGGAGACGTCATACCAATCAAGCAAACCGTCCTGGCTCTAAAATTATTTTGATTCATTAACACCATTTTCAAACAGGTTTACTTTTTTCAAAAATAAGTCTTGTTAAAATATATTACTAGAAAAGCTTCAACCAATCCTGTAAATATTCCCTTTGTAGTGTCGAGGCATTTGGGTCTTGAAGTAAAACAACAAGCAGTTGTATACGTGGCGGTTTTACCCCTTTATAGTGGGCGACTTTACCCCCAGTGGAACATTTTCATATTTGACCGAAAAAGTAGTCAAAATTACAAGATTACTCACGGCCTTCGATATTTCCGAAAGAAGATAGATTCTGGCAAGCGATTAAACGTATTTTCACGAACAAAACAATTGATTTTTAGACTGAAAAACCTTAAGTTCCGTTGCCGCAAAACAATAGCGCATTGACTGGTTGCCAGCTGAAAAGTTGTTTTTATTTATTTCTGCGACCGTTCGCGCACTATCAAAACAGAAAAACGTGCAAAATGTTATGTAATTATACTGTAATAGACACGTAAAGAAATTTTTCAATTATTTTATAACTTGGTAGTAAAACTACGGTGGGCGGTCTTACCCCGCAAGGCGGTCTTACCCTGTTTACCCCTACATTTTAGTAGCTAACAAATGACATTATTGTTGCAGCGCTTGGGACGACTATAGTGTAAAACAAACAGTAACAAACTCGGTAGTCGAGATCCGAAAAACATTTTTTTTTTTCTTGATTAGAATAGTACAAACCCGCGTCATGAAAATCTCGTTGAAGAAGATTCAGGATCTAGGACCGGTCCATAATGGGTTGTTGTTTATTAAAGGAGGTTGTTACGAACTGTTCAGATAAGCTTTACCCTCGAGACATCAAAATAGTCTAGCCTCATGGAAGCAAACATTAGTTAACCTTTTGGGACGGGGAGGTTTATCAGTTGTTTTCTAATACTGATAAAGAGGATATCACAGCAGACGGTTAATGTCTTCTCATGGCGTCTCTGCTAGGCGTCCCAGCACGTGCAAGGAGATTGTGATTGGAGTGTTGGAAATCAAAAACGTAGTCCTACGTGAAAATATTCTCAAATATTTTTTTATAACAATTATCACTATTTTCCTGAGTTTTATTTTACTGTATTTTTTCTGAAGATAAATTTACTATCTGACATCCTTTCCTTAGCCATCATTTCATTAGAATTCTTATTATAATTTAAAGGTAAAAAAATCCAAAAAATCTGCGCTTTCGAAAAGATACTGCTGACAAAAAATATGTGATACTCAACATATCGGCAAAAATTTGATTTCAATCAAATATAGTCAAGACACAAGACTGGAGTTATACCAAACAATTGAAAATATAAACTGGAAATAATTCACACAAGCAGATAACACTTTCGCCAGAAATTGTAGTTCTTTTTTTCCAATTTCTGCCAAATTTGGAATATAAAAGAGATGCTCTAATGTATAGTATGATAGATGTATAACAATCGTGAAATTCTTTCCAAAGTGATTACTAGCAAGAAATCATTGACATATCGTCCAATATTGACCAGTTTTCATTTGAACGGGAGTTTGCACACATTTTTAGACTTAGCAAATTGAGTATTTATCACAGATGCAGGTTTTATTTTTAGACGCAAGAGTATTTTTTATAGAACGTAGGCTTTGTTCAAAGCATTGTACTTCAAAAGTCCTTGGTTATAGAGCGAAACTGTCAGAAAATTCTTTGTAAGAAACTGATAATAAATTGTAAAAATGCATGCAAAACAAAAAAAAATTGTTAGTCACGAAAAATTCAAAAAAAGGCATTGAATTTTTGCTTTTTTTTTTTAAACGAACTAAAAATAAGCTTTGTTTTTTAATAAACAAGGCGTCATACATAAATTACGGAACGCAGAAAACTGGAAAACGTCTATAAAAAACGAAGCGCGGGTTTACATTTATTTATTTATTTATTTATTTTATTTCATATTTTTTTTTTTTTGGTTTCTTTTTTCGATTTTTTTTTGAATATTTATCATTGATTTCAATACTTTGTTTCGTCTTTTTTCCTTCGTTTGATTTATTTTTATGAATTTTTAATTTGCGTTTATTTTTTTTTCTATTTTTCATTTTCCTTGTATGAATCAATTGGGGAGCGTTCATAAAGTACGCAGCGCACTTTTTTATTTATGTATTCATTTATTTTAATGTTTTGTTTCTATTTTTTTTTTGCTTCAATTTATTTTTATAATTTTTTATTTTTTTAAGTTAGTATTAAATTGTGTTTTTGATTTTTTTAATTTTGTTCGATTTATTTTGATTTTTTTTTTAAATTTTGCGAGTGTTTTTTTTTTCTTTTCTTTTTTTCAATTTTATAGGTATTTTTTATAGGTATTTCACGAATCAATTGGAAAGCATCAATAAATTGCGCATCGAATATTATTGATGTGTTTACTTATCTTAATATTTTATTTTTTTTTCTTTGTTAGATTTATTTTTTCAAGTTCTTCTTTAAATATATTTTTTTATTTGGTAATAATTTAATTGTTCATGTTTATTTTTTTTTTTTTATTTTATGAATCAACTAAGGAACGTCCGTTAACAACGTGACGCGAATTTTTATATTTTACAAATTTAAATATTTTGTTTTTGGTTTTTTTAACTTTGTTGGATTTTTTTTTGTTTTTTTTTTCTTTAGATTTAAAAAAAGCTTGTTTTTTATTTTTATTATTTCTTTCTTTTTATTTGATTTTGTTCTTCATGAATTAATTAAAAAACGTCCATTAATTACGTAGCACGTACATTTCATACCCCCTTTCCTAGTTTTGGTCTTTGTTTTTTAAAATTTTCAAAATATTTTTCTATATATTTTATTTTTTAATTATCTTTTACTTTTCTCTACATTTTTATTTTTCTATATTTTATTAATTTTTATATTTTCTTGTTTTTTTTTATTGTTCTATGTTTGTTTTTTGTTCTTATTTTTTATTTTATGAATCAATTAGGGAACATCCATTATTTACGAAGCACAAACATTTTCGACTCTCTTGCCTAGCTAAAGTTTGAACAAAATTTCCACTTCTACATTTTCCTTCATATTTGTGTTCCAAAGATTTTTAACAACTTAAATGGTCGGCGTGCGACCAGACCGAACCAAGCGCCATTTTTTGAAAATTGTGTTTTTAACACCAGTGGATGTTAAAATTGATAATCTATCTTTCATGAAAACACGAAATCATTTGAACAGTTTATAATGGTGTTATAACAAAATTTCTCTGCAGCAGCTTGCAGGAAACATACGGGGTGGTTAAACTTTGATCGCCGATTACTCGAAATAATGTTTTTGGGCGCTTGGTTCGGTCTGGTCGCACGCCGACCAAATAGTCGTTTTGAGCTTATGATGATTTGATGCAACTGTTTCATAGTTATTTTCAGTTTAAGTTAAGGATATTAGAAAAGAAACCCAATTTTTTTATTACAGGTCGGACGCGTTTATCCGAAATTTGACTATCAGGGATTTTAGACTCGATTATCCGGACCATTATATATTGGTATATTGCATCATTAGAATTTGATTGATTTAAAATGTAAAAAAATGTCTTACATTTCTCCATTCGAAACTTTCTACCAAAAGCAACAAAAAATTAAATTCAAAGGAAAATTCAAATATTTTTTGCAGGCTTGTCTCTTCTTCTCGGAGAATCACACGCGTGTAGGAGAACATCTTTCACTGCGAAAACAACTGCTCTCACACTGGTGGACAAAGCGACGCACTTGCTTGAAAAGAGCAGCGAATTTTATGTACCTGAGGAGCACGCAAAAAACACGGTTGCGGAATCTGAAATGTCTCTCCCGAGAAATAATAAACTGGTGTGAATTTTCTCACACGAGAAGACATCACGCTCATTAACTACACAACAGAACTCACTGCAATGCTTTTACTATGTGTCTTTAACAATATATTAAATGAAAGGAGCTAAACTTAGAAACAATCCAGGGTCCCGTCACGCATGTTTGCTCTTCAAATGCTATCGAATTTATCTCAGCAGTGCACACTGCAGTGTACTTCTAGAGTGACTCACCACTCTTGTTTCGCTCAGCTGTAGCGTAAGGAGCAAGTGTATTAATTTTTCTGCGAGTAGCAGAAACACAGCAAGAAGCAGAAGCAAAAAGTGTTGTGCGAAACGATTGCCACATGCAGCGCTCATGCTGCGCAAGAAGTGAGTGGAGAAAAGTCACTCTGCTCTTTCCATATATTGAGGAGAATAGCAAGCCCTGAGAATAATATCAAATTTATTGTTTATTTTCTAACTTTTTTAGTTTAATTTCGAAATAACTCAAAAAACAGATACATGTAGGAAGATAATTATTATAAGCTTTTTGATCTGGAGTAAATATGTGAATCATTCAAAATTAAATTATTATTCAAAATCAAAAGTATACAAATCTTTCTAAAAACGTTGAATTTTTTTTCTTAAACTTAACTTTTAATCAAGTCAAACATTTGTCTCACACTTCTTCATCCAAGACTGTTCACCAAGAGTTTTGTCATTATTTCAAGCCGCTCATAAAAGAGCAACCAAAGATTTCTGAATTACAATGCAAAATAAAAATAAGTGCACACTGCTCGAGAATTACTCTTGAGGTTAAACAATTCGTCCACCTGTGCAAGTCTAAGCCAAATACGCGCGAAAAGGTTAATTGAAAGAAAAAATTGTGAATTGATTTGTTTTGCTCATTTTTGAATCAGGCTCTTCTCGTTCATATTAAAACAAAAAAAAACATCGCGTCAAATCCAAGAAGCATTCAATTATAAGACCTAAATTTGGAAAATTTCGTACCACTCTGTTAACATCCTCAATAATTTGAACACTAAACAGCAACCAACGGGTTTTGAACCGAGTTACATCTCCTTGGCCAAATTTCTATTTACTTTTACTGCCATCTTTTCCACAGCCTAGAATCAAAGCTTTTGTTTCACTTTGCACATATATTTCATAAAAATTTTCTACAAGTCCGTTGTGATAATTGGTACCAATAACCAGCCTCCAAAACGAACGATGAAATTATCACCACTATGTGTCAATCTGTGCTAAATTCGTCATGGTTAATAATGTCGCTACTAAATGAATCACTTGAAATGAATCACTACTTGAAAGGTGATGTTTTGGCCGGGCACACTTTTATTTCAATTAAAAGGAAAATGAATAAATCTGGTTATGTTAGTTCTAGAATGTTTTTTGGATGGATGGCAAAATGTAATAATTTTAAAGTAAATTATGAATCCTTGATATCTATTTACCTTCTGTCATTGTTTATCAAATCGTTATTCTTCGCTTGTGATGCGAGAATATCCCATAACACTGTTATCTCGCTGATGGCGCTTCGAAGAAAGCGAATTGATTAATCGGTTTGTTTTATTACTAGTAAACATAGGTCATTAGATTCGTTGTAATCGTAAGCACTCTGAAATGATCAGGTGGTGTCGAGAGTCGTGCTTTTAAATCAGCGTTGATAATCCTCGCGTCTCAGCAGACCGGCCATGCGATTTGTGTGGCTTATTTTTTATTAATCCTAAGCTTAAGTCAGCTAATGATACAACGCGGATAAAGCACGTTAGTAAATATGTTGAATGTTGGAGAAATCGATAAACTTAGGAATAGTCAAGAGGAAAACCAGGCGGGGGTTTCATTTTCGATTCAGCACCGAAACAAACAGGTCACAGAGGCCTGGACTATCTCTATGCAAGCTAGGAATGGAGTGAAGGCGAGTGCTGTAGCAGGGAAATGGTTCACTTTCCCTGGCATTCTTGTTCATGGTTGTTAGTTTTGTTGAGCGCTAATAAATTGAGAAAAAATTCTTCCCATAAAATTGATGCTGGGATTCTTCCGCCAAATTGTTAACAGCAAAACTACAAGTTCTAGTTCAATTCGGTTTTATATTTAGATTCAGCTTAGACATCATTAGACAAACTAGAAAGCGTACCGCCGACGCTCTAGAATTTCCAATCCATTCGATAGGATGAATGAAAACCAATCAGAACACGCCGCATTGAAGGCGCAGCTTCTCATCATTAACATTGTCGGACATTTTCAAAAAGTGCGGTTTCCGACAGCCTCTACCATCATCTCTCACGGGAAATGTTTTATGTGTTTTTTTTTTTCTTGGTGTCTGCAATTCTCCGTATCCGAAATCGAGCCGTCTTGAACCGTCTGCCCAAAATCGAATCGTTGAATTTTTTAGTGTTCATTATTTGTTATTACACGCAGTATAAAAAGCTGTTCCAGCTGGAGCCGCAGCATCTTCGAGTGTTTAATGGCAACTACATTATCTGTTGGATCTTGCTACAGTGGTAAGCCAGCGGTCACTAAAACTGAAAATATGCAAAGCAAACTCACCACTGACAATGGGCTCTTCTGTGTGGCTGGAATACTTTATAGGTGAGGGGTCTCTAACGGACGAGAGGGGGATTCATTTGCTGTTGCCAAATATTTTTATTTACAGGGGTAAGCAGCACCGAAGTAACACATAGTTTAATACAACCGGAGCGAATCCCACCTCGAGCAAAACTATGTTCAATCATCTCAGAGCCGCGGTCGATAGATGTTGCCGAAATGGAAACCGATGTGGTTTGATATGTGCCAGTTTTTGGCAGTAACGATGTATCATTTGCCTGTCAGTTTACAGTCTAGATGTGTTGCACCCTAGTGTAGTGCCAAAAAAAATATTATTACTGAACCGACAGTCAAATCGGCAAGCTTTGTGCAGTAAAGACCGTAGTTTATGGACGAATTTGGGTGAAGGTTGAACCCATTTTTTTAGTGACAGGATGTGGAGTTCGTCTATCCAATTCAAAAAAAGAATCTTGTCTTAAATATATAGTGAGCAAAAAATCGTGAGCTTTTTTCGTTGTTCTGAAAATCATGATACCCATACTCTTTTGTATCTATTAAGATATTTTTAAATCTTTATGGTTCCAGCAAATGTCGCCAGGTTGCAATGAATGCAACCCATCGTCTGTCTCCAAATGCGAACCAAGTTGATATTTCATCGAAACGGATATTTATGGCAGGTACCGGTTGCAAGCTTTCTGATTGTTTCGTCTTCTGTGTGCTCAGTGGTGCTCTGATGCACCATATAAAAATTCATGAAACATGCGAGAAAAAATTAAAATACTATATAAATAATACATTTGTGGGAAACTTATTTTTATTAATTATTCGATTGATAAATGTTGTTTTAAAACCATTATCAAGAAGATTATTTTTGATCATAAAATCCAAATTTTCCTCGGCAATTCCCTTGATTTAAAATTCAATTCAAATAATTCAAACTGCTAAGTACAAAGTGTATTATAGTTTGTAGAAAAAAGTTGTTGAAACGAACTATTTGCTGATAAGATATGGTCATTACATGTCTTGATGCTCTAGACTTACCATGAGCGGAAGAGGGTTAAATAGTTGACGATTTATTTGATTTATTTATTCAAATATTTCAACTATTTCCGGAATCAGACTGATGATATGAGTCTATGAAGAGTCTATGAATCGACGCCATTTTCAAATTCAAGATGTTGACTTCTGGTTTCTGAAATAACATTTAATATGAGTATTTTTGAAACAGGGATGACATACAGAGGCCGTGAACCGACCCCAAATACCATTTTTTTTCTGGCGCTCCCACATAATAATAATTCGGGGCCACCAAACTGAAATATTACATTAATTTCTCTAATATTTTGAAGCATTCAGAACAAAACAGTGCAACGTAGATGAACGCAACTCTGAAATCCCAGTGAAAAGGTGTTCGATCGGATATTCAATCAAACAGTAAAGGTACCGCATTAGCCTTTTACGCTAAAAAATCCGTTTTGGCCCTAGAGAGCCATTGAAAAAAGTATCGCGTCTCGTTGAAAAATTATTCCCTGACTGTCTTTCAGTTTTCCCTGATATTCCCAGAGCGAAAAATGAATTCCCTGACATTCCCTGATTTTCCAGGTTTTCGACACCCTGCTCTAACAAGACATACATTGACATAAGACAGACTGTTGTAATTTTACGCTAACTTGCGGTCGTATCTCATACACAAACTTTTCAACTTTTTAGGATTCTCGACTTTTTTATTTTAAAATCTTTTAATTTATGAATTCGATTTTTGAAAAATTTGCACTACGACTTTTGAAATTTCGTGATAAAAATTCTAACATTTGAAAAGCGTCTGTTATCATCTTTAGGAGGTTTTTGAGCCTCTGAAATTGTTGACTTGATAGTCTTTATTCTCACATTTTGCCTATTTTTTGATTCAAATAACTATTCAACTTTTGGGGTTTTGAACATTTTTACTTTTACCTTTCCTTTGGACATTATTTTTGACTTTTAGACTATCGAAAATTCACACTTTCGGGATTTTAGTCTATTAATATTTTGAAATTTATGAGTTGTTAATATTTTCTACTTTTTGATTGTCACGACTTTTAAACCATTCGGCTTATAAAAGACTGTTTTATGATTTGATTATGTTGATTTTCTTTCGTAGTTTTTTTAGTATCATACTTGCACTTTTGATATTGGACTCGCGGATCTTTCAACTGTGTTTATTTATCGTTTTTTTTTTTGGATTTTAAAGTCAACACAAATTAGAAATGCATTTGAATTAAGTGGAGCAATAAATACTAGCGTTTTCGTGGTGATCGTTGACTGATTTGAATTTTTCGACTTTGCAGTCTCGGTAAATGATCTAAACAATAATTTTCTTTACATCCGACGTTTCGGCCGTTGCGTTGGTTGCGGCCTTTTTCAAAGGGAATAAAAGATGTTAGCGCATTGTTCTGTATGTAAAATTTCCAACATTAGTTCTGAGCATTCTTTTATCGTTGTTTAGTCTTTCGTGTATTGGCAGTTGTTGCTCTTTAATAAATAATTTTCAGTGTCCCTTTTCTTATGTTTGTTTTCACTTGCTATCTGTACTGTCAGGTCATATGCTAAACAAAAAAGGCTGCTGCCCGAAGCTTGCTCGAAGTTTACTCAGTGGTTCAACGTGAAATCAAATAATGAAACTCCAAATGCAAAAATGAACATTGTTGCTCCTTTATGTATTCGTCAAAATTTCAATGTTCCACAAGGCAACAAAACGGGACCGTTGCAATTATTTCTATAACAACGCGGCACGTTGTTTCTATATGAATAAGATTGAATTTGATCCATAATACAGGACTCGACTTATTCGATTTACGAGAGCAAGAAATATTTCTGTGGTAGATCGACACCCCTCCCTTTTCTAAAAAGGGGTGCTCCCATACAAATGAAACACAAATTTCTGCATAAACTCATAAACTAAGGTGAATCTTTGAATGTTGGTGGATTCAATTTAAGATGTTTGAAATCATTTAAATAAAGAAAAACACTGGACGGAACGAAGTTTGCCAGGATAGATACTAACTCAATAAATGTAAAAAAGGCACAGTTTTAATATATGTAAAACTGGCAATCAAATTACAAGTTCCGCAGCATTAAAATTGTAATTTCTCGAAAACTTAAGCAGATGGGAGGTTGTTGTCAAATCATAGACTGTAGAAACTCAACTACTTTTGAACATATTTGCTTCCAAAATGTTATTTTTACATTTAGTTAGATATTAACTGTATTGAATGAGAAGTTTTTTCAGCCTTCAAATAAAACCAATAAAATTGCCCTAAGTGGTATATATTTTAAGTTAGAGTTACTTTAGGAAAGAGTATTAACTTTAAAGTCGAATAACTCTGAATAGATTAATTGTTGATTTGTTTACTTTTAACCCTGAACGTCAATTTTTTACTTTTTTATTACTATTATAATTTTTTTCTCATTTTTATTACTTTTATTATTTTTTCTCATTTTTATTTTTTTTTTTTCATTTTTTCTTATTTTTATTTTCTTGTAATTTTTATTTATATATTTTTTATTGTTTATTTTTTATTTAGATTTTTTTTTGAATTTAATTTTTATTTGTTTTTATATGATTTTGTTTTAGTTTTTTGATTTTTTATTTTTTATGATTTTTTTATATTTTATGTTTCTTTATTTTTTTAATTTTTTTTTTATTTTTTTTTTTATTTTTTTTATTTTTTCTATTTCTTCTTTATTTTTTTCTATTTATATTTTTATTTTTAAAAGTTTTTCTCTCATGAACCAATTGAAAAACTCAGTGTTTTCAATACCCTTTTCTTTCGCATAGATATTCAAAATTTTATGCATGGGTTGCAACGCTTTGTCTCGTTACGTATATTATGGACGTTCCCTAACGACTTTCAACTTTGGATAAGCCATATTTGAAATAGAAAAAAAAAACTTCCTGTATATATGAACCAAGCTGAGACATATGATATACGATCCGCTTCGATATGTTAGTGATTTTATTGTGGCGTCATTTACTTTTAACTGTGTGCAAATGTCTAGTTTTGTGACAAATAATCGTCATTTGCAGGAAGCAAGCATGGAAAAGTTCACTCACTAGCAATATTTCATGCAAATGTATTCTTTGATTTATCAGTTGTCGTTCAACTATTTCCACTCGCGTACAAGTTTTCCATAGAAACGCTGCTGATTGTTTTTCGCTTCTAAGAGTTCCGAATACCATAGAAGGAGACTGAATGATTCAAACACGATAGTATTTATTGTATCCAAGTTCACTTGCATTCAACATTATTGCGAGAAGCTTTGAGATATTATCGCCAGTGATACAAAATTATGAATCCAAATGAACGTTAGATTACGTTCAATTGTTTGCTTGCCGGAGCAAATAGGTATCATCAATGCTTACGGAAATTGAAGCATGGGGCATTAGCATTTGATACTTGAAATCACCAAGAATCATCATGGTATATCACGGTAAAAGCACGACGTAGAGTAGCCGAATTCCGCCTACAGGCAACCAACATTTGAAAGTATCATTGCGATCGCTTGAGTGCAATCGTTTACGATTCTTTCGTGAAACACTCGCTATATGTTGCTCGCTGCGCCTAAAGTAGGCAATACTGAAACAAAATCATCAAAGAAAGCTACCATATATTTCTTTGCTCTAAGTTGTCTCTTGCAAGCTTGAGAATGTGTAACTTTTAATAGCGATGGTTTGCTAGGATTGAAAGCTTATAAATAGCACGTTCAGAAATGATACCCGAATGATTGTTATGCGATACGAGTTTTTCCATCCTTGGCAGGAAGTGTTACTTTCCTCATTTCATTTTAAGAAAACGGTGTCTGAAGCGCATCGATAGTTAAAAAATTGACAGAAACGCTACTATAAGTGAAACAGCGTGCCGTTATTGGTTTTATTGATGTAAGAACGGCAATTTCATTGTTGACAACTGTTCGCGTGAAGGAAGGTCAAAAACTTCCAGACACTGATTTGGAGGAATTGCTCGATAAGGATCCATGGCAACTAAATAAATAAATCTAAATCTAAATGAATGTTGATAATAAAACCAGGAGCAGCTTATTTCGATATTAGGAATTTTGAAGCGATTGCATGCCTTGGAAATGATTGTAAAACAAAAAGCTTGAGTTCCTTATGATTTAAAACCAAGTCCGCTTTTTTTCGCCTGTGGACAACTCCAGCCCCAGCGCTAAAAAAGGGAGGGTTTTCTCCTTTGCATCGTGACGGGTGATGAAAAATTGATTCATTACAGCAACCCAGAGTAAAGGAAGTCACGGGAACTGCTCGATCATGCTTCCAAGTTATAAGTGGTTACTGCCGTAACGGTATTCGTGCTCTGCCAGAAAAATGGGACAAAGTTGCAGCTAGCGATGGATTAAACTTTTTCGGGTAGCTATTATAAAAATAAAGATACATTTTCATAAAAAACAGGTTCTCGTTTTTGCCAGAAATTACTCAACAGGGTTGGGGTTACTATTTGACAAGCCGATTTGGAAAACCAAAACGACAAAAACTATTTCTTCTAAAATCAACCGCTGATGATAGTTTCATGTATTTTACTTGCAGAAAAGCACTTAAAAAGCTCTCTGGTTTAATTTAAAAACATTACTTTGACCTAATTCGGAGTACACTTTTCGAAATAAGTCATAATCGTGCTCATATACAAGTGAACGGAATAAATGTAATTGCAATCAAGAAAAACTACTGTTAAGCGGCTGCACTTTGCGCAAACATGCATCTCAGATATGCTGTCAATGGGTGAAACTATGCTAGGAGTCCTATATGTTGTCCTCTCGTCGCACAGATGATTATGCAAACTGTCTTCACCATCGGACCCCCCGTCCGTGCCAGTTGCTCCATCGGCGATTGGCGACATCGAAATCGTGAGAACAGCGATTGTCGACGGTCGGTGGTGACGCTTGTTTCACTCAAGGATGGCACATATCCAGCGCTTAAATCGCTGCAGAAACAAAGCCGTGAAGCTGGCCGTCGTCGTTGGCAAGCGGCAACAGCGTGCATAATTGATTCCAGATAATTAATGGCTCAATCACACCTCTTTTCTTCGATTTGTTGAAAGCGCGCCAGCATTACCATTGCAATAATATCTAAGCGCGGTAACTGCCTGTGGCACAACATTACACGGTGTCGAAACCCAATGACCGATATTCGATTCACTCGAGCTCGTTGCTCTCCAGTCGGACGGACGGTACAAAGGACTTCGAAGATCCCGACTTTCTGATAAGACCGATGCGGACTATTAGCTACGCTAAATTGCTTTCAGCAGTCGTTTGACTAACGGTATTGAAGCTTTTTTTTGCAGCTGCTGTCGGTATCAACGTCCCGGATCCGGGCGCTTAGTTTTCCGGAATGCAACAATGTGTGATAGCCCCATGCCATGGCCAAACTCTTACAAATATTAATTGTGAATTTGCAAAATTGTTGATAGCCATAGTAAACTCTCAGATTTCAGTAAAATTTCCGACGTCTAGACGGGCAAACAATATTTCACTGAAACATACTCTATTAACAACAATAAGCACATATATGAAATAAATTGATACAATTACTTAAAACTAAGAAAAAAAACTTCGCCAGCCAACTCGTTGCTCACGGAGACGAGCTACTCGAATTGATTGCCACTTACCTTTGTTGCTAAAGTTAGCGGTAACATTGTTCCAGAAGTTAAGTCTGCAACCGAAAACGCGCATCTCTTTAACGCGCTCTTTCATATTCCCAAGGACACTGGTTTCGGTCAAGCTCACGCACGGAATCATTTAAAGGCTATTTCGGGCCTCGCAGACACTTTACACATACACACACCACGTGAAACAACAGATCGAACCCCAAAAAACCGGATCACCTTCCGCGCAGCACGGACTGATGCAAAAAAAAAGAAACTGCACAACACTGACAAGCCAAACTCGAAACCTGATTTGTAACTTGTTTTCGCCCGCTGGTTGGCACCAGCCTCCGGCTGCGATCAATAATTCTTTTCACTTTCTTACCAATTAGCAAAGTAGTGTTGTTGTTCGACTTGTAAAAGTTTGCTGCTACTTGGCATTCTCGAATCCCAAAGGAGTCGAACCTTCTGTACGGATAATTCACGAACGAATCCACTTTACACACCCTCTAGCTACCATTGACGGACGTTGCGCCAGAATCGAGCTGTCACTTGACTACCACAAGGGTTCTCCAGTTTCAAGGCGTTATCATTGCAGCCAGCTGAACCGTACGCTGGACAACCGAAAACCGCACGCTGCGCTCAGTCAGACAAACTCAAGATTTGGAGAGTGGATAAACCTCTTCTTAGCTGTACACTGCAATCACGACAGGCCAAACTGGTTTTTCGTGTACAAAATCACACTATATCTTCCCACTGCCAACGTTTGGTCTATCCGCCATCTGGACACTAGAGCCAGCGACGTAATTAAGCTTCGATCAACTTCTCTTGACAAACAAAATTCGATTCGTTTGGCGACGTTTTTTCGAGGATTCGAGATTAGCACCAGCAGCAGCACACACACGCGTCACCTGCGCCGCTACGAAGATGACTGACGAGCGCTTCTTCCCACGGGATCAAGGCTACTCTCCGGCTACTCCACTACTGAATCAAACCTGCGCTCCGAGTCTCTATGTCACGCTTGAGCGACTTTAACACCCTACACAGAGCTCTGCAGCACTGCAGCACAAGCGGTTCACGGTTGATTTCCTCAGCTCCAACCTTTTGTTTGCTTTCTCACATTTCTTTTCCACACACACTTTTAATTTTCCTCTGCTATTCTTTGACTTACCACCGCGTGTACTGAACTGGTAAGGCTTTTACGAGGCGGAGCAGTTTTTAGGATGACCGAGTGCGTATAATTAAAGGGTAACGAACGCCGCCAACGAGTGTGTTGATATATGTTGTCCCCCACTGCACTGCACCCCTCTCGTTGACGCTCTGGAAAAAAGGCTAAATTTTTCCACTCAAAACACTACAATTAGTCAACTCTCGACGATTACGATGAAGACGACTGCGACGGAAGCCGGAGAAAAGGTGATATTCGGTCCATTTCAACCCGCGCGCTAGAGGCACACCGACACAGAACGGTCAATTTGTTGCTTGCTACCAGCAATCCCCGGAGGAGTCGCACTACGCGCTGCCGCGAACAAGGGTCTCTGTGAAGAAGATAAAGCACATCGGTTCTGTTGGTTTAGGTTGGTCCACACCTCACGAAAAGGCGACGACGATGGCGCTTATCTGCTGTGTACCGGACCGCGAAAAGTGCATTCCAGAACGTTACGAAAGGTGGTTTCACTTGTTGAGAGATTGTAGCTTATGCTTGTGCTCTCGCACGTGTGCGATGGTTGGGAAATCAAATAGCTGAAGCTCATAACTTTTTATGATTTTAGTGCTTTAATAAATAGTTGTGATTAGTAAAGTATGTTCCATTTTGCCAATAAATAACATAATATAATACACCGAAATATCCAAGTAAGATTTTTAATTTTAAAGTTGCTCATACTAATCTTCATATGAAATGTCCACTGTAGCTGTCCACTTTCAAAACAAGATATATAAAAAATCTTTTTTATTACAGGAATATTTTCATTTTTCCATAAAAAAATATTTTTGTTTGCATAAGTATAACACTGGTCAACACAGACCTAGGAAGTTTTCCCATAAGCAAACGGAGAACCGACGAACCTGGCGATAAATGATTCTGCGGACTTTTGAAGCCCTTCCGAGCTTGCTAGGGGCACCAAAAATTACAAGAATGATTGAAAAGTTATACTATCTCATAATTCTCCAGTTTGAGCTCTAGGGTACAATTTTTTGCGCTTTTGTTGACCAGTATACTGCCGTGATATGACAATGTGACGTAGATCCAAGTGATCAGTTTTTCAGTACGGCCGAAGAACAAATGAATTTCTCGTCACTTTTGTATTGAAATGGGTGCCTACGTCACTTTGTTTTTTTGATTTTATACAACGTACGAATAAGAAACAACGAAAAGGAAGATACCAAAAGATAGGTCTTCGAATAATGAACAAATTGACATGAAAAACCCATATTCGAAAAATGGCCTTTACGTCACTTTGTCATCTCACGGCAGTATAATTTTCACGCAGCCTTCTGAACAGTTTTTTATGTTTTATTTTTGGAAAAAAATCTAACGGGTAAAATTTCAGAACATTTTATGAATTTTAACTCTGTACAAGCATAGACAATGTAATATGATTCTAGTGGTCATGTCAAATCTTAAAACTCAGAATAAACTTCTTAGGGTATACAACTCAAAAGCTATATATACTTTCAGTTTGACCGTTAATTAAAACCATACCTTCAAGAACTTTAAAAAAATAACGAATGTAAGGCAATGCACGCTACTAGTGACTGGTTTTACCGCAAATTAAAACAAAACGTTATAAAAAATAATAAATTAATGAGTTGAATTCAGCTGGATACTCCTTTTTCGATATATATATATATATATATATATATATATATATATATATATATATATATATATATATATATATATATATATATATATATATATATATATATATATATATATATATATATATATATATATATATATATATATATATATATATATATATATATATATATATATATATATATATATATATATATATATATATATATATATATAGGAAGAAATATGCCCACCACGAAGTACCAACCCTCTTCGTGTGGTTATTTAATGTACGAGTTACTATCTGCTACAAAATAACGCATCATCGTATTCTAAAAAAAAAATAACAAGAATATTCTATAGTGCATAACAGTATAAAACAAGTTTTCGATTTAGATGCGTAAAATTATTTGGAATTAGCTGACCGGGCGAACTTCGTCCCGCCCAATTTTTTCTCTTTAATAACTTATTTTAAACCTTGATGCATGGGAACTCTTAATTGATTCCACATGCTTACAAAGAGTGATATTGCGATTTGTTTTTAGTTCGCGTATGCATGACAAATCTGATAATCAAAAAATTCAAAATTAAAATATAAATCGTTTTGGAATGATTGATTTTATCAGAATTATCTTATACTAATAAAATAACTTTCTGAAAATAATATGGTGGCTTTCTAACGATTCAAAATGGCATATGGGGTCAATTTTCGACTCCTGTACATTATACCGATTACGGATACCCATATTGGACGGTATTCAGTCATTTTAGGCTGTTTTTCAGAAACTAGATATCGCCATCTTGGATTTAAATTGACATGTGGCGTCAATTTCTGGTCTCTGAAAATCATTCTGGTCCCGAAAATACCCATATTGGGTGATATTAGGCCGTTTTGGGTTGTTTTCCGGAAACCGGAAGTCATCATCTTAGAAATAGAAATGCTGGCATTCGGTCATTTTGAACTGCTCTCCAGAGAGCAGAAATCCACATATTAGATTTTATAAATGGTATGTAGAGTTAATTTCTGGCTTCTAAGTATCATTCTAGTTCCAGAAATACCCATATCGGGAGTCGCCATCTTAAAATTCGATTTTTGGCTTCTCTGCATCATATTGACCATTTTAAGCTGTTTTCCGTAAAAATTTGTTGAAATACGAGTTACATTTGTGATGAACCCCCTTTCCCTCCTTTCCTGAATAGGAAATATCATCAAATTCATAGAAATATTTCTTGTACTCTAAAATCCTCACATTCCAAATAAGGTTCCATTTGCCTGATTGGTTCTGAAGTTATGTAGAAATTTGTTTTTGATTTTTATGGTAGCCCTCCCTTTCTGGGGACTACCATAAAAGCATGCCTCGTCGCCTAAAACTTTCTACCGTCAAATTTAGATCCATTTGCTTGATTAGTTCTCCAGTTATATAGAAATTTGTGTTCCATTTGTATGGAATCTCGAACTACCACATAAATAATTCTTTCTCCCACAAATCTCCAAATATCAAATTTATCGAGTTATGCAGAAAATTTTGTTTCATTTGTATAGAATCTCTCCCTGCCAGAGGAAGGAGGGATGTCAAACCCCAATAGAAATTTTACTTGCTTCCAAAAACTTCCAAATGCTAAATTTGGTTCCATTTGCTAGATTAGTTTTTGAGTTATGCGAAATTCGAGATTTATTTATGTGGAACCCCTCCCTTCCAGAGGAGCGGGTTCACGTAACACCATAGAAATATTTCTCGCTCCCGAAAACTTCTTCGCGCCAAATATGGTTCCAGTTTCTTGATTTGTTCTCGAAGCAAGCAGAAATTTGTGTTTCATTTGTATGGGACCCCTCCCTTCCAAAAGAGGGAAGGGTGCCAAACCACCATAAAAATGTTCGCGTTTCCAAAAACCTCCATTTAGTAAATTTAGTTTTCGTGCTATGCAGATATTTGTGTTTCATTTGAATGGGAGGGGTCTCAAATCAGCATAATAACGTTCCCCGGCTTCGAAGACCCCTACATACAAAATCCGGTAATCCATTTTTGATCATTCATTTTTGAGTCGTAACATACGGACAACGACATATTTTTATTATACAAATTAGAAAAGAAGTTAACGAAAACTTCTCCTTTTTGTAACAAATTTGTTATTCAAAAAGCAGTAAGACCAGAAACAACATACACTGTCGTCTATTTTACGTATGTTACTAGTTTCTTCCATCTTCAATTTATTTGGTGTACGTGTATTGGTTCGCTCGTCGAATACACAAGGAACAAAAAAAGGGAATCCATCTAGTCATTTTAATTTCCAATAGGGGAGACTGGGGAGGCTTGATCTCATTGTCTTATTTTTTTATATTTGTAAAGAGACACATTCAGAATAACTTTCTGTTGTAAATTTAGATAGCGTCTATTGACCATAAAAACCTTTTAATTATTCTGTTTTAAAAAGAAGTAATAAGCAAAAATAAAAAAAATCTCTTACTAGAGTAGATCTAAGAGCCAGTTCACGAGAGGCGCAATCGCATGTTATTTTGATGTTCTCCGGTTGGGCTAAATTTTCGACGTTTATTTTTCTGTTCAAGGTAAAGAGTTTCGCAAAATTTTGATTTTTTCCATTCAGGTTAAGTGGGGTAAAACAGCCCTCAAATGTAATATGTTTAAAAACGTCCAATTTACAAAAAGTTCAAACTCTTCTGGCTAGATTTGATGAATTTTTCTCAAAATTTGTGTTATTATTTTACACTAATAGTACTTCAAAACGCATGGTCACAATAGATGGCAAAGATGTAACATGACGAAAAAAGGCATTTTCGTTTTCAAAATTGTCAATTTTTAGGGTCTTTCTACTCTTCTCAACATCACTAGAAAAAAATTAAAAATGGCGTCTTGTAAAGCAACTCAAAGCTTCAATTTCATGCATAAGACAAATGGGGTAAAGCGGCCCTAAAAGTTTTTTTTTTTCATTCTAGATTTTCTGAATTTCCAGTCAATCTGTCAAGTTTAACCCGAGATCTTCCAGTTTTAGTGATTTCGACGACGTTTTGGAAAAAAATGTTCAAAGAATGTTTTGACAGTTTTTGAAAAAAACCTTCTAGGGCCGTTTTACTCCATTTGGCGCATTTGGCTTTTACATAAAATTAATGTTCTTGAGCAGCGTTGCTAAGCGAGCGAGAAGCAAAACTGTTCTCCTGCTTTCTGCTTGAGAACGAGACATATGCTACGCTTCTCAAGTCTTTTGCACACACGCTTTCGAGATACTCTTTCTTCTTCATTCATTCCCCTGAGTAGCAGCAACTACGCACCGAAACACCAAACCTTTTTTGCATTGCTGCTCAACGACTGTAAAAGAGTACGCGAGTGAGTAGAAGTACTCGACTAAAATTACTCGACTAGGCGGAGTGCTTGAAAAACTGTGCTCGAAAACGAAAATGCTTTCGTCATATACCCGGTTTTGCTTCGTGCACCGACAGCCGAACGTGGGGGAAGAATCTGTAAAGTATTGCATACTGGAACGTGTAGGGTATCGGATTTATATCAGTCTAATGCAAAACCAGCCGAAGCCAGAGGCGACGCGTGACCAAGTGGGCTACCTGTTCAATCAACATTTGCAACACTGAAACAACAGTATCGTGATAACAGTTTCGAAAACTTTTATCTTTCTACATTTATCTATATGGCAAAGAAATTCTACGGTCTATTATGACCGCGAGTTTTCAGATAATTTTCTCGGAGAATAATGATATTTGCATCATTTCATAGAGGAAATCTTTATCCACATTTATCACATCATGATTCTCAATGATCGGTTTCAGTCGTAAATAACTCTTGATCCGTCGAAGAACTAAAAAAGTTCACTCGACGGATGGCGTTGTGATATGCAATGTCAGTATCATTCAGGTTTTGTCCAGCGATAATTAAAATTATGTTTATGATCTTTTTGTCTTTAAACTTTTCGCATGAGTAAAAAACCTATCTTTGTTTATCAAATCTTAGTTCAATGCTAAAGCGTTTCCTTTGACGATGTTGAAATTTTAAACTAAAAAGAAAGCAGCGCGTAAGAAGACAAATGTATACTATGCGGACTATGCGAGGTTCAAGTTTTCGAATGAACAAAATGGGTGTAGAGGTTGAATGAAACTATACATCGACGGAAGAATTCCACCACATTGACAGAAATAATGAATGAATTTGCTCGTTTTTCATTTGCACTACGAAAGCTCTGAAAATGGATCTGCGAATTCTCGCGGCCACGTGGTCTTTCTCAAATTTCAATGACGTCGAGAGAAAAAAACAGTAAGGCATAACGAAACAGATTACCAGACACTTAAGAGAGGTGGTGTGTAATGAATGTTTTCTCTCGCGGACATCGGTTATGTTCAGCAGAAAGTTTGAACCAAAAATGTCATTTTTACACGAGGCGTCGCATTAGTAGTGGTGAGTATAAATGACTGCGTCTACCCTGCCGCACTTGAAGGTGCAGAGAAGTGTTGAACGACGGTTAGTTCAGGTGAAAGGTCTGAACAAACGGTAGTCATTATTGCGTCTGGGTTGCGTTGCGTGTGAGTTGTATGGCGTAGTCTGAAGTGTAGCCCATCAGGTTACATTCTTCATGGTGCATAAATTTCCACTATGTAGAAAATAAAATAAGGATGTTCGGGATAACATTAAAATTACAAATAAATTACCTTCGATGATTTTTCATCCACCCTACAAATGTGAAAAAATCACTTTTTTTCTGAGATTGTCTACCTGTTTTATGAACAGGTTGAACAGGTGAACGAGACGCCTCTGGCCGAAGCAAATATATTTTTGTCCCTCCGCAACTATCGTAATGCATCTTGAAACAACTGTACTCGACTGGTTGTGCTCGCAAGAAGGGGACTACACGCGAGTAAAAGAGTAGGCGCGCGTGTGTGCATATGATTTCGGGAGCGATTGCGAGCAACGAAGACGGCGAGAAAGATCGAGAAATAGCTTGAATGGAAAATACTCCAGTGTGTGGTATCAGCAGCTACGAGAACCTCACTTGAGGTATTGCATGCTGTTTATGAGTGAGACTAACAACACTGCTCTTGAGTTGCTCTACAAAACAGTTTTTTTCTAGCGATTTCAAGAAGAGTAGGAAGACCCTGAAAATTGACAATTTTTAAAAGAAAAATGCATTTTGTCGTCATGCTACCTTTTTGTCATATATTGTGACCATGCGCTTTAGAGTACTATTAAAGAGCAAAGCCTTGGTGCTACATTTCGATTCAGAACTTGACCTTCTGTTTATTTTACACAGACTTCACAGCCAACTGTTTAGTGTAGAGAACAATTGCGGGGCTAGCCCTACGATCCTACTGACACTAACAGTCTCTCTCGAGCCGAGACTCGAACCTACGACGACTGGCTTGTTAGGCCGGCATCGTATTTCGAGACCAACTGGAAGGTCTTAATTAAGTACTATTAGTGTAGAATAATAAAACAATTTTTCAGAAAATCGATCAAGTCTAGCAGGATTTATTGAACTTTATGTGATCTAGACGTTTTTTTACATATCAACTTTAAGAGCCGTTTTACCCCACTTAACCCAATGAAGAAAAAAAACGAAAATTTTGCAAAACTTCCTATCTTGAATAGACAAACAAACACTGGAAATTTCAGCTCAATCGCAAAACATCAAAACAACGTTCTTCAGAAAAGTGGTTGCGTTTCTCGCGAACTGACTCTTGAATAATATTCAAAGAGTGCTCATACATAGATGGATTATTTAGGATCCTGAATTCGAATGAAATTTAGAATCCTGAATTTGAACGAAAAAATAAAACAAGGTGATTGGATTCAATTTTTTAAATCAAGTATATATAACACTGGATTTTTTCATCCCGACTTTTCATAACAGGAATACTGTTTATGTAAAATGACTCATTTCTTAAGAACATTTGACCGATTTATCTTATTTTGCCTATGAGATACAATGAAGAGATCAAATCTTCCCACTCTCCTCTAAACATCGAGATGAGCAAGGAAACAAACCACTGTCGTTTCCAGTTAGATATTTGAGGCTGGGACGCTACGAAAGATATTATGCATATGTAGTTTGAAAACGGACTAGAGTGAACCTGAATGTTCCACCAATGCAATGCGGTGAGGAAGTCTAACACATGCATTGCGGTTCTAAATTGTATGTTCCCTTGCAGAAACACCTTTATGGCCAATTAATTATGAAAAAGAGAGTTCTATTGTTACATATTCGCTTCCTTACTCGCTGTAAAAGAAAAGATCTTGTACCGAATTTCATAAACATAAAATCAGCAGCGAAAAGTGAAGTTAGTGAAAAGGCAATCCGTAGTGCAAAAAAGATTTGGTTAGTGGAAGAACTATCGCCTCTCTTCCACCTCACCAAACTGAAATTGTAACTCTCTCCTACTAATTAGTTGGACATCGCCCCGTAGATGGGTAACAGCTTACCCGAAACCGGGCGGTAAAAAAGGTAATTTTTACATTGTAAGAACCATAAGTGTTTGTGTCCCGTTTAATATTTATTCTTATGAGTACTTTTGAAAAAGGATCAATAGCAGTGTTATTTTCATCTGCGAATCGAGCCGAAAATCAAAAAAATATATATAAAAAGGTTTGGCCTAATCAGTGAATATCCCGTAATTAGATTGAGTAAATTCATCGGACACTCCAAATAAACGATTTGAAACTGAAAAACCATAAAATGTTGCCGCGATATCCGCGTTAAAAACCACCAGAGCTTCAAAATCCGCGTAAATTCTGCAATCCGCTTAAAAACCGGTAAAAGATGCGTAAAAAGAGACATTGGCGTAGTATGATTGGACAATGAAATAAAAAAAAAGTAATGCGGAAAAATTAAAATTTTTGTTTGAAACATTTTCTTTATTTCACTCCTGTTTCTGATGAACTGTTTGCCTAATCACCTTGCAGCTAAACATTGATTTGAGAAGTATTGGTCACACATTTCGATGGACTCATAGTTACTGTTGAAGAATTACGAAGAAAGAGGTGCCTTTTTCTTTAGAGTTGAAAAAAAATTTAACGAAGATTTGACTTATCTCAAGGGCGGATTCAGCTTTATAATTTGGAATGACTTTATATAGTATCATAGGAATATGATTATTCTAGAGAGAAGCTGAACATTAAACATGCCTATATGTCTAACCTTAATGAGAAAAGTTTTCTGACATTTCCTCACCTTTCCAAATTTATTTAACAAAATTCAATTCCAAGCTTTCGCATAATAAAATATTAAAAAGTTTCATCAAACGCAGCAGCTTATGAATTATACTTATTATTCTCAATATACATTAGAACTTATATCATAGGATCATTCTCTTCAGTTTACCTTCTAAATTCGTTTTTTTTTAATTATGAATTTTTGAACTATGAATAATTTCAAATTTCACAGATCTTTTTAAAGCTAAGTTTTACAAAGAAAACTCAATTAAAATTGTTTTGTTCGAATTGGTTTCTGGTTATTTGAAGGAACTTAAGTTAGTTCTGAAATACAATTTCTTTTTATTACTTGCAAATGAGATATTCGTTCCAACCGTAAACCAGCCAATTGAAATTGCAGTTAGATTACGATGAAAGTGTGAATGTTCCAAATAAAAAAAAAGATCAACTAATTTTGCGCTAGATAGAACAGGTAAAAATAATACTTGATAATAAAGTGCAATAAAAGAAAATAATCAGGTTTAAATAGTAACAAATCACAAAGTTACGAAGCTTGTGCTACAATCTTTAACAACGAAACAAAGATTCTGCTTTTTTTCGAATGCGTCCTTCACCAGTCCATTGTTCACAGACAGAAAGTTGTCAGTTCGCTATCGTAGTACACAGCAGATAAAATCGTTGTCTTCGGGGCAATAAATTAAAACCTTGTAAGTCATGTACAGGTAGCAATTCGGATATCAGTATAAAGCCATTCACACTGATTGTCATCAATCGACGCAATTCCACTAACTACAGTCATTATCAGACACAACAGACAGATGGACTCCCCGATAACTTTCAATACATGAGATCGAATAAACCGTGATTGCTCCGAAGTTAATTACTTTGATTCCTAGTGCCATTTTCGATAACCAATTTCAGTCGAAAATACCCCAAGGCAAATTGTAGGTTATTCCAGGAGATGAACTCACACGCTCTCACACACACACACATTCTGATCTTCCGAACTGTCCTCCACGAAGCAGCATCAAATCGCGATAAGCATGTTTCTTGCATACTTACACTATCTATAGCTTAAATAAATGCATCCCATCACGATGCCACTCCCACCGTCCTACTTTCGGTGCTTATGCCCAGAATAACACTGACGGCCACTAGGAGGCACAGCCTAGGCCTAGAGCGGTGGCATAAACAGCGCGAGCGCATAATGATAATTACAATCATTATCCATTAGTCGGTACGTCAGGCCGCCAAGAAAGTCTCAGCCAGTGACTTCGCGTAGGATAGGTAAAATGAACAATTGCATTTGCCTCGCCTGTCCGCACCCGGCCGGGCAGTTAAACCAACGGACGTAGTGTCGAGCAGAAAATTAGCTAGATTTAGATTTCTGGAATTGATTACCCTCGCCCGGTTGCTTCTAGGCTTCGCGATGATCGTGCGAACCCTGATCATCTTCCAATCTGTTTTTCTATCTTGAGCGCGCGATGAAACGACAGGCACGCAATTCCCGACCCAATAAACTCTGAGCACCTCCAACGTGAATCGCCACACTACACAACGGGGGGACAACGGCTGTGCCGCGGGCTATGATTAACTGTGTCCTGAAACAGTCGTGGAACATATTTTATGTACACGCTGGACCTGTGGAAATTTTATTTTCCTCTAGACCAACGTGAAGTACACTAGAAACGGTCAAAAGATAATAAAACATTATCTATCTGGAAAAAAGTGAACTTCCCTTGCGTTGCACGCTGTATATTCAAGCGATGTGCTTCAAATGCAATTAAACGATATGCTGGATACTGCAACAAACCTCGCTTCCACGAATAAGCGGGACATTTAATATGCCCAGCCAGTACGGAGAAGCTACAGGTCACGTATTGCACGACTCGCTTTTGAGGGATTTCGAAATTCGTCTCTTCGTCTTTCGTGAAAGACTTTGAAAGTGACGCGAATATAATACATATTCGATATTCTAAACACGCAAACAAATATTACTCGAATTCGCTAATCAACAAACATCCTGGGAATACCACATTATTCTAACTCATGCACACTGAGACAGCGGAATTTCCTATCCCAAACGTTCTTGACATCTGTAAAATTTCAACACATTTCTAAAGAGGCAATTAACACACATCAGAAGCGTTTATAGCTGCATTCAAATAACCTAATTAGACGCCTGTCTTGCCTGCGGTACAGGTTCGATCATTATGACATTCTGCTGGTCAAACCTTTTGTGATTGCTGCGTATTTATCTTACGGCTATGCCAGCAACGCAACGGTGTCGTCATTCTAAGCTATTCTGGAAAAAATTACAATCATCAGCATTTTTAGTGCCGTTGAAAAGCCTTCCCATCACGAAGCCAAGAACAAGCGCACAGCTCGACAAAGATTCGCGCGTCTGTACTGTCAATGATCAAACGATTTTTTAATCGTAATTTATTAAATACTAAGCACACCGTTAGACGCTTTGGTGGCTGGTGGCCGGTGCGGTATATGGTTAATAAATTTCGCTTACGCCGTGTCATAATTATAATTCTTGTCGCGAGCCGATCACGCGCACGTTCTCGGATGGCGACGTGGAAGACATAACCGGTCAGCCTTGCGGCGACACTGGACCGACCTTTCCTCGAGCGGGCCTGTCGTGGCAACTCCTCCTCACACACACACACACAAGCGCACGCGTGCATTTCGTTCTGAACTCACGACCGGAGTGTGTGCAACTTCGAACCGAGATCTCTTTCACTAAAGTTGACGGCGCAAAATAACTGTACTTTGACCATAACTTCAAACATCGTAACTGCAAATTGAAGTTGGATTACAGCAGAACTGGACAGAGTGGTAAAGACGCAACGAGAAGTTATTGAGCTGATGAAGATTTATGGCCTGCCGGTGAATATGCCGGGATTAACGACCGGCACCAATAATAATGACGAACCCTTTTTAAATGCTTGCAGCAGGAATCGGAATAATAGCAGCGACCGGTGAAGCCAAAAACGTGGATGCCATGAGCATCTCTTCTAATTTCCTTTCAACAGTTGGGGAAATAAAAATCACGATTCAAAGAAAAAATAGATAGTAAAAGACGCCCTCCAGTATTGGCGGTAGAAAGTTTCAATAGTAAACAAGAGATAAAATTGACAACTCCATGCAGCGATGCCACTGCGCTCTCAATTGGCAGATGACACTACTGTCGGTCTAAGGTTCAATGTACGCAAATTGCAATTGTCACTAGTGGTTGTTCATTTAAAGAGATACCCGATCAGAAGAGCTTAACTAAACAATGGTTGTTTTTAACCTGTTGCTAGTTTTTCATAGTAGAAAACTGCTATGAATTTGATACTAGTATAAACTTTTTTTTTTTCATTGCAAACTAACAGTTTCTGTTACACTGTTGTTTTATCTTTCTGATCGGGTACTGTCCACTTTCTTTTATTTCCTGCAATTAACGAGACAATTGAGAAGGAAGCAAGCTTTTTAATGCGAAGCATCTTGTGAAATTTTCCAACAAAGCTGTTAATAGGAGGGCAGCTCTTTGTGCGTGGTAATGTTATGACTGAGAGTAATTTTTTAAAGGACAGATTCAAATTACTTCTTCAGCGTACTTCTTGACGAAAGTCTGTGATTCTGTGAAAATGGTTTTTATTTTCTGAGTACGACACCCCGATTGCGAAATAACAAAGAAATTTTAAAGGCATATGTAAAACAATTTACATCATACTCAATATTTAGTATGTAAAAACAGTATAATTAAATAATATGTTAAAGGAATAACAAAGAACAACAGAGCTCGAAAATCGTCAATTAACAACTAATGAATGTACTGACACCATGGCATCTCGTTTGGTTTAATCCAATTAATTCAAAAACAAACAAAAATACATTTGGACCTCAACCTGTTTGGTACCGACAGTATTTAATTCCTTAGAAATAGAGTAGGCATTTAATTCCCCGATTTTCTCTAATATTCCCTGAAAAATAACATTAATTTCCCTCTTATTTTTCAGCAACCAACACAAAAAAGGGTAACGTAGATGACCGCAACTTTGAAATCTCAGTGAAAAAAATATTCGATAGGATATGAAAAAGCTTCACGCTAAAAAGTAACAAATCTCGTTTAAAATTTTGTCTCTGATTGTTTTAGTTTTCTCTAATATTCTTTGCTTTCCCTGACCGGAATATGAATTTTCTAACAATACCTGATTTCCCAGGTTTCCGCCACCCTTTTACACCATTATAGAGCTGGCTCCCAGTTGGTCTCGAGGTACGATGCTGACCTAACAAGCCAGTCGTTGTAGGTTCGAGTCTTGGCTCGGGAAAGAATGTTAATGTCAGTAGGGCCGTAGCGCCAGCCCCACAGTTGTCCTGCTGTACAGTAAACAGTTGGCTGCGAAGTCGGTGTATAATAAACAGGAGGTCGTGTTTTGAATCGGATTGTAGCACCAAGGCTTTGCTTTGCTAGGCTGGCTTTAAGTCGAAACACTATTTTCCAAAAACATTTCTAAAGGTCATATCAAATAGGAAAATAATAGCAATTTATTTAGACTTTAAATCGAATTCAAAAAGGTAAATAAGCGTTTTTAAGAGATAGGAGTGAATAATAATGAAATTGGATATAAACCCAAATTGAGTTTCTAAAAACTAGGAGACACCTAAATGAAAAAAAATCCTGAATTTAGCTGAGAATGGCGAAAAAACGTTTTTTTGGTTAGAACAAGTCATAGAAGAAAATCATTCGAAGTTGAGTGCAGAATGACGCAAAACACTTCTGAAGGTACAACTTGAACACGTTAGCGATTTTATTGTTATGTCATAATGATCAAAAAAATCGCGAGAGTGACACTTTTCTCATTTCATTCAAAAAAAATGGCAGCTGAAGCGCATCGAGAGTTAACAAAGTTTATGGACTCTAACGAGAGTTAAAAAGATGTATGCGCTGCAACTGAAATAACGTGTCGTATTTAATTTTGTCGCAAGTTGACGATTGTTCGCGTAAATAAAGACCAAAAACCTTCAAAGACGCAGAATTGGAGGATTTTCTCGATTAGGAGCCATGCCAAACGCAGGAACAGCTTGCTTCGGTAGTTGAAGTTACCCGCCGTTTAATAAATTACTCGATTCTTGTCGCTTTTTAGTAACAAATTTGTTGTAAAGTGGAAATTTCGTTATTGATTTTAAGTAAAAAAAAAATATTTTACGTAAACCTATTTTCATGTATGTCTTAAAGTTCAATTGATTTTTCCTTATTTCGCTTCACTAAATAACATAAACCTAGTAGATAAAAATAAATGAAAAATACAGACCTAAACGATGACAATGGCAGAATTCATTACATAAATACCAGCAAAACATTAGAGATGCCAAACATGTCAAAATAGGGTATAAGTCAGGGGTCCACTATGTTCATGAGCCAAAGAAAACTGGCCTCAAACTCATGAATTTTGATCAGTGTACCGATAATTTTAATGACGAGAACGAGAACTCTAATCAACCCACTGTCTTACGAGTATCACAGAAAAATCTTTGGATAAACATCAATCGAAAAAACCATTGGGTCGAATCAAATGGTCTACTATCAGATACTCAATTTGGCTTCCGCCGTGCCAAAGGGACGAATGATTGTCTTGCGTTGCTTTCAACAGATATTCAGCTGGCGTATGCTCGCAAAGAACAAATGGCGTCTGCGTTCTTGGACATTAAGGGGGCTTTTGATTCCGTTTCTATTGACATTCTTTCGGGTAAACTTCACCGACAAGGATTTTCTCCAATTTTGAACAATTTTTTGCACAATTTGTTGTCCGAAAAGCACATGCATTTTACGCACGGCGATTTGGCAACTTTTCACATTAGCTACATGGGTCTTCCCCAGGGCTCATGTTTAAGCCCCCTTCTTTACAACTTTTATGTAAATGAAATCGACGAATGTCTGGCAAATTCATGCACGATAAGACAACTTGCAGACGACAGTGTAATCTCTGTTACAGGAGCCAAAGCTGCCGATTTGCAAGGACCATTGCAAGATACCTTGGACAATTTGTCTGCTTGGGCTTTACAGCTAGGTATCGAATTCTCTCCGGAGAAGACTGAGATAGTAGTTTTTTCTAGGAAGCATGAACCTGCTCAGCTTCAAACACAATTAATGGGTAAAACGATTTCTCAGGTTTTGGTACACAAATATCTTGGTGTCTGGTTCGACTCTAAAAGCACCTGGGGTTGTCACGTGAGGTGTCTGATGAAAAAATGTCAACAAAGAGTGAATTTTCTTCGTACAATAACCGGACAATGGTGGGGAGCCCACCCAGGAGACCTTATAAGGCTTTACCAAACAACGATATTGTCTGTCATTGAGTACGGGTGTTTCTGCTTCCGCTCCGCAGCAAACACACATTTGATCAAACTGGAGCGAATACAATATCGTTGTTTGCGTATCGCCTTGGGTTGCATGCAATCGACCCATACGATGAGTTTGGAGATCTTAGCTGGAGTGCTACCATTGAAAACCCGCTTCTGGAGCCTGTCTTCTCGTATTCTAATCAAATGTGAGGTCTTGAACCGTCCCGTGATTGGAAATTTTGAAAGGTTAATCGAACTTAATTCTCAAACCCGTTTTATGACATTGTATTTCAATCACATGTCCCAAAATATTAGCCCTTCTTCGAATATTCCAAATCGTGTCGACTTATCAAATACTTCTGATTCTACTGTGTTTTTCGATACATCCATGATAGAAGAAACTCGTGGAATCCCGGATCATTTACGCGTGCAGCAGATCCCTAAAATTTTTTCCAATAAATATCGAAACATCAACTGCGACAATATGTACTACACTGACGGATCACTTCTTGATGGGTCCACTGGCTTCGGTATCTTCAATAACAATTTAACCGTCTCCCATAAGCTCGATAATCCTGCTTCTGTTTACGTCGCAGAATTAGCTGCAATTCAGTACACCCTAGGGATTATCGAAAAAATGCCCACGGACCATTATTTCATCTTTACGGACAGTCTCAGTTCCATTGAGGCTCTCCGATCGATGAAAGATGTTAAGCACTCTCCGTATTTCCTGGGGAAAATACGGGAACATCTGAGTGCTTTATCCGAAAAATCTACTCAGATTACCTTAGCGTGGGTCCCTTCTCACTGCTCGATACCGGGTAATGAGAAAGCGGACTTTTTGGCTAAGGTGGGCGCAACAAACGGTGATATTTATGTAAGACCAATTGCCTTTAATGAATTTTTCGCATTTGTACGTCAGAATACGATCATCAGTTGACAAAATTCTTGGACCAAGGGGGAACTGGGAAGGTGGTTACATTCCATAATCCCCAAGGTATCGACGAACCCGTGGTTCAAGGGGTTGGATGTAGGTCGGGATTTCATTTGCGTGATGTCCCGGCTTATGTCCAATCACTATAGATTTGACGCGCATCTCCGTCGTGTTGGGCTCGGGGAGAGTGGTATCTGTGCCTGTGGTGAAGGTTATCACGACATAGAGCACGTTGTTTGGTCATGCCCTGTACACCGTGACGCCAGGTCTAGATTAATAGCTTCCCTGCAGGCCGAAGGTAGGCAGCCGGCTGTTCCTGTTCGTGATGTCTTGGCGAGCCGTGACCTATCCTACATGTCCCTTATATACGTTTTCCTGAAATCCATCCACGCCCCAGTTTAATCCTATTCCCTTCCGCCTACATCCAACCAAACGACAAGAACACGTTAAGACCCCGGATCCGGAAACAGCAATCAGACCCGCACGATACTCTCAAGGCCCGATGGAAACAACCCAATATGCCAGTCCGTAATATCTTGGCCCAGCAGCGGAACAAATTTAATATGCTGCTTACCTATGGCAATGAAAACCATCAAACAGCAAACCTGTGCTTTTAATGCAAAATATTCTAGCTTTAAGTTAGATTTAGTTTCAGCTCGTAGTCGGCAGCGAGGATAAAAAATTTGCTTTTAGTTATTAAGATACTTTAGAAAGTAAGCTACCAGATATAATTGGCGCCGTTAAACATTGAATTGTATTTGTGCCGTGTCAAATAAACTATAGATGATAGATGAAGAAAAAAAAATCAATCGAAAAAATTGCTTTTTCTTGAGTGCTGAAGAAAACCTTCTTCAAAACAGATGGAAACTGCTTAAAATAAGTTCGGGGTGGCCGAAATAGCCTCTCTCAATTTAGAAATGATTAATGTAAAAGTTTGTCAAATCTTTTTGAAATCAAATTGAAATGTGATATCAAACCTTATTGAAATGTGAGAAAAGTGCTGACAGAGAAAAAAATTAGCGTCGAGTATTTCATCTCAATGCTGCATAAGCTGCTTGAAATTGGTTCCTTACCTTATGAATGTTTCAAACTTTTTATTTATTCTACTGCTTTCTACTTTGTAATGCCGGTAAAATTCTTGATTAAATCTAAAAATATAAAGAGTGTAATGTGCGTCACTCAATCTTTAAATTTGTATTTATTGCACTACCAAGTTTCTGATGCGCAGCCTGTTAAATTTTCATATACGAACTAGTGTAATGCGAGCAACTAATGCCTTCTGAGTAGACCTATAAGTGCCCTTAGATCTTTTTAATTGAGCCTAAGAATTGCGAGGTTTTTTCCCGATTTAGCTCTATAAAAATTTGAGATTGTCGTATGACACTCGCTTCTGACATCCTGGACAAACACATACGATTCGCATAAATTCTCTAGGATTCCTCACATTGGATTCGTGAGCGTCCTCGAAAAGGATTCCTGAAAAAAAGAATCCTCAAGAATGGCCTGTATATGGCTCTAGGATTCTTGAATAAGAATCGTGAGTGGGAATCCTCCGGATCGTGTTTGCGATTCCTTTCACGATTCCGTCACCTTGTTAATCGGTATCCTGGGAATTCTTACTCAGGATTCTCTGCGTGTTAGTAAGGGATGCCAGTTAGCTTTTATCGTCCCTATTTCCGTTCACCCAGTTTAAATTTTGACGTAGAATTACGTTTCACTGCACCATATATTGAAGTACAAATTAAAAAACCAAAAACATCGAGAGCGTCACGAAAATTGTCCAACCTCAAATGTTTAAAACTCAGTCAGTTTCCAACCGATTTCCTTCATTCTTATTACAATCGATTGTAAAATCATCTATGCACCCGTTCAAATTTAGAAAATTGTAGTTTGATTATTTAAACTATGTTACTATTGAAAACTGTTAAGCCTGGTTGAAACGCTGATTTCGACTTCCCTTTACCTAACATGGTCGACAAAATATTATAACTAGTTGCAGTGGCAATACTCCTTCTAGTAAAAAGCTGTCTTTTTGCGGTAGCGACAGCGGCAGTGCAGCGCACTTTTCTCTCTCGTAAAAGGCTATCTTCGTGCGGTAGCGGCAGCATTAGCGGTGGCTAGCTTGGCCGGCACTCTCTGCAGCGAAAAGCTGCGTATTTTGGCAAGACACAAATGGGGTGTTGGCAATCAAAATCTGTCAGCCGCAAATTCAACTGTGTTATCAGAAGAATGTCTTATCCACACTTTCGGGGATATCACAGAGATGCAAATATCATTATATCCGATATTGAATTGAACAACAAATTGTCCGTTTGAACAAATAAAATATTTATTTGAAGAGATGTTAGAACGCATCGACAAAGCCGGTTGCAAATTCCACTTCATCTGCTTGTCTCAACACGAACTGAATTTTCTTTACGTTCTGCAATATGAACACCTAACAGCAGCATAATAAAATGTTTCGTAACTGAGTGCGGCATCTTCTGTTATCTGACCACATGCGACACTTGAAAGCATAATTGAGCCGGTCAAGCTTTGTTGAAACGCAGATTTCTATTGATCTGATTGGTCGTTTAATGGTCACTTTTTCTAACGCGGGCGACAAAATAATATACCTAGTTAACCGGGAACGCACACTGCGGATTACATAAATCCTACTTTTGCTCAAAACAATCAGTTTACTAGTGGATGGCCACTAGGAATGTTCTAAGTAGCAGTGGATAGCAGTAGCAGCTAGCAGCAGCGATAAATCCGTTCACAAGAGGTTGATTCACTGCGAACTGCGTCGTAGCAAGCAGAGCTCCCGCAGGCGGCCATTTCAAATATCCCGCTGCTTTTCACAGCGGACGGATCAATAGCGTAAACAGCACCTTACACAGCGGTATATTTTGGATCTTCCTTCTGTGTGGGAAGCACCGTCGACATACATGTTCCACAACCGTCCTTCTAAGGACGACCAGATATTTTTCTTTGAGGTAGTAAAAATAAGTTTTCCACATCGGAGTACTACAGTATTCGTGAGTTTACTATCAAGAAATGGAATAAACTGTCACAAACTTGGCTTGTCGTCGTTTTCCTTTAAAATATACAACGCACAACTCATGATTCATAGTTTCGAGAAAAACGGATTTGAAAATTGAAAACTTCCAGTTTTCATTGACCTTAGTTGGCTCTAATAATATTCTGACTTTTGAAGCCACACAACAGGTAAACCATGAATCATGCAATAAGCTGATTAAAATCAAATTCCAATGCATGCGAAGAAATAAAATCCTTTTGTAATACTTTGGAAGAAATTAAGTTATCAATTGACTAGACTAGATTAAGTAATCAACTGACTAGACAATATTCAACAAAATTTCTTTTTATCTTTCTTTCAACAGGTTGCAAGAATTACATTTACATAACACAGTCTGTCGTAATTCTACGGTAACCCTGCGGTCGTGTCTTATAAACAACCTCTTAAACTATTTAAATATCTATTAAGACAAACTTGCGTAAAAAATCATTGCTAAGAAGTCATTATCCTGATTTCGAGATATCGTAAAACCAGGATATTTTGCGCCAATTTCGCCTGCAATTCCTGTGGTTTAGAAAAGAAGCGAGCTCTTCGGTACATGCCATTAAAACGCTCAAAGCTAAATGTAACCCGCAAAATATCCCTTTGAATGCGATAAATTGAGCTAACGGAGGCTGATAAAATGCAATCCGTCAGTACACAAAACTTACGGAGAAAGGAAACATTCGCCTCGCTCTAGTGAGGTGCGTCGCATATTTGAAATAATTGAATCAGTTAAACTCAACTTCCATTCCCAATTTCCCAAATAAGGCATATTACCGTAAATAGTAGGCTAACTAACTTGCGGTAAAATCATATAATTTCCGGTCGAAAAAAATCATTACCGAAAATCGGTGGGTTAACATAACAAAGTACACCGACTCTGTGCTAACCATCCGCGAAACCTACCAACTCTCGTGCCAGAATGCACAGAGGAAACTTCCACTTAACTTAAACTTGGAATTTCTCACAGTTTGCAGCCCGTCCGTCCGTCCGTCGAGAATTAGAAATTATAAACCGTACTGTTTTGTGCTTGATAACCGTGCGTGCGTATGTGTGTGACTAATTGGCAAAGTGGGGCTTCTTCGGTTTCTTCCACCTCGGACGCGCTCTCCGCCGACAAGTTTGCCAAGCGGCTGCAACTTGCAATACGTTACGCGAATTACGCTGGTTTCGCCTGCCGGCAGCTTTATAATTTTGCACCGATCAACCGCTGCAGCGCCATTTGCCGCTAGAATTATGTAAACAAAACATCAATCGTGACGGGGTGTCTCTGGGGGTTAGCCGGCTGCATCAGGGGCGCCCGTGTGTCGGAAAAAAGTCGCAACATGCGCAAAAACAAACTTTATATGAAGTTTCCTGTACAAGATGCATTATTATTACAATCGAATAAAATGAGCCAACCATGCAATGTTCGAACAATTTCTACTCGCGCAACTGGATGGAAGCCGGTAACAATTGAGGAACAATTTGGAACAGTTTTCTCCTCGTTTTTCGTAATTACTGTGGCCCGGATCGCACTATCATCGAATATTTTTTCTTATTCAACATTTATTAGATGAACTGCAATCAGTTATTCATTAGCCGAGATGATTGGCCCGAGTGGGGCAGTGTATCTTGTCTCGGCACGAGTTGCATCAATTTTCGTTGTTCTGTTTTGAGTCCCGCTACCGCCTCGCGGCGAATCACTAGCTGCAACAGACCAGTACGGTAGGTAGTAGTTGCTCGAATCCGAAAGCGAAATTCAAAACAAAGACCCAACGCAGAAGGAAGGAAAGAAAGTGAATGTGATCCGCCGAAATAAGTGCTTGGTTTTATTTTTCCCGCTTTGTCAATAAGCCCATAGTTAGAGGTTTAATTATTTGTCGCGCTGCACACGCTGAGCTGCTGTCGCGGACAAAGTACTTATGAGGGATTTTACGCAAAATCACTCAATGGAATGCATGTTAAAGTTTGGAATCAATTCCTATCAGCATACACATTTTTAATTAATTTTTTTCAAATCAAATTTTAATCTTTGATTTAACCTTTTCTTTTTAACTGAATTCTAAGCTAAGTGAATTGGCGTGGAATTCCTGCTACACATACACCGAGGAAATCGTCTCGCATGGAAAAGACAACATCTTAATGGCACGAATTTTCTGCCAATTCGATCCCGCTCGCATGAACGGTTGAGCGGACATGGAAGACCGGCCATTTTATCTTTTTTTTTCGGGAGAGTTTACGCAGTTCAATTAGCGGAATGAAAAGGAAAGGTATCCCGCATTACAGACCGTTTCGAAGAAATGAATGCAATTTCCGGTCCTTATACTTTTACTTTTCAAAAGCCGCACTCGGTGGTAACGCCGCTAGTTGGATCAATTTGGGCACTGCCTTCGCGCTTGACCAGTGGTAGACACAATACAATCAACAAGCGAGAGGGCGAGCCGGCAGAATTGGTTTTATGATTAGTTGCGATTTGGAAAAATCGTTATGCTAATGAACAAACTAAAAGTTTTCTTCATTAAAGGCTAAATCACCCCATTAGATACTGATAAATTTACTGGCTTCGTATTTAATTCAGCACGTAATGGCAACTCAAATAAAATGCTCCAAAAATCACCAGAAAATGTTTTCAATTAACGACGTCACGCGTCACTTGACTTATTTCCGAAGGAGAAATCCCAGCCAGTAAACTGGAGGCGCAATAGAAAGCCACACTTCCGAACCCAACTAATTTAATATTAACTTAATCTATGCGGCCAATCAATTTCTCCACTTGCTTTGATTTTTACATTTACAAATTCGATACAATTCGATACGTTCCGAAAAACGGAACCGTTCATCTGTTGTGGACTTTAATGAAGTTGCGACCTATATTTTGCATAACAAACGCCTCGGTACAAGCCATTAAAATCAACGACTCCTCTAGGAACATATCTTTTTGATATAACTCCTGTGCCAAGTTTATTCCTCCAAGTTTTCCACTTTGTTTAATCGATGCCTCGACAAAGAACTTTATTCAGCACGGTAGTAAAATAGGACAGACGGAGGTCGTCAGCATTGAACCTATTTTGTTTGACATTCCTTCACTATTCCCCAGTATTTGAAAGGCCGCTACAATAACACACGCAAAGCAAGCGAGGGAATCACCTCTTTTTACCCTATTACTAGCGTAAACAATAAAGGATTTTAAGAACCGACCAATAAAAAAAGATAGAACAAAAGGGCCCACAGTCTATTCTGTTCGGAAAAACTGCTGTTCATAAATATAAAATTCCTCACACATCATTCCACAACCGTAATAATTGTCCAATTTAAAGCTTCCTAGTGTGGGTTACAGCAGCTGTAGCTTTCGCACTGCTGCACACAGGATAGCCACGGCGCTATAACAAACAATTTCGCGTTGTCAGCTCGAAACGAGGTCACCATCAACGCAGGACAGATTCGCCAGCTTCATAATCGTTTCACTGCGGCTCTGCGGACATGACAACGTCGAACGACCGAACGAATGTGGTAAGCATGTACTGCCATGCTACCACGACTCGACGCCGATGATGATTGAGAGCTGATTTCATTCACTTTCACATCTGGAGACATACGGTTAAACAAATAAAAACAAAAAAGAAAAAAGTTTTCAGTACTAAAGACTCTATTCGAAGTCAGCGTTGTTGTGGATGCGCTGGAAGTCTAGCAAACACGAAAAACCACCTTGCGCAATGGTGCGGTGAGTGATTCGCAGTGGACAATGTGTGCAGAAAGTGCGACACGTTCATTCCAATATTTTGGTGTATAATCACAGAATCGGACACAGTTGAACCACTTAGAAACTTTGCCCAACTCTTGACGGACAGTGAAACTAAACAAATCTTGAAAAAAAAGGTACGCAACAAAAATAACAAAACATGGATCTTAACCTGGACAAACGGAAGTTTGCGCTACCGTATTTAGAAACAGCGGTATAAACTAAAGCAGTTGCTAAACAAACAAAACAACAAGGTTGAATTGGTGAAGCAATCCACTGATTCGGTGGTGATCCGATCATCCTGGACCAAATGTCAAAGCTATTGCAAACAAACCGGATCGAATTTCAACACTTCTACCACCACTTGAAACGGTGCGAAATGACCTGTAAATATCCGAATCCGAATATCGCGAACAGAGCAACATTCGCCATCTGCCAAATAGTTTGGCGATTTTGCACAGCACATATGAAGTCTTTGAAGCCAAAAAAAAATCAATATGCAAATCACATCGTGTCGTAAATGCGACGAGCAGAACTAGTTTAAAATTGCCGAATCTTGTTTCATCTTTGACGGATAGTAGAGAAAAAACTCATCACCAAAATTCTTTCGATGGAAAGGTGTCTGTTTTAATAGGTACGAAAATGAAAAACTTTCGGAATACTGCTCTGTTCACTTTATTTTGTAATAAACTAGCTGCTCGGATTTTTTTTAGAGAGGAGAATTACATTGACCTGCGACGTGGACTTTTATAATACAACACAATACACTATCAACTGAGGTAGGTATTATTGGTTGAATTAAAAAGTTGATGCTTTTTTGTTACTATCCAATCCATAATTTTCAATTCGATTGTAAGAAGATCATTTTGCCAATCAGAGGCCAATTTTTGGTTTCCTTTGCATGTAACTATTCTCTTAAGTGTTTGAAGTGTTTTTTTAGTTTTCCAAAAAAAGGACTTCTACATTTCGTTTTCAAAAATAAATCGGCAAATATCGTCACACATCGATTACCGGTCATTCTGGTTATTATTTAGTTATTAGTTTATTGTATCCATCTAACATAAAGTTTTAATGAATATGAATATACCATCATCGTCAACGTCATAAAACGAACAGATCTTGCTACTCTACTGGAGAAACAACTGTAACGTTCTTTAAATTCGAATAAATCTTCAGCAGAGGTAAATGCACGTATCATCAAAGACATAGGATCATTAAACCCAAACGCTGTGCGAAGAAAACATGTTTGTAGAAGAGTAGAAGTCCTTAGCGCACGCGATGGGACGCGAATATCAAGTTATGATAGCATTCTGAGACAGTCAACTTCATTGTTCAGAAACATGGCATCGTCGAGCTAGGGTGTCAAGATTGATAAGCTAGCATCGATCACTGTATGGAGGCAAATTCTGAGGGTTACGCCATGCCAAGTAACAAAAGTGGTTTTATTAAGGTTTTATAGCGCTGTTTTGGCTGTATTAAGCGTTATAAAACTTGGATAAAACCAATATTGTTACTAGTGATGACAAGTTTCTTAAAGCAAGTCGGACAAATCGTTTTGAACTTTTTCGATTCGTAGACGAGTGCCAAACTAGTGAAGAATTCTTCAAGATGTGCACTAAATAGCAATAGGTCCTAGCTGGTCTCAAGGTGCGATGCAAGCCTAACAAGCAAACAACAAATCATGACTTTTATATAAACCGATTTATAGATTTATTCTGGACATGAAGTTTATCAACAATTTCGAGACATGGATCTCACTTTGCTTTAAATTTGAAACACTTTCAATTAGGAAAAACGACCATAACCTGCCAAACATTCGGCTTTATCCCAGTTCTGGCAATACAAGTATCAATACTAGTGATTTTTCAGCATTCACCAGCTTTTTAGAAACCAGAAGCCGCTATCATGAATTTCAAAATGGCGTCGGACACCGGTTTTCCAGTTTATCTGCTTTGTTCAACGAAGCTGTAGCATATTTTATTAGATACAACTTTTTAAAAACTATTCTAATAAAAATCTTCAATAAATAGTTAAAGAAATATAAAGAATAATAATTAACTTTCTTTGGTGAAATTGTGTGTTTTGTTAAAGTAAACAACATTGTAGAACATAATTGTAGTATAATCACTGTAAATAATTGTAGAAAATCACCACAAAAAATTACATTGAAAATATATCCATATCCATTTAAATAGGTATATGGAACTATGGTGTCTTCAGAGAAGCTGCGAAGCCACAAGGTTCGAATCTAGTAGAATTAGGTCATTCGATGTCAAAAAGGACTTAAGCATGGGTTTATTCTCCGGTTCCCCAACCACTTTCCATTTACGCTGAATTCTTCAATACCTTGGTGTGACTTAACAAAACATTCTCTTAACTAACTGCCCCGAAGGACGTCCAACGCAACTTCTTCGGGGAATTATAAGTGGCGATATTTGACAGAAGAAACGATGTTCAGTATAGTGAAGCAGTAAGCACTGATAAATAATAAGCATGCCACTTCTCAATAGCGATATTGCAAATGATGGCAGTACGGGATACAGCTGACATCCGGACAGGATCAACGATCCTGGTCCCAGTAAGGAAGTTCATCCAGGAAAAAATGGTGTCTTTGATAAAGTTGTTTTTTATAAAATGTGCCACAACTTTATCGAACAACATAAATTTTTTCATGCAAAATTGAGAAAAGTAAAATTTGTTTCTCACTTTGCACGTTTGCGAACCAGCCTGTGGTTGAAAGCCACCTTAATAAAGCAATAAAAAAAAGTTTCTCACTTTTAGGTAAATTAATCACAAACTCGCAACTTCTATTAAATATATTCTCGAGCTCTGATCACCGTCTGATTTATTTTGTCAAATTTCAATTGATTTTCGGTGAATCAATCTGTTGAATAAATGTTGACGTATCGGTTTACTTTTTTTTCCCGTTTCGACCACTTCAGAAATGAAATTTTTCTTCCGTGATCCCTTCGGCGGGTTTGCTATTTTTTGCTTGAAGAGTTAATAAAAGCTCACTGAAAAGTTAATTAAAATCCGACAAAAAAATAACAGAGGGGTAATATGCACAGCCACGACCACAGGGATGACGTAGAACTACATAAGATTGTTCGCTACGTTGCTTTCATTGTTTTATTCGAGAGTACAATAATTTTTATCCAACACTAATGAAATATCTCTCTGGAAATAATGTTCCGGGAAAAAACCGGAAAATTACTTGGGCCGTAAATCGATCCTAGTTGCTAATTTAAATATTTTCAGGGTCACCACATTATTATCGGAGATTTACATCAATGAATAGTGTTGAAATAAGGTTATTACCATTGAGAAGCGTACATCATTCAAAGTGTCTTCAGCAAAGTTGTTCCAAAAATTATTCTACATTTTATAGAAGTTTTGACGTAGAGCTAGAAAGTTCGGCTACATAGGAATGTAAAATGAAAAAAAAAAATAAAAACGGAAGGAAAAATATGCCCAATTTCAAATAATAATAAATTGGTCAATTTTTCGATGTGTTCTTGCAGCAATTTTTCTGTTCTTGCAGCAATTAATTGGGAAATCATCTATGTATCCACCCAAATGCAGTAAATTGATTATTAAAACTATTGTACCATTGAAAATAGTCAAACCTTGTTGAAACACCGCAGGTTTCAACCTTTGAATGGCGCAGGGCCGGATTTGGGTGTTGGAGGCCCAGGCAGATATTTTCGTGGGGCTCTCTTTCTTTATACATGGAGATGACGAGCAAGTGAAAAGAGTCTTCATTTTGTCTTCCCGTCTGTTATGCTTTCGAGTGGCGGTTGCATGTCTGGTCTAGGACTAGAGGGAGCAGACGAACTTGCAAAACAAGGAACTAACTCACAGTTTATCGGTCCAGAACCTTCCTGCAGTATATCAAACTGTACAGTGAAAATGGAGCCTAAATGCTGGGAGGAACAAAAGGTGATAACCAATTGGTTGGATGTCAAAAAGTGTTCCCAATCTAAAAGATTTATAACACCAAACGAGAATCATTCGAAAAGGCTCCTAGAGCACAACAAAAGAGCACCGATACTATCAGTCGATCAAAAATATTTTGTTTTGTGGGTATTTTGTATTTTGTAAGCATGGTGCATATTACTTATATATTTATACCTAGAACATGCGATTCTTTGGACAAGGTTCCAGCAGCACTAAGCACTAAAATTTCGTTGATATCCAAGCCATGAAATTAAATTTGAATAACTCTCGTTATTATTTTGCAGTTTGAGTAAAATTTGGCATCGTTATAACCCTTAATAACCTTATTTTATTGCTTATTGCTTTATGAAAAATTATTTACACTACACATTCACACTTGCAGTTCTTTCAATATTTCTTCACGATACATATATGAAAAGCTATTTTATCATATTACTAAAAGTCACTGAGGTTGCCTGCGCATACCTACGCTAGGGTGACAGTAGAAAAAAATTTCATCATCGAAATTCAAAAACCGACCATGTACATTTTGTTCACTGGCCCAAAAAATGATCTGTGCAAGATTTCAGCTCAATCGGACATAAAAGCGCTGGTTTCGGCCATATTTTTTAAAATTTCGAGATATGTTTCTTGACTGAATCAGTTTTTCACTTCTTCATACATAGTTTTGAGCTTTAGTGAACTATTATATTCTACCCAGAAGATTACGATTTTTTTAGACTCTTCAATGAAGAATAGTGAAGCAAGCAGGATGGAAATACAGTATAATAAAGTGTACCAACGAATGATGGTGTTGACCAAGTTAATAAGTTGTTTACAGTCATCCCAGTATTATGGGTCAACCAGTATTATGGGCCAGTCTGCCCTTTGTGTTGCTCTTTAACGAATGTCACTAACTTTTTATAATCAAACTGAAGTTTGATGGACGTGAACAACATTTCCCTATATGCCTCTTGTGCGAAACCCCTGCACTAATGAACTAAACTCTTAAGTTTTCGAATTGATGTCGGTAGACTACAATCTACTGATAATTTATTGTTGTTTTCACCACAGTCGCAAAAGGTCACTCGTGGAAAATAAAGCTAGAATTCGTGAAAACAAAATGAATAGAACTGTAAAACAGTGATTTCTTAACTTTAATAACTGTATCTAGTTTGGAAATTTAGGCTTTTTATTGGCTTAATACGCGCTCCATGAACGTTCATCCAGCATTTCCACAGTTATCAATTATGCTCATGTTTTCTAAGGCAGCCGGGAATAGAACTCTTGGCTTTCAGCTTGGACTGCTTTGCTCTTTCCGAAGGAGTTTCAAGGCCCATATTTTCTAAACATTTGAGTATTCAAAGCATGGGAAAAAAGCCTGAGCAAAATATTACAATAATGTATTATCGAAATTGATTCCATGCCTTTATGATATTCTATCCTTCCTCTCGATGTTCCCCTCACTGTCGGAGTTATTCTTCAAAATCATATCTCTATCTTTCAAACAAACGAATGTTCGTCTGGTTATTGATACGGGGAGCATTTGCCCATATGACTGGGAGAGCCAAAAAGTGGCCCATAATAGTGGGAATCGAATAAGCATATCAATTTGTGAATTTCTGGTTAAATAAGTTGTCTGAGAACAGGACATATATTTTCAACAGCCAACTTCAATGTTTTTACCACAAGTTAATGAAAAAAAAAACGAAGATAAAAATAGGATATCTTTTCGATTTTTTATCGTTTATTTAAAATCACAATTATGCTTACCTGGCCCATAATACTGGGATGACTGTATTAACAATTAATAATTTAAAATTCATTTCAGACAGTATTTTACTTTTGTCACCGGGGAAAACAGTTAGTAAAACTGTTCAACATAAAAAGCTACAAACTTTTCATCACTTTTTATCGGTAAACTTTTTAACTAAATTATAAATAATGCTAAAATATGCATTATCTCCACAAACCGAAAAGTCATTAAAATAATCCTGCGGCAATTTTGCAAATTAAATATAATAACAAACCCCATGTGTAACATAATCCAATGTGATGAACATTTAACAAAATTTACATTATTTTGCACCGCCACAGTGAAAAACAGCTGCAATAATTAAGCAGCGAGCGATCGAAAAATCCAGATACGCTAATTCTAACAACTGCCAGCGAGATAATGCAGCAAGCCTTAACTAACAAAAAAAAACTACATTGACACGACTGTGTTTTGGTTGCTTCTAACAACTGAAAAGTCTGCGGGCTGTAATTTAGATAAGCGATTGTCGAACACATTTGCTTACTTGGCAAAAATGGTGCACCCAGGCAGCACATGCAACTATGGATAAGCAAAGCCAATAATAATAGCCAGTAGTGTTCCACCCGACGAACCACCGTCTGTCAACAAGGGAAGTTCGGTCTATCTCCCTTCCTCCCTCCCTCTCTCCCTATCTCTCTCTCTCTCTCTCTCTCTCTCTCTCTCTCTCTCTCTCTCTCTCTCTCTCTCTCTCTCTCTCTCTCTCTCTCTCTCTCTCTCTCTCGGTGGCTGACAGGCAGGAATTACTGATACAAGCTGTAGTTCCAATCAGCAGCGCAGAAAATGTACGACATCGACGCATTCGTTTCAGCCGGCATCCGGCTATTCGCCCATCAGTCAAGCCAGTCTGTCAATCGACTGTATTTACAACGTGCAGTTCAGGCAAAACTTTTGTCAAGTCTAAACACGAGGCAGGCGATCGATGCATGAGAAGTATCGTTAATTATTTTACACCTCCAGCATTGTTTCAGCTTGTACGTTTCGTCTCGATGATATTGCACCACCCACCCACCTTACTCGCGGTGCGGAGCAGCGAGGATGACACCGCCGCGGCAGGGGAGCTTGTCGAGTGCACACAATTGCCAATCTTCATAGTAAACAATCTTACGTGCACAACATTATCAACTCGAGCCATTCGCTCTGTTCTGTACAGCCAATGGCAAAACAAAAAAATGGAATTAAACCTTCAAGCCAACAACGCCAAGTACATTGTTTTCACCGAGATATCAGGCGCGCTATGCCAGTTAATGTTTCGTTTGATGGGTACTGATGGTTTTTCACGTTTAGTAGGTTTAGTAACGGATCATAAGGCGTCGTTTAGTTATTGAAAATGGTAACTGAGAACGAAACTGGATTTGAAAAGACTCCTGAAGACATTGTATGACAACTTTGATGAAATTAGTGTTTTTTTTATCCCTGCATACACAACCGAGAAGAAAGTATCGAAGGGTTTGCAAGTGTCGACTCGATAGCGTGACTAGTTGTAGTCTTTTATTTGGTGGCATTAGCAAACGAACGACAGTGCAGCACTCGCCTTTTAGGCTAGCGATAGCGTAAACCAGCGCAGAAAAAGTGTATGCACCACTTGGGACCTAGCAGTCCCATGGGGCCATGAGAATACGAGTGATGTGATGCGAAAGAAAACTTAGAAAAGGACCACGTTGCGTTATTGAACGACGACGAGGACGGCTTACGTAGCATACGACTGTACTAGGCAGGCAATTGATATTTAATGAAAAGTGTGACCCACTTGTACCTATTTTTTTTCGATTGCGGTTTTGCATAACCGCCACAGGAGACGCATTGTGAATGGTTGCAACACGAAGGCTGGATGGGCAGTAAAAAAACTTTAATAGCTTGTTTATTTCACTGACATGGTTGTGATCTCAAATTGAAATTTCTTACACAGAGAATTACATAATAAAGAATAAGTGCATGATAACCAATTTAACGACGTTTGTTTTTTCGTTAGGAATTTACCGACGATCATTTTTATAAATAATGGGAACAAACAATATAGTGGAACCATTCACATAACTGCATTAGGACAAAAATATTCATTGTCACGTAAGTCAACCCTTGGCACTATTGGGCAAAACTAAAGCAACCTGCCATCGCCCTTCGAGAACACAAGCGACCCCATTTTACCACCCAACCAAAGTCCAATCTTCTTGGACACAATTGTCGTTCCTCCGGGCGAGGGGACTTGGCACAAAAGTGGTTACCGGCGGGACGTATCTACTGGATAATTCTTCGAGAAACGAATTCTCGCTCAAACTCGGCGACGACCAGCGAATGCAAACTCGTTTGACACCACCTCCGCGCGCGCGCCTGCCCGCACACACACACACTTCATACACTCGTGCGCACACACCCGCCGCTAGTTACCACCCCCACAGGGCCACAACAACCGGTCATCAGGCGGCTTTGAATTTCTCTTTACTGCGCGCACTGTGCGCCCTAACTCACAGCTGGACGGAAGACCCCACAAAGTGGAGTTCAAACGGAGTGTTTGCGAAACAAACATAACGGTAGTGTTTAAATGATATCCCGTCGCCGCAGAATATTATAAGCCCCGAAAAACGAGTTTTCGTTAGCCGATTCTGTGCGGATTACCGTCCGTGGAACAATTGTTGATCTAGCGTCAAGCAATCCTAACAGAACAAATCGACACACGGTGAAGATCGCGTGCGATCAATGACAAACAAAACTGAAGTTCCCAATTGCTACTTGTACATTTTTCTTAGGTATTTTCAGGTGACTTACTTCACCAGCACTTCGTAATCCACCTTCGTTCGGTATCAGGTTCGACATTAACTCACATAACTGCAGATTTCAATATTATAAACTTTTTTTGCTGTTACTGCTTCGAATACTTTGCACAGTTCTTCATTGCACTTCGTAAGAGAGCACCCAAGATTTCCACTTCGTCCGATCGTCACTATTTTTGGCCGATTGCTTTTGATGTTCTCCGTAAGTCTTGTTTCCTGATTTTAGTATCACCGATTTCCTAGTTTCTATAATCTTCACTTAATCACGGAAAAGTTTAATCACGATCTCAGAAGCACCAGCTAAACCAACGGGGCAACCTGGGCAAATCGGTTCAGGTTTGTTCGTGTTTCGACCAAACTGGAACTCTCGTACCTCAACGTGACCACAGAAAAAATATATTGATTATGGCTGAACAAAAACATGCCATCGATTCACTTTTCACCCAAGAAACTAGCAAGACCTTAGAATACCCAGAAAAAAACTCAAACGTCTAATTTGTGAGGAGCGACACAAACGAATACGTGTGCTTATCGTCGGGAACTCAACTGCTGAACTGAGCCTGTGCTGGCAAAGTTGGACTGTTGGATCAAAACATGATGATCAAGCAAGAGACAGCAAAGCAGAGTTGGCAAAACACACGCACACTCGGTTCCGATCGCCGACCAGCAGAACAGACGATCGTAAGAGAGCTGAACTAATACAAACGGCAGCACAACGCGCTGGAAAAGTTGCTTGTCAAGCTTTTATGCTACTGCTTGGTACTACCGCCGTCGTCAGTCCACCGCCTCTACCACCATTGTTGTCGGCCAAAACATATGCGCTGATCTTGCAACAAGCAGGTATACGACGGATCTTTCAGTACCAGTTTGTGGTTTAGTTGTGTGAAGTTTTCACTGGCCCTGTGTGCTTTCAGGGATTGGGTGGTAAAACTTGAAGTTTACACAAAATTCTACACTTCGTTCCGAAGTTTTCAACTTTTTGTGAACTATTCGATGACATTTTTCAGATTTATCTTAACGTAAGCTACTACTCACTTATTTGATATTGTTTACTGGGCCACTTAGGGTTTGACTTACCTGAAAAGAATAAAAAAAAATCATTAGAACATAACCTTAATCATTTGAGGATAATATAAAAATGTATCATAAACAAATAAAACTGATTTATGTCAACCCCACTGACGATCACACCCAGATATCTTCCACTGGATCGAGGCCCAATCGCGGGACCAGACCGGAGAAAATGAAACTAAAAGAAATGAACAACAAAATAAAATTAAAATAAAAGCTTCGTCGCCCTCCCGCTGCCTGCCTGTGTAGCGGCGAAGAAAAAAAATGAAAAAATAACAACAGTATAACAAAAATAAAATTGACCAAGTGTTTCAAGTTAAGCTCTCGGGAGCGCGCCTCTCTCGGTGTGTGTATTTGTGTGAACCGTATAAAATATGCAATTTAATTTCCACCGGACCTCTTGATTAGGTCCTAGTCGGTGCACAAGATATACAGATGTGCGCGACTAGTGGAGGCTATGCTTCCGCCACCCTATCCCGTACCGACCGACATTCGACGAACGCTAAGTGATTTCGACTTGGATCTTCCAAGCGCTATTGGGTGTACTTATGAAGCATTTAAAGAAGAGCACATGCAAGAATTAGACTTTCGCCACTCTCAACCAAGTGTGGAAATTAAACATGATCTCTTTTTGATATTTGATATATTTTGTTCTATACAGGCCCGGATTTGAGGGGGGGCATTTATTAATTCAGCTGACTACATCTGTCTACATATGCTCCTTATGGAGTTAATGGAATATGTGAGAAAAAGTTGAGTTTCGTCTTTCCGAAACAAAACCATGCTAAATTTCAGCTCAATCGGACTTTGGGAAGTGAAGCCTCAAAGCGGTAAGAGCGGTAATTTTTGACGATGAAAATATACACAAAGTAAAAATGTAGAAATCTAAACATTGTTTTTGATGCCAAATGTCTTTTAAATGTATAAAACGTGGATATATGGTGTTATCTCAATGTTTTTGAATCGACTGAAGGATTTCATTTTCAAGCTAAAAGAGTCTCTCAGTCCCAAATCCCAGTTTTTTTTATTTTTTTTTTTCGAACTACACCAAATCTCTACGTTTTATGCATTTCTAGTTCGTTCGACATTACAAAATTCGATCTTGCAAATTGCTTGTTGGAATTTTGCTAACGGCTTTTTTTCGAGAAGACAAAATTCTGAAACCCTTCTGTTCCAGAATGACTACCTATTTCCGCTTCCACTTTTTGACATTGCAAATAATTATTTAACTAGTTTCTAAACTGGACTTTGAACTAAAAACTAGATAAGACTCGACATCCGTAAGCCTGTGTTAACCGATAACAAACCAAGAAGAGCGCTTCAAAATCATTTTCAGAAGTTTATTCCAAATCCTTTATGAACCTTACTACATAAAGTATTGCTGGTTCAACAATTTGTTTATAAATCATTTAATTTAATCATTTAATCTTGATAACGTGAATCATTGGAAGAAGTTTTCCACTTTTGCAAGTAGGAAGAGAAAATATCCCTACTTTCTTGCAAACAATATGACATAAGGATTTTTCCCTTCTACGGAAATACTTGTGTCACCACATAACGATGACTTTAAGACAGATTCCAATTTTTAGTAGACAACTAGAGTTCAATCAGTTGAATAAATTTTAAATGTTTGATTACAAAAATTTGAAAATAGAAGTTAACAACTTCGCAATCAAACATTTATGCTTAACATTGTCGAATGCTTTTTATTGTCTAGAAGACCAAAGCAGATTTTGTAGCTCGTGAACCTGCATATCCTCGCAATAAACGCTTTAACGCAGAATTCATTTCGAAGTTCACACACCGCTTGTTTGTAATTTGCACTTCTCTTACACTGGTCACTAGAATATCGACAAAAAAGAAGTCGATTTGAAGCGTAGCCTCAAAAGTTTTTAGCACTTTATGAATGAATAACTTTAAATGAATAGACTACCTTAAACTGTATTTCTGTTCAGTCTCGTATGAGATGTACAAAAAAACGAACAGTCCATCAACCTGGCGCGGGGATCTGTGCAGCGCGATGCTATTGACTTAGAGGCTAGATATTCATGGACAAAGAATGAAAGCGATCATTCATACCTGGTTTGTTTATGCAAGATTACCAATCAAAAAAATAGGAGAGGTAAATAAAATTCAGTCATAAGCAAACAGAAGTTTTTCATAAGTCCGTAATTTTGAATCGAATTTCCAGAAATTTTCTTTGCACAAAATATTTTCCTGGATTCCGAGATTTGAATATTAATTTTCTCAGAAAACCCAACCCGGGACGTCCCGGGTAGGAGACCCTAGCCTAGTTCAGATTCCAGCCCAGAGCTCTATTTCATGTTCAATCCAGAATCCAGTTCAATTCCACCCAGAGTCCACTCCACAGTCTATATAGTCACAGTTCCGAACTATAATCTAGTTCAGAATCTTATGTGATATTCAGTCAAGAGTTTCAATATGAGTCCAGTCCACAGTTGAGTCCAGTGTTCTGTTCAGAGTTCACTAAAATTTCGAAACTGCTAGATCTTTTTTACACAAATCGGTTTATTACACAGTACCGTACTGCATCGAATTTAAAACACTCAAGCTATAATGTAACTTCTTGCACTAAAAATCAACGGAATATGAACTTTCTTATCGATCCTAAGGGTTTAGCATGCAGGTTATTTTATTGTTGTTGCATTGAGGTGCTATTTATATAGATTTAAACACGTTTTGTATATGAAAACAAAGAGAATTTAGAATTCGGCTCTGATTCAAACTCCGAACACTTAAACGTAATCGCTAATCTGAATACTGACTGTCACTTTTTTCAACGCTTGCTGATTCCCCGGAAGTGGCCCTACCACCTCCCTGACACCGTAATCCCATTACCCCCATTATGCCGAACCCCTCGATGCCGAGCCCCAAACAACAATGGCCGCAAAGGAAAGACATCTGACGTGCTCTTCGCTCCCGTTCAGTGTTGCCTAATCTATCGATGTCGCTGTTTATAGCAGTGTGAAGCACAGCAGTGTAACATGCCACTTCATTCCCGCGTATACAAAAATACAGACTACGAACGTGTCAGGGAGGTAGGCCCTACAGTAAAGAGTTATACATCACACGGTGAAGGATATTCCAAGGAACGAAATGGTATATAATTTTCATTCTTTTTATTATACTAGCTATAATAATTCGATGTTTATTCTAAAGTGTTCGAAGTTTGAAATAAAACGGTATTTATTTACGCATCATGTCAAAAAAAAGTTCAAAGAAGCAAATAGATATTTCTATTCCAATTTCTCACACAAATCTTTATTAAGCATTTCTTTTTTCTTAATGTAATACGTCGCATACGCGATTTTAGTTCAGTTCAGAAGTCTAAAATTTTATATAATTTTCACTTAAGTCCAGAATCGACTACAAAAGCCAGTCCCGTGTCCTGTGCTGAGTTTAGTCCTGAGTACAGTTCAAAGTCCCATCCAAATCCAGTACAAAGTCTGCTTCACAATCCAATACATAGCTTAATCTCGCATCTAGTCAGAGTAAAGCCTATAGTCAAGCTGAGCATCCAGTTCTAAATTCAGTCCAAAATCCCACTCAGAAGAAAGTTAAAAGTGCAGTCAGAATACACTTCAAATCCAATCCAGAGTCCCCTCCACAGCTTAGTTCATAGTGCAAATACGGAATCCAGTCCACAATCTAGTTTAACATCTGGTTCAAAATTTAGTCCAAAAGCCAGTCTGGAATTCAGTCAGAGTCCAAGTATGAGTCCAGCCAATCTCCAATGAGCCAGTCCAATATTTTTATTGTGCATTATTTTTCTCCAAAAGAGTAGCATACGTGATTCTAGTCTAGTCAAGCCGCCAAGAATCCAGTAAAGAATCTAGTGTTTAATCCAGAGCCGAATCCAGTGCTGAGTTCTGACTAAAGTCGAGTTCAGAATTCTAACCGAATCCTGTACAGTCTACTACACATTCCGAAACATAATTTAATCTAGCATCCAGTCTAGAATTTAGCATGTAGTCTAGTTCAGAATCCAGTTCAAAATCCAGTCCAGAATCAAGTCCAAAGTTACACCCAGAATCAAATCTGAAGTACACAGTCTAATTTATAGTCAAATCCTTAATCCAGTTTATAATCTAGTTGAGGATTTTTTTTTTTTTTTTTTTTTTTTTTAAGGGGGGATTTGTTAGTAGCTCAAGTATTTATGATAAATATTAGTAAATAATGAGTATGTGTGTCCAATCACAAATGGTGACTTCTCAACACTGTTAGAAATTTGTAATTTTAATTGTTAGGATTTGTTTGCTTTCGCAATTAGGACTTATCATTCGTAGGGATTTAAACCTACTTGTCAGAAAAGGGGAAGTAAACTTACAACTAACTTAATTGCTAACTTATTGGCTATAAAGAGAGCTTATCGTAGCAATTGAGGATTGCAACGATTTTTGTCGAAAATTGTTAATAATTTTATTTGACATAGCTTCTAATGGTTCAACACCAGTAAGTCTATGTAATTCGAGTGTACCAAACCAAGGAGGACGCTTCAAAATCATTTTCAGAATTTTATTCTGAATCCTTTGGAGCGTTTTCTTTCTTGTTGAACAGCAACTTGACCAGATCGGTACAGCATAAAGCATTGCTGGTCTAAAAATTTGTTTGTAAATCAAAAGTTTGTTCTTTAAACAAAGTTTAGAATTCCTGTTAATGAGAGGATATAAACATCTCGTATATTTGATGCACTTGGCTTGTATACTCTCAATGTGCTCTTTGAAAATAAGTTTTTTATCATAAATTAGTCCCAAGTACTTAACCTTGTCGGACCAACTTAAAATAACCCCATTCATCTCGACAACGTGATTATTGTTTGGCTTGAGGAAAGAAGCCCTAGGCTTATGCGGAAAAATTATCATTTGAGTTTTAGAAGCATTGGGAGAGATTTTCCACTTTTGCAAGTAGGAAGAAAAAATATCTAAACTTTTCTGCAATCGACTGCATATGACACGAAGACTTTTTCCTTTTACGGAAATGCTTGTGTCATCGCAGAACAATGACTTTGTGCATCCTGGAGGCAAATCAGGAAGATCTGAAGTGAATATGTTGTACAGGACTGGACCCAAGACTGAACCTTGAGGTACACCTGCTCTGACAGGAAATCTATCAGATTTTGAATTCTGATAGACAACCTGCAGAGTTCGATCAGTAAGATAATTTTTTTAAAATTTTGATTAGGAAAATTGGAAAATTAAAAGTTTGCAATTTCGCAATCAAACCTTTATGCCAAACACTGTCGAATGCTTTTTCTATGTCTAAAAGAGCAGCTCCAGTGGAATAACCTTCAGATTTGTTAGCTCGTATCATATTAGTAACTCTGAGCAATTGATGAGTTGTGGAATGCCCATGGCGAAATCCAAACTGTTCATTTGCAAAAATTGAATTTTCGTTGATGTGTGACATCATTCTGTTAAGAATAATTCTCTCAAACAGTTTACTTATTGAAGAAAGCAAACTGATTGGTCGATAACTTGAAACTTCAGCTGGGTTCTTATCCGGTTTTAAAATGGGAGTAATTTTTGCATTTTTCCATAATTTGGGAAAATATGCAATTTTGAAGCAGCAATTGAAAATTTTTACTAAAAATTCCATTGTGCTCTCAGGGAGATGTTTGATTAGTATATTAAAGATTCCATCGTCACCAGGTGCTTTCATATTTTTGAAATTTTTAATAATTGATTTAATCTCATTCAAGTTAGTTTCAATTATTTCTGCAGGTAAAAAATTCTGGGAAGAAATTAAATCAAATTGACGTGTGACTTCATTTTCAATTGGACTCACAAAATTCAAATTTGAGTTATGAACACTCTCAAACTGCTGAGCAAGTCTTTGAGCCTTTTGTTCATTGGATACAAGAAAACGTTCACCATCTTTTAAAACTGGAATAGGCTTTGAACGTTTCTTAAGAATCTTCGACAGCTTCCAAAATGGTTTTGAATATGGTTTCAATTTTTCAACTTTAGTCTCAAAATTTTGATTTCTCAGAAGAGTAAATCTATGTTTAATCTCTTTCTGTAAATCTTTATAAATAGTTTTAAAAACAGGGTCACGAGAACGTTGATATTGACGTCTGCGGACATTTTTCAAACGAATTAGAAGTTGAAGATTTTCGTCAATTATTGGTGAATCAAATTTCATTTGAGCCTTTGGAACAGAATAATTCCTGGCATCAACAATTGCACATTTTAATGCTTCCAAAGCGGAATCAATATTCACTTCGTTTTGCAAATCAAGCTCATTATTGAAATTTCTCTCAATATGAGTTTTGTATCTTTCCCAATTAGCCTTGTTATAATTAAAAACAGAGCTCATAGGGTTTAAAACTGATTCATGTGATAAAGAAAAAGTTATTGGAAGATGATCAGAATCAAAGTCAGCATGTGTGATCAAATCACTACATACATGACTTTTATCTGTAAGCACCAAATCAATTGTTGAAGGGTTTCTTACAGACAAAAGCATGTAGGACTATTCGGAGACAAAATAGAATAGTATCCTGAAGAACAATCGTTGAATAAAATTTTGCCATTGGAATTACTTTGAGAATTATTCCATGAACGATGTTTAGCGTTAAAATCGCCGATTATGAAAAATTTCGAACGATTTCTGGTGAGTTTTTGTAAATCACCTTTAAAATAATTTTTGAGCTCGCGTGTGCATTGAAATGGTAAATATGCTGCGGCAATAAATAAAATCCCAAGTTCAGTTTGAACTTCAATTCCCAAAGTTTCAATAACTTTCGTCTCAAGATGGGGAAGAGCACGATGTTTGATTCGGCGATGAATAACAATTGCAACTCCACCGCCGGAACCCTGAATCCTATCATATCTATGAACCACGTAATTGGGATCATATTTTAATTTTATGTTAGGTTTCAAAAATGTTTCAGTAATAATTGCAATATGCACATTATTTACTGTTAAAAAGTTAAAAAGCTCATTCTCATTGGCCTTCAATGAGCGAGCATTCCAATTTAATATTTTAATTGTTTTATTTAAAATCATTGCTAAATTTTAAATTAGAAACAATTTTAATAGTAAAATTTGTGCCTATTTGAATGGCTTCAAACATTGATTTTGCCTGCAAAATGGCGTTCATAAGATCGAACATTGCCTGTTGCAAAAAAGAAAGTTTACCTGCCGTAATAGGCCCCAGGCAGTTGACATTAGAAAAAATATTTTCGGCAGCAATATTAGCTGGAGTGATAGGTGTACAATTATTTTCTAGCCTGTTTTGCTTACCCATATTAACGGTAATTTTCGAACTACCAACACTAGGCGGTATAATGTTCGAACTACCTGTAACCTGTGCATAAGTTAAACGGGTATGCAAAGGAGTAGGTAAACTATGCGTCACTGGTACACTTGGAGAATTTTGTTTTGAAGTTGGTTTTAATTGAGAAATTGAATTTTGTTTACCTTGCCTTGCCTTAACAATTGCTAAACGGACTGGCCATTGATAAAAATTTGACATATGGTTGCCGTTACAATTCGCACAGCGAAAATTTTTACTCTCTTTCACAGGACATGTGTCCTTTTTGTGAGAAGAGTCTCCACAATTAAGACATTTTTGGTCCATGTTACAGAATTTGGAACCATGGCCATAACGTTGGCAAGTACGGCATTGGGTGATATGCTTTTCACCTCCGCCATACTTCCTATAAATTTCCCACTTTACACGCACATTATACAAAGCATGTGCTTTTTCAAAAAATTTTAAGTTGTTAACCTCATTGCGGTTAAAATGAATTAAATAATTAACAAGGGAAATTCCAGTTCTCTGACTGTTTTCGCCTCGTGATTTTTGTTTCATTAGAATTACTTGGGTAGGGGCTATGCCAAGTAATTCTGTTAAAGTAAGTTTGATCTCATCAACGGTTTGATCGTTGGTGAGACCTTTCAAGACAACCTTGAACGGCTTGGCGTTCTTGGTGTCATATGTAAAAAATTTGTACATCTTGTCAGTTAAATACTGAACAAGACGATCACGACCCTTTACTGAGTCGGCTAATAAGCGGCATTCACCTCTACGGCCAATTTGATAGGTAACTTTAACGTCAGAAACAAACGTTGAAAGTTCCTTTTTGAATATATTAAATTCAGAAGAAATAGTTACCACAATAGGTGGAACTTTCTCCTTTTTTAAAGATTTTATATTTTGTATAGTTTCGTTATTAACAACTTCCATTTCACCAGCTTCTTGCTCAGGCAAAATATCAAAAGGATTGTCACTACAGACACTCGATGTGTCAGAAAGAGATGCCTCTCTTTTCCTCCCCGCAGCGATGCGAGGTTTCTTTTTTCGTCCAGCCATTTCAGGTGATACGAAAAAAGTTAAAACAAATGTTAAATTCAAAAGTAGGTAGTCTTGAGAAAGACTGATGGGAAATAACTTTCAGGTAATCTTTAAAAGACACACTGACAAAACACAAACTTTGAAGCTATAGGCAGTCAAAGACCAGTCCACAAGCAACCGAAAAAACGTCTGATCTGTAGGACAGTTCAAGACGCACTGATCTAGTTGAGGATCCTATTCAGAATTCAATCCAAAATCCAGAGCCCAAGTATTCAGTTCGGCGCTCACTTCAAATAGGGTATTCTAGATAAATTTAGAAATCAAGAATCCAGTCTAAAGCCCAATCGAGAACTAAGCTCTGGGTCCACTTTGAAACCCAGTATCGAATCCTTTGCTGAGTTCAGTCTAGGGTCGTTGCATGCAAATACAGTACAGAGTCCACTTCACATAGCTTAATCTAGTACCCAGTCCAGAGTACAGCCTAGTATCTAGTTCAAAGTCCAGTCCAAAGTCCCACTCAGAAGTAAGTTAAGAGTGCAGTCCGAATCCATTTCAAATTCAGTCCAGAGTTTCCTCCACAGCTTAGTTTATATGTAGTACAATACGAAATTCAGTGTACAATCTAATTTAGCATCTAGTTCCAAACTCAGTCCAAAAGCCAGTCTAGAATGCAGTCCAGAGTCCAAGTATGATTCCAGTTCAGCTAAGAATTCAGTTCAGAGTTCAGTCCATAGCTCACTCCAAATTTTTTTTATTGTGCATTCCTTTTTGCCTTAAAGTGACGCGTCGCTGATGGGATTGTAGTCACCTAGTCCAGAAGCCTAAAATCCGGTTTAAGCTTCAGTATTTTATCAAAAACTAAGCACTGGGTCAACTTTAGAATCCAGTCTCAGATACTGTGCTGAGTTCAGTCCAGGGTCAAGTTCAGAGCTCCATCCAAATCCATTACAGAGCCTACTTCACAGTCCAATAAATAGCCAGTCCAGAGTACAGGCTATAGTCTCGTTCAGTAAACTGAGGTAGACGTTAAAGATCCAGTCCAAATCCACTTCAAGTCCAATCCAGAGTCCACTCCACAGTTTAGTTTATAGTACAATCCAGCATCCATTAAACAATCTAGTTTTGGATCTACTTCAGGATTCAATCCAAAATCCAGTCTAGAATTCAGTTAAGAGTCCAAATATGAGTACCGTTCAGAAGTCAGCTAAGAGTCTAGTTCAGAGTTCAGTCCAGAGCCCACTTCAAATACGGGATTCAACCGGGATCCTACGGAAGAACCAAACCCAGGGCCCACTTCAGAATCCAGTCCCGAATCCAGTGCTGAGATCAGTGCCGAGTCGAGTTCCTTGTTCCATCCAAATCCAGTATAGAGTCTACTTCACAGCCCAAAACATAGTTTAATCTAGCATCCAGTCCAGAATACAAATCAAGTCAAAAGTCCAGTCCGAATACACTTCTCCGGTGCTCCTGAGACCGTTATTATCAAAAAAAAAGTACCATGAAAACGGTAAATGCCAGTTTGTTCGTTATGATGTTCTTCATCTCTGGGTAAATTTTGAAAAAAACCGTTGGTGGCATTTTTGAGTTATGTCCATTTTTTGTCAAAATGTCCGATATCCTTACAAAATTCGTACTAACTCAACCAGTAATTAGTCTGAGCCTCTCTGTTTTTTTATGAAACTTTATAGGAATAGATGGTTTGCCCGCCTATACGCAATTTGTATAACAATAAAACAAGCGCAAGCTTTAAAAAGGGCCTAAGTTCTTTATTTTAATAAAACTAATATAACCTAGCAGTAAAAAGTTTATTTCAAATTATGTTGCGGTTACTTCAGCAGCATGCGTCAGAATCTGTCCACAGTGATTTAACTCTTACTTGGGAGCGATACAAAACTGTATCAACATCAATGGCCTACAAATCATAGTTGTTGAATGCAGTTGTTGATTATAATAGCGGACACTTATACTGCCCATAAACGCAAATGAGTCCCATATGGAAATGTGCTCACAGTTGAGAAATTTGCAAATGAAATTCTAATCTCGAATTTATAGCAAATAACTATGATTTAACTAAAAGTATGTTTTATTCAACTGTATGTTCATGAGGTGAAGCATTATGTATTTCCATGAGTTCTAAGAACATTTGCATGAATTCCAGGCTTGGAAATAAAAGATGGGACTCGTTTGCCTTTATTTGTTCTATATATACAAAAAATAAAAGCATATCTGTCTCCACACATTCAAAGACGGCCAAGGCATTTATTATTATTCTTTTTTGTGTCTGCCATGTGAACAGTTTATTTTGACCCAACATTTTTGGACCATGGAATTGCAATATAGCGATTTGGTTTTAACGGATTGTAGCATGAACCGGTGCATGTTATTTACCAAAAAGCAACTTCTGCTGGTAGACGAAAGCTCGTTAGACATAGAGTCACAGTGAAATTCCTTAAGAGTCCACAACAAATTGATACAGACCGTAAGGCCACACTCCTGAACACTTTTTTTCTACTCATCCCAGATGTAAAGAAGGTTTTCTGGAAACAGTTGCCAGAAAAAAACTTCACTTTACTTTCGATTTTCTTCGAGAATACAAATAAGTTTTATTCAGTTTCAATGTCTCTAAGTTATTTATTATGAACCTTGCAAACATAAACTGTATTCTCATTTATTCAGTTCAATGATATTTGTATGTACACACTTTTCTTTTAACTGATAAAAAATGTGAAATGTTGTTTTTGAAAGACAAAGAAATATATATACTTAGGATGGGACTCGTATGCCTTTATTTTCAATATGGGACAGGCAAGGTTTGGTGTTTTTCTATTATTTTTCAAAACAAACTTTCAAATTTCATCAAGGCATACGGAAATATGAACAAAATTAGATACATTGACAACATAAACTCAAACTTGTCTCAAAGTCATATGAGACTCTTATGCTTTCATGGGCAGTATAGTTAATCTATATTTTAATTCTTATTTCATTTTTATTGCATAATTATAATGTAAGTAGATTTAAACATATGTATGGTAAATATACAAGCAAAATAATATCATAAACGCAAAAAAATATTTACATTAGGAACTTGGATGAAAATGAAGAAAAAAATATGCACCTTTCATAACCCAACATTTAAGCATTATGTTATGTTACACCCACTTAATCATAACGTTGGAGAACTATGACATTTTATCTAGTAAAAAATACTTTAAAATGTTTTACGCCATCAAAATATAATGAATTGATTCTGTTATATATAACGTTTTTTTAATAACGATCCGAGGAGCACCGTAGAAGAAGTTACGCCCTTTTCAAAGCTTGCGCTTGTTTTATTTATATAAAAATTGTTTATCGGGAGGCAAAACATCTATTCCTACAATATTTCATCGAAATCTGAGAGGCTATGACTAATTACTTATGGAGTTTGTAAGAATTTTCTAAGGATATCGGACATTTTAACATAAAATGGACGTAACTCAAAAATGCCACCAACGATTCTTTTTTAAAATTCACACAGAGATGTAGAACATCATAACAAACAAACTGGCGTTCACTGTTTTCATGGTAGGAGCACCGTGACTTCAAATCTAGTCGGGAGTCCACTCTACAGTTTAGTTTATAGTACAACCAAGAATCCAGTCTACAATCTAGTTTAGGATCCGGTTCAGAATTCAATTCAAAATTCAGTCTAAAATTTAGTCTCTAGACCAAGTATGAGTACAGTTTAAAATTCAGTTATGAGTTCAGTTCAAAGTTTCTAGTTCAGAGGTACGCAAAACGCAAATTCCGTTCTAGAAACCAATGCGAATTATGGAGGTTTCTTACATTATTCGGAAACTACAGCAGTTTTTAACATAAACCAGCTCATGTATCATGTATTTAAAATGTAATCTGATTTATCAAATTAGAGCAAATTGTTATCCTGTTATCAAATTAGAGCAAATGGTTATCCTCGTTTTAGAATATGTGACGCATATGTGACGCAGCGCGGTGCAGCTTAGTCATGACATTGAAACATGACCGTTGGACGGAAGCCTCATCAATTTTCCGGATTTGGTATGAGTTGATGAGTTGCTTTGTTTTCTTGCCCTCCCAATGACCCTTTTACACCAAGGACAAAAAACCGAAAAAATCTTCAGAAACATAAGCGTTTTTTGGCGTAGTAAGATTGGTCCGGCCAAAACACGTATTCTCCATCCGAGTGATGTTTTCGAATGAATCAAAAACTTTCTTTGGTTAATGGCCAAACTGCTTGATTTGAACCACGGCTTCGAAATCCATTTATCGGTTATTGCGATGTACAACATAACCTTCGATTCAAACTTGTGCTTGACCTTGCACATCACTTTTGGTGAAGTTATGGATTTGTCTTTAGTGTAGGACCGGTCGTTAGAGGAAAGTAGCTTTCATCATCCAGAATGAAAGACTTTCCGCCGTACTTTCCTTCCATATTCATCCAGCAGCATTGAGGTGGATTTGATCGATAGTCTGGTCTGGGAATCTGTTTTTTTCTACCGGTAAATTTTCACTATAAAAATAGTGCACTGTTAACTTATTTTCCATAATCTTCGTTTAATTGGTAGAATTGTACAACGTGGGTGCGCATTGACATGTTACAGTGAATTAAGTGGGTGGCAATTTTTCTGAAGAGGGTAAGAATTTATTCCTGAGGTGACATATTTCTGCAAATGTTTTTGTTCTTAAAAAACTATGAATGTTGTTGTTCTTAAAGACGACAGCAGACTGGGCGTTTTAACCTCACACTCTAATAGCAAACCCAATATAGAGTGAGACAAGGTGCTCCCACAGACCGTTATTTTAAAAAAAATGCACCAAAGAGTCTGAGTACGCCATTCGATTCGTTATGACGTCCAGAATCTCTGGTCAAAATTTCAAAATCATCGTACGGTACATTTTTAAGTAATGCCCTTTTGAAGGTCGTAAAGTACAAAAAAGTGATATTAAAACGACGAAATACTCAATGTAAAGCACGTTTTTCAGCCATAATTTTATGAAACAACTTCCAAACTCCTTTTTAAGGTCGTGAAGTACAAAAAAGTGATATTAACACGACGAATTACTCAATGTAAAGCACGTTATTCAGCCATAATTTCATGAAACAACTTCCAAAATAGTTTCTACACATTCCAAGTATTATATTTCAAGACATTTACAATTGGTGGAAAGATTTATTTGAAAATCCAACAGTGCACAGTGGGGCAAATTCGAAAAATCGTGATCGTTCTAGATTTGACTATGAAAAATTGATTTTATGTACTCAATGTCTTCAGCAAAATTGTTTCATAGAACAAGGCCTTACTTTTGGCGTTTTTGGTTTTTCGATCAATCCATCGAACAGTTAGATAAAAAAAATACTTTTTCTGATTTTCAATATACCGGATTGCTCCCTTCAGCCAAGTTGTGGAAAATTTTAAAAGAAAAACAATTGCTGAATACTGCGGTGTCCTATCTGTACGTTGAACACGACAAAATAGAGTTTTTTGTGGAACACCCCTCCTTAAAATCAGTTTTTTCTCTATAATTTTCTCTGTAATTGTCAAAACAATAAATTTTACAAAGTCTTGAGGAAAACTTAGTTGAATGCATAAATTTTTAGAACATTTTGCATTGTTTTGACCACTACAGACGAAATTATAGACAAAAAACTGATTTTAAGGAGGCGTGTTCCACAAAAAACTCTATTTTATCGTGTTCAACGTACAGATAGGACATCGCAGTATTCAGCAATTGTTTTTCTTTTAAAATTTTCCACAACTTTGCTGAAGGAAGCAATCCGGTATATTGAAAATTAGAAAAAATATTTTATTTATCTAACTGTTAGGCGGATTGATCGAAAAACCAAAAACGCCAAAAGTAAGGCCTTGTTCCATGAAACAATTTTGCTGAGGACATTGAGTACATAAAATCAATTTTTCATAGTCAAATCTAGAACGATCACGATTTTTCGAATTTAGACCACTGTGCACTTTGGGATTAAATGTCTTGAAATATAATACTTGGAATGTGTAGAAACTATTTTGGAAGTTGTTTCATGAAATTATGGCTGAATAACGTGCTTCACATTGAGTAATTCGTCGTGTTAATATCACTTTTTTGTACTTTACGACCTTAAAAAGGGCATTACTCAAAAATGTACCGTAAGATGATTTTGAAATTTTGACCAGAGATTCTGGACGTCATAACGAATCGAATGGCGTACTCAGATTCTTTGGTGCATTTTTTATAATAACGGTCTGTGGGAGCACCGTGTGAGAGTGATGAAACAATTAGTCAGTCACCAGTATATACTCTCTACTGAGTAAATGCAAGAAATGCGAAAAACTAGGAGAGCAAAACAAAATAGGATTTTAAAAATCTAGACTGATATGTCAGCGGTTGTGTAACGAAAACACATCTGACCAGAGATTAGAAGTTGTGGGTTCGAGTCCCACCTGCTGAACTATATTACTCGAAGTTTCTAAAATCGTATTTTTTAGTTAAATTATTTTTCCACTTTCATCCCATACATTTACTGCCTAAAAGAAAAATTAAGAATAGCTTGACTTGTATTATAGTCAATAAAAATTAAAAATAGAAATAAAAAAAACTTGAAGTAAAGTATTGGAACCATTCTCATTTATAAGTGTACATCAGTTACGAGAGAGTTTGACACAATTTAATAACATGTGATAAATTATAACTTATGTCGTTTTCGTTTTCGCGGTGTAGCTACACTCAAACGACACTTTTGACACCGAAAATGTTTTATTAGATTTTTCGTGCTCCCCTTTTTCTGTCTCTCCCTACACTTTTTCTGTCACTGATGATACCCGAAAAAAGCAGAGTGTACCGTAGGAAGTTACCAACACATTCACACGTATTTGTCAAAACTGGTTTGTTTTGGTTTTCGTTCCACGTGGTAAAGTGTCAGGTAAATTTTTTCTCAGCACATTTGCGAGATGGACATATGAAATGGAAACGAGACAAAATGACGAATGCGATAATGACCAAAACAAAACGAATTGACAGCTATCCCATTATTACGCATATCAATGCAATGACACTGAAAATGTTTTATTTGAAGCTGCAAAGTATAGCACGGAAAAAGGGTAGCTACACCGCGAAAATGACATTAGAGACGTGGTGGAGTCTACGGCAGGTTGACACAACATGAATGTTTGAATATGATGAAGTATAAAAAAGTGTGGTACAGCATAATAACAAATGAAGAAGATTGGTAACAAATAATATAAAAAGAATTATGCAATATCATCGAGTATAGTAAAATTGGAACAAATTAAGATAAAGTATGATTGACCGTGGTGAAATTGCACATAAGGGTAATAATCAATAATAACAAACATTGCTATAGCGACAGCATAAACTATGATATCAGATTTCTAAAGTTATCGCATGCTACTGAAAACATCATTTGAAGAGATACAATGAAGCAGAAACAGGATCTTATCTCTGACGCTAGAATGTCAACAGTTTCTATTCGCTGATATCCATCAATCAAAATAGCGGCGATACGATAGAAAAAATCAAATAAGCTGTTCAGAATAACGCAACGATGGAGAAGGTTCTCCAACGCGGTTTAATTTAGCGGAACGTAATTTGCACTAAATGAAATCTGACCGGTTCTGCTTTAAACCACTTTGAGCTACCGGTATTCAAACGCCGCTTGTACTTGTGTACGAGGTCTTAGTGGAAAGCGTTAAGTTGAACTACAAAGCTATCTACACGATCTTCGAACCGTCGTGAGGTATCTTTAGTATCTATTCTCTATTTTCTTAGAATGACAGTGTTATTTCTGTTTATTATTCAAAAGTTTTATTTGTTTCCAAATTATTCATTTGTTGCAACATTTCTTAGAAAATGATACACACACCACTAAGTGCGCAATACATCGCCTTCGCAGCAAGAAGAAGCAGGATGACGCCGATGAAATAAAAAAATTGCTTGATAATCAATTTAGCTGTTGCTTTATTTTATTTTCCTTTTTTTTTGTCGTGAATTTGGGAAGTGTGAATCGTTTGTCTGGCCGGGGCAAACTTGCGCGAACAGACACAGCCTGGCGGCAATATGCTGCTTTTCAATTTCCAGCCGCCAGCCAGCAAGCGCTCGGATGTGGGGATGATAAGAAGTTACATTTTTCACGATGATTATCAATATAATCGCCGTTTGAAACGACATTCTTCAGTAGAAATTAAAGCAGGTCTTTGACGATTTTCGGTATTGTTTCTAGCGGAATTTGAACATCTCTTGCATGGGCACCGAGGCGAAGACAGAGAAATTCGGAACCGTGGGAGTTAACTGAACGCGAATCGCTGATCGCCAAGTTAGTATTCGCTCTTACCGTGCGTCTTTCTCGGTTGATTTTTTTCTCGCTTCGTCGCTTGGTTATTCGTTTCAGGACACACTCACATACACGGTGATAAAGCAGTACCATCGTAAAGCAAGCTTATTAGCATATAAAATCGCATTCTTTTTGTTTCTAGCTTCCTGCTGAACAACAGCAGGTGATTAATTATATTAATGGGATGCCCATAACCACCTTACAAGCTGCTCGCTCGGAATAAGAGAAAAACTTGCTCTCAATTGTATTTATGTCCGGAGTCGCGAGAGCAAAAGCATGACTTTCTGAAATATGACGACGGTAATAGCTAAGTCGAACAGCTTATCCAATTTATTACAACTATTTGCTTGGCCCCAGTCACAGTCGCTTAACAGCTGCGAGTGTTCTGTTCGTGGCATATAATGCAACACTCCTGCAGCTCGGACTCGACCCGAAGCAAGCCCAACAAGCCTGGTGAAATCACCCACTACACTAGCCCCCACCGCGTGCCTCCCGCCGCTTGTTCGCTACACATAGACAACCAATTAACCTGGTCGCTAAGTTTATCCAAACTATAAATTCAACACAGAGGTGCACAGACGCAATGAAATTGAAACTTCAATTTATGTACCCTTGCAATTGTCCAGCCAGTAGGCTCGATGATTTCGTTGATGTACGTGACGGGTCTGCGCCTGCAAGAACATAAATGCAATTTATTGCTAACATATGGTATGACCCACCGCAGGACAATAAGTCAGCAATTTTGCGAGTTAAATAAAAGCAATCTTCTCTGCTAGTAAGACAGTTCATTTTAGCGTAACAAAACACTTCACTATACAAGATTGATAGCAATACTAAACCTGAAGTGCAGCAGGTAACAAAGGATTTAATCAACTCGTTTAATATTGGCTTCAAATTATAAAAATCATTAAATTTATTTTATTTATTTTGAGTTTATTTCTCTATCCATGAAGATGGAGATTGATACGCTTAGTGGCAAACTTTATAGTCGTTTTTGACACCATTATTGTTCGTTTAATTGCAATAACTTGCTGTAATTACTTGACGCGATTGCTAGTTCATGTTCGTAAACATGAACTATTAAAGATTAATATTCCGATGACATTCCATTGGATTTAGTTCAGGACATTGGAAAGGCCACTGTAAAACTTATTGCAAAGGACCAGTAATTGCTCTTAAGAGAATAATCCCGCTATTTTTTTGTTTGACTCATAGATGGTGTTGATTATTTTAACCAATTAGGAGCCCTCATAATATTGGATGGGAGAAATTATACGAGCTGTATTTGTTAGTTCAGAGAGTCATGAAATGCTTTTAAAGAACTATAGCCGAATTTAACCAAAACTTCAGAAAATGTGTATATGGAGAACAATGTTTATGAGGAAGGTAACCAGCGCGATTCAAATCATTAATGGAGACTCAAAAATCACTAAACCTGAAACCTCCATCAAGCTCCCGATCTGAGAATTGAACTTTCTTTTCATTTCAACCTTTCTTCGAAGCAGGGCCCAGGATTTTACGACCGTAATATAATTAATTCCGTTTGACCTCGGTTGAAGTGATTTTCCAAACTCGAAATAAAAGAAATAGATTACTATCAGCTTCCCGCATGGTTTGCCCCGTGCAACGCCGTGCCATCGCAGCTGGTCGAAATTCGGGTTCAAAAAGGTGCCTTCCGCGTTTTCAACGGGCAGCAACTTGATGGTCACATTTGGACAGAATATTTTACAATGTGACGCGACGTGACGCAAGCCGCCGGCTCCATTGGGGACGGGAAGCGAAATACGAAGAACGAAGCGCATAAATTTTAGTGCTTATTCATAAACAATTCATGTTCCCATCGAAACCGAGACTTTCACATTCTTGCACTTAATGGAGTATGGTAATGAAGGTGTTGTAAGTTTTTATGCCTTTTATTTGAAATTCCCATTGTAAACGGTACAACATTTAACAAAAATGATCTGGCGAGAAAAGTTATAAAAAATTCATTCATTCCAGGAACCATAGGATACAATAAGCTGCACTTTTATTCAATCATATTTACGTACAACTTCATTGTGGTAGGCTAATTATGGAAATAAATAATTGAAACTTTCCATCAAACCTTTTTTTTCCTCGTCAAATATCAAAGGCAGCAGACACAGTTGATAACGAAGCAGGTATACTGCAGTTTTATAGAGATGCCCCAACCTTTATGTTGTAGAAAGTTCATTTCGATGGCACATTATAGAGCATAGCGATAAATCTTTTGTTTTGATGCAATCTAAAATTTGCTGGTAAACAAATAACCAACAATTTCTCATTTACTGCACTGAGGTAATAGAGTCATAACTTTAAACAAACAGAAACGGAATCTAAGCTGCAGAAAGTATATTACGATTCGACTGTCGAACAGGATAAGCAAAAACCGAAACCTGTACACACAACAACAGAGTGTCTCCAAGGTAAATGAGTAAATTGAGGTCACAGTCTTTTTGCTACCTCCTTGCGCATTTGAAATAGCTGACCCGATAATTGACACTGCAAACGGTTGAAATTAACTTCCTCCTGACACTTCGGCGTGAACCTCTCTTTATTGCGATTTCTAGCGGCCGACAGGACCGACCGAGCCGGAGCGAACATAAATATGCTTTACGACTTTCTTCTGTGTCCGCACACATCAAGCCAAACGAGAAAGAGTGCAAATGAGGAAAGAAAAAAAGGGCGCTTCTAATGTAGGTAGATACCAATTCACCTGTCCCGCGCACCTAAACTCACCTGCCAAAAGACCCTCTCCATACCCTTGCTACCTGATCGGATTCTTTAGTGCTGCACAAACGCTTCCGGGGCTTACCGTGCGCTGCCTCTTCATTTCTCGACCGGCATAGAATATTCCTTTGATGACCTGTTTTGTGGAAACGTTAGGTACCGAAGTCCGATAGAGCACCAGCAGAAAAAGGTCACAGGATAAAAATGCAAAATCTCAACTTCACAGATAAGAGCGATAATTCAAAGCAGCTAGTTTTAAACTTGGTTTATGATAAAGTTATAAATGTTTGGTAAAGGAGTTGCGGTTACAAAATGCGACCCTTACTGTAAAATAGTCCCATTTAGACATCCACCACCATCAACCAAGCGTTCGCAAGGCAAGAAGACAAACCTGTCGAAAGGTTGGCACCGGTTGTCTAATGCTATTTGCTTACGAAATTCTCCACGGGCGAATGACCGCCGCCCGTAGTTTACGTGCCAACAGAATAAATTATGTTTTCTAAGGTTTTTTTTTGTCCGTACATGATAAATGTTCCAAATTCTAAAAAAAAACGTTTACGTTTACGTTTACGTTTCCGGAACTGGTTTCATACTAATAACATACAATAATAACAACATTTTTTGTTAAACTGGAATAACTTCCTGCTTCGACCACACGACTTAAGAAGGTGATGCCTTCAAAGTGAAATCCTCACAGATAATTGGCTTGCAAATAGTTCTGCAAAATTGTTCCATTTTTTACAGCGTACACGGTCACAAATTGGCTCGATTCCGCAAGGGAAAGCTCTTTTCTATGGAGATGATAGCCGCAACCTCGAAATGCGCCCCAAAAAACATGGTACCAATGCAACCAAGCGTGAACCGGAATTTAATTTGAATAATCTCATCATTATCGTCGTCATACTATTAGCAGGATCTTGATGTATATCGTTAGATACGCTTTTCTACCAAAAACGTCTGTTTTAAAAAAAGTAATTTAAATATCTATCTAGACATTCATGTGCGTGCTCTGTGGTGTGATTTGATTTTATACTGTACAACGTCTTCAAAGATTGATTTTTTAGAATATTATGTTTTTTAAAGTACCGTAAACTGATCACTATATCTTAAATATTTTAGGAATATACTGAATACAAAATTTGTTCGATATTTTTAAAATAAGTACTAGCCCGCATTGAGTAAGATCCAGTCACTACTTCAAAAGTTTAGCAACAGTTGTGCTGTTTTTAAAGATGTTCTAAAATTTTCACATCAATCATCATTTGGGGTGACTTTGATCATTTCATTGTTTTGATGAACTTGAGTTTGAACAATCTATTTATAGATTGTTCACTGGGAATTTGAATAGTCGTGGACAGTTTAAGTTTGCGAATGTCCAAGATTCATACAAAATTTTAGAATATACCTGAACGACTATCTACGGAGAGGGAAGGGAGTCTAAAATCATCAAAAACTAGTCCACATGGAATATGACTTATCCAATAGTCCAAAGTTGCAGTGACGCTTTGGGTCGTCGTTAAGATGATAACATGTAATACACTGTTGAGATTATTGGGACTCAACATTGCTTTTGAAGAAAAAAAATAGTGAAATAATGATGGAGATTAAACAAACATAACGTATCGCAGCTTGTTGTTTGGTATCTGCTTGAAACCGATTGTTTGTATGCCATAAAAATCGCTCAAAATTCACTTTATTTTTAAATTAATATTTTAGCATGAAAACACTCTATTGATAGCAGGAAATGCATGGTGAGTAGTAATGTAGACATATCCCGATCAAACGATTATAACAAACGGGTAACACAAATATATCTGAACTTGATAGAAATAACAAAGCCTGTAATATTCTTGATATGCCAGGATGATAAAAAGTACAGAATTACATCAAATTCGGTTATCATACACATGAATGTTCAAAAGTGTGTTTTTTAAAGCGTATTTATAACAAAATTTATTATCCAATTAAAAAAATATTGTACATTCCAACTAATTCTGATCTTTTTCTGCCAAAAACCTTAAGTTTGCCCCAAAACCAAAGTTTTGACTTGCTATAATTTGTTAAAATCAGCAAGCAGTTTTGATAGGAATTTTGATATTTTAACTATTAACGAGACCAAGTTAAGAACACAAGTTGATACAAAAAGTTCGTAACAAAATGTCAAATGCTACTTTTTAAACTGCAAAAATAAAGAAACAATAAAATTTAATGGAAATAAATAAACTCTCGTACAATTTACTTCAGGTGTCCCCCAAAGCTCCCATTTAGGACCACTTCTTTTTATTTTCTACGTATTTTATTTTCGAAATTGTTGTAATTTTTTCCGCTATTTCTTGAATGCACATTGTAAAATACTGTCCAATATATTTTCTGTTAACAAACTCCTCCCCAGAATTATGATTTTTAAAATTTTTCCAACATTATAGACTATTCCGAAAATTATAAATACATCTTCTTTCTTGAATAAAACAAAAAATACAGGATTTTTCAGGTCATTTTATTCTAAAATATAGATAATAAGTGTTTTCTTTCCAGTTTCAATTCAAGTTGGGATTATTTTTCGTAGGATACGCGAGTTCTCTAACTTTTCTCTCAACACTACTCATAAGCTTTGGCACAGTGTGTTCTCTGACCATTTTTACCACTTTAAGCCAATCTTTTTTAAATTTTTCAACATTGTCCGCTGGTTTGACATATTTCCTCAGCTTTGCATTGGTCAAAGCCCAAAAAGTTTCAATAGGGCGAATTTCAGGGCAGTTTGGAGCATTCATCTCCTTTGGGACACATGTGACATTATTTGTTTCATACCGCCCTAGTGCATCCTTAGAGTAATGGCAGGAAGCAAGATCGGGCCAAAAGATTGGAGGATTGTTATGCTGCTTAACCATGGGTAACAACCTTTTCTGCAAACACTCTTTCACGAAAATTTTACCATTCATTGTGTCATTCGTAATGAATGGACGAGATATTTTCCCACATTCAAAAATGGCCTGCCAAACCATTACCTTCTTGCCGAATTTTTCGGTGTAAATGGCTTTCACTGGTCCAGGGACATCCTTTCCCTTCGGTGATGTATAAAATTGCGGTCCTGGCAGAGTCTTATAGTCCAGTTTTATGTAGGTTTCGTCATCCATGATAACACACCCCATTTTTTGGTCAGAAGTTTGTCATAAACCTTCCGAGCTCTCGGTTTCACAGATTCAGCTTGTTTTGGATTTCGTTTTGGCTGCTTCTGCTTCCGACGGGTCTGCAGACCCATTCTTCCCTTGGCACGCATAACGTTACTCGCCGAGGTTCCAAGCTTTCTCGCCACATCTCGTACTGATACTGAAGGATGCCGCTTGTAGTATTCCTCAACCTTTTTGTCCATTGTGGGATCAACAGGCCCGGGTTTTCTACACGTTTTGGGGCATTAGTAAATGTGCACTCTTCACAATACTTCCGCAATCAGGGTGGCCACTCAAAACTCGAAATTGAATTCCCGGTTTTTTCCAGGTTTTACCGGTTCGTTCAAATATTTTTCCCGGTTATTTGTTCGAAAAATGTGACAGACGTCATCTTTTCCAAGAGGATAATGTTTGCGGTAAAAAAATGGTACTCCGTCACGTCAAAAACGGACATCGTGCGGCACTTTGTAGACGCCGGGTATGCCCGTTCGGCATCTACAATATCTTGACACAATTGGACAACGATCAAAGCATCGAAAGAAAGCCCAGTTCCGGACGGCCAACGACCCTGAGCGACAAGAAGCTTCAAAGGATGCTGAAGAGGAAGACCGAGGGAAAAGTGGCTAAATCGCTGCGTGCACTTGGCCGGGAAGTTGGTGCATGCGGTAAAACAGTGAAAAAGTATCTGGAAAACATGGGCATACATGTCAGGAAGCGGCAATCCCGTCCACTGGTGCTAGTCTCGGTGCTGCAGGCAATGACAACGATTAGCAGGGCATTTCGTATTTTACCTCCCCTACGAAGAAAGTGAGCACCGAGGTGAAGTATATTTCCCCAAGAAGGTGCGGCTGTGGATGACAATCAGCGTGAAAGGGATGTCAAAGTTGCTCTTCTTTTGCTCCGGGCTGGCCGTGAACGGGGAAATTTATAGTACGAAGTGCCTGCCAGAAGTTGCGTCGTTCATCAAGAAATACCATAAGGGCGAAAACACGGTGTTCTGGCCAAATTTGGCGTCGGCCCATTACTCGGAGCGATCGTTGGAGGAGATGGAGCGGCTAAATATCGATGTGGTACCGAAGTCGGCGAATCCGCCCAACGTCCCCCAGCTGCGTCCCATCGAGAATTTCTGGGCAAACTTGAAGCGCAAGATCTATTCCAACAATTTTGTCGCGAAAACGGAGGAGGAATTAATAAAAACCACAGAAAAAGCTTGAAAACATGCCTGCACGCATGTTTTCGTCCACCATGGCGAATGTTCCGGTTAACTGCCTGAAGGCCGCTCGCAAGGGCGTAGGATTTTTAGAACTTATAAACAACGCATATAATACTCATTACCGGGGACTCCTAGGCCAAATTAAGTTTGTAGGAACCGTTTTTATATCAACCACCTAAGATTCAATATATAAAAGAATTATGTTACAAGTTTCTTGCAAAACAAAATTTATATTAATCAGACCAATCAGATCCTCACAACACTTAAAACACATTACTTCACATTACACTTAAACACATTAGAGCACGGGCCGTGGCATTCTTCCTTCTGGCTTCTTCATCTTGATCTGAACTCTCCTTCTTCTTTGTCTTCAACAATTCAACATATCGGTTATGTGAAATGAGAGCGTAATGGATTAACGACTTGGTGATATCAATTTCGTCTTCACCACCGGCATCCTGTACTGCATCGTACACCAACCGCTGGATCAAAATCTCCTTAATAAACACGGTCAAGTTAGGATGTTTCTTGCCTAAACCTCGCTATGTCGGTAGGAAGTCAGCAATGTATTCGTCGAATGCGTACTCAACAGTTGTGAGTATTCTTGGCGAAATCTGTCAACTACAGTTCCCGCGAGATTATCTTTGTGAACCATGTGCTCCAGGTAAAATTCAAGCCGTTTGACAGCTACTTCCTGGGAGCTTACCGTGGTCAAGTTAGCTTCCAAGAAAAAGATGAATAAAAACAAAACTGATATAAGCACTGTGAGAAATGAGTTGAATATACTGGCAGCCGGGGTGAGATTGTGCCATCCAGCCCGTGACCTGTCAGCCATATTTTCCGAGTCAGAAGACCAGTCTTCCTTGGTCAAGTTTTCGAGAAAACTTATTCAAGAAATTTTAGTGATTGCCATGAGATAACTGACAATCTCACCCCGGCTTGTAATATTCAGTGAAATTCCCGGTTTTTTCCCGGTTTTTCCCGGTTCCAAACAATTCCAGGTTTTTCCGGTTCTCCCGGTTTTCCCGGTTGGGTGGCCACCCTGCGCAATGTGGTTTGAACTGCTCCGACACTTATACCTTCTTCTCTGGCTAATTTTCTTATAGAAAGACCACTCACGGTGCCCCATTTGTGCACAATTCGCTTTCTTTGCTCGGGAGAAAGGCCACGCATTTTCAAAATTTCACACTAAATGTTAGAAAAAATGACAGCATCTGTTTCTTTTGAATGTAAACAACAGGACGTAGCCAACGTTTGGTTGAATACTGCACGTTATTTGAAATGACGGTTGATCGTAAGTGTATTTATAATTATCGGAACGGTCTATAGGGTTCTGTTTTATCACTTATTAAGGTGACAATGGAAGTATGAGAAAAAATAACCTTCGAATTTCGTTCAGTAGTAGGACCCAAAAGTTTCATCTTCTAGAAAGAAGTTCTCATGCAAAATTTCGGTTTAATTGGACTTTGAAAAGTCGAACCTGAAAGTGGTCAAAGTTTCACATTTTCTATCCCGAAGTCCAATTGCAAAGGCTAAGATAGATTTGTTAGACTCTCTTTAAAGACTAGTAATACATAAGCTCCGTACGTACGAAAAAAATAACGATTGCCCGGAATCTAGTCCGTTGCGATATTGATTTTACTAAACAAATTCTACCTAATTCTATCCTACGGAATACTCGGTGAGAAACAGTTCTCTTTTTTGGTTTCTCTCCTTGTCCTGTTCTAGCCATTGAACTTATAGTTACCAAGAGAGCAAAACTTTATCGCTACTGTAGCCTACTTAATTCGATGCCATGTGGCCGATCTCGTTTCTCAGGGGAAAGAAGGTGTCTAGTACCAATACTTTATTCCAACGAAATAATGTCGAGATAAAATACACAATTTCAGTCTATGTAACGGATAAATCGAATATCTAGACGGATACGGAAAATCGAGAAACTGGCTGCTGCACGATTGAGCTGAAAATTTGCATGTGGACTGTTTCTCGAGAAGACGAAACTTTAGAGCCCTACCGCTAAACGAAATTCGAAAAACCGATCACCACTGGTACCCTACTGTAAATGTCATGCGATAAACAATAATTCGAATGTTGTTTTCAAATTGACCATTGTACAATAGTCCAGAAACTGAATTTAGGGAGAAATTTGTATTTAGAGCTTGATAGCAATATTCTAGAGAAAAACGTTCTTCTACAAATTTGTTATGTAGAACGAAGCGCTTATTTATAAATTAGCAAATTGTTCTACAATGTTTTAGCTTGATTAATTTTAAGCAAGCCTTGTGGAAAACAATTTACCTCTATCTTCGAAAACAACCGATTCAGAATGTAGAAACACCTTTTTTGCTCTAATTTTTTTAATTGAATTTTCACATCTAAACTGTCTTTAAACAGCTTTTAGGGCTTTTACAGACAATCAATTTGCAATGCCGAAATCTACTTAAAGTTATTGGTGTTTTTTTTTAAATATAGGTAATTCCATACAAACGTGACCACAAAAGAGCACAAACTTGGCACTACTAACACGGATTTTCATTGAAGTCGAAGGAATTATTCATCTACGTTCACTTTGAAAAAATCCCAATTTTGGTGTCGATTGGATTATCCCCCGCTCTGTGGGACTCCTCTTTTTGTTGCAAAGTCACGTATTTTTTGACTAAAATCTCTCTTTCTTTTTCTTACAATTCATACTCGTACGATATCCCAAAAATACTAATAGATGATTTTTTGAACTAGGCAATCCCGAAAAAATATAAGTTTTTACCGGAAGTCTTGCCTGATAGATTATTTTTGTATTTGAAAACTAAATTACCATTTTTAATTTGGATAGTTTCATCGTGTTCCTCGGAAAATTTTACGTAAAAAATAGCTCACCCGAGGAAATATGAGGCAATCTCGAGTTACTATATTTTAATGGAAATAGTGTAAAATTTCCTGATTAATTTTTTTTACAATTTATTGACGTAAGATATCCGAAAAATACTGAAAGGTAACTTTCGAAGAAAAATAAACTTCCTTGGTTCCAGATAAAATATTATTTGTGACCGGAAGTGTTGCCAGATAGATTATTTTTTGTATTTAAAAACTAAATTTGCATTTTTGGCAAATGTAGCTGATTTAATTTTAAATTAGATAATTTCATAGTGTGAGTCGGAAAATTTTACGTAAGAAACGCGTATCACCCCGAGGTAATATGAGCCAATCTTTAGTTATTACCTTTTTACATGGTACGTTGTTCTATGTTACTTAATATTTTTTTTACAATTTATACACGCAAGACGTCCGAAAAGTACTGGTAGGAGACATTTGAAGAAAATAAACCAAGGAATCAAAAAAAGAATAATATTTTTGACAGAAAGTGTTGTCAGATAGATTAATTTTGTTTTTGCAAACTAAATTTGTATTTTCCGACAAATTCAACTAATTTCATTATAAGTTTAATAGTTTCATCGTAAAAATCGACGTGAAACGCCGCGTCCATACGCGTCCACATCGGTAGAAAGGAATAGAGCGGTCGTGCATGATGCTTCGGTTCTGCCTTAAAGTCAGGAAATCGCTTTTTAAGAACAGACGAATGTCGTTAGTCGACCTGTTAAGCAGAAAGCCATATCTCCGGGTGACCGAATATCTACCGTTATAATTTTCGGTATAAAGAGGGTCCTTCACGAAGAAACGATAGAAGTGGCGAGACGTTAACGTGGACTCAACTCCAGTAGTTTTTGTAAAATCGTGTAGTCAGCTGAGATAAATCAATGGGAGATACGTTTCGGTAGTTGTATAAGGACTTCATAAACAGATGTCCGAATGTCACGTCGATACCTTCCATGAGTTCGTGTTTTCTACAGATAGATTATCAACGCGATGTAGTTTTCGGTATAACCTCTTGGAGGAAACAATAGAAGTGTCGAGACGTTAAAATGGATAGAACTTTCGTAGCTCTCGTAACATTGTGTAGTCGGCTGAGATACACCAATGGGAGACTCTCTTCGGTAGTTGCATGATGATTTGTTGAGGGAATGTTCGAATATTTTAGTCTGTATTAATTTAATCGCAGTTCCGGTATTCTCGCGTGCCGTTTTTTCGGTGGTATATCAAACAGAACGAGTTCGAATCGCGTAATAATTTTCGAGGAGGTTAATATGAACTTGTAGGCGCGATATTTGCTATGAACCCGGTACCCGAATTCAGCGCATCGTTTACCAAAACGAAATCTGCTGCAAACCCTACCCTTTTCTCCAACATCCCAGTGATTTCTCGTGGAAGTGCAGAGGTGTTCTCGGCTTCCAATAAAGCGAGTATCACGTCAACATATTCCCATACACACTCCTTCTTTGACCTGCATTCGGATGCGGCCGGCGCTGGTCTTGCCTAACATAAAGATAAGATCACCAGTTTTTACACATTGAGGATGAATGTTAGTCCCAAACATCACCCATTAGTTCTCTGTGTAATTACAGCTGATCTGGCAATAACGGAGTAGCAACCGCGGGCGGTCAATCATGCTCATGCTCATGCTATAAGTTTAATAGTTTCATCGTATTCCTCGGAAAATTTTACGTGAGAAACACATCATCCGGAAGTAATATGATATAACATTTTTTATGGAAATAGTTCCAATTTTCCTAATTTTCATTATTAAATTAGGGTGATACGAGTTTCTTACGTGATATATTTCGAGAAATACGTTGGAACTAATAAATTTAAAATAAAATTAGCTGCATTTTCCGAAAAACGCTAATTTAGTTTTGAAATACAAAAAATGATTTACCTGGCAACACTTCCAACAATAATTTTTCTAGATTCCTTAGCACATTTGCTACAAAAGTCACCTGCCAGTATTTGTCGGACATCTTACGTCTATATCCTTGTAAAAAAAAAATAATTAAGAAATTTTACACTATTTTCACTAATACGTTACAACTCGAGATTGGCTCATATTACCTCGGGGTGTTAAATGTTTCTTACGTAAAATTTTCCGAAGAACACGATGAAACTATCAATTTTAAAATATAAGTGGCTATATTTGCAGAACAATGCAAATTTAATTTTCAAATACAGAAATAATCTATCTGGCAACACTTCCGATCAAAACTTTTATTTTTCTGGATTCCCTGATTTATTTTCTTTGAAAATCATCTATCAGTACTTCTTGGACATCTTACGTATATAATCGTAAGAAAAAGAAAAGAGAGATTATGGACAAAAAATGCGCGAGTTAGGTTGTTTAGCGATTCAAGGATTTTCGATTTTTATATATTATCGTGATAAAACGTGATAAAACGTGATTTTTTAAAACATTATATCATTATCCTTTGATTTTTAAATGAAGAATAAAAATTCATTCCAAATCGCTACAATGACAGTTGGTATATGGGCGAACTGTCATTGTAGCGATTTCAAGCAGATTTCAACCAGATTTAAATCGTGATTTAAAAAGCGAAGGACAACGATAGAAATTTTATTTTGAACACGTTTTACTTAGAAAATGCAGATCTTTCAGATGATATAAAAAAAATGAAGCTAAACAACCCAATTTGCAACGAAGAGGGGGTCCTACAAAGCGGGTGGTATTTCGATCGACACCGAAATTAGGGTTTTTCAAACTGAACCTAGATTAATATGCCGAACTGAAAGAGGTAGGAACTGCAGCTAACCACTACCACCGTCGCTGTTTCCCGCTGCTGTTCCACGCCGCCTTTGCCCACTGCACTGCTACGCTGCTTATGTCCGGTGCTGTTGCCCGCTGCTAGAAAACTGATTTGCTTGAGGAGAAACAGTCTCTTATATAGCCCAAAGAGTGCATTCCCGGCTAACTAGGTACTCCATCCCGCCGTCCCTTTTAGGGAAAGGCAGCAAGCGACCAATCGAAAGTCGACATTTGCGTTTCGACAATGTTCAACAATTTTCAATAGTACAATAGTTCGAACAATCAGATTACAATTTTCTGCATTTGGACGGGTGTTTAAATAATTTTCCAATCGATTGCTGCAAAAATGACAGAAATCGGTTGGAAACTGACTGAGTTTAAAACGTTTGAAATTGGACAATTTTCATCACGCTCCCGCTGTTTTCGGTTTTGAAATTGGATCCCTGTATTGAAGTTGGGTCCCTGTTTATGTTGCCGTAAGACGTATTCTACGTCAAAAAACTTACCAAAGCAGGCAATACAAAAAAGTTATTGCGTGTCGATGCGCGCTTGCCGCTACTCAGGGGAATGCATGAAGAATGAAGTGTATCTCGAAAGCGTGTGTGCAAAAGACTTGAGGAGCGTAGCATATGTCTCGTTCTCAAACAGGAAGGAGGAGAAATGTATTGCTAAATATAAAAAATAACATATTTTCAAAAATTTCACCGTAGAGTCGAATGTGCCCTTCATATTGAGACCAAAATATATTTTTATATGTGCTCCGAAAAGACGACATATATATGAAAAACGCACATTTTTGGATTAAAACACCAATAACTTTGAGGTGAATTAAGATTTTTGCGATGTGCATGTTTGCATTGCAAATTATTTGTCTTCAAATTGTTCAAAGACAGTTTGGATGTGAAAATTTACATAAAAAATTAAAGCAAAAAACGTGGTTTTCGATCTAAATCGATTCTTTACAAAAATAGAGATGAACTGTTTTCTACAAAGTTGCTTAAAATTAACAGAGCGAAAACATTGTAGAACAATTTTTTTCCATCTACAAAGATTAAAAAGATAGATACTTGATTGCATCAAAAATTTGAGTCACCCTAGTTTTTGATAATTTTTATATAAGCCCTTCATTATACATAGCAAATTTGTAGAAGAACGTTTTTCCCTAGAATGTTACTAACAAGCTCTAGATACAAATTTCTCCCTAAATTCGGTTTCTGGACTATTGTGCATTGACTAAACTACGCAACGGTTTATTTGAATAATACGTGCGTTGCACGGTAAGCGGTATCGCTCATGATAGCAGGAAAACACTTAATCTTTTGAGTTGTTCTCTCCTGTTCGCTGTTTTCAATACTCTTCCGCACTCATATTTGTTACGACACAATATCCGTATTGAGAGTAGGTGTCGTAAGCGCAGAAAACTACTGTTTTTATAATCTCACTTCGCTACATGACAATTGTTGGACCTGCTTGTCTCTTCAATATTCTCGAAACTCACATTTTTAATCGAATGAACCACACTTCCACCATGTTTTGACGTAGGACTACGTCCTACCGCACTATATCGAGATACATTCTGCGGAAAACTAAAACTAAGGTGTGACGTTGCATGATTGTAATCGGAAGACTCTTCGAAATACGAAAATCTTTTTCTTGTATGTTACAAGTGATACTGCCCAAACTTAAAATAACCATTAAATAATTGCGAAAGCTAATTTGTCCGTTATTTTTGTACATTTTTCAAAGATTACTGTTTTTATGTATTTTTTGTGTAATATTCCAAATATTTCTCATCTGATCAAATTTGTATATTCCACAATTCAATTTCACAATACAGATTTTTTTATACGCGGGGGATGCGTTCCAAATTTGCATGAAACCTCGTAAAAATAATTGAGTTGAAAAAAATTACGTAAAAACTGTCCTAAAACGTTAAAACTTTGAATAAATATGATAGTGGTCATTCTAAAGGCCAAAATGCAATTTTATAAATTTTCAATATTTACACCAAAAATTGTGATTTTTTTTGAAAACTGATAAATGATTACTTTTGTCTTAAAACGAAAAACGTGATTGGAATGAGGTCGATGTCTTGCTCCATTTTTAAGTTGTTGTTGAGAAAGGCAGCCCACGTCAAAAACCTTTTTTTGCATTTTGACATAAATTATATAAATAAATTTGAAGTAATTTAAAAACACGTTTGTTCGATTTATTTCTGTTAATCGTTGTTTCCCTATTAAATTCACATTTAAGTTTCTCGAAAAAACACTATTTACAACTTTTATTTTTTAGGTTTAGCTTTCAAATGTTTGCTGCCGATTTCAAGTCACTATCGTAGAAAATAATAATAATATTCAATATTCTGTGACATTAGAATTGCGTAAGGAATAAATTCATGCCAATTCTATTGTTTTTCTGATGTCGAAAAATAATCTTAAAAAAAGTTCCTTGTTATTGTTTATTTTTCGCTTTTCAATGTGTTACTTTTTATCAGTGTTTATTGTTTTTCAAATTAGTCATAGTTTGCTTATTTCTTCATTTAATTTTTTGAAATATTTTTAAATTCACAAATGCAAAAAATGTTAATTTCATGTATTTCAAGCTATATTTTTCTCGTGCTCGTATTTAATTATGATAAATCAATTTTGTTATTTCATTATTCCTTCTGATTCCCCGCTTTCAATACTAATACATGGGACAACAGCGCTTCGCATATTTTATTTCAACTAGGTTCCAAACATTTGAGACATTTGTCTCTTAGCTAATGACATCCAATTCGCAACCCGGATCACAATTTGCATCGTTTACGCCCACCTTCAGATGACTCTATTGGTCTCCTTATACATATTAGGGGCCATCCACATACAACGTGGACAGATTTTGAACGATTTTTACCCCCCGCCCCCTAAAGCTGTCCATGTGGTATGTGGATGGCCCCTTACTGCGGTGATAAAAAGAAGTCAGGGGAAACCCGATCGAATTCGAGCGATAAGCAAATATGTATGCTGAAACTAATTTGACAATGTGAAAATAGAGCTCGATCGTCGAATGAAGTGATTAGCATTCATAAGTTTCGTGACTATGTCATCCAATTAAATTATTGTTGTCCACAGGCAAGATATAGAACTACTTACTTGGATTGTTGTTGTACTCTGGCCACAGTGTCGCCAACTGGCAGCCGAGCGCTCGTCGGTTGATACTCTTGCAACAGGACCACTTCCGGCCCTGCCAAAGGCTTGGATGGTATCGGAACGATTTTGGACTGTACTCCTCGCAAACTGAAATTAGCATAGGAAGGTAGCTTCGTAAGCAACTAGCAACCTCGCAGCGGCGGCAGAAACCTACCTCTCCGGATGGAAATGATCCAATCGACGCGTTCTTTCTCACTATCGGCTACCAGATACAGAGTGTACTGGGGCAGTGTCGTTCCCGGATATATACCGTCACTTTCACAGTATCCTACCTGGAAGGGATAACCCTGGGATGCAAAAGACTGTTTAGAAAGTTTACACTTATGTTTGCACAAAACTGAAGCACTCACATCCGGTGCAGCGGTATCACCTCCTTCGCCCTGCAAAACAGCCGGCTCTACTAGACGCACCCCTCGGACACTGATCCGACCACGCTCGCGTCGTTTCTGTAATGGGGGGAAACAGTAGTATTTTGGTTAGTTTCACGATTCCGATTATTGGAAATTTTGTAGTGTAAGTGATAGTGTAAGATGTGCGAAATGAAGTGAATTTAAGCGATAATGGTGCGACTTTGAAAGAGTTTTTTTTGTACTCAAAAAAGCGTTGAAGCGAAAAAGCGAAAACTTGTGGAAATATAGGTACAAAGTGAGCAGTATTTACATACGATTAACTAGAACGGCAACTTGTTCATACTGTGCGGAGAACCAAATAGCTAGATAGGTTAACTTTTATTAGAAATTACTTGATAGTTTAGAACCAACACAGAGAAAATACCACTGCAAAAGACTTACTTGTTTTCAATTCCACATAACAAGCAAAGTTAGTAAAATCCAAAATGCTTATTTATTTTATGACCAGAAACCGAATCTACATCTACTCTTATTCTATTTTTTGGCCTGTTTCGTTTGCGAGATTTCTAAAGGCCAATCATCAATTCCGATACTTTTTTGAATTCCAAGATGACGACTTTCGGTTTCTGGAAAAGATCATAAAAAGGCTAAAAATCACCTAATATGGCCGAAAATCGTCTCCAAATGCCATTTTGAATCCCAAGATAAAGAGTTTAATTCGAATTTCTGATGTTTGTTGTGTTGTGATAAATAAAAATATAAATAATATATTAATTAAACCCACTGGAAACAATCGATCAACAAAAATCCATCAGCCAATTCTATAAATAGTATTGCAATATGTAATTTTATGGTCAACAAAGCATTTTCCAACCCACTGATGTAGCATGCGAAACTATTTCCAACACCAACCCGGAAGCATTCTTGCTCATGACAGCGACACTTTTGCCTCGTTATACTACTAATGTGTGCTCCACTTTACTAGCTTTGAAAGCAGAAGAGCAACCGAGCTTGCAACATCGGATGTGTCGTTCTTTACGAGTGAAAGCAACGAACGAGGGTTCACTTGCAGAAAACTCTACCCTTTTTTTCGTGAATGCATTCCCATTGTACTTAGATTGAATTCTCTATCTCATATCCGAAAAAAGCTAGCATTTCAGATAAATAACTGTTAGCTGCCGAAGCGAATGTGATGAATACCTAAACGTTCGTTCTGAAATTTTAGAATTTCCATCAGCTTTACCCGTACCGCTCTTAGGATGATAAAAAGATGATCATTCATCGCACGTTTCCATGATACGGCCCATTAGTCAAATTATGAATAAAATTTCTTCACAGCGTACAAGCTTCTGGTGTATTTGTTGAAAAAACTTGGATTCTATTGGAACGTCGGAATGCGTAACTAAACGATTTCAATTAGAGGCAAAACATACGATTGTTGTTTCGCCCATGCAGCACACCGCCATCTGTAAGTCAATGACCTAAATCCTATAAAATTGAAATGGGAAAAAGTTCCCAAGCGAATCATCGAAGAGGTAAATTGGGCCAACCGATTTTTCCCATCTTATTGACATACAGCTGCGATAAACAAAGGACTCTTCTATCGAAGCCGGACCTTCCGTTCGCAACATAGAAGCAGATAAATCAATCTCCATTGTAAAGGAAGCGAGTCGAAGCATTTCTTCAATCCGAACGTCTTCAACCCGTTTCATGGGCCCGGCCACCGCTTTTGTCTAGCATAGGGCAACAGTGTCGTACTAAATCATCATCACAAGCATATTTTGTACGTTACTTTTCAGCCCCACAGCTGTGACCGCAGCGGTGCACTGAACCGCGCCTCATTCCTCGCAAGGATTGAGACCTCACCTGAGTGGCGAAGGTGGTGAAGTACTTGTAGGAGCGCGGCTTGGATTCGAAGCTGAATAGAACAACAATACCGATGGTGATTTATAAGGGACTACAGACAGACTTATAACTTATGACAAAGTATTAAAAAGTAGCTGAATGGAGCTTACGCGAGCTAAAAACGAGGGACTAATGGAATGCATAGAGAAAAGGTCACCGTCTCTAACAGGCTTTGTGCGTTGAGCTAAATATTTTTTGTTTGAAAAATGAGCACCACGCAACGACAATTGGACAAACGTGACAACTCACTATCGTGGTGGGTATGATTTGTTTAGCACGTTTCATCAGCGTGTTTTCTACCGGCAGAATCAGAACGAGGGTTTGACTACTGAACAATTTGCGATCTATCTGCTCTCTCTGGATTGATAATTTCTTCGTGATAACCAACCTAAACCACTTACTAAACGTGTTTTCAGTCTTGTGGACAACTCACGTGTGGATCTTCGTGCAGTTGGCCACTTCAAAGTTTCCTGAACTAAACATGTAGACTAAAGTGGATTAGTTATCAAACGAAATTCTTCGCACTTTCGTCATCACTTCATCGGTGTGACGGGAATACATAAGAATTACACAGATAAGAGGGATAAACCATAAAAAAAGAATATATAAACACTCTGCAAAATGCAGTCTATCTCTTCAACCAGCTACGGAACAGTGAACAATGACCTTCCAGTTAACGGTGACAATCCTGTTCGTGGCCAGTTTGGCTATCGTCTGTTCTCGAACCGGTAAGTATATGTCAATTGTCCGTCAAGGAACTTAAACTAAATTTATTTAAAACATTTATTCCAGCTCCCAAAATAGTCGGAGGAGAGGAAGCTCAAAAACACGAATTTCCCTACCAAATTTCGTTGCAATGGAACTACAACGACATCAGGAATAAACCAGAGCACTTCTGTGGAGGATCCTTGCTGAACGAGAATTTCGTACTGACTGCTGGCCACTGTCACATTGCGTTATCCGAAGACGGATTCATCGAGGCAGTTGCCGCTGAACACGACTTTTCCGTTGCTGAAGGGTTCGAACAACGCCGCTCGGTGGAGTCCTTCATCATCCACGAAAACTATGAAGGATCCGGTCCAAATGATATTGCAGTTATTCGCGTTAACAAACCATTTGAGCTGAACGATAAGATAAAAGCCATCCAACTGCCGAAACAGTTGGAAGAGTTTAAAGGTGACTGTGTGCTCAGTGGATGGGGATCTATGTCGACATTTGACGTCCCGATTTATCCTAATAAGCTACAAGTAAGATGATTTCTAAAAGTTGTCGTGAAGAGTTTGATAACAAAAAGCGTTACTTCTTTTATAGAAAGCTACCCTTCCCCTGGTGGACTTTGATGTATGTCTTAAGCTGTGGCAATATGGCGCTACACTAGAAAGCAGAAACGTCTGCGCTGGACCTACGGACGGTTCGAGGAGTGCTTGCTCTGGTGATTCCGGTGGTCCCCTGGTAAAGCAGGTGGGCGACCAAGTGGTTCAGGTCGGTGTCGTTTCGTGGGGTGCCGTTCCCTGTGGAGTCCCCTTGAAACCGACAGTGTTTGTCCGCGTTGCTTCCTACATCGATTGGATCGAGGAGAAACTCCTTCAGTGAAGCCACAAGAAATCTTAACATCAACAAAAAAGAGTCAAGTCATAAGAACTGAATGAATAAAATTTGTAATAAACTGAAAATAATAGTGTCTCTATCTTATTTTTCTATCAAAATACAGTTTATAATGATACTGTAAGCCAGTGTTGAGTTGTTATTACTGAATCATAACTTTAAACGCTTCACTGACATTGGTTTGTTGAAAGTTGAATATTCTTTTCGGAACTACATAAATTTGATGAAAACATTTGTGAAAATAAAGCGTTGCAAATAGAAAGTGAAGAGTACGAAGCATGAAGAATAACGGTATGCGTTGAACATTGTTTTCGAACTAAACATTTAACATTCAAACATGTGTTCTGGCGGATATTAACAAATCTAGATGTCGCCAATGACGACACATTTGTGTTATTCTTGTTTTTGTATAACTGTCTTGTAACTGATTTAACGAAAAAATGAATCAAAAATAGTACCACGAATTTTACTTTTATACTATGTTTATCAAAAATTCAAGCTGCATCTATATACACTGGAGTCTTTTTTACGCGGTTAATTGCACCGCGTTGAAAAAATCCGCGTATAAAAAACCGCGTTAATTGAAAAAATCGCGTAAAATTACTCCATTCAATAAATAGACCCGAATAAAAATAATAACACGTAAGTAAATATATACTTGAGAAATGATACAAAAATGGTAACAAAACACACAAAATGAGTTTATAGTGCTTCCAAAATGAAAACTCATTGAAATTCAGAACAGCTACTTTTTTACAATGATTTTGCCATTTTTGAGCTTTCGCTTAATCGGAAGTTAATCTTAACGACTTAGACTCGTATGCATGTATTTTTGTTCCTTTTTGCTGAATCAACGGAAATTGCCAATTATTTGATAATACATATTTTGGAAGATTTATATTAAAAATATGCATTATTTAGATTAAAAAACAGAAAAACTTATTTTCATGAACCATACGATTATTTTTTATTTTATTTCACCTTATTTACTTCTTATTAGATTTACTTATACTAAACTTATTTGATACCGTGTAAAAATAATCTTCCAAACCGCGTAAAAATATTTCGCGTGATTTAAAAAAATCGCGTAAAAAAATCCACGTTATTGTAAAAAATCGCGCGCAAAATGCCGTGTAAAAAACGCATAAAAATAGCCTGCTTAAAAAAAGACCCCAGCGTATTTCCATTCACGTCGCTCAGTATTTAATGTCACAAAATCAAAAAAAAAAAATGCGGATTCTAACATACACTAAAGTCTATTTAACGCGGGGGGTTCGCAGCGTGTAAGGAAATCCGCGTAATTTCCGAAATCTGCGTAGAAAAACTCACTCACTTATAGCTACCAAGAAAAGCATAGTTTACAGTTCCAAGCGAAGTGAAAAATTTGACAAGTGAAAAAGCGTAAAATTTCGCTTGCGAAATCTATCGTGAAATCCGTTTGTGGAACACGCAGATATTTCATCAGCCTGCAGTTTACAGTTCAAGTGAAGCGAAATTCACGAGTTTACACTCCGAGCGATGTGAAAATTGGCTGCAGTTGACAGAATATAAACGCACGCAAGTTTTCGCTTGCTGCTGCTTTTTTCACTTGCGTTTGCATGCGTGGAAAAAGTAAACCCAAGTGAAAAAAATGAGATCCACTACCTTCGATTTCGCTGGATCGAATTTGTTCACAGTTCCAAGCGAAGTAAAATTTTTGCAGTCTGCGTGAAAAAATGAACATTTTATATGAGATTTTCACTTCGCTTGGAACTCTAAATAGGGCTAAAGCAAAACCTTGTTGTTAGGGAATTAGAATTACGTTGTCCATTGATGTGAACTTTTATAATAAAACCTTATCTCTATTTTTATTTTTTGTTGCCCACTTATTTTGCTGCCATTCGATTACCGTTGTTTCCCATGGGAAACAAGGTGTCTAGTCTTAGCACTTTATTTCGGCAAAAGAACATCAGAAAAAATATACTATTTTAGACTACGTAACGGGAGGTTGCATTGAAAGTCTATCTGGCTGTGGAAATGAAATTTTGTGACTAAACCTGCTTCTGGAAAAGGAAGGCTGCATGACTGAGCTGCAATGTTGCATGGAAACTTTTTCCGACAGCACAAAACTTTTGAGACTTACCGCCAAACAAAATTCGTAAGGTCGATTTCCAACGACTGCTTTTTATGTCATGCGATAAAAAGCAATTCGAATGTTTTTCCTCGAATTGACCCTTGACCGAAATACTCAACGGTTTTTTTTAACAGAACGTACGTTGCACGGTAAGTGGTATCGCTAATGATAATGCTTCACGTTGTTTTCTCCTGTTCTCTTTCTTCAATACTCTCCCGCATTCATATGCCCTCTACAATGTAACGCATATTGAAAGTAAGTGACGTGCGCGCCAAAACCACTGTTTTTAATCCTGCTATGCTATATACCTCTCCCTCAAAAAAGCAAAGCCTAGGTGCTACATTCCGATTCGACCTTCTGCTTATTAACTGTTAAGTGGACAGGACAATTGCGGTGCTAGCACTACGATCCTACTGACACTAATAGTCTCTCCCGAACCGAGACACGAACCTATGACAACTAGCAATCCAAAAAATCCTACCGTTTTTAACCACATACCTGTGCGAGTCCGGATTTTCAATTTACCTTGCAACAAAGAGACTCGATCCCGACTTAATGCTGAACCAGATGTCCGGCTACAATTGTCACAAACTTAATTAAATATTACATAGTTTGCGTAATCTAAAAAACCTTAATATTTCAAAATCGTTAAAAATCTGTCCACGTGGAATGTGGATAGCCCCTAACGCGATTTTCAGAGCAAATCATTTTACTTATTATATTTTCAAATAAGGATCCAGAAAATGTTCTAAAAGTCATCCATTGACAACTTTCTTCTATCTCTCGTCGTATATGATTTTAGAAAAGACTTTTAAGAACTTCGGACCTATTTAAAATAAGTCCAGATTAATTTTCAAATGAAAAATATGCAGTTATTGGATTAAGTATAGCCCACAAACTTCACTGAAAGCTAAAAGGGTGCTGCTAGTCGAGTTGTTGCGAAATGCGTTTTTATTAGCTTTGAACCCCGTTCGAAGGGGTTACATACACCTTTTTCTCTAAAAACAAAAAATTAGACATGCTTGGCTTTTTTGAAAAGTGTGTAAATTTAGGTTATAATGTTCTAGCCGAACAGTTTGAAAAACAGCATTTATTCATAAAAAAATATCATTTATTGGTGAAAATATGGCTGTTCCCCGGAGACCCTTTCTATTCTTGATTACGATGAAAGTCCAGCAGATCAGCTGTAATCATGAAACTTTTAAATTTCATTCTTTTACAGTTATTCTATAAACATAAGGGTGGGGAATCGTTATAAGGAAAAAACGAAACTTGATAGCAGAAAGCCAGAACCTAGTTTCTTTTAATATATTTGGGGCCCCAAACAATCCTAAATTTATCGGAAGTCGATCGGTTTTGTCTTCGCTTGGCGCATTGCATTTCAAATTTATATGGAGAACTGTATGGGAAAACCAACTTTTTTGCATTTTCCATTCTAAAGAGCTCAAAATGGCCCAAACCATAGATTTCATGACTTCAGATGGTAGGTTTTTTGATGCCTAACAACTTGGCCGAAGACACTAAAGAGCTGGGTTGTCCCAAAAAAATACTAGAGCTGTTCAAAGTTGATTATGTCGAAATTTATGTTGCAAATCATTTTTTCTGCCAACACTGCCAGTGTACCGGCGTCAGTCAGATTTGCATCAGAAGTAACCCCTGAAACACGTTGTAGACTCTACCTACGCCTAGAATATTGACCTAAATTTGTTTGATTGATCCAGTTGAGTGTATAAACTCGTTACGATAGGTTACTTCTGATGGGAATCCTACTGACACCGGTGCATTGGTAATGTTGGCAGAAAACAAGATTTTCTGCATTTAAATCGACATACTCAACTTTGAACAGCTATAGCTCTTTTTAGGGACATCCGAGCTCTTCAGTGTCTTCTGCAAAGTTGTTCGGCATCTAAAATACTATACTTTAACATAATGTTGTGCATTATAAGATCATCATTGAGCTTTCTAGAAATCAGGGTGGCCACTCAAAAATCGAAATGAAATTCCCGGTTTTTTCCCGGTTTTTCCCGGTTCGTTCAAATATTTTTCCCGGTTATTTGTACTTCAGAATTCTGCATTTTTTTCATACAGTTTTAAACAGGATTAAAAAAGGATGACTATCGATTTCCATCCCATCATCGGTTTACATTCTAATATAGTCACTTCTTAAGCGTGTTCAGGCTTATTATAATCCAGAGACATTGTTGCAGAAATTTTCCAAGAGGATAACGTTTGCGGTAAAAAAAATGGACAAAAATTGCTAATCTTTCATGGGTTTACCTTTAATCGCACTGATGAAACCACTCACACATCATCAATCATAGTAACCCATGAGTTAGCAAAAAAAATTGACAGCTCTATCAGTCAAACTCTAACTGAGATGGCGAAAAAAGTGAAGCTACTCCGTTCAGAAGTGTGCGCATTTTAAGAACGGTACCCCGCCACGTCAAAAACGGACATCGTGCGGCACTTTGTAGACGCCGGGTATGCCCGTTCCGGCATCTACAACATCTTGACACAATTGGACAACGATCAAAGCATCGAAAGAAAGTCCAGTTCCAAAGGATGCTGAAGAGGAAGACCGAGGGAAAAGTGGCTAAATCGCTGCGTGCACTTGGTCAGGAGGTTGGTGCGTGCGGTGAAACAGTGAAAAAGTATCTGGAGAACATGGACATACATGTCAGGAAGCGGCAGTCCCGTCCACTGCTGCTAGTCTCGGAGCTGCAGGCAATGACGCAGCGACAGCGGTTGAATAAGATGGTCAAGTCGATTTCCCCGGCAAATCGCGATGTGGCAGTGGTGATGGACGACGAGACCTATCTCACCCTAGAAAACAACGATTAGCAGAGCACTTCGTATTTTAACTCTCCTACGAAGAAAGTGAGCACAGAGGTGAAGTATATTTCACAGACCAAGTTCCCCAAGAAGGTGCGGCTGTGGCTGACAATCAGCGACAAAGGGATGTCAAAGTTGCTCTTCTTTTGCTCCGGACTGGCCGTGAACGGGGAAATTTATAGTACGAAGTGCCTGCCAGAAGTTGCGTCGTTCATCAAGAAATACCATAAGGGCGAAGACACGTTGTTTTGGACAGATTTGGCGTCGGCCCACTACTCGAAGCGATCGTTGGAGGAGATGGAGCGGCTAAATATCGATGTGGTACCGAAGTCGGCGAGTCCGCCCAACGTCCGCCAGCTGCGTCCCATCGAGAATTTCTGGGCAAACTTGAGGTGCAAGATCTATTCCAACAATTTTGTCGCGAAAACGGAGGAGGGATTAATAAAAAACACAGAAAAAGCTTGAAAACATGCCTGCACGCATGTTTTCGTCCACCATGATGAATGTTCCGGTTAACTGCCGGAAGGCCGCTTGCAAGGGCGTAGAATTTTTAAAACTTATAAACAACGCATATAATACCGGGGACTCCTAGGCCAAACACATTAGCTTCAAGAGCACGGGCCGTGGCATTCTTCTTTCTGGCTTCTTCATCTTCATCTTTTTCCCGGTTCCAAACAATTCCAGGTTTTTTCCCGGTTTTTCCCGGTTCCAAACAATTCCAGGTTTTTTCCCGGTTCTCCCGATTTTCCCGGTTGGGTGGCCACCCTGTAGAAAGGTAAATGCAAAAAAGTGGGGTTTCCCATATAAATTTTCATACAAATTTGAAATGCAATGCGCCAAGCAGAGACAAAACCAATCGACTCCCGGTAAGTTTAGGGTTGTGTGGGGCCCCAAAAGGAACCAAAAAAACTTGGTTCTGGAAAATCGATCACTTTCCCCCACCCTAATAAACATGTTTTAGTACACGGAATCCTTTTTGTCGTTTTTTGAACCCTATGGTGGTCCCCGTGGTTCTGTGGTTAGCGATGTCGGTCGACTAGCTCTCCCACACGGTTGTGATATCGGGTTCGATTCCCGATCAGGTCGAGGATCTTTTCGAGCTGGAAATTTTCTCGACTCAGCACTGGGGCACGGTGTATCGTTGTACTTATCCTACACATGCAAAATGTGCCGAAAAACAATATCGATAACGAAATCTCTCAACTAATCTAGTTGATCGAGACCGCTATTAGCCCCAAGGCTAAGCGTGCGATATATTGAACCCTATAAATTAAATGAAATATTTTTTTTTTCAAAATAAAATTTTATGGACATAGAATGATCGTTCAAGGACTGCCAATAATAAAACCGAACATTCTATAGAGATAAAAAGAATTGCTCAAGTCGGCAATCGTAACAACGGCAGTATTTTGTTATTTTTTAATAACCGTTATCGCGATTGAAATTTTGAACTTATGTTTTCATTATCTTTACCAGTAAGTTGCTTAAATCTATATGAAAATTTGGGAAAATGTTTTCAAGATGTTGTACCCTTACCCTACAAAGAAATAGAATTTCTCATAAAAAAATTGTTAAAATATTACTTAGATCCAGGATCAGATATTACCTTCAAATGAATACTTTGTACTGTGCTCATTAATAATTCTAAAGCAAACATTTTTTCAAGTAGATGCTCAACACAGCTTTTCAGATATTAACACTGCACACTTTAGTAAGTGCACGAACTGTTTATGAACTCTTACGTTAATTTTTCCTTGAATCCGACCATTGAAAGACTTTTTATTCCTTCATCAAAAATAATTCTCTCAATAAAACCTTTCCAATACTTCGAATTAAGATCATGTATATGGTTCAGGTTATTGTAAAAAAATCGAGTGATAAATTATTCCCATGTAAATTTATTTTTAAGCACAACTTTTAACCTCTTCTATAAGAAAAAAATGAATTGATTTGTATATTTTATTGTTATACTAAAAGATTTGAGCTATGGCACACTCCATCACAGCTGAGTAATCAAAACTTGAACTGGAAAAACACCACTTGATAGTGAGTGTTGTATGGAAATTTTCAAGTGGGACAACAATACTGCTGATAAATCCACTTGAGAAGCAATGTGTGCCATCTTGAAATGATGTGTTTTTCATGGGATTTACGACGGAATTTCTATTCTTGGATCAAATTGTTGACGCTCAGCACAATCAAACAAGTTACCATTGAAAAAAAAAAACGGCTTGACGAAGTTTAGTTTTTATCCTTCTAGTAAAACAAAACCAGTCAGTACTTTGTGGTTAGCTTCTTAGCACTCATCAACAAGAACCTTCTTGGCACCTGCCCTTTTGTGGTGGTATTTGTCAATTTGGAGCAATTTTTTTCAATACCCTTTAGAAAAAAACTATGACTTATAATATCAACAAGTTTAAATTGGGAGAAATAGTGCGATATGACAAGGACGACCACTTCTACCAATAGTGATATGTCTGCCACGAGTACCAAGACTAAAGAAGAGGCAAACCACAAAAAATCAAAACAATGGTCGCAGTGGTCCAAATTTTTGAAAAAAGGAAAAAACTATAAACAATGAAAGTCCACTACACGTGCCGACAGTAAAATTCATGAATGGTTTCACGGCATAATCCACCCCACTCAAATCGTACATACCAGCGAGGCTGGTAAACTACATCTGATAAGCGGGATTAGGGATCAATCGAAGCAGATGATTGCTATATAAACTCACTGCAAATTGTAGAGAATCACTTTATTCTGCTAGCAATGGCCTTCCAACTAAAAGTGGCACTCCTAGTCGCAGCCTGTTTGGCTTTTGCTTATTCCCGATCTGGTAAATATCAATTAGAATTTATGATGAACAATCAATTATTCATCTTGAATTTTGCTTCAGTTTCAAAGATCGTCGGAGGAGAAGAGGCTGAAAGGCACGAATTCCCCTACCAAATCTCGTTACAATGGAACTTCAACGATAGCACAAAGGCACCAATGCACTTTTGTGGAGGATCGTTGCTGAACGAGAATTTCGTCCTGACTGCTGCCCACTGTCGCACTTCGTATTCGGATAACGGATTCATCGAAGTGGTTGCCGCTGAACATGACGTTTCCGTTGCTGAAGGGTCCGAACAACGTCGCCTGGTGAAGTTGTTTACCATCCACGAACAGTATGGTGGAGGAGTTGGTCCAAATGATATTGCAGTTATTCGCGTAGACAAACCATTTGAGCTGAACGATAAAGTGAAAACCGTACAACTTCCGAAACAGTTGGAACAGTTTGAAGGTGATGTTATGCTCAGTGGATGGGGATCCATGTCGACAACTCCCGTCCCAGACTATCCTGATAAACTACGAGTAAGATAATTGTTTTAATAGCTGTTATAAAGGCGGCAAATTTAAAATCTTCTATTCTGCAGAAAGCTGTCCTTCCCCTGGTAGACTATGACACCTGTCGTATGCATTGGGAATACGACAGCGCGCTAGAAAGCAGCAACGTCTGCGCTGGCCCTTCGGATGGTTCTAAGAGTGCTTGCTCTGCTGATTCCGGTGGTCCGTTGGTCAAACAGTTGGGCGAACACCAAGTGGTTCAAGTCGGTGTCGTCTCATGGGGTGCCGTTCCCTGTGGAACTCCACGCAAACCAACTGTGTTTGCCGGCGTTTCATCTTACGTCGATTGGATCAACGAGAAGCTGCTTCAGTGAAGTCACAATACATTGCAACGGAAAAAATCGAAATGAGAATTAAGTACTGAATAAATAAAATTTGTGTTGAGTTGGAAGTAACTAGTTTCGTTTTATTTTTTCATCACACTATATCGATAGGTTATGGTGTGCCGAATATGGAGAATAATAATGAGACAAATGTTGAAAACAAACATTACAATCTTGTAGCTGCTTGAGAAAAATCATAAAAATTTCATAGTTAAGATTAGTTATCCATACGGTTGCAAATCTCCATGTTCTATATAAATAGAGACGGCGTAGTTAGGTATTTTGACGCGGTTCAATACCGATCAACCGTCACCAACAAAAAATATGAATGATAAAGGACCCAAACGAGATGGTTTTTTACGCGGATTCCGGAGTTTACGCGTTTTTTTTCTTACGCGGATTGCGGAATTTCTTTACTCGGATTTCGGAATTTACGTGGTTTACGCGGTTTCTTTTTACGCGGCACGTATCCCTCGCGTAAGAAGCGACCTTAGTGTATATTTTTTCGGAGGGATAAAATTTATATTTATAACTTTGCCGAAGACGTCACACCGATCAAACAAACCGTTCTGGCTCTAATAATAGTTGTAATCATAGAAACCTTCACAACATAGCATTTTCAAATAGCTTCTCAAAAATGAGTCGTCCTTCAAAAAATAAAACCAATGGCACAAAATGGCACCTTTTGCCCATAAAAACGTCTATGCAAAGTTTAATCAATGAAGTGCCAAATTTGTCCCAGTAATAATAAGGGGATTATTTCTACGTCGAGTTTTTCAAAAATTTCTTTGAATGTGTTAAAATTTCGAGAAGTTTTTTTGTTTTAGGCTTATGTGCCTTTTGCTTCTTATTTTTGAGGTTTTTAATTTCACGATGAAATGCCATTACAGAACATTTAAGAATGCTGACAATCGGCTAATTACGATAGCACCATTCTACAAACATATCCAGTAACTGCTGCAAATGGTGACAGTCACTTCACAACGAAATATAGTTTTAAATCACCCGCGTATATAAGTTAACATCCATCACTAAGCAAAATACCGACGTCATTTAAAAATATTGTAAAAAGCAACGGCCCCAAGTTACTTCCTTGAGATACACCACTTAAGTTAACGAACGGAGTTGAGATGCACGCTCACAATTTCACTCGAAGTGATAGACAGATATGAACTAAGCTGTCAGACGCACCAAGCAGGTTTATTTTGCGTAATAGTATACGATGATCAATTCTGTCGAATGCGGCCTTCTAATCATCCTGTAGAAATATAATACTTGATTCCAGTTAGAAGACTTCGATTAACAATAATTTCGAACAATTCCGTTCAGGGCTGGAATTCACCTCAGTGCAGACAGAACCACACAAATTTGTACACAACACATTTGCCATTAAACCGTGCGTGCCACTCCCGATATTTCGTTTGTGTTCTCTTCTCCCCATTCGCTCTTTTGTATTTCTTTCGCACCGAAAAAATACGACTGAGTACACTTTGGGCATTTGCCAAAATGTGCGACACCACACATTGTGTCTTACTTTGTGTGTTGCTTGGGGCAATGATTATCGGATTTGACAAACGAACGATTATTGTATTATTATTAATTTTTTTTTTTGTTTCTGCACTTCATTTGACTCCTACTGAAATAATTTATGAGCTAATTTCCAGTGCTGCTCAATGGGTTTTGTTTCAAAACTAAAAAGGGTTTTTCCCGGAGATAGCCTCAATATGTCTCGTACATGAACAGTAGGGTGGCAATAGGAATCGACTTTTCGAATTTCGTTTAGAAGTAGGGCTCAATAGTTTCGTCTTCGAAAAACGTTCCCATACTAAACATCAGCTTAATCTGACTTCGGGAACACGAAAGCATTATTTTGTGACCAATGAAAAAAATGCACAGGTCGTTCAAAAATTTCTGAATACCAGAAAATCCTGATGCCAAATGCATGAAACATCGAGATCTGGTGTTATCCAAAAACAAAAAATGAAAAAATCGATCGGTTAAAGTTTCACTTTTCGACTGAACGAACTTCTAAATGCGACGAAGGATAATTTTTTTCCATACAAGTCATTACCACTCTAATGAACGGTATCAGTAGTGAATGCATGTAGCGATTGTATATGAATACCGGGACAGAAACATGTATGGACGTGCGTAATATGTCCTTAAAAACACGTCCACGCCATTGAGAATCGTGTTTAAATGAATTCTCAAAAATGTATATGGTCCTTTCTTGGTTCCTTTTCTCTGCTAATTTTTCTACCCGCAACGCAACGCAAACTGCTCAAACTGAAACTCTTTGTTCTCACGCAATGTGTCACAAAAAGCAGCACAAAGTGTTGTTCCGTTCTTCCTCTCTTGAAAAATTTCTCACTTGGTGATATCTTTCATAGTCATTTCGTTTTCGCTCTTTCTCTTTGTGCCTGTTGGTTGTCGAAATGTGTAGGTACCGTTCTCGTTGTGCCTTGACGTAAAATTTACACACTGAGCGCAATGTGTGTGCGAATGACAGCCCTGATTCCGTTACAGCCGAGAGATTTGTAATTCCACGGTAGTTACGGATGTAACTTTTATCTCCACTTTTAAATACCGGAACCAGGACACAAAAGAGATAGACTCTACAAAGACTAAGTTATTGAAAAAACGTAAAATAGTAGGTGGTTGTATCCAAGACACGACCCCATATCTGACGTAGAATACGATGCTTTTATTTGACTTTTTCAAGTGTGGCTAGTTCAAGAATTGCGTTGATTTCTACTATTGATAGTAAACTCCTCACGAGTACCTTATGGTACTGAGATGTGAAAAACTCATTAACTGCGCCCATTGAAACCAAGTGATCGTCCTTAAAAAGACGTTAATTTGAGTTAATTTTCTACAAAACTGAGAATCAGTCAAACAGCTTGAATATTCGGAATAACATTTCCCTGGGTAATTAGTGACGCTCGTTTAGTTTCTCGCCATTACGAATTATCTCTAGCAACGTTGCCCGCCAATTCCAACACTTCCGCAACAAGTTACATTGCAGCCGCCAGATCTATAGGTACTCCTGTACCAACCCGCATGATTTACGGGCTCTAGCCATGACGTTAGCAGTCTTGGGTCTGGTTGTGCGTCTTCTTCTACGTTAACTACCCTCGTGATAGGAACGTAATCACGAGAAACACGAAGAATAAATGTGAACAGGAACCGATTTTAAAACCAACACCCGAATCGCGTGAAAGTCAGTGGACGAGGATGTGATGAAATAAACCCGCGCGATTGTCTTAAATACAAGTGGGCGGGGCCACGCACACGGTATTATGGAAGAAAGTAAAAAAAAAATATTGGGCTTCGCTGCGCGATGTTTTCAATGCTAAGTGCAGTCCGTCAACAAACTCGTCATAAAGATGGCGACAAAGACCTAAGCGGGCCTCGGACAAGCGGCAGAACAACCAAATTTAGCCTCCCGTACTATTGCTGTTACCAGAAGAGCTAGCCTAGAGCGCTGGGTCCGAAGATAGAGCTATTACGGAATAAGCAAGCTCGAAGTAAATTGTTTCGTCCCTCCTGCCAACTAAAAATTACAATTGGCCTTTCTCAAGACCACAAACTCGATCTTGAAGCAATGCTGAATTTTCTTAACTTGCAAATTATGAAATACATTTATTAAAGCGATTAAAAAGTGACACTAATTGTTCATCAATGAATGCGATCATATTTTAACCATCGAGGTAGTTTGAATTATGTTTGAAATCTGTTTGTTTTTTGTTAATGAGTCGTTTAGTATGTATAATACAAACTGAACAGCTAGATCAGCGGTTCTCAACCTGGGGCACGCGTACCCCTAGGGGTACGCGAGAGCCTTCAGGGGGTACGCGAAAGAAATATCAGTAACGGCGGACAAAGCAATTTTTTTAAAAATACTTTATTTGTTGTTCAAACTTGCTTTTAAAACATGGCTGTAGCAATCAAACAAATCACAGTTTAATTTGAAACCTGAACTAGACTACCACAACATGATCTACCACTACTCTCTCCAGGGTGGCCACCCAACCGGGAAACCGGGAGAACCGTGAAAAACCGGGAATTCTTTGGAACCGGGAAAAACCGGGAATTACACTGAATATCGCCAAGAATACTCACAACTGTTGAGTAAGGCCTGTACTCAAAAAAAAAAACGCACCAGACAAAAGTGTTCGTCAAAAAATTATTTTAAGTCGGATTTTCTTGAAACTTCTGGAGAATGAACTAATACATATGGATTGTGTTTCGGCATAATTACTTTATTCAATTTCCTTTTCAGCGCTGAAATCCCGCACCTTTCCCTTAAGAACCCCAATTACATTTTGTGCAACGGTGGATCCGACTTTATTGGTCACTTTCATCCATTCTTTCTTTAACTCAAGCTCGTTCTTATACACCTTGGACAATTTTCGAACTTTGGCCTTAATTATAGCCCAAAATATTTCCACCGGACGAATCTCTTGTGAAATTGGTGGGTTGGCCATTTTTGGTACTAAAAATAAGTTATTGTCTCTACACTCATTTAACGTCGATCGCGCGTAATAGCATGATGCCAGGACCGGCCAAAATAATGTCTCGCCTCCGTGGAACCGCAGGAAGGGCAACAGACGCTTCTGAAGGCACTCGGTGCGGTAAATTCCACTATTGATGGTACCCGTTGTGATGTACGGTTTACTCAGTTTCCCGCTAGAGCAAGTATTTTTTGACGAATTTGTTCACTTTCTGCTTCTTTATGTCTTCTGGAACATAAAACCGTGATTTGGCAACGTAGAACTCCACCCACTGTATTTGCTTTGCGTTTGCCTTGATGTAGGTTTCGTTCTCCATAATCACACACATCGGTTTCGTTAACCATTCTCGATACAGCTTCCTTGCGCGGGTTTGGCCGCCGTGTTTTGTTGATCACGCCAGCTCGATGCCTTCCCGACCTTGAATACACGAAGCTCAGCTCGTTCCATGGTTTGCTGAACGAACCAGATGGAACACTTTGTTTTTAGAGCCGCGTCCCGAATCGAATGATTCGGATTACGTTTGAAATAAACCAACACCTTCCGGGTCTTCACAAGGTCAGCTGCCTCGAATATCTTCCACTTCCAGCCCGCCGCTCGGACGTCTGGGGCTCCTTGAACGATTTTACCATCCAAAACACAGTTGTATGGGTGATTCCCAGTTGTCTTCCGATCCATCTCATGGTCGCAGTCAGATTTTCCATGACGGCGCGCAAAATTCTCTGGCGATTTTCTTGTTGTTTCGATGACATCTCAATAACCACTGAACCGATTATTTTGAAATTTCACACATGTGAATAATACCCAGCTTTTTTACCCATGGACAAAAAAGTTACACACGGTTGAAAATAGTGCATTTTTATTCGAGTACAGCCCTATGGGTTCGACGAAAAGATTGCTGACTTTCTACTGCTGCAGCGAGAAGCGCCTTGATAATTTTTGGACAGATCTTATAGCCCGTTCAGGCAAGAACCTTCCTTACTTGATCGTGTTTATTGAGAAGATTTTTGTTCTATCACAAGTTACTTTAGGGTGAAGGCCTAGCGTTGTTGGAGCATATTAGGTTGTAAATTGAAGGTCACACTGTTTTAATCCATAACTTGTAGAAAACTTCAGAATTCAGAAGTACAATTAACCGGGAAAAATATTTGAACGAACCGGGAAAAACCGGGAAAAAACCGGGAATTTAATTTCGGGTTTTGAGTGGTCACCCTGTCTCTCTCACTCTACGAGAACATTCCAAGCCAGGGGGTACAATTGATTTGGATAATATCGCCAAGGGGTACGCGGACAAAAAAAGGTTGAGAACCGCTGAGCTAGATTAATACAACCACACAAAAAATCGTTTAATAAACAAGTTAAAAGAATGCCATTGGTGTGTCACAATATTAAGACAATATAAACACAGTATAAATAAAAGACGAGGAAATGGTGGATAAATTAAAAAAAAAACAAATTAACATAAGAGTTCACCACCTAATCGACTCTCTCTTTCAGATATAGTAAGTCGCTATACAAAGTGTGAGAGCGGCAATCGCTCAGTTACAAAAATAACTTCCACAAGGCAGTGGGTGTGGTTCATCGAGACGGCTTGGAGCATGGCGCAATAGTGAAGGGCGATCGATACTGGTCTTAGGGGAAACTACCTTCCCATTAGTTTAATTGGTCTTAGGGGAAACTACCTTCCCATTAGTTTAATGCCGAAGACATCGGAGCAGGGCCGGATTCAGGTGTCGGGGGGGCCGGGGCAGATTTGTTCGTGAGGCCCCCTTTTCTTGAAACATTTAGAGGTAACGTTCTAGAAGGTAACGAGCAAAAAAAAAAGATCTGCACTCTGGCTTCTCGTCTCCCTCAGGTCTAGGAGGGCCTTCGAATCTGAAGGCCCGGGGCATTTGCCCCCCTTCAAATTCGGGCCTGCATCGGAGATTGCGGGTTCGAGTCTCGTCTGGACGAGGAAAATTTTTTCTAAAACTAAATCACACCCGCAGCTCTTGTTCATTTTTCGCATCCCAGAAAAATCACATACATTGCCTACTTTACAACTTAAATTTAAGTCATAGGACAAAAAAATGTAGTTAAATATATAGTTCTAAAAGCTGCAGTTTTCTGGGTATTTGAAAAAAACCCAATTTAAGGACCAGTCTAGTTTGAACGTTACAGCTCCAAAGTAAGAAGAGTTGGAAGAAAAAATTCTCAAGCAAAGTTTTTCATAACAGCATTATCTACAACTTTGCTGAAAACCCCTTTTTTCTGAAGTGTAGGACTGAAAAATTAGATTTTGCAGCGACACTAGCGACGGAGTACTGAACCAAAACATATTGTCATCTTCTGAGGCTTTTTATATAATAAATTTCTTGTGAAGATAATGCATCAATGAAACCAATATTTGAAGAGTTAATGAAAAAAGTTTACGACTCACTTTAATGTGGGTCAAAAAATCTAATCCCTACTAAAGATTTCGTGAGGTTTTTAATTCTCATTATTTTTTACACATGGTTGAGGAGCTTACGCAAAAAAAAAACACTTAACGTAAATAAACTTACATACAACCAAAAACATTTAATACTCTGTGGTTTAGCGAAAAGCCATATGCGTTTTTTTTTGTGTTACCATACCAAGATCGATTACCAAACCACAAAGATAATTTGAGATGAGGTATGAGAAAACCGAGGAGATGCCAATTGGCAGAAAAAAACGTTCTTGGCAACGCCCTTTTGTTGTATCGTCTTGTCGCTTTGGACCACACATCAAGTTATTGTAAATATTCACTGGAAGAAAAAATATGCAAAAAAAGAGTTCATCACACGCGCCGTCAGCAAAACTCGCTGGGAAATCCACTCATTCTAAGCATACATTCCAGCGAAAATAGTAAACCACGACTGATAAGACGGATTGAGGGATCAATCGAAGTGGATGATTGCTATATAAATTCACTCCAAATGGTAGACAGTAAATTGATTATGGCAGTAATGGCTTTCCAACTAACAGTGGCACTTCTAGTCATAGCCAGTTTGGCGTTTGTTTCTTCCAGATCTAGTGAATACCATCCGCAGTTTGTTGGAAACAAGTAATCTTTAAAGTTTAAACTTTTCTAGCTGCAAAGATCGTCGGAGGAGAGGAAGCCCAGAAGCACGAATTCCCCTACCAAATTTCACTGCAATGGAACTACAACGATAGCATAAATGAAGTGATGCACTTCTGTGGAGGATCTTTGCTGAACGAAAATTTCGTCCTGACTGCTGCCCACTGTCGCACTTCGTATTCGGAGAACGGATTCATCGAAGTGGTTGCCGCTGCACATGACGTTTCCGTTGCGGAAGGATTCGAACAGCGTCGCTTGGTAGAGTTGTTTACCATCCACGAGAAATTTAATGGAGGAGAGGGAGTCGGTCCGAATGATGTTGCAGTTATCAGCGTTGACAAACCATTCGAGTTGAATGGTAAAGTAAAAACTGTACAGCTTCCGATACAGTCGGAACAGTTTGAAGGTGACGTTGTGCTCAGTGGATGGGGATCCTTATCAACTGGCTTCTTCCCGGAGTATCCTGATAAACTACGAGTAAAATCATTATTTTTAACAGCTAAAGACCATGAATTCAATTTTTTTTCTTTTACAGAAAGCTGTTTTTCCGTTAGTAAGCTATGGTACCTGTCTTGAAATGTGGGAATTCGACTATGCACTAAAAAGTAGTAACATCTGCACTGGACCTGCGGACGGTTCGAAAAGTGCTTGCTCTGCTGATTCCGGTGGTCCCCTGGTCAAATTGCTTGGTGATAAAGTGGTTCAGGTCGGTATCGTTTCATGGGGTCCCATTATATGTGGAACCCCAAACAAACCGGGAGTATTTGCGGGAGTTTCTTGCTATGTCGATTGGATTGAGAAGCAGCTTCGTAAATGAAAAAATCTCAAATCAAAAATAATAAACTTTGTTTGATATTTTGACAACTATTAAAGCTGGAGGTTTCATTGTTGCTACACCCTTCGAGAAACAAACGTCGATTACGGTTCTAAATTTAAGTGTGTATAACCGTCAATCTAGGGAACACATTTCGACCATATCACGAAAAGTAATCCGATTAGATTCAATTCTGCCAACCACGGCACTCTGGCAGGTCACCAAATCGACAAACATATTTACACTATCGGAGTATTTTATCGAGGTTTGGCAACATGCCAACTCGGCACAGACCGTTTTTAATCTTGAGTGGAAGAAAACAAGCGCAAAAATAACCAATCTCGAGTAAGCTGGATCAGCATTCCCTGACCTAGCGTAATCAATTTTTGATTAGCTGCATTTCTCAGTGACCGGACCGAGTGGAATAACATTCTACCGCAATCAGGTAGGTAAGACTGGAGAGTGTTAAAGATTGCCACCCACCCTTAAACTACACGTAAGACTCTAGGTAACTTTGTAATCAAATTTAAAATTGATGAGAAAGACGATGTCGTGTCGTTGCAAAAGAGACCAATTAAGTAAAACCCTGCTCATCTGGGTCGATAAAAAGAGAGATTTTACGAAGGTACACAAACGGGTGGAAGTAAGAACAGGTTTCTAACGTAAATTAGCAATTGTCAAGTGAATTGAAGTTACATAGTTCAAAATTCAAATTTAACTCTAGCAAAAAGAGGAGACAGCCTTTTTTTTTTTCAATCAGCCAATCAATTAAGGAATCATTAATAAATTAAAATCAGTAACAAAAAAGTTGCATGACAAAAAAAAAAAACAAACAGAAAAAAGTATGACAACCAACCTTTCACTTAACGTAAAAGCCCTTTCGCACTCGTAGCAGCTAATCCTATCAGTTATACCAAGCAGATCAACACGAACAATCATCAATCACTGTGACAGCTCAAGCAATTCACCGTATTCAACTGATTTGCATTGCAAACCAATTTGGAAACCAAGAAGCAAGAAAACTATTTCGCACAGAAAGCAAGCTCCGTTTTCTTCTATTTTGGCGACTTAAACCCAGTCGAGCGCAGCCCCGTCTGGAAGCTGGGGCAGAACAATTTTTACCTTCAATTCGATTTCGATCGCAACAAACACTGCACAAACTTCACAGACACCCGCCAGCCCGTTCCACTCGTACACACACCATTCGTCACAATGGCGGCTGCGGCGGTGTACACTTTTCACAAGCAGTAAGATTTCGCAGAAAACCGTGATCCTCTAAGGCAGCTCTTCTTATCATATCATGCAGAAAACGATGCCGCGCCCGTTGCGGAAAATCTCGACACTACAATAGTCACCGGAAAATGCACTTTTTCGTTAAATTAGCAGACCGAAAAGTTTTCCATCAAATTCACCACTCGACGACTTCACGAACGCGCAATGTGTACAAAAACAAAACTGATCCTACAAGCGAAAGGCTCTTGAACTGCAATGATAGGGCGGCTCCTGGCGCTCGCTTTCCACGGTACCAATACTAACAGCGACAAAGACAGCAGGGTGGAAAATCGGCGAAAATTGGCATCACCAACACAGCCAGGCTAGCGTGAACAGAAGCAGGAGTTAGAAAGAGTTTCGCCAAACCCGGACAGCTAAGGAATAGAGCGAGAGAAAATGCCGATGAAGAGACTAGGATAACTGAGAGCAAAGTACCGCTTCCTGTGCCACTTTCCATTGAGAAATGTTCAACCCTCTCTGCTGTTACTAGTACGGAATGTGGGTTGTACGGCCGAAATTACTCATTCGACATAACTGCCACCAAAGAGGGGGAAATTTTTCCGGCTGGAAGAAAGCTGGTGTACCTTGTGCCGAAGGAATCGAATGTAAACAGACTGCACGGCATGTGTTCGCTTGCTATCACGTGAGCGCGCTGCGGAGGACTATCGTGCCATGGTGGAAATTTTTTTTCGAACACCAACTGTTTGTATTTGAGCAAGTTTTTAGTGATCTTAAAGTACAATTACATTTTTGCTTTTTCTGGTTTCTAGAAGCATTTATCGGCGATTTGGAGTTGGATTCAGAATAATTTTCTTTCATATTTTTTAGACTTGTTTAATGGTAATGTTTTATTGACTAAATTTAGTTTTGTTTGGGATTATTTGCATTTGTCCAGGATTAACATGGAACTTGGAACTGGTATTTCTTGATGACCTTCAAAAAAATAGATTTTTTGCCATCATTTACTTTTAAAAACTATCTCTAATATTTTTTGTGGTTATTATTGGCCTTCAAAAACATTTGCTGATAATTTTGAGTGCATAGTAGGCTTACAAAATTAGTAATCAGCAATTGAAATTTATATATTAAATTTTTAGGCATCTATTTAATGTTGAAACCTTTACACATCGAGAAAATTTATGAAATTTTCAACGTTTTGACATTTTTTATTTTTTGTACATTTTTGACACTTCTATTTTCACAGTTGACATTGAATACGTTTTAAATATTCAAAGCATTTCACACATTCTAGACATTTTCAACATTTTAGATATTCTAGAAGTTTTTGACATTTTATTTATTTTGAACATTTTAGACATTTTTGACATTTTTGACATTTTTGACATTTTTGACATTTTTGACATTTATACATTTTAGACATTTACACATTTTAAACATTTCAGACATTTTCGACATTTCAGACATTTTGGACATTTTAGATATTTTAGATGTTTTAGACAATTTAAACATTCTAGACATTTTAGACAATATAGAAATTTAAAACATTTTAGACATTTTGGGCTTATTAGACATCTTAGATATTTTAGATATTTTAAACATTTTAGCCATGTGAAACATTGCAAATATTTTTGATATTTAGGAAATGTTAGCCATTTTGGACATTTCAGACATTCCAGGCATTTTACAAATTTCAGCCATTCTCGACATTTTAAACATTTTATACATTTTAGACATTCTAGATATTTAGACACTTTAGATATATTGGACATTTTAGACTTTTTTTGACATTTTAGACATTTTAGATATTTCAGACATTTCAGAATTTTTATACATTTTAAACATTTCATGCATTTTAGATATTTTAGACATTTTCGACACTTAAGACATGTTAGACAGTTTTGACATATTGGACACTTAAGACATCTTAGATATTTAAGACATTTTAAATATTTTGGACATTTGAGATATTTTAGACATTTTGGCATTTTAAACATTTTGTACTTTTTAGACATTTTCGATATTTTAGACATTTTACACGTTTCAGACATTTTAGACATTTTAAACATTTCCGACATTTTAGTCATTTCAGACATTTGAGTCATTTTAGACATTTCAGACATTTGACATTTTGAACATTTTAGACATTTTAGACATTTCAGACATTTGAGAAATTTTAGTCATTTTAGAAATTTTAGACATTTTAGAAATTTTAGACATTTTAGAAATTTTAGACATTTTGGACATTTTAGACATTTTAGATATTTTTAACATTTTAGACATTTAGGACGTTTTAGACATTTCTAATATTTTTAACATTCTGGGCATTTTGAACATTTTTAACATTTTTAACATTTTTAACATTTTTAACATTTTCAACATTTTTAACATTTTTAACATTTTAAACAATTTAAACATTTTTAACATTTTTAACATTTTTAACATTATTAACATTTTTAACATTTTTAACATTTTAAACATTCTTAACATTTCTAACATTTTTAACATTTTTACCATTTTTACCATTTTTAACATTTTCAACATTTTCAACATTTTTAACATTTTTAACATTTTTAACATTTTTAACATTTTTAACATTTTTAACATTTTTAACATTTTTAACATGTTTAACATTTTTAACATTTTTAACATTTTTAACATTTTTAGCATTTTTAACATTTTTAACATTTTTAACATTTTTAACATTTTTAACATTTTTAACATTTTTAACATTTTTAACATTTTTAACATTTTTAACATTTTTAACATTTTTAACATTTTTAACATTTTTAACATTTTTAACATTTTTAACATTTTTAACATTTTTAACATTTTTAACATTTTTAACATTTTTAACATTTTTAACATTTTTAACATTTTTAACATTTTTAACATTTTTAACATTTTTAACATTTTTAACATTTTTAACATTTTTAACATTTTTAACATTTTTAACATTTTTAACATTTTTAACATTTTTAACATTTTTAACATTTTTAACATTTTTAACATTTTTAACATTTTTAACATTTTTAACATTTTTAACATTTTTAACATTTTTAACATTTTTAACATTTTTAACATTTTTAACATTTTTAACATTTTTAACATTTTTAACATTTTTAACATTTTTAACATTTTTAACATTTTTAACATTTTTAACATTTTTAACATTTTTAACATTTTTAACATTTTTAACATTTTTAACATTTTTAACATTTTTAACTTTTTCACCAGTTTTAACATTTTGAACATTTTATAAATTTATTTTAGAAATTTGAAATATTTTTGAAACTAAGGATTTTTGAGATTTTAAGGATTTTTATCTTTTTCACCTTTTTTGACTTTTCAAACATTTCTAACAATTCTAACATTTTTAGTTTTTGTAACATTTTTGATATTTTTATCTCGTTTTTGGCATTTTACCAATTTTCAACATTTTTATCATTTTCGACTTTTTCATCATTTTTAACATTTTTGAGATGTTCAACGGTTTTAACATTTTCAACCTTTCAAACATTTTTAACATTATTAACTATCAACTTGTTTATTTTTTCAACGTAAAATTTAACATTTCAACATTTTTCCCGTAAATTTACAATTTTTAATATTTTCGAAATTCTCAGCATTTTTAGCATTATAAATTTTGTTTTTTCTTTTAAAACTTCAATTTTTTGAAATTTTTGATGTTCTTCACATTTTTGACAGTACATTTAAGTCTTTTTCATGCGGTTTTATGCGGGTTTCTACGCGGATTTCGAAATTCACGCAGTTTTTATACGGATTTTCTAGAAAATAAAACTGCATTTGTTGCTGTTTCAAAAGTATTTAGCAAATGAAGTTTTTTACGCGAATTTAAATGTACGCTTTTTTTCACGCGAGTTTCGGAATTTACGCGGTTTTCAAATCGGATTATTTCACACGCTACGTATCCCCTGCGGGGGAGCTGCGTAGCCGCAAGGTTACAGAGTCTGCTTTGTCAAGCGGATGGTCGTGGGTTCGAATCTTAGTAGAACCAGGCCATCCGATGTCAAAAAAGGACTTAAGCATGGGTTTATTCTCAGGCTCCCCACCAGTTACCCTTCCTTTACGCTGAAATCTACAATACCTTTGCGTGACTTCCTCTTAACAAAATAAGTCCCTCTTATCGATAAAACTGGCCAGAAGGACGCACGACGAAACTTCTCCAGGGAATTATAATTGGTGATATTTGGCAAGAGGAACGAGTATCGGTATAGTAGAATAGTAAGCGTGTAAGGAAGAGTATCATATTACACACAAGCACTGATGAACAATAATAATAAGCATGCCACTTCTCAATAGCGGGATTGCTATTAACAGAAGTGCGGGATACAGCAGACACCCGGGCATATCTCACAATAGATCTACGATTCTGGTCGCAGTGAGGAAGTCCATACAGGAAAAAAAAAATCCCCTGCGTAGAAAAAAACTTAATTTGTATTTGTATTTTAATTTGTTTGATGTTGTAATATTTTATCATCTAAACTAACATTGAGAAGCGCTTTTTGACTAAAAATATATCAATTTTCTTTGTTTTCAGGCTCAATTCCACATCTTTTCCTTTTTCTATTTGTTTGGACCTTCAATGGGCATTTTTGGATAGTTGCAATTTTTTTTTTCAGCAATCGTGTTTATAATTTAGACATTTTTTTTCTCATCAAATTGGTTCACTTTTTTCATGTTAGTAACAGTGTCGAGTTTGATTCTACAGTTGTTAATGGTCAATTTTTGGTAAACATAATATGCAGAACAATACTACAGGTATACAGCCCTAGGATTGTATGAAATGGTGACGTGGGACTAAACACTGTAATTACTGTAATTACAGACACGATAAATTCGTTTGTTCAGTGATTTACGTATTTTAATTCTCAGCCTCCCCTTCATTTTTTTCAGAAATATATTTAATTACACTCGAAAGAACTTCATTTACACTTGGTGATGTTGTGTTTTTTTGTGCAAACAACATTTAACAATTATAACTAAGTTAAAGTTTAAAAAGATTCATTTTTGTTTGTTGCTTCACAAGTTTGTTTCAATTTAGAATAGATCGTAGTAAATAGACAAAAAATTCACGAGCACTCGCAGGCTCTTACTCTTCTATAAATTAGTATTTTTAGGAACTTACTCGTTCGATAATCTATCGGTCACGATTATTTAGTGAATATCGAAAATAAAAAATAAATAAAAATAACTTATAACCGTTGCAAAAATGTTCAATTCTTGTTGAATAATTTATGGTTTTTATGGTAATCATATTCATGAGATAAACTTTCAATCACCATCAGTAGCAGCATTGCAGTTTTGATTGCACGCGAATAGAAGTCGTGCCCGCTGCAATGACAAACGACGAGAAACTAGCGGCGCTCTGCTCCACATATACTCTACGGTAGAGATGGTCGGGTTTCGGGTTTTCAAACCCGGGTCGGGTTCGGGTTCCACAGCTTCGGGTTCGGGTCGGGTTCGGGTTTCACAAAAATAAAATTTTCAGGTTCGGGTCGGGTTCGGGTCGGGTTCGGGTTTGATCGATAAAAAAAGTTTCGGGTTCGGGTCGGGTTCGGGTTTCAACCGAAAAAAAAAATCGGGTACGGGTCGGGTACGGGTTCGAAAAAATCCAAACCCGACCATCTCTACTCTACGGTACTGTGGCTTTTATCAGCATGTTTTCTTTCGAGACATCAGTTTCTATTACGCTCTAGAAGCAGGTTTATAAATTGTTCTAGACAAGGGATTGTTTCAAACTTTTCGAAAAACCTTTACCTTCGAGACATCAAATTAGTCTACGCTCATGGAAGCAAACATAAATTGACCTGTTGGACGGGGAGACTTTGTCCTTTTTTTGTGATAATGATACAGAGAATATCACAGGGAATGGTTGGTGTCTATTCATGTCGTCTGTGCTAGGAATGCTCGCATGTGATTGGTTCATTGTTCGCGTAGTTTTGTCCTTGACACTTTTTATCGATTTTTACCGCTTTGCAATGAAAAAATAATGATGACTAGCGTATTACAAAATTGTTCAACATTTTATCTATCCAACAACATATTGGTTATTGTTATCCATCATAAGGTTATGCTGTTATTATCGTTTGAAATCTGACGCATAATTTTTCAGTTTCGTTTCCTATTTCACAGAATGCATACCAGTATAGAAAACAAAGACGTAGTCTCACGTCAAAATACTACAAGGTATACAGCCCTACGGTTGTATGAAATGGTGACGTGGGACTAAACACTGTAATTAGAAGGATTTTTAATTACAAATGGTACAGAATCTGCAGACAGCAACAGTTCGTTTGTTCTGTGATTTAGTATTTTTTATATGCAGACTCCCCATAAATTTTCTTTTTAGAAATATATTGAACAATACTCGAAAGAACTTCGATTACACTTAACGACATTGTGTAGTGTTTCTTTGTGCGAACAACATTTCTTTAACAAGGCACAAGCTTTTCGTTGTTATTTAAGAAGCACCAAGAATTTCTCGCAATGCGTCTGAATCAGAATTAACTCTATTTACTCATAAACCAGATCCAACAATATTTACGTTACATGATTTTGTCTTAATAAACTCTGATCAAATTAAATTTATTATAAAAATCTCATTATGGAAATAATTTCGAAGCCGTTACATAGGTTCGGGCAAAGGGAAATATAAGAAGATAAGTTGAACAAATTTATCAACAAGTTCTAGCGAAAAATCATAACAATCAACAATTACAAGGAAGTTAAAGTTCGAAATGAAAAATTTCTGTTTTTTGTTTGACAAGTTTTTTTCATTCGCCAACAATTACATTCACTGTATTACGAAGACAGCTAATATACGTAAGAATATTATTTGTTAAGTTGAAAACAAAAATAGATCATCTAACAATGTTGAAATGTGAAAAAAGATTCTGAATAGATCCTAGTGAATCGACAAAATATTCAGAAGCATTCGCTGGCTTTTAATCTTATATAAATTTGAATTTTCAGAAATCTACTCTTTCGGTCACGATCATTTAGTGAATATCGAATATAGAATGCAAAAAATATCTTATGACCGTTGCAATTCTTGTAAGTAGTTTATGTTATTTTTTTAAGGTAACCATATTCATGAGATGAACTTTTAATCACTATCAATGCAGCAGCATTGCAGTTTTTCCTTGATTTCACGGAAATAGAAGTCGTGTACCACTGCAATGATAGACGACGAGAAACCAGCGGCGCTCTGCTCCACATAATAAGTATATTATACTGTACGGTATTGTTGCTTTTACCAGCATGTTTTCTTTCAAGACATCAGTTTTGCCTTTCTCCTAGAAAGGTATAGCAATCACTTGCAAAACCGAAAGTATAAAAGTGCTCCAAAGGGCGGAATGGCATATATCACTCGACTCAGCTCGACGAGCTGAGCATTTTCTGTATGTGTGTGTGTATGTGTGTGTGTGCATGTGCAGATTTTTATTCTCACTCACTTTTCTTAGAGATGGCTGGACCGATTTTCATGAAATTAATTGCAAATGAAAGGTCTTGTTGCCCCATAAGACCCTATTGAATTTTATTGTAATCGGAATTTCAGTTTAGAGGTTATGTTTAAACATGTGAAAAACACGAAACACCAATATCTCAGAAACAACACAACCGATTTGAACAAAATTGGTCTCAAATGAACGGGCTTTCCCGAAACCCTTAAGTTTTGAATTTTTTAAAGATTGAACATGTGGTTCAAAAGTTATGAAAAGAAACGTGTTCTGAAGACTGTTTAATCTCACTCATGTTTCTCAGAGATGGCTGTACCGATTTTCATAAAATCAGTGTCAAATGGAAGGTCTAATTGCCCCATAAGACCCTATTGATTTGTTTTGCAATCGGACTATTACTTTGCCTGTTATGTTTAAAAATGTGAAATCCAGCTATGCAAAGGAACATATTCCGAAGACTACTTGGACCCACTCACTTTTCTCAGAGATGGCCGACCCGATTTCCACAAAATTAGTGTCAAATGAATGGTCTAGCTGCCTCAGAAGACCCTATTGAATTTTACTGTAATCGAACTGTAACTTCATTTGTAATGTGCCGACTTGTGAAAATCACGAAACTTCATTATCTCAGAAACTACACAACCGATTTGATTATTATTATCAGATGAGCGGGTTAGTTAAGGGTTAACTGAAGAATTATGATTGAACGTGGTTTCAAAGTTTGGCTGCCCTACACGTTCCCATTTCATTTGATTATAATCGAACTTAAGCAACCGTTATGTATTAAATTGTTAATAAAACAACGAAAGTCTATTAGGGTAACGGGGGTATTTTGACCAGCTTTGGGAAGTGTTCGCACAGTTCAATAAAAACAAACACAATTTTTCAACATAAATACCTACTCTATTATACCATTGTTAAAAACTAAGTGTCTATTCTAATATACACCGTTCAACAATGCAATATATTGAAAAATATCCTAGAAATATCAAAATTTCTACGAAGTACTAAAAACATATTTTGGTCCACCAAATTTTTACTTTTGCCCACCTTTATATCTACAGACGTGTAAGGAAATAGTTCGGACTAATTATATTAAAGATCATCATCGGTACTATTAGAGCAAAAATAGTGGGTTTGAGGAGAACATCCTTCTGCTGTGAATTTTTGTAAATTTTAGGTATCTAAAAATGAAATGATTTGGCTTATAGCGGTTTGACAAGCATTCTCATCTAATTTTATATCGTTAAATGTGATAAATTAAGAAGTTATTACCTGTAAATTGTCACAAGCTGCTTCTTTGTTCACGTGCAACGGCCGAACGGTAATCAAAGAGATGTCAAAACTTGGCATGGCCAAAATATGTTTGCTTCAGAAAGAGGCAAACATATTTCGGCCATGCGTTTAACCACTTTTTAACTTTTCCAACATGTTAGAGTATAAAAACTGTTTCTAGGACATTTTATTGATGTTACTACAACAACGAACTGTTTCATAAGCATACATATTTGTTACAATAGCTTCCGCACGTTGACATGTATACTACCACTTCCTCTCGACTTTCGGTTGACTCAGCCATGACTTTGAATATGTATGAACTAATTCTAAAATAACACTACCTAGAGGCAGTTTTTCGCCGAAAATTATAGTGTAGTATGATTCTTAGGTGTGTTATTTAATATTGCATGCATAGTTTTCTAATATTCATTGAATTTATCAGATAAAATACCTAAAATGTACCCGGGTGGGCCAAAATATGCATGTGGGCCAAAATACCCCCGTTACCCTATCTCAAAGATTACATGACTTATTTGAACAAAACTAGTGTCATACGAACGAGTCATCTATCAAACTTACAAATAACAAACTTCATAACAATTTGATGTGTGGCTCAAAAGTTATGGAAAGAAGAGAAATTCAAAGACTATTTAAAACTATACCTGCTTTGTTCGATATATGTGGCCTCAACATAATTTAAATGTGGTGTCGTACTATTTCAACGTTCCAAGTTCATTGATTCCTTGCGGTTTGTTTGAAGTCTGCAAATGCACGACGAATCGGCCATAGGATATGATCAAAGTCAAATAACAAATCGTTTGAAATGATTGGTTTTATCGAAATGACAACATCCTCGTCTATTGGTTTCTGTACATCGCCTCAATTCTGAATTTATTCATATTGGGTGGTATTCTGTCATTATCAGCAGACTTTCTGGCAACAATCTGACACCGGAAATAGCCATATTGGGAGGTATTTTGGGTTGTTTTCCAGAAACTAAAAGTGGTCGTCTTCAAATTCAAAATAGTGTCCAGGGTCAATGTTTGGTTTCTATGCATCATCACGTTTACGGAAATATCCATATTGAGTATTATTCGGTCATTTCCGACTGTTGCCTATAAGTTGCCATTTAGCAAGTCAAAATGGTGCCTGAGGTCAATTGTTAGCTTCTTGCATCATTCTGGTTCCAGAGATACTCATATTGGATAGTATTTGTTTATTTTAGGCTGTTTTTCACAAACCGGTAGTCGCCATCTTGGATTTCAAAATGGTATTTAGGATACTGGTTAAAGGAAAACTCATATTGGGTGATATTTGGTCACTTTGGACTGTTTTTCAGAAGCCGAAAGTCGTCATTTTGGACTTTAAAATTGCCTGTGAAATCAATTTCTGTCATCTGGGCGTAATTCTGGTTCCGAAAACATTCATATTGAATGGTATTTGGTCATTTCCGGCTGTTTGTCAGACACCGGAAATCACCATCTTAAAATTCAAGATTGTGTCTGTGATCAATTTTTAGCTTCTGTGCATCTTTCTGGTTCCAGAAATACTAATATTTAACAGGAATCGTCCATTTCAGGCTGTTTTCCAGAAACCGGAAGTTGCCATCTTACAATCCAAAATGTTGTCTGAAGTCGATTTGTGGCTCCAGTGCATCATTACGGTTCCGGAAATACCCATATTGGGTGGTATTTGGTTGTTTGCCGCTTTTTTCCGACACCGGAAGTCGCCATTTTGGATTTCATAATGGCATTTGGAGACAATTTCTGGATTTTGAACGGCATACTGGTTCTAGGAAAACTCATATTGGGTGGTATTTGGTCATTTTCTGCTGTTTTCAGAAACCGGAAGTCGCCATCTTAGAACTTAAAATGCTATCTGTGGTCAATTTTAGCTCCTGTGTATTATTCTAGATCCGGATATTAATGTATTGGGTGGAAATCGGCCATGTTCGGCTGTTTTCCAGAAACCGGAAGTTGCCATCTTACAATCCTAAATGTTGTCTGAGGTCGATTATGAAACATATTTGTTACCACTAAAAACATTCACCTGACAATATGGTTCCATTTAGTTGATTAGTTCGCGAGATGTGCAGAAATTTGTGAAGAAACATGTACTTCCAGAAGAGGGAGGGGCGTCAAACCATTATGGACATATTTGTTACCTCTAAAAACATTTACCTGCCAAATTTTGTTCCATTTGGTTGATTAGTTCTCGAGATGTGCACAAATTTGTGTTTCATCCAACTATTATGGACATATTAGTTACCTCTTAAAACATCCACATGCCAAATTCGGTTTCATTTGCTTGGTTTGTTATTGAGTTGTGCAGAAATTTATGTTTCATTTGTATGGGACCCCTCCCTTCCAGAAGAGGGAAGGGTCTCAAACTATCATAGGAAACTTTATCGGCACCAAAAACCCCTACATACAAATTTTCACGTCGATCGGTTCGGTAGTTTTCGGGCCTATATGGATCAGACAGACAGACAGACTTGACTGCATTTTTATATGTAAAGATTACAACATCAATATTTTAGAACCTAAAAAGTGAATATACATTTATTGGATGAAAGCGTTCATGTAAATCTATTTTTACAAATAAAAAATTGAATGAGAAAGGCTGAGTCTGACCGCTAGGTGGATTAATTTAGGTTTTTATTATGCTCTGACAGCAGGTTTAGAAATTGTTCAAGTAAAAGGCTTGTTTCAAAACTTTTCGAAAGATCTTTACCTTCGAGACTTCGAATTAGATAATGACAGAATACCACCCAATATGAATAAATTCAGAATTGAGTTCATTGAAGCAAACTTAAATCAACCTGTTGGGACGGGGGATCTCTGTCCATTTTTTATTTGATATTGATACATAGAATATCACAGGGAATGGTTGGTGTCCATTCACATCGTCTGTGCTAGGAATGCTCGCGTGTGATTGGTCAATTGTTCACGTAAATTTCCTTGTAACTTTTCATCGATTTCCATCGTTGAGCAGTGAAATAATAATGATGACTAGCGTATTATAAAATTGTTAAACATTTTATCTATCCAACAATATATTGGTCATTGTTATCCATCATGTGATTATGCTGTTATTATCGTTTGAAATCTGACGTAACATTTGCCAGTTGAGTTTCCTTTTTTACAGAATGCATCCCAGTATAGAAAACAAAGACGTAGTCCCACGTCAAAAATATCTCATTGATAATGCCATTTCAAACCATTTTGATTTGTAACAATATTGTGGATATTACAATTAATATTACAATTATAATTATATCAACATGTGCATTGTCAACAATCGTTCTTCATTAGTACCGCAACTCCGAGCAAAATACTTACACCAATGCCTTTCAAAGAGTAGAACCCTTCAAAATACGTCGATAATCAACCAGTTTTATCACACCCTATTTGCCTTTTCCCTCTATGTGTGTCTAATTTACATCAAGCCATTCAAACCCACTTTTTAAACGGCTCCTGCTCAATTACAAACTTTTTCACTTCCCCGCCCTTCCCTTTATTCAAATTGTTCTTCCCTGATTTTAAATGCATAACTGCTCACCGTTCTCAATATATTAAAATATGAGCCCTGAACTAAAAAAGAGAAATAATTCGCTGAGGGAAATGCACTTCATCCAGTTTCAAAATCCAGCATGATTCACTCCCAGCGCAAAGCGAACCTTGAGTCATCAGGCAAAGACCCGCTTAGCTGGGCCTTCGCTTTCTTCGTGCAGTGAATGCGTGAGAAACAACACACAGTCCAATAATCTTTCGAATCTTGTCTACAGGGGCCATAAATTAAAAAAGTCCCAATCAACAGCCGGACAACAACCTGACGCAAGTTCAATTACTGTTTTCTCATTCAATTTATCACCTAACCGCAAAGTACCCCGGCACCCCCGTCCGTCTCTTCCGTCACTAAACAAAAACCGCGCAAAACCGTATTTAAATTGAAATTCCTCAAGTACTTAAATCATAATAGCAAGTAAGATGGTAAGCCGGTACCCCCTCTGAAGAAGCTCTGGACGCTATAGCTAGTCAAACATCGAGCTCACAAGAACCCGATTTGCAAATATTTTGCTTTCGTTTTGTCTTCTGCGCGGCTGCAGTGAAACCGCAAAGCTCCATAAAAAGAGCGGCGCGAAAATGTACGCGCGCAGCCTACCTTAGCACACACGTCTTTGCTCGTAAAGGGACCACCTACCGGACATCATTGTATGTAGTATGCGATCCGCGGTCCAGGGCAGGCACAGGAAGGTGGTATTGTTCCAGGGACAATCGACAGTCAACCCAACAACAATCACCGAACGAGACCGTCGATCGTCGTCGATCACGATTGTGGTTTTCGGCAAGGAAAGTGTGTTTGTCGCCAGGACTCGCTGCCTAAAGGTGTCGTTTGGTTTGTTTGATTTAGCCGATCGCTCTGTGTGATTCATCTATCGGCAAACGAGCCGCCAATTAGCGCATCTATTTTACCAAGCGGTCACCATTTAGGAAGGATTTCTGGTTGATGGGTGGGCCACTACTTTCAAAGGTGATTGCGCCGCACTAAGCAGGATGTTGCGGAATTAATATATCACAGCTTATGAGCATTCCAAGTTGTGAGAAACAAATCGTTTACAGCCATCGTCGGTGAAGGAATGCTGGAAACAGTTTTACTTCGGGACCATTTAGGTTAGTTTTATCAGTATGAATTATTCAATCGAAAACTCGAAACATCCGATGTTGCACGAAAAAATAATTTTATAGCACCTTCCAATGGAATGCAAATTTTATTTCCTTACTCTTTTATTATTTTCGATTGGAATTTTTATATTTTTTAGAATAGTTCCTATTAGGGTTTGCAATATTCCCGCGAATCGATTTCCCGAGAGACGGGAATGAAAAATCTTATTTCCCGGGAATTCCCGGGAACCGGGAACGGAATTTTTTTTTAGCAAAAATGAAATTTTAACTTATTTAACTATTCATCAGTAAAAGGTAACAAAAAGGACGATTAAAGGTCCTCATGTCGTCAAACAATCGCTTCAGATCCACTGACAATTTTTCGTTAAGCTCAGAAATGGTATGACCTTTTGTAAAACTTTGCTCAAGTCCGCTGAATCACCGCTGATGTTTGATTTCTAGAATACTATTGCTACATTTAATTGAAAACTGGTGTCCGATGCTTTGTTAGGTTTGTTGAAGAGAAAACTGAGTGTTATGCAGGCATTGGAAGAGGAAAATATTTGCTATATTTGGTACGGATTTTTTGGGCAAAATATGTTTTACACTACAGTAAATATTTACTGTTAACTTGAGCGGTAGCAAATCTATTCGCTATTTTTTTATTAATTATATTTGCTATGTCATTACACGGTGCTATTTTTTTTTAAATAAACTTCGTCTCAAATCTAGGTTTCATTACCAGAACAACATTTCAAACCCTTTGGAGTTTATATCACCGTTGATTGGAGCGTAAGATTCCGAGGAAGAATTTTGGTTGATTAATTTTGTTATTTCGTTATATAGCCATTCGGTGGTTTTCTGTGACCGAGACAAACCAGAAGGAAACGATAAAATACTAAATAATCAGTTAATACGAGTTGAAATAAGTCAGTCTTAAAGCATTTGAATGCCTACTAATTAACATGTCAAGATGATTTTTACGTTGAAATACTATATTGACTCTGAGTTTTATTAAGGGGTTATATACCTTCTTGGTCGAGAAAAATTAGGGAAGTTTGAATTTATTTTTAAGTGCATAGCACCATTTTCATTGTATCAAAGTGGTATTTTCCTGAAAGTACAGTTTATCAACAACAACAAAATACGTTTGATTTTGAGATATACCAATTATTACTGGAGTAATTGCCGTTCCCCCGAAACACTATCCAAAATGAGAGTAACCAAAATGAGAGAACGAAAATAATAATTCTTACAATAAAAAATTCGAAAGAAATTAAGACGAAACACCAAGAATTTGTTTTTCGAAAACTAGGAATTTTTCGTAAACGAGAAATTACGTGCCTTCATCGTGACGCGTTTAAACTATTTTCGCAAAATCAAAGTTTACATTTAAAGCATGTTTTCGCCGAGTAAAAATGCGGAAATTAGTGTTTGTCTAGTAAGGAGTTACTGCAACCTGGGTGGTTTGAAATTGTACGGATTCACCGAGTTCAGTAAGATACGTAAAAACTAGTATTTTCTAATTCAGATTGGTGATGTCTTAACGTTCGAACACATACCCAATGAAAAAAACGTCCCATTCCCTGCGTTACCGTCGCACCGACACTGTGGGAATACATATCTTAATGTGAATTGTGACAACGGGAGTTTTTCTTTTTCTTATTATTGAGGTTAATTTTTAATGAAGTTGAGCTACTTTTATACTGCCGTTTTACGCACGCTAGTTGTTTCAGTTTCTGTGGAGTTTTCTGCCAATATGGGACAACTATCGGTAGAATGGTAGTATATACGCGATACTGTTAACTATGAAGCTTCTTGTATCTCTAACGTATGGTATCCTCGTGTATTCATGTTTGAATCCTTATTTATTACTAATCATAACTCCGTAATAGGTGGTCCAGAACATATTACCCAGCAACTTCTATTCCTCCGCGTGATACCGACTAAATCGGTTAGCCAGTTGGAACTTGTTCGTGTATTGACAGAGAAAGGGGAGCTGGTCACTTTGGAGGACCGCTTGTCTGAACGTCTGTACACTGTACCTCATGTCAGGGGCGGCTCAAACAGCGACTGATCCGGAGTACACGGCTGAACTATGAAATGCGGTGTCTCGCCAGCCACAACTAAGACGGCAGCTCGGTCGCGAAACTAGAAACGAACAGTCCAGAAAATAGGATATAGAGAAAAGGTTATGTCTTCATTTAATTCTACTACTAAGGTTGGAAATATAACCTGTTCTCTATATTCAATTCCATTCTACCAAGACGCTCAAGAAGAAATTTGTTCAGAAAATAGGACTTTGCTTGAACCGACACACGCGTCGGGCAGAGAGCTACGAAAGGCAAATGAGGAGGCGTTAACCAAAAACCAGAGAACGTAAACTGACGGCCGTAGATCCAACCGCGGAGGCTTCTTTCAAGTAAGGGCTTCGGTTTCCTGCTACAAGGGAACCACCACGCGGTTAGTAAAGCGTGTCCAAAGGCGGAGGCCCAATAATTCACATCTATGCGTATTGAGGATCAAGGGCTGATTCTTCGAATACAGCCTTATCAACGCGTTCGCACCGATAAACGATAAAACCGACGACATAAAAAACGAGCTCCTTGAGAAAATGTATGCAAAATCCACAACACGATATCAAGTTATTGATTGGAGATATGAACGCGCAAGTCGGATTGTACCACCAACCACAATGATTTGAGAATAGTACAATTCACCGCGGTTAGGGTACTGGCTATCGGTTAATTCGGAAGTACACCTGGAGACACTTCAATGGACCGACCTGCTCCCAGATCGACCACATGGTAATCGACGGCCGGCATTTCCCAGACATTCTACATGTGCAACGGATCGAAGAACCGCTCTAGGTTGCACCTGAAGGAGCTTTGGAAGCACATCCACCACAGGTTTAGTGAAGCTGGCCGAGCGGTGACAGGTATGACAGTGGAAACCACCCGGTAGTGGCTCAATGCTGAGTGTCTAGCGTCTAGGTGACAGAAGAAAAAACTCGTCTACGGGAACATGTGAGCGAATCGTGTGACGCGTCAGATAAGGGAGAAGTATTTATTTGTTTATTTTTAAAAAATGGCCTAACTAATTTCCCTAATCCAAGAACTGCATGCTAGTGTTAAAAAACGATTCTTCAATATCCCGCGGCTGGCGTCAAAGTCGAAACATAATGTGTAATGGGTAAAATTACACTGTAGACTGGATATCGTGCCGAAATTACTGTAGTTTACTCGTGAAGGATGAGGCTAATTCTAAACATACGTGGTCTGATACAGATGATTTGTTGCTCGAGAAAACTACACAGTGTGCGTAAAGAGACCACTCTCTCAGTTACAGAAATAAACTCCCACATGGCAGTGTGTGTGGCGTACTGAGATACGGGAACACAATAATAGAAGGTGATTCGGCATTGGTCTTATGGGGAGTTATAACTTTCCTAGTAATTTAATAGGCTAAAACACTTTGCCGGAGACAACGGAGATTGCGGGTTCGAGTCCCGTCTGGACGAGGGAAATTTTTTTTTCTAAGTCTAAAGTCACACCTTCTATTCTTAAAATGTAAGTCATGGCAAAAAAGAAATTAGTTCGTAAAGTAAAATTCGTTAGTGGTTAGTGACAAACTGGACGCGCCAAATCGGCGTATATGAAACCGTTATTCAATTCTCGTCAAATGACACCGGGTAAATTAAATCGTCTAAAAAACCACGTTATTCACAGCGAACGTCTTCGATGTTAACAGAAGACTTGTGTGCGCGAAGAAAGACTGAATCACGAATACGATCAGGAAGGACATAGATGGCACACAAGAATAGCTTGCGGTCGAGAGAGCAGTCGATCAATCATCGTATTCGAGAGTTAGCAGTGAACTGCGATCAAAATTCCACCAGCAGAAGTTTTACGGCTATTTTTTGAGCTCCGGTCACAACGAAAAACTTCGTAGTTGGGTTCGAAGATTTGTCGAGAAAGTATTCGATTATCGAGCCAGGATTCGATCAGGACCATAATGTCATATGAACTGTCGGCGCATACTAGTAGGTAGTCCAAAGCCCAAGCACACACACGGCGTAATAACGCCTACTCCAAATTAGAAAGCGTGATCGCGCCTGCCGATAGACGCTTCCTTACCTGAACCTATTAACTTCGCCTTCGTCGCCTACCGCCTTCAATTGCGCACTTGACTGCCTTCCGTGTACACAAATGTTGGCGAAGGCGAAGGCAACGCCGCCTGCTGGTGATTCGAGTTTTAACCGAGAAGTACCTATATTGTTCTATTTTTTTCCTCTAACGAACATAAATAAACATAAATTGGAAGCCATGACGACAAAAAGGTGTGCAGAGCTCAAGACGGCGCGATTGCGTCTTCCATGTAGACGAGCGGAAGGCGGTAGATTCTAGAAGGTACATTAAGAGGTTTCAAATAGGTACTGTACTGAGAATTTTTGTCAGGAAGGCGTTGTCACGCCGTGTGTGTGTGTGTGTATTAGGGCCTTAAGACATAGCGTTCATACCACCCACGTTTTGGTCTGTCACAAGGTCTGGGATTAGCGTTTGCGCACTTGCCTGATCTGGGATTTTGGATGATCCATTCTTCGATCCACACGCAGGATCAAGACGGCTGGTGGCTGCTGGCTGAAATTGCTCGACTGCGATGGGGAGGTAGGGAGCTAACATCGATTTGCACCGATGTCAAGTTGAATTTTGAAATGACAGTTGCAAAAAGGAGGTTGTCTTGTTCTGTCAAAAAGAGACTTGATCGCCGTGAAATAACGTGAACACTACGATCACGTTCTTGCGGAAAGGAAGAATTGCTTCATTAGACACAACACCAGGCTTCTATAGAGCGATTAATGAAATCAGGAACCAGATCGTGCCAGTTTATGGCATGTGTAACGACAGGGAGTTTGTTTATAGACTTCAAAGCGACGTACGATTTAGTGAAACGCAACGAAACAGAACTGATTCAGCTGATACGTGCGACTCTTGACGGTGTCAAATCGAGCTTCAGGACAGTGGACGAATTTTCGGACATGTTCCTAGCCGTCGTGAAAGACATCGACATCATCGGTGCATTCGTACAGCTGTGAATAAGGGCTTTACGGCTTTCAGAAGGAAAGCTACAAAAATCAGACTCACCATAAGGCGGCATCCATTAATTACGTAACGTTCATAGGGGGGAGTGGAGGGTATCCTTGAACGTTACGATTTGTTACATAGGGGAGGAGGGGAGGTGAGTTCAGCGTTACGTAACAAAAAATCTTTGGAGTTACTCTCCAAAAACGAGCAATTTTATTAAGCAAATCCTTCTACAGCGTTACGTAATTTTTATGGGGGGTAGGTGTTGGCGTTACGTTTTGTTACAAAAATTGGGTTGTTGCGTTTCGTAATTTATGGATGTCGCCTAACTATTACCAAAAAAAAGTACCACCAGACTGGCAGCAGATACTTTTAAAGTGGTTGATGAGTTTGTTTATTTTGGTACATTCGTAACGTGCGGTAACGAGGTGAGCCGCCAAAATAATAGTCTGATTGGGGCAGCGAACAAAGATTGCTTAGCTTAGGTCTCGCAGATCCGCACGAAATTTGCGCTCTACATGAAGCTGATCCTCCTGGTGATGCTCTGTAGACATGAATCGCGGGTGTGGAAGAAGGGCGATTGGGAAGAAATTCGATCAAAAATATAAAACTAAACGTCAGAGGTCCTGAATCAGCCTTTTGAGTTAAAAAAAAACAGTTTTTGCGCTGAAGGGCCGTTTAAAAAAGAACCGCGTATCGGTTAAAAAATGTTCCCTGATAATTTTCCAGTTTTCCCTGATATTCTCTGATTTCCCTGATCGAGAAATGAAATCCCTGACATTCCCTGATTTTCCAGGTCTTTCCATCTTGAAAAGGTGGAAAGTACTTGTAGAAAACTTCCAGATGATATTTCTATTGAAGAAAACTATTGCTGTTCACTCATGCTGTTTTAATAAAAAAAAATCTTTATATTTTAGCAAAATTTGTTTTTCAGGAGTCGTACATAAACTACGTTATCTGTCTCAGTGAGGAGAATGCCCAGTGGCGTTACTTGTAATTAAAGATCATATGATTCTATTTAATAAAAAAGTAAGTGGAAAAGTGTCAAAAAATCATCTAAAATTGAATTACGTGCTTCTGGACGAACCCAAATAAAAGATGGAAGCCAGATTCGTGTTTTGCATCCCAAAATTATATAAATACCATGTTTCTGTCGCGTTTATCGACCCTTGTTTTGCTTGGCCAGCCTCTGTATGAAGTCGTCCCACTCTGCACATGCGTTGTATGTGTGCTGTTGACCAGGATACCCGAACAGCAGGTGCAAGGGGCTACTAGAGTGGAGCCGCCCAACACCGAGTTTGCCCCGGGCCTCCCGGCTCGAGGAGCCCCATGGACACGTGAAGACAAAGTGAAAACCTTTTTTTTGCTTGTCACCTTCCAGTGAAGCGTAAAGTCATTCCAAAATTTGATTTTTTACCTCTAAATATTCTGAGAAAAGAGGGCCCAAGAAAATCCGGCCCTGTCCCTGAGTCTTCCTTTCTTACTAAAATTTTCCAACCCACGTGGCATTTATGAAGAAACGCTGAGTTCTCTGCGGTTTTCTTCCATTAATAAGTTTACCTTACTCACTCTTATAATATGTGAGGGAAAATTATTCGTCTAGTAACGACTTCAGAATAACTTTAGGGAACATCCATAAATGACGTAGCATTCTAGGGGGGTGGGGGGTTTGCATTTTTGTGACGAAATGTGACAAGGGGGAGGGGGGTAGTCAAGCCAAGCTACGTAGCAAATATAAACTAAGAAAAAAAATTGGATTTTTTCTAATTATTCTTTTTTATTAATGGTTTTTTTTCTGTTTAGGGTTATTTTTATTACTTTCTTAATCATCTATGACAGCGGTTCTCAACCTGGGGTACGCGTACCCCTGGGGGCACTCAAAAGCCTTCAAGGGGTACGCGAAAGATAAATCAGTACTGGCGGTGTTACTGCCGCGATAAAATTAAATTCCATAACCCGCGCGAGCAGCGCCAATAAACTCAAAACGTAAATAAACAGAAGATCAAATTTCAATCGAATGCTCCCACAGGTAGCATGTAGTAGCCATGCACTCACAGGTAGAACGATTGGCAACAAAATAGTAATTACGTAGGGTCAGCGTTTTGAGGCAGGTGGCTCGCGCTGCCGTACTTTAAAGACTGTATTATACATTGACTTGTAAATATTGAATTGTAAGCGTAAAATTAGTATATAAGGAAATTTTGATTGAATAAAATCGAAGTTTATGGTTAGTCTGAATTTGGTCGTTTCATTGGACGGACCGAACCTTCCTATATTACTAAGTGATTACTCTTTGATTTCTCTTCAAGAAGCATAGACCTCCACATTAGCGAGGACACTAGCTAGAAGACTTAATCAGGCCAGAGTGATCCTTAGTGGTATACACAAAATCCTTTAGAACGTAACCTATTTCCCCCTTCCAGACGCATAGGCCTTCGCTGTAGTAAGGCAACTAGCAGGAAACGGGAAAGGCCAGGTCGTCGTTGCTAACAGGAGTCTTGGTCCGCCTTGATTATCGGTTCCGCTCGCGTATTTAACTGTCGTTCGGTGACAAAGCCTTGTTAACCCGTACCTTCGCCCGGGGAGGCCGCGCAACGTGAATAACAGGCGGACAAAGCAATTTTTCTTTATAATACTTTATTTGTTGTTCAATCTTGCTTTCAAAATATGACTGTAGAAATCCAACAAACCAAAGTTCCACTTGAAACATGAACTAGACTACCACAACATGATTTACCACTACTCTCTTCCACTCTGCGAGAATATTACAAGCCAGGGGGTACAATCGATATGAAAAATATCGCCAAGGGGTACGCGGACAAAAAAAGGTTGAGAACCGCTGATCTATGATACAACGTTTTTTTTTTTTTGATAGTAAGACCTGCAAAAAAAATTGTCGGTATTGTATTGAAGACATCGATGTGCTATTTCAGTCACTCTTTAGAAAACAGCACTTTGAACGATAATTCTTAATTTTAAAACGTGTTGAGAACATCTTCATTTTTGTTGTTATTCGCCCAGTGGTGCTCTGGTGCACCAAGGTTTGAGCATTCATAAAACTTGATTAAAATGAGAAAAATGACTACAATTTGTTTCAAGGAGTGTTGTGACACCTAATTAATAAGAAAATATTTTTTGCACGGATCAACAATAGAATGGTGATAGCTCATGAACAATAGAAAATATTGAATTATTTTTCGAAGAAAAAAAACGGAACTTTTTCAAATGTTTGATACTCTAATAAATTATTGACTGTACATTTTGGGATAATTGTTTGCCGGAACATAAGTTAGGTGTGCAAGAATATATTTTCGAAATTTGAGCGAGATTGCTAAATAATTCGTAACGATACACACATCCAAACAAAAAGTCTCAGAAATCGAATAGTAGGTGTCTGATCTACGTAAAATGTCAGCAGATAAACCTATTTTTGTATTGTAGGGGAATTGGGGCAAAATCGACATTTTGCTGACATTTTACGTAGATCGGACACCTACCATTCGATTTCTGAGACTTTTTTACTCAAGATAAGATATTATTTGACTACCACTTTAAGATATTAGCGAATTACCATTTATGTTCAGAAATAATCGATATTATTTTGCTTTGTGAAGTACACTAAAACTATGCCAAAACCGGTTTCGTAGAATCACCGTTTTGAGCTCAGTTTTTGTCCGATTTAAGATCTGTTTTTTCCAAAAGATGGGTAAAAAGAAGCTAATATGTGGACAAACTCTTAGAATTTTGATATTTGGTCTTGAAACAAAATGGCGTCGAAAAAACATAAAAATTTTCCAGTTTCTCAAAAATTCAAAATGGCGCCATTGTTGCCCCTTAAGTTGAAATATGTTCAAACTCCGGGAAATTTATTTTCGCATCAAACTTCATCAAAAAATCATACATAGAAGCCAGGGCAAAAAAATAATGCACTGTGTTATTTTTTAAAGTTTAAACGTGGTTTTGGGGCGCTAGAAGGCAGTGTGCTTAAATCGATGACTGATTTAGTCACAACGGAAATAGTTACTTTTTCTGATTAACTATCAATTTAACAGTCTCTACAGGAAAGCAATTGTTATTCAATCATGCTGATCAAACCCAAGAAAAGTCCAGAAGTGTAGAATGATTGATGATAAAACAAACCAAACAGGCCACAGGGTATGTTGTTTTCTCCAGATGAATCCAATCCAAACACACCGTCAGAGTGTCAGCTATATCATCTTACTTCACAACGATTTATCGCCAGCAGAAGCGGATACCTTTCTGAACATCAAGTTCAAAACATTTTTCGTAGCAAGTTATTGTTGGGAAATATTAGTTGTTAGAAAAGTTTATGTAACAAACAAACAAACAAACAAACAAACAAACAAACATTGATATTCTTTTTGGGAATGTTAAATTGCTGATCCAAAGCTCTGTTGACAGGGTTTAGTAAGCAGCTGATGCTGATGTGATTGGTTGTTAGAACGGAACTTCTGACTGGATGGCACAGTAGTAGTAGGTTTGGTCGAACGTGTTGTTGAATGTGTAATCATTTGGGTGAGCAAATGGGTATCGAATTACTGCCGTTGGTCACTTACCTCCAGGTTGCCGATATCGTAATAGGACAGATACAGACGGGTCAGCTCGAACCAGCGCGTTTTGTAGTTAACCGGGGTAAAGCGCTTCTTGTTCTGTGAGCGCTTAACCATGTAGCCGCCCTTGATCACGAAATCACTGCGCCTTTCGTTCATTTTGCTCGATCTTGATTTTTTTTTTTTTGGTGTATGGAACTTGTATTGAGGTATCGATAGGCCTAATTATATATTACTTTTTCTCGTTTCCCTTTGACTTGACTTAGCTCTATGGCCACTATGTGAATCTAGTTTTAAATGTAGCTGCTACATCTTTTTCCTTATGCTACGAAGTTATTACCGATCGAATCACATTTCTAATGCGTTTAGGATACTGTGAAGGAGAGCAAGTTATTACACGAGTATGTTCTTACAGTTGCCGTTCCGGAAGATAAACGAAGCTACGCCTAATAGAGGAGACCTAGAATAAATTTGATGAATAATTTTAATTTTCAATTCAATATCATCAAAAGTATTCAGATCAATTGGAGGTACAGAACAATTAGAAAGTGCATACCGGAATGTCGTGCTGAAAGCAACCAAATATAACCAAATCCACTCGAACTACATATTTCAACGGGATAGTAGCGTTAAAGAACTATGGTCACCCAACTACTTTGGCTTGATTATTTTGGAGAGATGGAAAGATAGCAATGCTAAAGCAAGCGAGCTCCTCAGTTCTAGCGAATGACACCTACGATCTTTTTTTTTGTGTCGTCAGAATGACACAGTCGCAGGAAAAGAAGTCAGGAATCGCAAACTATACAGAGTAAGAACAAAGCAGTATGTGGGGAATTAATTTCAGCTCAAAAAAAAAGAAGCATGCAAATTTGAATCCAAGTGTCAACGATTTTTTCTCTCTTTGCATTCAAAGACAGCCCGCACAAAGTGCAGCCAAGCGAAACATACCTCGAGCAGTAATTTAGAATCTATTGCTCATTTTTTTAATACCTCTCATTTGCATACGGTCTTCTTTGTGAAACGCGATTACTCCATCATTTGCACAGAGAAACTGTCGTGGTTAGGTTTTGACTTTGTCGTTTGGTTCGTTCTATGTCAGAACAGCGCTGGTAGAACGCGAACTTGTTCTTCCCTTTTTTGGCAGCGGGAAAAAATGCGAAAAGTTGTCACCAACTGGGTAAACTCTGCGAGCGCAAATATTCGAACGAATTCGAGCCAATCTCGTCGAATTAGAATTTTGATATACAATGAAATCGTAAACCAACGGCACCACCATCATCATCGACGGAAATGGGCATATTCGAGAACAATGATCAATTATAATGTTTCGTCATTTGTTCTTTTTCGTTCGGAGTGTGACAATGGGAAATAAGTTCAACTTCAGAAAAATTAACCCAGATTTTTTTTTATTAAACGCCTAGGTATTTATTAAACATCCTATTCGGTTTCGTTCATAGATTAATGAACTGCATCTATTGAAAAAAGAAGAGTTCTATGACCCTCCAGCCCTGTCTTTTCCTAAAATACAATTTATAAGTTGAACTTGCTTTCTGCTGTTTCCTGGAAAATCAGTAGAACCATAATATGATTTAGGTAATTATTGCTCTTGCTGGATCCAACACAGCAATTATGAAGCAATCCTTACTTACAACGTGTCCGTACATAGTGCACTTTAATAAGGAATTGTTGTTTTAAAAAATAGAGATCAATTCATTCTACAAAAACATAAAACACAGTATACTGAGTGTGTGTTGTTACGCATTGCGGTCCCATTTTTCTATCGAATACCCATAAATCATGACAAAGTTATGCAAATATCTCTAAACCCCGCAGGGTTGAATTTTAAATGCGTCAACTCGCTTGTTAAATCTGAACCATATTTCTAGACTCACAGTGAGGTCGATATCAATTCATCCAAAATTAAAGTCGAAGTGGTTCAGTCCAGTTTCGCGCGTGCTGCTGATAAAACAGAGCAAACAGAACCCGTTTATCCAGTCTCAAGGATGGATGCCGAGGAAACCAAAAATGTTATAATTCAAAAGTTACCAGCATAAAAGCAAAACATCACACGATTTTAGAACTTTCAAACATCAATAATTTCTAACGTGTGCTTTCGTACAACAAAAACAAATCTATATTCCCGTAATTGAAACCAATTTAACGCTAACAAGTTAGTTTTATATTGTAAACATCTTTCCAGTATGCTTCAAAATTATCATACGCACTAGAGGTTCTTCACACTCGATCCAGCACGGCACACTTGTGCCGGAAATGTTTGCGATTCCAGACTTCTCCTCCCGTCACTGAAGTATCCACCAACAGAATAGATTTGTGATCATGTATAAGTAACGATATAAAGGAGAAACAAGTGTGGAATAAAATTCAGCTTTTTTCGAATTTACAAACTGAACAAATAGAGTACTGGTGACGCAGAGCTATCGTTCATAAATTAAATGGAAAAGAAACAAAAGAATCGCCTGCGAGAGCTTACGGTGTCGTTTTGGAACTGAAGGAGATTTAAAAAATCTATGTACCAGCCTTGATTGGGTAAAATGTTTACAAATTGGCTCAATAACAAATCTGTATTTCTTCACTGCATTTGTTCTTCTGCACTACGATCACTACGACATTTTTCGAAAGAGCCCGGTATTAAAACACAGCACTTTTGAACACAGATCGCTGCATTAATTGTTATTGTAACAGGAACAGTCACTCGTTTTTTGTGTATCACTTTTTGCTTGGGCAGTTCCGCGAATCAAAACTTCTTTTTCTTCCTCCGGTGGCTGCATGTAGTTTTGTAACACCAATCGGTAACCGCTTAACACAATTATTACCTACACTATTTTGGATTATGCACAATGCTAATAGGAGATAAAGCGGCGCCAATAACCATTGCATTCAAATAATCCTCGTAGAATTGTTGGAAGAATATAATTTTGTTATTTACTATGCACTCGCGAACTGGAGCAGCAGAGGAGCCTGTCGTATCAAAAACAGCAATTAAATTTGTTGACTTTTGACAGCTCAAACAGTGTGACATCGAAGCGACTTATCAAATCTACAAACTATACACTACAGAGCCAACAAGGCACTCACCATTATTATAGATGTGACGCCAAAACGGGGGTATCTCACTCAAAAACATACAGCACTACTCGTTTTGATGTGACATGCTCTGTACTGTGCAGTTCTGCTGTCCTGCTTTAGCGCCTACTAGCGAAGGCCCAAGTATTATGACAGTTCTACAAGGTATGCTACATTTTTGTCTATCCACGCACACAAACAAATCTCGTTATGAAAAATTTCGCGTTTAGTATGGAATTCGGAACATTTTTGGAAATTTCTCGTTTTATGTTGTTTTATCTCTGATTTTTTTGGTTGGAGAGTGAATCTCCAGTTGAAACACACTAGAAATTGATATTAATTTAGATTTAGTGTGAAAAATTGCGACAATATCTCGAAATAAAATATATAAAAATGCTATATTTCTAATAGTTGGAGCATAATCTTAGTCATTGTCATAGCTCATGACTTTTGTTACTGTATGAAACATAAGCGACTCTATTTAGAAGCGCTATTAGAGTACAAGAAACAAAACGAAAAGTGCAAAAAGGTTACCGGCAAATTGATGAAAAACAGCATATTTTACCTAAACCGCAGCATGTTTATGTATTCCCCACAAATAAAACATGTTTCAACATCATTTCTATAACTTTTCAGGAAAGTATGTTTTATAAGTTTAATTTAAAACGCAAAATCATTTCAAATTTCATACAAAATTGGAAAAAGTTCATAACGATCACTAATCTAATGCATCGACGTGAATAGCATACCTTGTAGAACTGTCATCATACTTGGAGTGAAGGCTACTGCATCTTGTTTTGTCATATGGTGGAAAGCATGTGCAATTTTGTTTACGTTTGCGTTGGCTGGTGCTGACGGGCAAAGTATCGACGATTCACCATTTAGTTCCCGGCATCTCAAAATTGGGCCAACTGAATAACAAGGATTTCTTCAAAATAAAATGCAAAAATAATCTGGTCGAAAGTTTATTCCAATATGAATGCTAGACAACCACGATCACTGTAGGCGCTTTTCTTATGAAATTATCAGATAACTAAAGTATGTATAGTACCCTAACCTATATCGTCGACTGCTCAATTCATGTGTTCTTTTTTCAACTGCCACGCGCCTATCGCATATCGGAACCATATAAAAATCAGATCACGTCCCATCTGCAACCACGACCAGAAAGGGGTAAGTTTTGACCCTTCAATTTCGGTCCAGTTTACGGCGATTTCATCGATGGGAATCGAATAGGCTTGTGCAATGAATAAAAGTTCCACATCGAACGCCCACCTTTCGACATGCATTACGGTGAAAATTTTCCGTGCAGCGGATCTACTCATCAGTTTAAAGCCGCACTGGGTGTCCCGAATCTTCTTAACCGCAAAAGTCCAAACCAAAAAGTGAAAACCATGCATTAGCAAAGTGCGAAACAGCGTTCGCTTCGCAGTCGCTTCCTGCTCCAAATGGGCACGTGAACCAATCGAGATAGCATCCGTATCTGGATCTCCTCCGCTGAGCTGCTCGATGCTCTGCTCTAGCTTTGCATAGTCCCCGAACTTGGTGGCACCATCAGCATCCGCAAAGAGTAAGTACTTGCCACGGGCGCTCAGCATTCCCATCCGAACGGCTCCTCCCTTGCCACGGTTCACTACCAATGCTAATACTCGGACCTTCTCGGTACCATATTTAGCTGAATATTTCTGAGCTACGTCCACGGTATTGTCCCGACTGCCGTCGCTCACAATAATCAACTCGTAGCTGAAGTTCTTATCAGATTTTTGTCTAGCTTCTAAGTACTCGAGACATTCGTTCAACATGGTGGGTACTAAAAGCATGAACTGATTAAAACCAATAATTAGATAAATATCTAACATATTTACATCGTTCCTCCTCATCGAATGCAGGAATAATAACGCTAAGCTTAATAGTGGGCTCATCCGCTAGCGAGGGAAACTTTAGTTTTCCACCGCTGACGGAGTCCTCAAAGTATTCCTCCTTTTCATGGCGAATGATTTCCGGAAAGGGTGTTGTAGTGACTTTTAATATTATACCGATCTGAAAAAGTAAAATTTATTAGCAGACGTTACGTTGGTACTAAAAGGGTTAAAAATATCGACACAGCTTGTAGACCGGGTGTGATTCTTTCACAACAAATTTTATGAATGTAAATTATGTTCGTCGTTCATCGAAGTAATTAAATACAAAAGTGCATGGAATTGGCAGTCGATACTTACCACAATCAGTAGAAAAAATATGAATCCTGAGCCAAACAGCAAAATTAGCTGCACATATTCGGTGAGCAACATTTTCGATGTGGCTCCAGCAAATTATCCACCTCTAACCAAATCGGACAGCAGATTTCGACGTGGAATATTTTTTACCAGACGTTAATGGTTTGTGTGGTACAAAAAATTCACCATTCAGCAGATGAATTTAAGTAAAAACTGTGGAACGCCCGAAAGTTACCAGGCGAGTCCAACAAAACACCGTTCAATTGCGACCCACGTACGCGAAACGTCAACCAGGACACATCGACGCATGCCAACAAGATGAAAACAAACAGAGAATCCCTTCAGAAACGATGAACGAAACTTCAAAGAGAGTTCGGTTTTCGGAATCAAGCCTTACACACAGAAAAAACGTCATGATAGTTTCCATCATTTTGGGATACAGAGATTTCTCGACTACTTTGTGATAAGGTCGTATATCTAAACGTAAACAACACGAGTGAGAGTTATGGCAGGAGCGATTTGCGATAAGGGCGCAACTGACAAAAGATAAACATTGGGGAATATCATTTTGAAAATTTGCAAGTACATTTTCAAATCGTAATTTCAAAGGAAGTGACCAACATTAACATCAATACCAAAAATCGACGTAAAATAAACCTGGATTATATTTTCCTAACAATACTTCAATAAATTTGTGCGTTTATGGCTTAAATCTGCGCTTTTTTTTCTAACCTTTTCCTAATGAGCCTTAAGCATTCTGACAACGAGATTCGCCCACCTCTATTTCGCCTTAAAGCATTCTGACAACGAGATACGCCCATCTTTTTTTCGCCTTGTTTTTATTTTTTCTTCAGTTGCGCCCCTTTAAATGCGCCTTGATTTTGAAAACAAAAGTTGATCCGCCCTTTACTGTCGCCTGTTTACGAAATATTTCGCAAATGAGCCCGTTGCTTCAAAACAATGTAAAGGGCCTATTTCCAAAGTATCTTTTGTTTTGGGTAAACTGTTTTATCGCCCTTCACTAAAAGCTTGATTTAAATAATTTTATCGATTTATACAAGAGAAAGGATTCTTGCCATGAATTTTGTAAGTCTTTTCGAAACCAATAGTGTAATAAAACCATTTGTTTACATTTTGTTAGTTGCGCCCTAATCGCGAAACACTCCGGATATCCCTTGTACTTCACAAGCACAAATCATCTCAGTGGATTTTCCCATAAAAAATCGTATGGAAACTTCAAAAATCGGACGCAAAAATATAGTTTCACCGATCGATCTGAAAATTTGAAGTTGTAGGACCCAAAACTCCATTTTTGAAAATTCAGCATTGGCGAGTAGAAATAAATATTTTTCGCTTTCAAATATTTTTAGAAACAATAAAAAATAAAATGTAATGCAATTTGAAGTAGTTTTGAAAAACTGCTTACAAATGGGTCTAGAATGAATCCTTGATCATTATTAATAAACGAAACTCAATCAATATTTATTTAGGATTTCGGCACGTTTCTTTAACATTGTAATAATCTTAAAAAAACGACAATTGAATTCAGGGTCAGTGGAGAACTGTTAAAAACAATTATAACTTTTACAATGCGGTGACTGGTAAATTTCCCAATCTGCAAATTTAAGCCTCGATGTTAAACTGAACAAACAGTGCTATTTACAGTCTCTATTTTTATTTAAACCGTGTGCTGTTCGGTAAAACACTCTGTATTGAATGATTATCAGAAAAAAATTGTTTACAATATAACATCTATGTACACTATTAGGATTTCTTCACATTTTTCGCTTAGAGCGTTTTTCACTAACATGTTAACAATCAAATATAGCACTTCGGCCAGCAGTCGATTGGCGAACACGAGTGTCTGTTGACTCGTTTTTTTTTTGTATTCTGATCGATAAATAGAGCATTCTAGAAGCATCCAGCAGATATCACCGTGTTATTCAATTTCATTATTCAAACTATTTTTACTATTGCTCTTAGTCTACTAGTTGAAAAAAACACGGAAACCAAATCATTGACACGAAAAAAACGTACTCGAAATCATTTTCTGCTGAAGCTTCTCATGGTTTGGAATTGTCTGAAGGCAGAGAGGGGACGCGCTTTTTTCCTTATTCAACCGATCATTGATTCGCTAGCACCAGCATTAGACTGAATTGCGAACGACAATAGAGGGAATGAAGGAAAAAAGTACCCCAAATCCTAGAAGGTGGGTGCCGACAGTATAAACAGGTTGTTTTCTTCCTTTCTAATCCACTTCAGCAGCTTGTTAACGAGATTGATGACTTCATTTCGATGCACTGTCGGTTCGAAAGTTGCAAACAATTCGTAGGCTTGAGTCACCTGTTAGGGAGATAAGATAGTGAGCAATTATCGATTTGTCGCTAATTGAAGCATACCCATGCTAGGAGTATTTCCTTCTCTTGCATCTGATAAATCAGTTTCACCGGCCGGCCGGAGTTGTGTATCCGATGGTGCAGTTCGAAGTACATTCCCTCAAGCCGCTTGAACTGGCCGATACTGGAGTACGGAATGGTCAACTCAGAGCACAGCAACTGTGCGTTGGATTTGCTCTTGTAGATGAAATGGCGAATCTCTGGGATACTGATGTTCTGCAGCTTGATGCCCTTACTGTTCATTGCATCGTTGATGGCTTCCAGACAATTGGATCGACGGAGTTTCTAAAAGAATGTACATGTAGCCACAATAGATTTCGAATATTTCTTATTACACAAACCTCTGTAATTTTTCTCTTAGCTTCCGATAAAACGAAAAAGGCATCCCTTTCAATGGACAGCAAGAGTAGACATGCTTGACAGTCTTCCGCAAGATAGGATACGTGCGCATGCAGGTATCCACTGGAATCGAACTTTGGCAAGCAAATAGGCGTCCAGCTCTCGGCAGACTTAAAACTCTCAGAACATTCGATCAGGTTGAAAATCAACCGCAAATCTGCTGGATGAATAGAATATTTCTTCATCCGAACGAGAGCGATTAGTTTATTATTTGCTATTAATACTGCAAATATTAGGTTTTTAATCTTCGCACAATTGGTTTGGATGGCGCCTACGATGGTCTCCCGCACACTAGTCTGCAGTGGTAAAATTCGCACCGAATGAGTCATGAAGCTGAACGGGTTGTTCGAAACAAGCTTGTGGTCACATTGGTCATTGACTAGCAAGTGGTCGATTAGTCGTTCGCTTCCCGCCAGCAGTCGGCGTAGATCAAAGTTCTTCCGCTTTTCAAAAGTTTTTTGCATTTGATTTAGCGTCAACGTGGACAAAATTTGATTATAAACATCACTGCAATCAAACGTTAGACTTTTAGTTTTTATAAATATAGATTTGAAACAACCTTACGTCAACTGGAGCTGTATTTGTTGCACACTATGACTCGTCCTTGAGATTGCTACCAGAATCAGCGGCGGTTTAACGAGAAAAACAAATCGTACACCCATTGCGTGGATCGACTTGATGGAATCGTTACTACTTTGCACAAAACTGACCAGCGCTTGCATCACACCAAATAGAGTCGCTAGTTTGTCCTCGTTTCCGTGCATGGAATAGATCGGTTTCCCCGCCGAGCTGAGAATGAAAACATGCCTCTTTTTGTTGAGAAAATTGGGATCATGCAGGTAATCCTCTTGTTCGGTTGCTCCATCGCTCGTTTGAGCCTGACTTGCTGCCGTCGATCCCTCATCTGCCAAACTCGTGCAGGACGCCGTAAGTTCTCTGCTTTTTGCACTACTGAACGAACTCGACTTGCTCATCGATCCATCACTTCCCTCAATGTCAACCTTTAGTCCGTCTTGTATCTTCGCTATACTGCCCCCGCTTGTTGATGCAATCGCTTCTCTCGTACTTACGCAATTATCAGTTCCATTTTTATCAGCTAAACTGGTACTGATTTCTTGAGAGAACTCTTCGATTGTGTCAGTTGTAATCAACATACTTTCGGGGCAGTTTTCCGATGCAAAACGTTCCGTTTCACCAGTGTCGAGTTGTGAATCACTCATCTTTTGGAAATTCGATCTCCACTTTGATAACCGACAAAAATTGGCAAGGGTTGATGGGTTTCTACAAATGCTAGTCAAACTTACTGGTAAAACTCGTTATCGCTCATAATCAACTAGTATTTGCTAGTAAAAATCGTAAATTAGAGTGGAAATATTAATAGAAACCCACTAGTCGCAAATCACGGCCTGTAACGAGCGATGAAAATGTAAATATTTGTTGAAGTTTGACAATCTATCGATGTTCGAAAACTCAAGTGGGGTGTAGCGGGTAAAACAATATGATGAGTTTAACACAGAGGAACAGACTAATCAGCAGATAAAAAGGCAAATTTGTTATTTGTTTTGCAAGCTTTATAAATAAATAGCTCTAGAACACTTATTTTGTACCGCTCACAACTTTACTTCCCTTCATTTCAGAAGCATGTTCAGAGAACTGCATATAATTATCAAGCACACTATCAAGAAAGCAAGAGCAGGAACAAAAAAGCAGCATTTGATTGTCAACGATAATGTTAAGCTGACTATTTTTCGGACACTTATTGATGTCGGTTAAGGCCCAAGCACAACAGATACGATTGCGTAACGTTGAAATTATTTTGACAGAAAATGTCTGGGCTAACTGTCAAACTGCCGCAAACGCAGCTACCACGTATCAATTGGGCTTGAGCCTTCACGTTTCAAACGTATCCGAACAAAAAATTTTTGCTGAAAAACGGTTTCTTAAGCAATAGTTCAACTGAAACCCACCTAATAAAACTAAAAAGAGGCTGTAAATCAACAAAATTGTTTGTTGGGATGGTAACTCACAGGTTTGGTTTCCCCTTAAGGATTTCAGTATAAATAAATTTTGAGTGGGTTAGAACATTAGGTACATCGTTTCTACAATTGCGTTGTTAAACTATACTAGTTTTGAAAAAGCTGCGTTTTCTGGATAAAATGTGATTTAAAAAAATATATTGTCCTTCGGTTTTAAAATCACGAACTAAAATTGCTCGAAATCGCTTGAATGACAGTTTAGAGCAATTTTTATTCTTTTACAAATCAAAGAACGATATTTTTTTAAGAAACCATGTATTTGCACAAAAATAACTGAAATTAGAAATTCGTATATAGCTGAACAACCCAATTCTGATTAATGAAAAAAAGGGAATAAATTCTTGCAGTCAGGGAAGCAAATCATATTTAACTTGCTTTAGACTCAGAAGCAAGCAATGGTTAAAAATTAGTTTAAAAAAATTGGAATTGGAACCGAAATAGAGGATATCCCAGCAAACGGTTGGTGTCTACTCAGAACCTTTGAATAAAATGATTCATTAGATTCGCAATTTATATTTACTTATTAAAAGTAAAACGGGAATCTACATTAAACATTAAATCAATGAGAGATGTCTTGGCCAATTCAATTTTTTGACAAAGATTTAGCTCTCTAGTGCCCAAGTTATTTTTCAGACAAACCTAGGTAAAATCACTATGAATGTTTATTAACATTTTTCAAGTATTTATTGAAGCTTTTTAGAGGTTCAACTGAAGCGTGTCTAAAGGCGGCCCTGGGCACTAGAGGGTTAAGTGGATGCAATCTGTTACAGTATGATCGATAGAGGACTGCAGAGAGGAGTCAAAAAATACTCAAGCATTACTTTGAAAATCATTTATTTCTCTTCTCCATCATTTCTCTCAAAAATGTGATTACTTCCGGATCGCGCATTAACGAGCTCTTTTTCTCATTTAGTATCAGCGTAAAAATGTCAGGCTTGGCCGTTCTGGTAACGTTCTTGTCCGCTCGCTCCTGGCCATCGTTGGAGACGCCGGCGTCTGGATCAAAGTCAGCCGAGTTAAAACTGCTATTGGTAGCATCGTTACTATTTCCACCGATGGTTCCAGGGGATAGCAACAGCTCAGTTGAATGTTTACTAGCGCTGCCGCTACTCGTGCCAGCAACTGTAGTACAAACCGAAACAGATGGTGATGATTGCGAGTGCTTCGTCTTTAGCTTTTTAGTCTTTGACACGGTTGGTTGTGATGCTCCTCGTGATACTGCAACCGGTGGGCTGCTCAATTCTAAGGAACTCTGCGAGGTCTTTTTGGTTTCCTGCAGGCGCTTTTTCACGTGAAGATTTAACTTCAGCTTAATCTTACTGTCGCCTCTGGGTATTGAGAGATCGTCCGGTTGCATTTTGCTCTGCGGCTAGCTAGCAGATTAGCTGGATTCCGTCACATTTTAGACGAGAGAAAATACGCACTCGATTCAAAACAAACTTGATGGGAAATGACAGTATTTTTTCGAACATGCTGTTTTGAAGTTTTCACAGGGTGAGTGATTCCTAGAAATAATTTTAGTATGAATTAGGAACCATTTAAATATTACATAACGTGAAATTTGCCAATTTTCAATATCTACCCACCCCCACGTAACTCAATTTTACGTGTTTGCCACACGCAGTGTAACACTTCGCTGATTACCCCCTACCCATGAGCGCGTTATGTTTCATATAAACGGTCCCGAAATGAAAAGGCTCAACTTTAAAAGCAAACATGTCGATTAAGAAGGCGTACATCAACATCAGCAGGATCCGTGACACCTGTCAGTTCGTGAAATCAGTACGTGAAGTGAAAAGACGTACCATCTAGGGGCTAGACAACTTTATTTTGTAAGAGAAATATTTCGGTAATAATATACGATATTGATTGATATATTTCGATATTTATCGTTTATCTCGTTTATCTGTCACATTCATATCACTCAGACAATAATGTACTGTCAAGGAGTTATGATATAGGTAGACGGGTGCCTGAAAATGCAAATAAAGTTGTTTATAGCCCTTAGATTTAAATCGTAATTATCGAGTTGCAAATTTTCCCTTTGAGCCATAAGTAAAACTTAAGCCTGTAGTACACTCTTTGTCTAATGGTCAAATATTTGACCTTCTGACATAATGTTCAAATTTATTTGACATCATGGTTGTTGTTTGCCCGTGTTTGCCCCATGTTAAAATCGGAGAGTGACAAATAATTATCTTTGACCAAATTTTTATCTGTCAAAAAGAGACAAATATTTGACGCTCGGTCAAAGAGTGTACTACAGGCTTTATGATAAATATGGAATTCAAGAGTCATTGTGACTCGGCGTTGTTCAATTTTGGAAATCACGAAGAACGAAGACTTTTCTATTTTTACGTATTTTTATTCCGCATAATCAATAACTATAAAACGTGCCTAACAACTAGTTCGGGATATAGTCCCGACTGTATGAGGTATCGTTAAACCATATGGATTATCATCCGTTTATGGTTATTGATTATGCGGGATGCGGCTTGTGATTCTAAAGCTCTTTTTCTGTTTCTCAGGTTTCAATTAGCGATTTTTTGACTAAATTTGAGTTTGCATGCATTTAACACGCATTCACTTCCTTAGCTGACATCACTGTTGCTGCGGATGTTTTTTTTGTTCATAGCAACCGTTGACTTTGTAATATTTTTTCGAGGTTTTCGTTTCGCATTTAATTTTAACTTCCCTTGAGGAGTAGGAGTAACTTGCTAATTAAACGTGAATTCAATCGAACTGATATAAAACAACTACCAACAGGGTTTACCATTTGATCGCTCAATTTTTGGAAAGCAACCGCAACAAGCTCCTGAATTTCTATGAAGCAGAAGTGTACGAGGTACTGCACTGCAATCAAAGGTACTGCAATCGATCAGATCGACGAAAAATTCCGCTTATTTGAAACCAGCTTTGTTGAAAACTGCAGTCACAGCTAACTCAAATCCTACCAGTTCCGATGATGTGTCTCACTGGTTTAAAGATTCGTGATATTTCGCAGAACCTCCAAGTCGCTTCATTTACGGTAGTCGGTCAGTTGTATCAAGGTACTGCCGAACGGTACATACCAAATCTGCTGGTGGAAAAAATTGTTCGCCTCCCACTGGACCAGAAATAAAAAACTACGTCGAACGTGTGCATTTTGTTTCCCAATTACGGGCATATCTATTTCGACAAGCATAATTGAAGTATCTTAGAGTAAGCAGCCTTTTTTATATTCATTGCATAACAATTAATCTGTGTGTATCTTGCTTACAGAAAAATTCTTTAGATGCAGACATGTACAACTTGAGAACAATTGACGTCAAAAGTTTACTAGCATCTACGGCCCAGCGGATTTTGAACGTTGCACAAAAGCTTCTCCTATTGGCGAAACGCAACGAAAATGAGTTGATTTGTTCGGTTGAGTAGGACATTATTCAAACGTTAGTTTTGCAGACCTTTTGCACTACGAAATTTTTCCTAACCTAATGCATGTAAGACTAGAAATCATTTTTCATATAGGTTCGTCTAATAGTCTCAATATTCGTTTCACAGAATGTAATGAATTTCGATTCCATGGGTCTCGCAACGGAGCTTTGCCTGTTTCGTATCATAGCTTGTCGTAATAAAGTTATCTCAGGAGCCAATCGATCGATCGAACCTTGCATGATCTGCTGTTCCCTGTGATACAATATGATCAACAGCGCATAGCGTAGATTATTACCTTGTACAATTCATCCATAAAGGTATTGAGCGATGGAACGCTCGAAAATCTTAAGCAAACAAATTATCTGCGGATACTTATTTCTAAACAGCAACACTCATACCTTTTTAAGGTGAAACGGGATTGTGGCCTTTTCCTATACAATTTTGAGGTTAGAGTTCTTTTTACTTCTGTATTTTGATCGTAAAAAATTCGACTTCCACTAAATAAACAGCACTCAAATTGCTACTTCAGTTGTGAAAACAATTGATCAAAGTTTCATGTACGTAGTCTTCATTAATCAAGAAAAAATGAGATTGCTAAATTCGAGTTGATCGCGACCACGTCCCGTTTCACCTTAAACAAACCGTTTACTATATAGAGAAAGTTCTTGGATTGTTAATTGGATCGCAGTTTCGCTGAGGTATAATCACTGGAATAAGTGGAAAAAGCGGAAATCGGAATCGTTACAACACTACAAACTGAAGGTAAGTCTGTAACTAATTTTAATTTGAACACAGGATATCTAACTTCCCAACTTGTTGACTCGCATTGCTTCGAGCTTTCAGATAGTTGTTTAAATTTTATCTGTATATCAGTTTAATCAGCGTGATGCCATGCCACGTTGGCAATGTTTTCTTTGTGACCTTTATTAGGTTCTGTGGCGTCCTGCCTTCAGTCTGTACGATAATGCGCACAGAACTAATATTGTTCGTAATTGAGTGAAAAGGAACCAAAGAAATTGGAAGCAGCCACTTCAAGATTTGTGCAAACAGCTCCATTTTTTAGTATTTTTGTCAATGTCGCAAATCTGCACACCACAGAGTATTTTTGTCGTATAATAGCGAGTTTATCCCATAAGGCAATCCACGGGTGACGTTTCTTTGCTTGTACGTTTGTTATTGTTGCTGTTTTTCAAGCTGCAAAACCAAAACATGACCAAAACAGAAATTTTTTAATGTCGGCTATAATATCAAAAATGATTTTTATTGTATTTAGGATTGGCACTCGCGATACTAGCTACCGATCGCATAACATTTCGTTTTTCACGCTTCTGGATCCGGATTGCATCCAAGTTGAGACCGATCGAACATACATAAAACTGTCATAAGTTGAAAACAGACTGAAATCAGCTGATCGCAACTGTCTAATGGATTGCCTTATTTTACAATTAGTCAGCCTATACACCAGAGAGACGCCGAGACACTCACCGTTAAGGCAGCTGTCAACATCAAAACGGGCGATCTGTATAATTTTGCATTGCCGCTATCCGTTTTGATGTTGACAGTTGCCTTAACGGTGAGTGTCTTGTCATTTCTCTAATGTATAGGTTCGCTATTTACAATACAGGTGCTCAGCGTTTCCTTCCACGTTACATTTGTCACATCTCTCATTGTCAACGATTTTTATAGCTATTCTAACGAGCCAAGTTTTTTAGAGATGGGAAGAATGGTTCACTATACTGAGCGTATCAGAGCGGTTCCGCTCACTACTCTTTTTAACAGCTCACTCGCTCTTTTCGTTCCTACATAATTTGTGTTTTCAACCAGTGTAGCCAATTATCAGACACCGCAAGCGAGAGCCATGTGAAAGCTTTACACCTGATTTGCCAAGCGCATGGCCGCGGCGTGCAAAACTGCAATGGAACTCCCAAAACCAAGCTGCCACCAAATGTCTGCTCTGCTATGCATAACCTGTATTTTCCGTCACCCATCCACCAGCCAGCTGCAAAAGCATGCAAAAAATCAACTTGCCACAGTCCATACACAGGTACACGGGTTGACCACAGATAACAGACATCCAAGCTAGTTTTGCTCCATGTGTAAAAAGATTCAACGGTTTTTTTGCATGTCACAATACGCAGTATGGTGGCGCTAAGAACACTTAGAGCAAGCCCAGCAGTGGCTAAATTGAAGTTTCTAAAGCTAGTTTGGCAACTCCCACCATAACGCGGCAGCCGCACCGGGCGTTGCTATGTTGGTTTGGGAAATAACAATCCTCACCTCGGGTAGTAGCGAGTTATTAAATTTGGCAACGCGTTAGCAACGAGCAGAATCGTTGCTATTTGATGAAATGTCAAACTGTTGTTTTTTTTTGTGCTCAATAGTGAATGTTCGTAATAATATTACGAAGATGATGAGTGTTTCGAATGCGGACTCAATTGGTCGGCCTCGGAAGACGAAGTGTTTTGCCTCGCTTGTTAAACACGTCGTAGGACGCAAGTGTCGGCCTGAACCACTACTTAATTTTATTTCCGATTGAGCTGAAATTTTGCACAGGGTGTTTTTTCGGGCAAGTAAACATTTTGTATAGGTTTTTTTTATTGAGATGACCATTTTGGTTGGCATTTTGGTCTGCAACCTACACGATGCGGAAAGCTCAAATCCTCACAAGTTTGGCCAATATTATTGAATAAACCTGGTAGGTTTAAGCAAATCTGCTCGGGAGTATTACCAACTATTTTCCCGTTTCGTTCGGTCGTTGTATAAAAAAAAAACATTTTTCTCCTTTACCGCTGTTTCAATCTTCAAAAACAACCTAAGATGCGTTCGAAGGCGGCGTTGAAAATGGTCATTGGTATAGACCGTTGTTAAAACGCTGGATGGCACCTTCCTCCGTATGGCGGTCAATATTTGGCTATTTACTGGCTGAGAGTCGCCCCGAATCTTTCCAAAAAACATTTTCCTAATCGCGTATAAGGAAATTTGTTTTGCGAAATCACTTTCTTCATCACTAGAATCAATCAAATAATCGAAAACGTTCTATATTTAAGTTCTTTTTGGCGGCAAATTTTCAAATAATAATAGCAAACTGTGGGAACCGAGACAGCATGATATACAGAATACAAAATGACAGTTCGCCAGCTTTCAGTAGAATAGTCATTTAAGCCAACGTTGCGGGACGTGCCCAGTTTTACGGAATTACTTTAAATAAACATATAAGGATGAAAAAATTTATGTACGCACAAGTAAAAAAATCTGCAAAAGAATTATGTTATCGATAACTTGGGAGAACGGAAACAAAGTTAAAACAAAGTTACGTGAAATGGAGGGAACATTTTATAAAGTAGAAAGAACGTAGATCATTCCGGAAACGATTGACTGACGGATAAGTTGGTTATTACTAGATCCGCAAAAAATATGCAAAATTCATCACAAACAAACATTTTGCCAACGATGGCTAGTGACGGTCTTCAGAAATTGGCAACTGCCGGTGTGAAAAAGAAATAGTGGAATTGGTAATCCCCATTAGCAACGACCGGTGCGAAAATCGGTTGCTATCCAAAATAGCAACGGCCAGCGTTGTGAAAATAGCAACTCAAATGGCAACTCACCGGTGCGCTTGCTCTTAGTAGTCAACGATTTAATAAAATCGATAGTTTTACAGTTTTTATCGATATTATCGCAATAAGAAGGGTTGCGGTTTTTAATATAGAAATTTCGAGCAGTCGTAATTTGTACACAATCGACAATTTTATTCCTTCCCAGCTTATATTTACGATAAATATGTTTGTTTTAATGTTGATTTGAGAAAAAATACACCCACCTTACAAAATCAGTGTTATATCATTGCAAAAACAGCGACTCTATAACCTGTGATAATGTTCTTGCGTCTGGCAGCTTTGACTGTAATCCAGCGCTGCCATCACTAAACTGGTTAGAGTCGCAAGTTGCAGAAAGATGTCGTTAGCATTCCAAACGAGTAAGAGTTTGAAATCTTACACACGATTTCTGGAGTTTTTTGTTCTAGCTTGGATGTCTGTTATCTGTGGGTTGACTAACACCGAGTACGCACACGAATGGATGTGGAACGAAAAGAACGAAGAACTGTTCATTGATCTTCAATCCGCTCGCAGGCTGATACAAAATACAAAGATCAGAGCCGGATTTAAGGGGGGGCCCAGGGGGCCCGGGCCCCCACATTTTTGGGGCCCCCACAAAACGAGAAAAAGTTCTTTTCTCTATCAAAAATGAGATTCAATTAAAAGTTCAATTTACAGTAAGAAAATTTGAACAGACCATTACAATCTGAAACTTTCCTTCAGTGTTATTTTTTCGCGAGCGCCAATATCACAACCACATCCATAAGATTTCACCTTCGATTCTCTTGGAATGACACACATTAACACACCATTTGAATCGAACCAGCGCGCATGGGAGATCAAGCAGGAAAGAAGATAATCCACAAGTTTTTTTAATACATTGCTGTTGATTCCGAAAATAAGTTAACCTGTCCGAATCAGGGATACTAGATTTGCGTTGCAAAATGCAGATTTTCAGAGTCCGTGTGCAGATTTTATTGACCTGCAGAAGTGTGTAGTTTTTTCCTAGGTTCTGTAGATTATTGCCAGCGTAGCCTTATATTTGCGCAGTCTTCCTCAAATTGTGTGCAAATTTTTGCTTGCGGATCGCATTTTTTTCGAATTGCGGTAGGTTTTTATTTTTCAGATATCAAGAAAAAAATTCCGGATTTCGAGCAGTTGCATACATTTATTTATTTGAGCCTAATGATCTCGAACGCAACTGGAGAAAGGTCTTTATCGAAGATGAAACTGATTGAAAATAGGTTGCGTACGACTATGAAGAGTGAAAGGCTGTCAAACTTAGCATTGTTAAGTTGAGAGTACAATATTCTGAAGGAGCTGAATGTTGATTATTCAATCAATAAGTTCTCTGCAAAAAAAAACTCGTAAGAAAAATTCTAGCAAATTTTTGGTAACTTTTCAATGAGAAATAAGTGTTTTTAACTCGTACGATAAAATACGGGTTTGTTTTATTCTGGGCCCCCCACTGTAAACTGGGCCCCGGGCCCCCACAATCGTAAATCCGGCTCTGGCCATGTTAGTGTCAGGTCAGCTATGTTATAGTATTCATCTAATTATATTGCGACTGTTGGTAAAGGTCGGCCCACTGATCTGATTTTTCCTGGAACTTTCTCTGGTCTCCGGGAATTTTAGCATACATCAGTTTATTCGCTTGCTGTTTATCAATGGTTATCAATAACAACCCACTATTTCTACTTCTGGCTATTGTTACGTTTGGTGTAATTGCTTTTTTGATAAAAAAGGCGATACGTTCTTCATTGTTTGCAAATCTTTTTTACTTATAAATCATGATTTCAGCACCCGGATGAGCCAAACGTCCGAGAACAGTCGCAGGTCTCACATTCATGAGCATACTTATTTGCGATGATTACAACAATTACAATTAACAACATAAGGTTGAGCTAGTTCACCGCATAATATTCAGTTTATCTAGCCCTCCTAGTACCCACATGCGCCAGTGCCAGAGGACTAAAAATACCTCGCGCAGATGGCAAAGTTCCGATGCCGATCAGGGTATTACCTCATATGGATTTTGGTTAGCCATGGTCAAAAGGGGCTCTCGGGTTGTTAAGTTCATTTAATTGCACATTAAGGTCTAATATGTTTAATTGTAATTGTTGTAAATATCTTAAAGAAATATGTAACGAAAAAGTTATGTCTGTTTTTTTGCAATTTATTTTATTTTAATTTATTTTTTCATAGCTTAGTTTTTTTGTATCGTTCTGTTATAATAAATTTATTGAGTCCATTTAGCATTACCCAGATTGCACCACGAGGAGGCGGACTCATTTGCAACCCAAAAATTTAAAATTCTAGTCTAATTTCTAATTTCGATTCCTAATTACTGATTTCCTAATTTTTAATTTGAATTCCATATTCCATTTTTCAAATTTTTGATTTTTCATTTCAGATTTATATTTTCTATTTCAAAATTCGAATCTATTTCTAGCGTATAGAGTATAAATAAAAAATACTCTCTTCCTCTCTTTTTCAATCCATAAACTCTCATATCTTATCCTAAATTATCCGCTTCAAACTTCTAATTTTTTTTTTTTATGTCTTATTTCTAATCCTCAATATCTCATTATTAATCTCTAACTTATAATTTGAAACAACTTATTTTTCATCTCAATTTTCTTAATTCTAATCTTATTTTTTTTTTTATTTCTAATCTCTTACTGCAAAATGTATTTTCTTATTTCTTATATAAGAAAATAAGAAAATGCAATATACTATCATTAGTCTTTAAATTCTGTTTAATTCTGAAAATTTTATTCACTTTGCGAATTTAAATTACTTGGATTTCAAAATTTTAATATTGCAGCTTAAAATTCAAGTCTATTGTTAGTCTCAAAGTCAAAATTTCTAAGTTCTTCCTTATACGTATTTCAAAAAACTAATAAATAATAATTCTTCAACAAACACACACACGCATTCTTCCGTTCTATTTTTTAATACACACACTGCAAAGGGGGCATGTGTATAAAACACATTCACCACATACATACATCATAAACGCACAAACTCTTACTGCAATTACACTCATTTTCTTCCATTTCTTTTTTCATAAACACACTATATAAAGGAAGTGTGTATATGAAAAAAAACATTCTCACTTCCATTCCATCTTTTTAACACACACACTGTGTAAAAGAAGTGTGTATATAAAAAAGAGCATTCACTACAAACATACCACACATACACACAAACTCTTGCTACAAAACATACAGTTTCATTCATTCCTCTTTTTCATAAACACACTGTATAAAGGAAGTGTGTATATGAAAAAAAAAAAAAACAACAAACAAACATATACATACACACTGATTTCTTCAATTACACTCATTTTCTTCCATTTCTTTTTTCATAAACACACTATATAAAGGAAGTGTGTATATGAAAAAAAAAACATTCTCACTTTCATTCCATCTTTTTAATACACACACTGTGTAAAAGAAGTGTGTATATAAAAAAGAGCATTCACTACAAACATACCACACATACACACAAACTCTTGCTACAAAACATACAGTTTCATTCATTCCTCTTTTTCATAAACACACTGTATAAAGGAAGTGTGTATATGAAAAAAAAAAACAACAAACAAACATATACCTACACACTATGTACCTATTCACTTTCTATTTTTCAATTTTCATTTAATTTAAACAAACTCTTACTGCAAATACACTCATGTTCTTTCATTTCTTTTTTTATAAACACACTATATAATGAAAGTGTGTATATGAAAAAAAAAACATTTACACTTTCATTCCATCTTTTTAATACACACACTGCAAAAAAAAGTGTGTATATAAAAAAGCACATTCACTACAAACATACAACATATACACACACAAACACTCAGGAAAAGAGGATAAGGATAGGCTTTTTTCATTCCGTCATTCGCCATACATCCTCAACTATTCATCCATCATTCATCCGTATAATCCATCCATCCGCCTCACTTTATCCGCCATCCATTATTCGTACATTTTTCATTTTTTACATACTACAAATAAATACATATACAACATAAACACACACAAAAACATACCACACACACATAAACTAAAAATGTACAATTCCAACAAAAAACAATAATTTGTACAAAGTAATACTAATAATAATATTATTTGATACATGTAAAAAAAACTTACACAAATAAAATAGAAAACCATAACTAAAACCCAAAACACGTATTCATCTTCCTCGCCGCAAAGATTTTTCATGCGGCGAGTACGTCGCAGCAACCCTGGCCTATCGAAGTACAACAGTCTCGGTTTCGACTTCGCTTTACATCTTGGCCAGGTGTTGCGACATTGTACGTCAGTTATCACCACTGTGATATCATCTGACGTTTCCTCTAAGGATAGGCTTTCAAGGGACACTGTTGGCCCCTGCGTTCCGTTCAGCGACACAAGCGATCCGGTCAGTGCTATTGTGGACCAACCGCCATTCGTCAACGTTTCACCAATTTCTTCTTCCACAGAAGTGATAAACGCTGGCTGGCTCATTTGTTCCGTCCGATAATCGGATACTCCATACATTTCGGAGCTCTGGTCCCCGCACGGACAGCAACATGCCGCGAACGTCCGCCTAAACATTCGCCAACACGTTCTAAAGCATCCCATTGCGGAGCGAATGTGAAGTGCGTCCGTCCAAAACCTATCCTTATCCTCTTTTGATGGTTATAAAGTTTTGCATAGCCAAGTGTACTACGATTGAAAATCGTCGTTTTGTTTGTTGGTCGTTATGGTTTTTTTCTGCAGCAAACAACAACGCTAAGGTGTTGTTTGTTTCATGGTTACCTACGAATGAAAATCGTTTCTTGACAGGATAAGATTATCTTCTAATTAGTTTTTATTTTTCAGCGTTCGGTGGACCTGTCGCAGAACCGGTTGGACAGCGGTCATGAGGAACCTACCAAGGCATTCGGATAAATTGACAAAATCTGGGTTGTAGAAATCGTTTTATCAATAAAATAAATTTAACTTTATTGGCATTTATTATTTTCCAATGTTGCCGAAATCCTCTGCGCACTTCTAGTTAGGGAGCTTTCAGGCCGTGTACAGCTAAACTTGACCTAGCTTGGGCAGTCTTCCTCGTCCAAATAGACTTTCACCTACGCCGGCAACAAGTTCGCCTTGTTATAGATATTGGCAGCCATAATTTGCCACTATCGACATCGCGGCTCAAATTCCAACACATTAAGGGACGGATCATAGAGGTTATCGCTGCTATCGGTTGGAATTTCAGTTAAAAACAAGCAGTATGCTTGCTGTGATCGCTTCCGATAATCCAAGAAAACAGAAAACCTTCGATCACTTGGCCCGCGGTACTCACATTGACTGAACTTGGCTGTCCCATTTGCAGTTTGTTAATGTAGGTACGCACGCAATTATCTCGGACTTCGGTCGGGACATCGTGGCGTGCTAAAAAACAGAAGAGATTCACTTTTATGTAATAAAATAATTGGTATAACCGTTACTTACGCAAAGTTTTATTATATTTTTCGCTTGCGGTGCGGTCGCTCCCGTCAAAGAAGTAGTCCCGTGTATATAATAACTGCTGCTGACATTCAATTATCCATCCGACATCATACAGACTTTTCGGTTACACAGCCTGCTAAATTTTTTTCCGTTATCAGTTGCTTTGCCAACCAAATACACAAAATGCTAATGTTCGTTGGAATGTTCTACTTCTGGTTCCGGGTGGCGCATTATTCCCTGCAATAGCACTCCTGCTATGTGCTGTCCGGCGGTACCTTGATACTAGACCAGACCGATTCCCATGAACAAGGCTACTTGTGTGTTCCGCGAAATATCGCACTCAGCAGCAGTAGAGAGTTGCACTTAAACAGCTTTATGGGTTTGTGGCACCTTTTCTATTGCCTATTATAGATGAATCAAGTCGTGCCAATGCCTAAAGTTTCGGAGCAAATGCGCAGACCGGCAACGACGCTATTGTGTTACGCAGGCCATAGATTTATAATTAGCAGCACCTCCAGCTGTTGGATATCGATCTGCGCCTCGATGAATCTTATTGCTAGCAAGACACAGCTTCGGAATCGGTAAGATGAGTGTAAACACTAGTCGCAGATTTCGTGCCAGCGGATAGGCAGTTCTTGCGCTAAAGGCTTCGGCAGCGCTTCCCGCAAGACTAATGAATAACACGACATCAGTTGTGACATGGTCGGGAGCGAGAAGCGGAACATTTTTTCACTAAGAAACACCAACGTTAAGCAGCTCCCCGTCCCATCTCCAATGCTGTGGCAGTTGCTAAGCTGAGATGCGGTCAAACTATTCAAAAAAAAAACAATAAAACAATCCCTAAAAGAAATTGATCTATATTAACCTTTTAATTGTGGCTACACAGTATATGTACTTACTTTCGAACGCGGTGTCATATGTCCTGAAATACTCCATACACACCTTCGGGACGCTACGCTTGGATGGTTCAGCTTGGCCAACTTCTCTCACATCTTGTAGTGACGACACATTTAAAGTTGATTGCAATCTGCAGCGTGGAGCTGCTCCCCTTCGTGGAATAAATCACTACAACGAACACTTGCTATGCTGATTTCCGATGCGAAAAATGAATCAATGCTTATTGCAGGTTCCGAGGCGGATATCTGCTTGTTGTTTCGGAAATATTCGGATTTTATCGAATTTTTATCAGTTCGCTCAAAAGCAAAACGAAAATATATTAATTTATAATATTAATTATTGTGAAAACCTACAATGTCAACGGTTGCTATGAAAAAAAAACATCAGGAGTAATAGGGATGTCAGAAACACTGAAGTAATATTTTTTTGACTACACCGTAAGAGTCCGAATCCCATAATGGGTAAAATTTTACTCATTTTTTTATTATTGCGGTACAAAATTGAGAGAATCGAAGTTGTCAAATGAAATAAAAGCATAAGGTGTATTCCGATACAATAACGCTCGGAGGGAGAAACGTAAACTACACTTAAAACAGAGAACACGCACATGCGTCGTTTTCGGATACCGTGTAACCTAAGACAAGACGCGATAGCTGGCTTCTTATTTTTCTTTTCGTAACGGCCGTCATCCCCGTCGAAATTTTTTTGAACGTTCCATACCGTTGTTGCCAGAATTATTATTTTTAACAACTTCTGCAGGTCAATGAAAATAAAACAAATTAAAATTGCAATATATAAGCGAATAATACTCAATTCTTATTTATTATTTTATATTCAATAAAGCATACTTCTATTATAAAATTTTTTCTTCCTAAGTTTCTTGGTACCCAAATTTTTTCTTTCTAAGTTTCTTGGACTTCAACCGAAATAGTAATAAACGATTAATCAATGCATTTTTAAAGTTATAACAGTGAAATACATTACTCGGTAATATCATGTACCTTGCACACTTTTGCATCATTATTTATGAACAATTATAATAGCTAAATTATTACTCTCCAGCATCACTGCTTTACAGTGAAAAGTAACCTCGTTGTATTCTCTACGTGACGATTGCGTTATCGAATTCAGCCAATCAGCAGCCGGTTCAAATTGGTTGAATGTAACGGTGACCAGCTGTCACGTCTTGTCTTAGCGTGTAACTATCTCCTTGGTGTAACGCATACATGACTCAAACGAAATTGTTAGTAACATCAGGAATACTGAATGTGCAAATTGTACATAAACTAATTTTTCGAGACTGTGTTTTTTTTTTCAATCTGCCGTTGTATTAAAGTTTTTTCAGAGTTTCAAGTTCGACCGTGATGAAGTGTGTTCGAAATTGCAATAAAAGCCTCAAATCCAGAGAAGCGCAAGTTTAATAATCAAAGTACGCTAGCATGATTATTACTTAAAACTTATGAAATGCATTATTTTACGTAAAAACAAACCAAAATATTTTGTAAAACGACAATGAATAGAAAAAATGTTTGCGACGAATATTTATTCGAGCTACTGAAAGGTATAAGTTATAAGAATACTCATCGCAAAAAAAATGCTTTTTTTTTCCTTGGTTCAAATTGACAGTCAATGACAGCTCATTCTGGTTCATTTTGACACTCACACAGCTTCGTATCCGTTTCTCCCTCCCAGCAATAACGTAAACACATAGTAAAGGGCAATACTGTCGAGCAGATCAAGATAGAGGCGCTTAGTAAAGAGCGAAACAAAAAATTATCGAATATCCAGCTTTTTACGAGCCATAATGGTGGACGCTATAATGCAAAGTTCGTATTAAATTACCTACCCCTTTGACAACTCTGCTTACGTCAGTTTGAAGTCTTCATCTAGTTTATAAAAAAAAATATATATCAGGCTACATTTTTGTTGCCAATTCAGCAAATCCCAAAACTGACGTAAGCAGAGAGGTTCGCAAATTACGAACACTCATTATAGCGACCGCCATTATGGTGCGTAAAAAGCTGGATACAATGTAAAACGATTTAAGTTTTAGGTGTGATACTAGGGGCAAGACACTGTTATATTGCGAAATATTTCCAATATTTAATTTTACAAAGTATTTATCTTTGCATTTTTGGGCACCCCTCTATTTGTATCATAGCTCATTGACGTTATATTATCGTTAGAGGGTTGTCAGTTGACAGATCAACGATAAATATCCAAATATATGAACCAATATCGAGTAATATTATTGAAATATTTTTCAAAAACATAGGGAAGTCTAGCCCCAAGGACGGTACTTCATTTAGAATAAGTTTCGGTTTGTAAGAAATGTGTCCTTTTATTCAGTTTCGCTTCATGTGTAAAAAGATTCAACGGTTTTTTAGCATGTCACAATACGCAGTATGGTGGCGCTAAGAACACTTAGAGCAAGCCCAGCAGTGGCTAAATTGAAGTTTCTAAAGCTAGTTTGGAAACTCCCACCATAACGCGGCAACCGCACCGGGCGTTGCTATGTTGGTTTGGGAAACAACAATCCTCACCTCGGGTAGTAGCGAGTTATGCAATTTGGCAACGCGATAGCAACGAGCAGAATCGTTGCTATTTGATGAAATGTCAAACTGTTGTTTTTTTTTTGTGCTCAATAGTGAATGTTCGTAATAATATTACGAAGAAGATGAGTGTTTCGAATGCGGACTCAATTGGTCGGCCTCGGAAGACGAAGTGTTTTGCCTCGCTTGTTAAACACGTCGTAGGACGCAAGTGTCGGCCTGAACCACTACTTAATTTTATTTCCGATTGAGCTGAAATTTTGCACAGGGTGTTTTTTCGGGCAAGTAAACATTTTGTATAGGTTTTTTTTATTGAGATGACCATTTTGGTTGGCATTTTGGTCTGCAACCTACACGATGCGGAAAGCTCAAATCCTCACAAGTTTGGCCAATATTATTAAATAAACCTGGTAGGTTTAAGCAAATCTGCTCGGGAGTATTACCAACTCTTTTCCCGTTTCGTTCGGTCGTTGTATAAAAAAAACCATTTTTCTCCTTTACCGCTGTTTCAATCTTCAAAAACAACCTAAGATGCGTTCAAAAGCGGCGTTGGAAATGGTCATTGGTATAGACCGTTGTTAAAACGCTGGATGGCACCTTCCTCCGTATGGCGGTCAATATTTGGCTATTTACTGGCTGAGAGTCGCCCCGAATCTTTCCAAAAAACATTTTCTTAATCGCGTATAAGGAAATTTGTTTTGCGAAATCACTTTCTTCATCACTAGAATCAATCAAATAATCGAAAACAATTTACGCGTTCTATATTTAAGTTCTTTTTGGCGGCAAATATTTCAAATAATAATAGCAAACTGTGTGAACCGAGACAGCATGAAATACAGAATACAAAATGACAGTTCGCCAGCTTTCAGTAGAATAGTCATTTAAGCCAACGTTGCGGGACGTGCCCAGTTTTACGGAATTACTTTAAATAAACATATAAGGATGAAAAAATTTATGTACGCACAAGTAAAAAAATCTGCAAAAGAATTATGCTATCGATAACTTGGGAGAACGGAAACAAAGTTAAAACAAAGTTGCGTGAAATGGAGGGAACATTTTATAAAGTAGAAAGAACGTAGATCATCCCGGAAACGATTGACTGGCGGATAAGTTGGTTATTACTAGATCCGCAAAAAATATGCGAAATTCATCACGAACAAACATTTTGCCAACGCTGGCTAGTGACGGTCTTCAGAAATTGGCAACTGCCGGTGTGAAAAAGAAATAGTGGAATTGGTAATCCCCATTAGCAACGACCGGTGCGAAAATCGGTTGCTATCCAAAATAGCAACGGCCAGCGTTGTGAAAATAGCAACTCAAATGGCAACTCACCGGTGCGCTTGCTCTTAGTAGTCAACGATTTAATAAAATCGATAGTTTTACAGTTTTTATCGATATTATCGCAATAAGAAGGGTTGCGGTTTTAAATGTAGAAATTTCGAGCAGTCGTAATTTGTACACAATCGACAATTTTATTCCGTCCCAGCTTATATTTACGATAAATATGTTTGTTTTAATGTTGATTTGAGAAAAAATACACCCACCTTACAAAATCAGTGTTATATCATTGCAAAAACAGCGACTCTATAACCTGTGATAATGTTCTTGCGTCTGGCAGCTTTGACTGTAATCACAGAACGGAAGGTCATCTGTGATACGAAAACTGCTAAGTGCTCAGTGAATTTTGCAGCGCTCCCTAGGGGTGGAAAGAACGCTTTTTACACGGAAAATAAACAGAATTTATACTACTTTTATCAAAATCAATCAAACACACTGGTATAAATCTGTCGGCGAAAACACTACAGGTTAACCCTGCTAAGCATCTGTAAGAAGGAAAACACATTATTTCTAGGGGCTTGACAACTTTATTTCATGAAAAATATTTCGGTAATATTACACGATATTGGTTGATATATATATATATATATATATATATATATATATATATATATATATATATATATATATATATATATATATATATATATATATATATATATATATATATATATATATATATATATATATATATATTAATATCTATCATTTTTTTATCACATTAACTTCCCAACCATAGCGTATAGGACATGGTGAAACGGTTTGATCAACAAGTAGGCACGAGTTGTGAATTGCTTCTAAAATAAATGAATATCAGTAGCAAGGTATGTAGCTTTACCGGATTTATAATTTGAATGCATCGAAATAGTATATTATGAGATGCGATGAATTTGGTCATCGGTTGTTTTAATAAACATCTTTAGTATTTACCATTTTTTTTGCAATATAGCCGGTTGTACTTTTGACATACCGTTTTACTATGTTTCTATACACCAACATCACAACGACGATAATATGAATTCAAAGAGTTTTGATGTAACTGGAGGAGTGTCTGAAAATGCAACGATAAACACTTAGTAACAATGAATACAATCGAATTTTGCTCGTTGCACTAAATTCGTAGCCCAACTAGCAAAGGACTTTCACTCGTTGGGTTGAGCTATCCAGGTTGCAAGATGACACCGGTTGTTTCTTTTTGTTAGGATTACTAATCACCTATTGGGTTACGCAGTGTCTTGCCCCTAGCATCCTTCAAAACAGCTGACTCAGATACCGGCATAGATAATTGTAGAACTGTTCCTTTGTTGTTTTTCAGTAATCTACTCCTGTGAAAATAATCAGATTATTAACACGAGTTACATAAAGTGAGAGTCGCGTCTTTTGTTTCAAGTCTCTAATTACCATCTCGTTTAGAGTCCTCGTAATGAATATTCGTATATTACGTAACGTGAAATTTGGCAATTTTCAAAACCCCCATCAACTAAGTAACGCAAATTTGCATGGTGGCAGTGTAACACTTCGCTGGATACCTTTCCTCCACCTCTCCCCTGAGCGCGTTATGTATTATAGGAATGTTTCCATATATGAACGAACGCTAGGGGTAAGGCACTATTGATATACAATGGTGATTCGCTCACCGGTTGCTCCTTAGTCGGGGGTTTGTTAGTTGGGCACTCATCCATCTAAAAAGCGCTCTTATGTCAAAATTGAACGTCATTCAAGTGATGCAAGAAACCCGAAAATTGAATAAATAATAAAATAAATTTTGACTTCTCGTACTTGAGTTTATTTGTCATTGATTGTTGATGGCTACCTTTGATTACTCGAAAAAAATGACATTGATTACTTCGGAGTAATCTCAGGTTACGACGCATTTCGAAACCCCTTGAAACGAACCTCTTGAGATCCTTTTTTAGTGTTCTGTAAGGTTGTCACTTTCGGTTGTCAGCAGGGATACCAGATTTGTCAGCAAAACGCTGATTTGTTTTGATTCGCAGGTATGTGCGTTTTTTTTTCAATCTCCATCCCGCATAATCAATAACCATAAACGGATGATAATCCATATGGTTTAACGATACCCCATACAGTCGAAACTATATCCCGAACTAGTTGTTAGGCACGTTTTATGGTTATTGATTATGCGGGATGGTTAACTACATTTTTTTCCCTATGACTTTCTCAAAATGTGTGCAGATTTTTACAGACTTCTGCCTGCTCGAGCGCATTTATTCGAATCACGATTAGATTTTTATCAGATTTAAAAAAAAAAGACTGCACAATGAAACCGGTACCTCTTACAATCGCATTATTCGTTGCCCTAGAAACTAACCTGGATTTACTTAACCTTATTCTGCTTATTTTTATTTAAATGGCATGTCGCATGTCGCATCAATGAGTAGAAAATCTATATTCTCCAGAATGGACTAGAGTCAATCGGCAAAACATTTAATATAATCTAATAAGAGGATGAAACTAGTTTATAAATTTCATTTCCGAATAAAGATGTGATTCATTTATTATAAATATTCGGAAAATTTGCGTTAAAAAATCCATCTGTGCCATGATTTTTAAAAACTCAAAGTACTTTCTTGAGTTGAAAAAAAACTAACGAGCTGCATTTTATATTCTAACAATTTTCAAAAATAACCGTCTATAACACATGGTACAATTGTAAATGGAAGAATTGCAACATTAACGGTTTAAAACGCACGATTTTTCAATAACATTAATTGTTGTTCGTGTTTCAAATCAACATTTGTCGATTACAATACCTTCGTTACACTATTCTAATATGACAAACTCCACAAATGTGAATAATTGCGAATTTTTTCCAAAACGTTTTTGCATCGAACCTAATAGATTGTATTAAACGGGTTAAACTGTTGAAATAACCGTCAATTCAAAACATCGAATAAATTATGCCACATTATACCACTGGCAAAGCGGCATAAACGTATACGACAAATATATATTGCCCGAGAGCACAGAAAATTCAATTGTCATTTTTCAGTCCTTTTTGTGTGCACTTTCTGTTCGATCATATACCTGAAGTTGCCCTTCCGTTCTGTGCTGTAATCCAGCGCTGCCATCACTAAACTGGTTAGAGTCGCAAGTTGCAGAAAGATGTCGTTAGCATTCCAAACGAGTAAGAGTTTGAAATCTTACACACGATTTCTGGAGTTTTTTGTTCTAGCTTGGATGTCTGTTTTCTGTGGGTTGACTAACACCGAGTACGCACACGAATGGATGTGGAACGAAAAGAACGAAGAACTGTTCATTGATCTTCAATCCGCTCGCAGGCTGATACAAAATACAAAATACAAAGATGCTCTGCATTATGAAGAACCGTCTTGCAAGAAATTAACGCTCTAGGACATCATTTACCGATGAAAGGTAAAACCTGACGATATTAGAGCTGATACCCCATATTATTTATATACCTTACATCTCAAATGTCCTTTAAAAAATCATGAAAAAAGCCTTGTTTTTTGAGCATTTGGTGGATATTACCCCTTAAGACAACAGAGTGAGGATGATGAGAAGTGAGCCATTCAGATGGGGAGTTTTACTTATCGCTTTCCCATTGGTTTTACCATAATCGTTTCACACTTTGTTTATTGATTGGGTCGTATGATGTAATCTTTAATTGCTCAATATTTTCGTTGGAAGCATTTTTAACTAGTCGTAGGCTTTTTTTATGTCAAAGAAAAGGCACACAAGATGTTCTGACCACTATTGGCATTTTAGATGGCGTTCTCAAAAGCTGTGAGGTTGTTTGGTGTACTTTAGAATAGTCTAAAGCCGGATTGTAAACTGTCGTTTCGATAGCGACAATCGTTTGCTTCCGTTGACCTGGAAGTACACGTTGTATCCAAAGATCATTGCATGTATTTGGAAAATAGAAAAATTCATTCAAAATTATTGTCTGCTGGAATCAATTCTTCAGACTAAATTTGTTCATCAGCCCTCGGTATGGTTTTTATGGGAAATTGACTCAGACGAATAGCTTTCAGAACTCGATTTTACAGCAAGACTGGCTGCGAGCTTTTAAGATATTTGCTAGGGTGAGTTTAACCATGGAATTTCCTTAAATTTGGTTTTCGGATGTTTTTTAATTTGGTCATATTTCACAAGTTAACGTTAAAGTTGGTAAAGGTCGGCCCACTGATCTGATTTTTCCTGGAACTTTCTCTGGTCTCCGGGAATTTTAGCATACATCAGTTTATTCGCTTGCTGTTTATCAATGGTTATCAATAACAACCCACTATTTCTACTTCTGGCTATTGTTACGTTTGGTGTAATTGCTTTTTTGATAAAAAAGGCGATACGTTCTTCATTGTTTGCAAATCTTTTTTACTTATAAATCATGATTTCAGCACCCGGATGAGCCAAACGTCCGAGAACAGTCGCAGGTCTCACATTCACGATCATACTTATTTGCGATGATTACAACAATTACAATTAACAACATAAGGTTGAGCTAGTTCACCGTATAAAATACAGTTTATCTAGCCCTCCTAGTACCCACATGCGCCAGTGCCAGAGGACTGAAAATACCTCGCGCAGATGGCAAAGTTCCGATGCCGATCAGGGTATGACCTCATATGGATTTTGGTTAGCCATGGTCAAAAGGGGCTCTCGGGTTGTTAAGTTCATTTAATTGCACATTAAGGTCTAATATGTTTAATTGTAATTGTTGTAAATATCTCAAAGAAATATGTAACGAAAAAGTTATGTCTGTTTTTTTGCAATTTATTTTATTTTAATTTATTTTTTCATAGCTTAGTTTTTTTGTATCGTTCTGTTATACTAAATTTATTGAGTCCATTTAGCATTACCCAGATTGCACCACGAGGAGGCGGACTCATTTGCAACCCAAAAATTTAAAATTCTAGTCTAATTTCTAATTTCGATTCCTAATTACTGATTTCCTAATTTTTAATTTGAATTCCATATTCCATTTTTCAAATTTTTGATTTTTCATTTCAGATTTATATTTTCTATTTCAAAATTCGAATCTATTTCTAGCGTATAGAGTATAAATAAAAAATACTCTCTTCCTCTCTTTTTCAATCCATAAACTCTCATATCTTATCCTAAATTATCCGCTTCAAACTTCTAATTTTTATTTATTTATGTCTTATTTCTAATCCTCAATATCTCATTATTAATCTCTAACTTATAATTTGAAACAACTTATTTTTCATCTCAATTTTCTTAATTCTAATCTTATTTTTTTTTTTTATTTCTAATCTCTTACTGCAAAATGTATTTTCTCATTTCTTATATAAGAAAATAAGAAAATGCAATATACTATCATTAGTCTTTAAATTCTGTTCAATTCTGAAAATTTTATTCACTTTGCGAATTTAAATTACTTGGATTTCAAAATTTTAATATTGCAGCTTAAAATTCAAGTCTATTGTTAGTCTCAAAGTCAAAATTTCTAAGTTCTTCCTTATACGTATTTCAAAAAACTAATAAATAATAATTCTTCAACAAACACACACACGCATTCTTCCATTCTATTTTTTAATACACACACTGCAAAGGGGGCATGTGTATAAAACACATTCACCACATACATACATCATAAACGCACAAACTCTTACTGCAATTACACTCATTTTCTTCCATTTCTTTTTTCATAAACACACTATATGAAGGAAGTGTGTATATGAAAAAAAAACATTCTCACTTTCATTCCATCTTTTTAATACACACACTGTGTAAAAGAAGTGTGTATATAAAAAAGAGCATTCACTACAAACATACCACACATACACACAAACTCTTGCTACAAAACATACAGTTTCATTCATTCCTCTTTTTCATAAACACACTGTATAAAGGAAGTGTGTATATGAAAAAAAAAAAAACAACAAACAAACATATAAATACACACTGATTTCTTCAATTACACTCATTTTCTTCCATTTCTTTTTTCATAAACACACTATATAAAGGAAGTGTGTATATGAAAGAAAAACATTCTCACTTTCATTCCATCTTTTTAATACACACACTGTGTAAAAGAAGTGTGTATATAAAAAAGAGCATTCACTACAAACATACCACACATACACACAAACTCTTGCTACAAAACATACAGTTTCATTCATTCCTCTTTTTCATAAACACACTGTATAAAGGAAGTGTGTATATGAAAAAAAACAACAAACAAACATATACCTACACACTATGTATCTATTCACTTTCTATTTTTCAATTTTTATTTAATTTAAACAAACTCTTACTGCAAATACACTCATGTTCTTTCATTTCTTTTTTTATAAACACACTATATAATGAAAGTGTGTATATGAAAAAAAAACATTTACACTTTCATTCCATCTTTTTAATACACACACTGCAAAAAAAAGTGTGTATATAAAAGAGCACATTCACTACAAACATACAACATAAACACACACAAACACTCAGGAAAAGAGGATACGGATAGGCTTTTTTCATTCCGTCATTCGCCATACATCCTCAACTATTCATCCATCATTCATCCGTATAATCCATCCATCCGCCTCACTTTATCCGCCATCCATTATTCATACATTTTTCATTTTTTACATACTACAAATAAATACATATACAACATAAACACACACAAAAACATACCACACACACATAAACTAAAAATGTACAACTCCAACAAAAAACAATAATTTGTACAAAGTAATACTAATAATAATATTATTTGATACATGTAAAAAAAACTTACACAAATAAAATAGAAAACCATAACTAAAACCCAAAACACGTATTCATCTTCCTCGCCGCAAAGATTTTTCATGCGGCGAGTACGTCGCAGCAACCCTGGCCTATCGAAGTACAACAGTCTCGGTTTCGACTTCGCTTTACATCTTGGCCAGGTGTTGCGACATTGTACGTCAGTTATCACCACTGTGATATCATCTGACGTTTCCTCTAAGGATAGGCTTTCAAGGGACACTGTTGGCCCCTGCGTTCCGTTCAGCGACACAAGCGATCCGGTCAGTGCTATTGTGGACCAACCGCCATTCGTCAACGTTTCACCAATTTCTTCTTCCACAGAAGTGATAAACGCTGGCTGGCTCATTTGTTCCGTCCGATAATCGGATACTCCATACATTTCGGAGCTCTGGTCCCCGCACGGACAGCAACATGCCGCGAACGTCCGCCTAAACATTCGCCAACACGTTCCGTCCAAAACCTATCCTTATCCTCTTTTGATGGTTATAAAGTTTTGCATAGCCAAGTGTACTACGATTGAAAATCGTCGTTTTGTTTGTTGGTCGTTATGGTTTTTTTCTGCAGCAAACAACAACGCTAAGGTGTTGTTTGTTTCATGGTTACCTACGAATGAAAATTGTTTCTTGACAGGATAAGATTATCTTCTAATTAGTTTTTATTTTTCAGCGTTCGGTGGACCTGTCGCAGAACCGGTTGGACAGCGGTCATGAGGAACCTACCAAGGCATTCGGATAAATTGACAAAATCTGGGTTGTAGAAATCGTTTTATCAATAAAATAAATTTAACTTTATTGGCATTTATTATTTTCCAATGTTGCCGAAATCCTCTGCGCACTTCTAGTTAGGGAGCTTTCAGGCCGTGTACAGCTAAACTTGACCTAGCTTGGGCAGTCTTCCTCGTCCAAATAGACTTTCACCTACGCCGGCAACAAGTTCGCCTTGTTATAGATATTGGCAGCCATAATTTGCCACTATCGACATCGCGGCTCAAATTCCAACACATTAAGGGACGGATCATAGAGGTTATCGCTGCTATCGGTTGGAATTTTGGTTAAAAACAAGCAGTATGCTTGCTGTGATCGCTTCCGATAATCCAAGAAAACAGAAAACCTTCGATCACTCGGCCCGCGGTACTCACATTGACTGAACTTGGCTGTCCCATTTGCAGTTTGTTAATGTAGGTACGCACGAAATTATTTCGGACTTCGGTTGGGACATCGTGGCGTGCTAAAAAACAGAAGAGATTCACTTTTATGTAATAAAATAATTGGTATAACCGTTACTTACGCAAAGTTTTATTATATTTTTCGCTTGCGGTGCGGTCGCTCCCGTCAAAGAAGTAGTCCCGTGTATATAATAACTGCTGCTGACATTCAATTATCCATCCGACATCATACAGACTTTTCGGTTACACAGCCTGCTAAATTTTTTTCCGTTATCAGTTGCTTTGCCAACCAAATACACAAAATGCTAATGTTCGTTGGAATGTTCTACTTCTGGTTCCGGGTGGCGCATTATTCCCTGCAATAGCACTCCTGCTATGTGCCGTCCGGCGGTACCTTGATACTAGACCAGACCGATTCCCATGAACAAGGCTACTTGTATGTTCCGCGAAATATCGCACTCAGCAGCAGTAGAGAGTTGCACTTAAACAGCTTTATGGGTTTGTGGCACCTTTTCTATTGCCTATTATAGATGAATCAAGCCGTGCCAATGCCTGAAGTTTCGGAGCAAATGCGCAGACCGGCAACGACGCTATTGTGTAACGCAGGCCATAGATTTATGATTAGCAGCACCTCCAGCTGTTGGATATCGATCTGCGCCTCGATGAATCTTATTGCTAGCAAGACACAGCTTCGGAATCGGTAAGATGAGTGTAAACACTAGTCGCAGATTTCGTGCCAGCGGATAGGCAGTTCTTGCGCTAAAGGCTTCGGCAGCGCTTCCTGCAAGACTAATGAATAACATGACATCAGTTGTGACATGGTCGGGAGCGAGAAGCGGAACATTTTTTCACTAAGAAACACCAACGTTAAGCAGCTCCCCGTCCCATCTCCAATGCTGTGGCAGTTGCTAAGCTGAGATGCGGTCAAACTATTCAAAAAAAAAAAAACAATAAAACAATCTCTAAAAGAAATTGATCTATATTATCCTTTTAATTGTGGCTACACAGTATATGTACTTACTTTCGAACGCGGTGTCATATGTCCTGAAATACTCCATACACACCTTCGGGACGCTACGCTTGGATGGTTCAGCTTGGCCAACTTCTCTCACATCTTGTAGTGACGACACATTTAAAGTTGATTGCAATCTGCAGCGTGGAGCTGCTCCCCTTCGTGGAATAAATCACTACAACGAACACTTGCAATGCTGATTTCCGATGCGAAAAATGAATCAATGCTTATTGCAGGTTCCGAGGCGGATATCTGCTTGTTGTTTCGGAAATATTCGGATTTTATCGAATTTTTATCAGTTCGCTCAAAAGCAAAACGAAAATATTTTAATTTATAATATTAATTATTGTGAAAACCTACAATGTCAACGGTTGCTATGAAAAAAAAGCATCAGGAGTAATAGGGATGTCAGAAACACTGAAGTAATATATTTTTGACTACACCGTCAGAGTCCGAATCCCATAATGGGTAAAATTTTACTCATTTTTTATATTGATGCGGTACAAAATTGAGAGAATCGAAGTTGTCAAATGAAATAAAAGCATAAGGTGTATTCCGATACAATAACGCTGGGAGGGAGAAACGTATACTACACTTAAAACAGAGAACACGCACATGCGTCGTTTTCGGATACCGTGTAACCTAAGACAAGACGCGACAGCTGGCTTCTTATTTTTCTTTTCGTAACGGCCGTCATCCCCGTCGAAATTTTTTTGAACGTTCCATACCGTTGATGCCAGAATGATTATTTTTAACAACTTCTGCAGGTCAATGAAAATAAAACAAATTAAAATTGCAATATATAGGCGAATAATACTCAATTCTTATTTATTATTTTATGTTCAATAAAGCATACTTCTATTATAAAATTTTTTCTTCCTAAGTTTCTTGGTACCCAAATTTTTTCTTTCTAAGTTTCTTGGACTTCAACCGAAATAGTAATAAACGATTAATCAATGCATTTTTAAAGTTATAACAGTGAAATACATTACTCGGTAATATCAGGTACCTTGCACACTTTTGCATCATTATTTATGAACAATTATAATAGCTAAATTATGACTCTCCAGCATCACTGCTTTACAGTGAAAAGTAACCTCGTTGTATTTTCTACGTGACGATTGCGTTATCGAATTCAGCCAATCAGCAGCCGGTTCAAATTGGTTGAAAGTAACGGTGACCAGCTGTCACGTCTTGTCTTAGCGTGTAACTATCTCCTTGGTATAACGCATACATGACTCAAACGAAGTTGTTAGTAACATCAGGAATACTGAATGTGCAAATTTTACATAAACTAATTTTTCGAGACTGGGTTTTTTTTCCAATCTGCCGTTGTATTAAAGTTTTTTCAGAGTGATGAAGTGTGTTCGAAATTGTAATAAAAGCCTCAAATCCAGAGAAGCGCAAGTTTAATAATCGAAGTACGCTTGCATGATTATTACTTAAAACTTATGAAATGCATTATTCTACGTAAAAACAAACCAAAATATTTTGTAAAACGACAATGAATAGAAAAAATTTGCGATGAATATTTATTCGAGCTACTGAAAGGTATTAGTTATAAGAATACTCATCGCAAAATAAATGCTTTTTTTTCCTTGGTTCAAATTGACAGTCAATGACAGCTCATTCTGGTTCATTTTGACACTCACACAGCTTCGTATCCGTTTCTCCCTCCCAGCAATAACGTAAACACATAGTAAAGGGCGATACTGTCGAGCAGATCAAGATAGAGGCGCTTAGTAAAGAGCGAAACAAAAAATTCTCGAATATCCAGCTTTTTACGAGCCATAATGGTGGACGCTATAATGCAAAGTTCGTAATAAATTACCTACCCCTTTGACAACTCTGCTTACGTCAGTTTGAAGTCTTCATCTAGTTTATCAAAAAAGAAATATATCTGGCTACATTTTTGTTGCCAATTCAGCAAATCCCAGAACTGACGTAAGCAGAGAGGTTCGCAAATTACGAACACTCATTATAGCGACCGCCATTATGGTGCGTAAAAAGCTGGATACAATGTAAAACGATTTAAGTTTTAGGTGTGATACTAGGGGCAAGACACTGTTATATTGCGGAATATTTCCAATATTTTATTTTACAAAGTATTTATCTTTGCATTTTTGGGCACCCCTCTATTTGTATCATAGCTCATTGACGTTATATTATCGTTAGAGGGTTGTCAGTTGACAGATCAACGATAAATATCCAAATATATGAACCAATATCGAGTAATATTATTGAAATATTTTTCAAAAAAATAGGGATGTCTAGCCCCAAGGACGGTACTTCATTCAGAATAAATTTCGGTTTGTAAGTAATGTGTCCTTTTATTCAGCAAGAAAGTTCCGCTGAACTAATTCTGAACCTTTTGCGAACTTCTCAGCTCGTATGTTAAGTGAAATTCGAAATTCTGGTTGCTTGGGCAGTCTCTTATGTATATCAGCCATGTCTCAAAGCTGCAGCTATTGAAATTTGACACATGTGAATAAAGTGTTTTACAATCCCTCAATATGTCGTTTGAATAAAGAGTTCACTTTGGTTTTTCATGAGGTTTGCATGGGATTAGTAAAACAAACGTTTTTATTCATACACACTCAATAAAAGAAGTCGTTTGGTATTTTTTTTTTACAACAATTCATCGGTGAAGTGTAATAATACCGGTATTTCTTCAAATAAGCATCAAAACAATGACTGTTCTGTAATATCTGTAAGTTTTACTTTAATTTCGTCAATTTGACTTATTTCACTTTCACCGAAATCTGTATAACTTTTAACCGAACGATCTGTAAAGCTACCAAATTGTGTATCTGGCGGCCATTTTGTTTTATACGTTCAACCGTGCGTTACATTTTCAGGCACTCATCTACCTATCCAGCTTTTTACGCGCCATAATGGCGGACGCTATCCAGCTTTTTACGCGCCATAATGGCGGACGCTATAATGAAAAATTCGTAATATGTTACCTACCCTTTTGACAACTCTGCTTACGTCAGATTGACACTTCCAATATTTCGCACGAAAAACAATAAATCTGGCAACATTAATGTTGCCAAAACAGCAAAAATCACGAATCTGACGTCAGTAGAGAGGTTCACAAATTACGAACGCGCATTATAGCACCCGCCATTATGGTGCGTAAAAAGCTGGATAATAAAAAATTCGTAATATGTTACCTACCCTTTTGACAACTCTGCTTACGTCAGTTTGACTCTTCATTTGTTTCCCAAGAAAAACAATTAATCTGGCAACATTGGTGTTGCCAAAACTGCAGAAATCACGAATCTGACGTAAGCAGAGAGGTTCACAAATTACGAACGCGCATCATATCACCCGCTATTATGGTGCGTAAAAAGCTGGATACTACAACTCTTTGCCAGCACATTATTGTCGGAGTCATTCGGAGTGATATTAATGTGACAGTAAACGATAAATATAACAAAATATACATCAATATCGTGGAATATTACCGAAATATTTGTGTCAAAAATAAAGTTGTCTAGCCCCTAGGTGAGACGCGAATATTCTCTACTAATGCTGGTGAGCAATTCGCCTCGCCCGCAGTCATTGCGGAGGCGAGTAAAATTTTGTATTAGGGTACGCAAGTGGAACTTAGCTAGTGACTGGCTGGAGCTGCGTGACAGACTACTCGTCAAAAATTCAGCCGACTCGGCATCTGTAATTCCAAAATTGATCAGACGAGTAACTCGCCGCTCGTTTCGTCTTCTGTAGCAGACCCCTTAGTTTATTGGAGAAGTCTAATCAGGGATACCAAATGTGCAGATTTGTCTGCAAAACGCAGATTTTTGGAGTCCGTGTGCAGATTTTTATTGATTTGCAGATATTTGCAGTTTTTCCACGGTTTCTGCAGATTTTTGCCAGAGTCTCCTTATATTTGCGCAGATTTTCTTAAAATGTGTGCAGATTTTTACAGACTTTTGCCTGCGCGAGCGAATTTTTTACGAGATTTCTTTTCAGATCTCGAGCACATTTTTCCGGTTTTTCGAGCAGTTGCAGACATTTTTCAAAAACATCTGGCATCTCTGAGTCTAATATCTGGCAAGTCTGCTCGAGAAAAATAGAAAAAAAAAGTTTGGCACCCCTAGTTGCAGTTCGTTAACGTTGACAGCGGATGATAAAATTTCTATTCGTGCGTCGTGTGTTACTGTGGCTTTTATCTAATTTCGTTGCTGTAAGCAAAATATTTTTCTTTTCGGTTGGATTTTGTGCGTTTTAAACTACCAGAAAAGATTGAAAACGTACGCAATCATGACGGCTCACGATCAAATGCGAGCAATGCTCGATCAGCTTATGGGAACAGCAAGAAATGGTAAGTTACAGTTCAGGTTTCGCTGACTCTTTAAAAGGAATCAATCCTCCATATTGGTTTTAAGATTGTGCGTTGTGAGAGAAAGTCTGATTAGAGCTAATAGCATTTTTTTTTCTCGGAATAGGTCAAGTGATGTTTCGTTGAAAAGTTTCCTTTTCGTTGCAGTATCGCAAAAAAAATCAACAAGTCTGTTTTATTTCTCTTCCAGGTGAGACCAACCGCTTCTCTACCAAATTCTACGACAACAAAGTATGTAAAAGTTTTTTGTTAGGCTGCTGTCCACATGAGATCCTTGCATCAACGGTAAGTAAAACCGGCCGTAAATTCTGCGATAATTTTCTTCCTACACTTGTTCTAAATCACAGGCAGAAATGACTGTTGGCTTTGTAATAGTCCAGTAGAAGGATCCCTAGTGAAGCAACTGACACGAGATTTTTTTTGAACCTTCTAAATCATTCGTCCCGAGCAGTCACTCTAGTATAGTCAGATGCAACCAAATGTCCCCCTCTGATTCTATTGCAGACACGTCGCTACTCCTAACACTTTCAGTTGTACCTCTTCCTGTGTCGGCATTAAGAAATATAGATTGGTTCTAGACCGTAGAAAGGCGGCACCCGTCCAAGCGCTACCGGTTAAGACGGGTGTCAGTCTCTGGTAGGCAATCCGATGATCGTAAGTACTATTCTAACCGGAAGACTGTGATCATCCTAAATCTCAAAAAAAAAAAAAATCAAAAACATAAAAACAAGCGTTTTGTGTATCACCTCTTTCAAGCAGGATCGCTTTTGGTTTGTTTGAGTTGTATTGAAGTCATCTCGAAAAAAAAGTTGCTCTCGCTCTGCAACGCAACGAAACCGCGGACACACCAGTCGCAGTTTACGTAAGTGTTAAGTTTTCTTGCTTATTTGACCGACTAGAACTGAGTGGAAAGATCCAGTCAGCTTGACTATTAAACGACAGTTCGCGCTACCTGGCCAATGATTTGCAGTTTTTTTCTCTGATGGCCAGTGGCTTTTGTTCAGGAAAACCTAATGACTGTTGTAGTAGTAGAAATGACGTGACAATCTCTGTTTGAAATATATTTTGAAGCAGATAAAACTAAATATCGAGACTAGATATATCGCCAAACTAAATTGCATTTTTTCTCGTGAACTTCGAAAGAGGACTAGTTAAATTGGAAGTTCAGATCATTCAGCTAAATATATTATCGATGTAATAACTACTCGAAAAGTCGAACATTGATACTACATTTCTAGAATAGACTAAGGTGGCATTAAGTGTAATTACTGCAACAGTCATGACTGTGTACCCTCCTCTCAGCCACTGGTCTATAATCAATAATTTTCCACACCCTGTAGTTCGTGTCTTCAATAGTAGTCAGAGTTGAAATCCACTAATGGGTACGTATATAAAAAATATACTAAACTAGTAAATTGATCATCGCCATCACCGCCGTCGTCGTCATGGGTATTTACGCGCGATTTGGTATGTACAAACTGTAATCTTCTGTAACATCCATGTTTTACACACACTCCCAAAATTCAAAACAATAGAAGAAATCGTTTAACCTCCATGTTTTAGCAACTATGAATTTTTTAAATGCCTCTGGAAGAGCCCGTAATAGTTGGCCCTTTCTCAGACGATGTTACAAAGTGTGTCCTAATCTCTTGAAGTAGAAATATCGCCGGCAGTGTGCGTTACGATTGTCGGGTGTTCCGACGCAATCTCAACCAATAGTGCGGAATGCCGAGGGTTGCCGAATGTCCTTCGAACGTACGTATACTATTTTTTTAGTTAGAAATGCTGTTTTGTGCAGATCAATTGGTGATTTTTTATCTTTAATTTCTAAAGAAATGATTTTTGGGTTATTTCCTCTTCGAGCGTCGTTCGCGTTTTGGTATGTAAATGACGAAGGACTATGTTCAAAAAACTCAGTAATTGTTTGATGTATAGAAACATTGCCCTGTTTCTTGTTCTAGACCCTTAGCTCGAGTGGCGGGGAGATTATGTTGCGTTTATTTGGTGAGTAAAAATCAAAGCTAAAACTTGAAGAATGTTGTTACAAATCTAATGTATGCTACCGATGCATTCTAAAATGAAATATTTTCAAAGAATAGAACTTTATTAAACTATGAAATGGCGAAATAGGAATGTCAAGAATCATTAGAAATAGCAAATCTTTTAAAACTGAAATATAGGAAGGAATATGTTTTGCAGTAAATCAATACGTTTGAAATTGATAATTAGTTTCCTTTATAAAAAGACTAGTACGAATAGCCAGCTTATTGTCTATATTATAAGTGGCCACAAATCTAGTAAAATCTAGTACCTATACAGCAAGACATATTTTGAAATTTCTGGAAATCGGAATGAAGAACGAATTCACAATAGTTGATTGAAAAACTACATTAAACAATCATTACTGATTAGCATCCGTTTTCTTTTTTCTTGCACAGCGCATGGACTTGGGAGAGTGCCCCAAAGTGCACGATCTTGCCCTTAGAGCCGACTTTGAGAACGCATCCAAATCGAAGGACTATTACTACGATGTTGACGTAAGTTTGCGGAATCTAAATTTGATTAACGCAGTATAATTTTTAACCCTCCCGCTCCTTACAGGCTATGGAACATCTGCAGGCGTTCATTGCTGATTGTGACCGTCGGACGGAAGCGGCCAAAAAGCGATTGGCGGAAACGCAAGAGGAGCTAACCGCGGAGGTTGCCGCCAAGGCAAATGCGGTGCATGAACTGGCAGAGGAAATTGGTAAGAAACTTGCTAAAGCCGAAGCTTTAGGTGAAGCAGGACAGGTAGAGGAGAGCATGAAGCTGATGTCGGAAATTGACGAGCTGCGGGCGAAAAAAATCAAGGCGGAACAAGAGTACCGAAGTGCCATTCCGGCTAGCAGTTATCAGCAGCAAAAATTGCGTGTTTGCGAGGTTTGCTCGGCCTATTTGGGCATTCACGACAACGACGTTCGATTAGCGGATCATTTTGGGGGTAAGCTTCATTTGGGGTTTTTGGCAATTCGTGAAAAGCTGGCAGAACTCGAGAAAACGGCATTGCCCCGCCAGAAGGAATTGAGAAAAAATGGACGGCGTGATGGCGACTTTGATGATGGCCGTGGAAGGTCACGTTTTGTTGGCGGACGGGAATTGGATAGACGTTCACGAGCTCTGGTGACAAGAGATCTAGACCGTCGTGATAAGTAAGACACCATTGAACAATCATCAATCACAAATTTTCTATAATCTGTTTTTCGACAGTGCGGATGATTCCAAAAAGCTGGACGTTCGTCGTCGTTCAAAAAGTCGAGAACGACGTTCGAAAAGTCGCGATCGAAAATCTGAAAGAGACAGAGATACCAGAGATCGAGAAAGAGATCGGGAACGAGAACGTGACCGAGACCGTAATCGTGACCGGGATCGTGATCGTGACCGCAACCGAGATCGCGAACGTGACCGCGATCGTGATCGTGACCGCGACAACCGTGATCGACGTCGCCGCTCTCGGTCTCGCTCAAGGGAAAGGTCCAGACGGTAAGCATTTCCCCTCACAATGTGACAGAAACAAGATCACTTCTTAAACAGAATCATGAGCAAAGAAGTTAACGAATGCAAGGATACACAATATTGATGTGCGGAAATGGCAAATTTTGAAGTTTGTTGCATTTGAACAACTTGACTAGGTAATAGCTACTAATCTAAAAACAAAACAACAAAAAAACAGCATAAACCATAACGAACAAATTTGTTCAAACGTTCGTTTTTCTTTTCCCAAATGTGGATTGCGCAGCAGGAAAGTTTTTTCCGTGTGAGATGAAGCATTTGGATATGTTTGTTATCCGGTTAACAAGTTGAATAAACATACTACGGCGATCAGACGTACAAACTAAATACAAACTATTGAATTTATAAAACCGCTACATTTTGCGGTAAGGTGGTAATAAACATAGTAAACTATTTTGTCATTCGCGTAGCTGCAATATAATCCTGCACAGGTAATTTTAGGTAACATGTATTTCACAGTCTTAATAAGTGATGTCCATCCTCACGCGTATAGTGTTTTCTATCAGGATTCGTGCTCGTCATGATTGGTAAGAACATTTTTATTGATTTTTAACATCAAGTTGTAAGAAAAATACTGTTCCTGATAAATTCACCATCCCTTTGCTAATCACCTATCCCTAGAATATTGTCAAAAACGTTCCAACGGCAAAGATTTCACCCAAACTCTCCTGAACTATTTCTATAGTGAGCAGTGAATTATAACCGGTAACGCTAAATCCATATATTTTACCAACACGCTTGACTCCAAGCTTAAACTTTGCCTCAGATAAAATGTTATTATTTTTAAGATAGTTACTATTCTGGTGTCCTTGGTGGAAATCGAGCTATTGAATAAGAACAAAATAAATTAAAAAAAAGTGATTGTTTGTTCTTACTTGAGTGAACAATTTCTCATATGAATTTCTTAATTTATTATTATTATTGTTCAACAGCCTCACAAAAGATTCTTTCTATTTTTTCTCATCTTTTTCGTTGCGTAATGCTGATCTTATCTCCCCCCTTCCTTATTTTAAATTCAAAACACTAGATGGTACCCCCTCTCTCTCATAGGAGCGTTACGTAATTTATAGCTGCCGGCAGAGGGGATTCCACTTGTTCGATGTTGAGGTAGAGGGAACCAAGCTGCAATATAAAAAACCTAAATTAATCCACCTAGCGGTAAGACACAGCCTTTCTCATTTGAACTTATTATTTGTTAAAATAGATTTACACCAACACTTAAAAAATACACTTTGATAATTTCTGCTGGATTTGTCTTTCTCTTGTTTTTGTTCACACAACTGTACCGAACATTTAAAATATAACATTCACGATATAATCGATTTGTACTCATATACTGCTTATAAATATTTAGATTGTTTATGTCAACTTTAGTTAGTAGATTTCAAATAATTTATAATAAAATGTTGTCCTTATACATTAATTTGAATTCTTTAACGCAGTTGATATTACTAATCGTTTCTGAGGGGCATCCAATGAATGGGCAAATACCAATCAATATGGGTTCTTGGAACCTGGATTATACCCAGTGGCCAGAATCCGATTGGTGCTTATTACGAGAGTTACTTCACGGTGAAATCAGAGTGAAGTGAACAAAATCCTATCACGGGACTCACGTAAGTGAGAAAAACGTCGCAAAGTGACATCTGCCGCGGAATCTGGGTTATTATGGTGCTTATTACGGGAGTCACTTCACGGTGAAACATATTTCACTCTCACGCTCACTTCACTTTTTAGACCTATTCCCGATTCCACCGCAAGTGAGGTGACAAAAATAACTTTTGAGCCCTACCGCTAAACGAAATTCGAAGGTCAATTCGCTCGAAAATTTGTAAGTTTCAGAGAGCCGATTTTTTTCAAGAAAAAAAAAAGATTCGTCTTGTTACTGGAAAATAAATCCCATATGGGTCAGAATTCGTGAAACGGATCACTAAAAATCGCGATGTCTAATTTTATCAAATAAGTATTGAAAACTTCAAGAGTTTCACTCGGGAAGTTGATATTCCAATTTTTATTGAATTTGAGTAAGTTTACAAGTTGTTTTTTCGAACTGAATTTCTATTTTTAACAACGGCTTTTTCCGTTAACACGCAAGTTCATTAAGCAGACAGTATGTGAGTAGAGGAAGAACGAAAACTAAGCGAACTGGAAATATGATACAGATTTGGAAAAATATACCGCATCCCGACGGGATGCGATTTAAAACAATATGATGAAAATCTATGTTCTGGGGCACTGAAAATCTGAAAAAAATCACAAGTATTTTTGACGAAATTTCAAAACTGCCCTGAAAATTTCGCGGTGGTGATATTTTTTTATCAAAAGGCCTTCAAAGTTGGTGCCAAGCGCATTTTCAAGCGAGAAGCGAGTGAGCAGTACTATTATTGACAATCCCAGTTTCAGTTTTATGCAAAAATTCTGTAAGGTTTGTAAAATTAGTTTAATAGAAATGATTTTAAGTCGCAAAATAGTCAAAATATGCTTAGTCTGTTACACAACTTAATGATGGAGACAGTATATTTTATGTCTCTTACAACTCGCAAGCCTACCTACACATTTTATTGTGATTTCAGAGAAAAATTAGAATTTTGCGCTCTAACTGACAACCGCAACTGACAACCGAAAATGACAATCTCAGACAGCACCGATAAAAATGCGACTCATGAACTTGTTTGACAAAGCGTATGCACTCTTAATTTACTTCAATTGAAATTGAATAGCATAGAAGCCGCCTTGATTCCTTGCCCTCGACTATGCAGCAGAGCCGCATTGATATGGTTTGCAATCAGAATGTTCTACGAATAAACTAGTTATAATCCATTATTTGATGTTGCTTAAACAGTATGCAATATAATATAGTTTTCATTGACTGGTGAATGACCGCCGGTTAAAACCTCAGCAAAAAAATGTGTCGATGAGATATATGGGAAAAAGACCTCTGAATTTCGTTCAGAGATTTGGAGGTACGGCTCAAGAGTTTCGTCTTCTCGAAAGAAGTCACTATTCTAATTTTCAGCACAATTGGACTTCGGGAAGTCGTGCGGGTAAAATTATACTTTTTTATCAATGAAAAAATGTTCGATAAAAAAAAATTGTAATGCCAAATTCCTTAGAGATGTAATAAACGTTAAAATCTAGTGTTTTTTTTTTGTGAGATTTGGACCACTGCGACCATTATTTTGACCTTTTGTGGTAAAAAAAAAATTATATATTTTTCAGCTGGGAAACTCAGCTTTAATTTATTTTTACCATTGAGGACATTTTTCGAAAAACCGAAGCTTCTGAACCCTACCGCTAAACGAAATTCGAAGGCCTAGTTTCCCCATAACTTCTGTTGGTTCCAGCTTGAGAATTTCTATGCTTCAGAAAGTCTTTTTTTTTTGAAAATTTGTTTCCTGAGTTAACATAGATGTTTTCCAGTACCGCAAAAGTGTACAGCGCATCGTTTCTATGTCTGTCTCCTGCATCTTCAAAATTGAGCTTTATAGACATAGTTGTCCCACGACTTTTATTTTATATATCATGGCATTGTTGTGATAAATACATCAAATCGCCAAAAGCATGCGAACTTTAACAAACCCGTACCCGATGTTGTCGAATCATATTCACTAACCGATCTAAAAACAGGTGAAATGGTGCCCATCGCTGATGGCAATAAATCGTACATGCCTTTGATGATGAATATGATATTCTTTGCTCGATCAAGACAAACGAAAACCTAAGAAACAAATAAAAAGACTCTATTTTTCGAACTGAATTTCTATTTTTAACAACGGCTTTTTTCCCGTTAACACGCAAGTTCATTAAGCAGACAGTATATGAAGTAGAGAGAACGAAAATTTAGCGAACTGGAAATATATCATATTTCCAGTTCGCTTAATTTTCGTTCTCTACTTCATATACTGTCTGCTTAATGTAAAAGACTCAAATTAACTAAGAAGTGTAGAGAATAAAACTTATTCGGATATTTTTGTATTTCAATTACGAACATTTAACTATCCCCAGTTGAACGTGTATCGAGTGCTATTCCTTACAGCACTTTTTTACCAGTGTTTGAGATGTCTGTCAGTTGCGGGTGTTGCTTCTTCTTTTTCTTAAAAATACCCTGCATTCTAATTTTTTTGTGAAAGGACAATACTAAAAAAATAATGCAAAATTTAGTTAGGGGACAACCGTACAGAACGCATCAGCGGGTTAAGATCGCCCGTGCTATTACTTTTAGCCATTATGGTGCACTTTTTGGTATGAGAACTGAAGAAAACTTGGTTTAGGAGCATTTCTCGCTTGAAAAAATGCGTTGCGGCACCAACTTTGAAGGCCCATATCTTTTGGTCAAAAAATATCACCACCGCGAAATTTTCAGGGCAGTTTCGAAATTTCGTCAAAAATACTTGTGATTTTTTTCAGATTTTCCAGTGCCCCAGTACATAGATTTTCAACATATTGTTTTAACTAGCTACTATTGAAAAAATATTTTTTTCTTCAAAAAAAAAATATTTTCGTAAACTACAACTCAGGATGCATCTGCTGTGAAAATTTCATCGAATTTGATGCAATATTTTTGAAGCTATGTCTGTTTAAAAACAATTTTGACCTAAATTTCAAATGACAATAACAACTTGTAAATTTACTCAAATTCAATAAAAATTGGAAAATCAACTTGCCGAGTGAAACTCTTGAAGTTTTTAATACTTATTTGATAAAATTAGACATCGCGATTTTAAGTGATCCGTTTCACGAATTCTGACCCATATATATTACCGCTAGATCACAAATCAATCGATTTTTAAACTTTCCTATCTTCGTGAAATCATTTCACCGTTCAAACTGGTCGTGAAATAATTCCACGCGAAACGTCGCTTTTTCCGTTTCCACTTCACTCATATGACACTCATAATAACCCACATTTCACGGCAGATGTCACCTTGCGACGTTTTTTTCACTTACGTGAGTCCCGTAATAGGACTTCATTCACTTCACTCTGATTTCACCGTGGAGTGACTCCACCTAGCACCTACGAGTGTCATCCCGATCAGGAAGGTGAAACAGAAATGTAACTACTGCTGTTAATTTGTTACGATATAAAAACTGTCAGGTTTTGTTTTGAATATGGTCCCGTTAGTTGTTAAAATAACAAGTATTGTAACAAAAAATGTTCTGCTAATATCAAACACATACCAACCGTTGTAAGAGCGATATCATCTTCATAACAACAGCAGATAGTGTGAATAACAGCCCAGTAACAACCGGAGTTTTAATTATAACATATCTTGATAGACACAAAACAAGATTGTTACAACTTGAGATACTACAGAATTTTAAAATCTTTACTGCTTCTGATATTAAATTGTTATATTGTTACTCACCTTAATATAATTTATTTTGATTCTAATAGATAACACAGGTCTAATTATAAGTATTTTATTTATCGATTCATTTTATTATAAACGTAAATATAGCATGAGAAACTATACAAGTATTATCGTATTATTCAATGTAGCAATATATAAAAGTTAATAGCTTAAGAAATTCTACGAAAGTTTCATTAAATATAGCAATATTAAAGTTAGATTCATTGCAGACTTGTTTACAAATAAGGTAATATCAATGCCAATTATCCTTAGGAAAACTCCAGTTCCAGGATACAGTAACATTAGATTACTTATGTAGCACCATAGTACGATACTACGCGAGTCATTAGTCGGCCACATTCATCTGCTCGCTGCTTGGCAATCGCGGGAGGATCTCCTAGAAATACTCGATGTTCAATCAAACGATCTGAAGAATGTTTAAATTTGTTAGATTAGATAGAGCTAAGCAATTGTTTTTTTACCTTTTACGTATTTAACCTTTTCAGGTGTCAGTGGCTCGCGTCGTGACACCTGTTCTGCCTCTGTAACAGTAGTTTTTTGAGATGGGCAGCCACGCGGGTTATTTGAACCACGGCCACTTACTGATCTATTTTTAAAGCCTATTGGCCACAGCTCCTTCATCAATAGCTTTACGAAAATGCAGTCGCTCGTTGCGGCCTCCGAGAATCGCCCGAGAGAGCTCGGGGTACCCAAACACTTCCGTGAAAATCATGTCCGTTGGCTCCCCGCAAACTTTAGCATTGAGAATGTCAGTTAACCTGAAAATGCGATCCATCCATTAAGTTTGTTGTTTTGTCTTTTTAAAACTGTGTTCTGTCTAATCAGGCGATCCATTTTTGATTGGTTTGCTTCACCATGATCTGTAAATGAAATAACTTTTGTTTTGATAATTGAAACAATTGATATTCATTACGTTAAGCCATATTTTCAAAGGGCAACATATCAGTCCAGCCGTTTCTGAAAACACATCCACAACTGCTCTCAATCTCTAAACTTTTCTAAAAACAACAAATGCAAACTTACGATTCTCTGCTCCAGTATCACTGTCAGTGTTGGTCAACAGGTCAACTGAGTCATTGCTCATCATGGATTCATCAGCCAAATCAGTTTTATCTTTATTTTGTTGTTTGTGGGGAGAAATCTCTGCAATGAAAATGAATTATTAGGTGAAAGTACTGATATCAATTCCATGATTTACCGGGTGAAACAAATTGTCTCGGAACTGTTGTTTGACGAAGTTCGGATTCCAGCTTCTTCGGTACGGATGTTCCAGAATTTTTGAATTTAGGTGTAGGTTTGAATTCATTATCTGTTGGGGCTACCACCATTTTTTTGCTTTTCTCGAAATCAATATATTCTTTTGAATCGTGTTTTGCGTAGTTTATACAAAAAAAGCACGTTTAAAACTGGCAATTAGCAAAAATAAATCAACCCTAACTGAGGAATATAACTGTCGACGGCTCAATGCTACTTTTTCATGTTTTCTCAATTCGTGCTTCATTTTTGAAGAGCCAGTCGGTTCTGGAGAATCAATCTTGGTAGCCATTTTGTTCGTTGCTCCACTTTTCTTCTCGGAAACAAATACATTTTCAGCCTGTGAATCCGCTGAAAACATTAAATTTTTTGTCATTCGCCGCTGCCTGCAGTCTTTTTGCAGCAGCAGAAACGTATTTTGAGCGAGTTTTGCCCATCGTAAGAATATCACTTAACCGCACTAAGCACTGAAAACTGTACTTTAAACTGGACATAAGCTAACGCACTTGCTTTTGCTTCTGTTCAGAAATATAATGAATATAGGGATGGGAAACCTATCGATAATTATCGATAATATCGATAGTTGCCAGCTATCGATAGAATCGTTAAGCTTTAAGCGTTACCGATAGTTATCGATAATCATCTCGCATGCACCCTACGCACCCATCCGCAGCGATGCCAAAACAGCTAAGCAAATTAACCTTACCAGCGCTGAAAACGATTCTGATGCCTGTTCGCACTTACACGTAATCCCCTGCAAAACTGCACGAATATTTCAATTTTACTTTATCTCACGCAAAACCCAAACAAATATCAACAACGATGACAGGACAATTTGGGACTACGAAGCTGCTGATATTTGTTTGGTTTTTCGCATAAGAGAGTAAAGGAAAGAAATATTTTTGCTTTTGTCAACACGCATACTCTGACAATCTATACGAGAGTTTACGGGAGTGTGAGCAGCCTCTAAAATCTTTTTGAGCTTAGTCGCGAATTGTTTGAAAATTGAGAAATATTCATGTTTGCTCACTTTAACTCGTGATTTCGCGGTGATTCTAATCTTCTTAAAGTTGGCAGCAGTACGACAAAGTTGTATGTAACGAAAGCAACTTTTTTCTTTGAAAAATGTCACAGAATACGTAAGTCTTATAATTAAATGTTTTAATAAGTTGAATAAGTATTATAGTAAATACCACAACGTTATGATGGTGAATATTTTTTTTTGCAGAGCCCAAAAAAGAACGAAGAGGTCATTTGTATGGGGCTTCTTCGAAAAAATTAACAAAGGTAATAGTAATGTATTTCGTTGCAAAGTTGCTGGATGTAAAACAGAGCTCTCATGTAGTGGAAACACTACTAACCGACGATATCATTTGCAATCGCATCACCCGGTTGAATTACGTGAAGCACAATCTGGAAATCGAATGTCATCTGATTCAAGTTTTAACGATGATGAGAGGTAAGTAATCGTTACTTGTAGTATTTTTATCACTTGTTTTTATTTCAGTTCATAAAAGCTTATAGATCTCATGTTTGGTAGAAGTCTTAAGAGTGAAATTATCAACTCCATTCATTTTCAGAGACAATGCGGAAGGAATGCATCACCAAAAACAAACATCGATGAGAAAATACATCAAGCAAAGCGGCATTTCGTACAATCCAGCTTCTCAAAAAAAAAAAGGAATTGGACAAAGCATTAGTTCGCTTTATAGTGAAAGATATACAACCGTTGGCCGTAGTTGATGACGACGGGTTCGCCGAGTTCGTTCATGCTCTCGATCCGCGGTATTGTTTACCGAGCAGGAGACACCTACGAGACGTTTTGTTGGAGCAAGCGTATCAGAAAACTGTACAACATATAGGCGAGATCTTAAAACCTATCAAGTAAGTTTTTTTTTTTTGATTCGCTTAGTTTCACATGATTTGTTGGAAGTAAATCAGGAACAATTTTCTTGTTTCTACTTCCAATGATAAACTATATGTGTTAAATACCACACACATTTATTTTTGCGGAAAACCAGAAAAATTTCGCTGGATTTTGCCAAGCTGTAAGACCAGCAATTCAGCCAGCGAAATAAATTTTGATGTTTATCCAGCAAAGCAATGTTTCCCTCGCATGCATTTCATTTTTTCTGTATTCTGTTTATTGCAGATTTATTGCCATAACATACGATGGCTGGACTAGCCGTACAACACAAGGATACTTGGTGGTAACTGGACATTTTATTTTCGAGGAAAAGCTTTCAACTGCGACATTAGGTGTGATACCAATACCGTCGCGTTCGACGAGTAAAAATTTGAAGGAATTGATTTTCTCAGTTCTCAAGTAGTGATGGTAAATATCGCCCAAAACGGACATCGATAACAATCGATAATTCCGGAGCTTTTATCGATATTATCGATAAGTATCGATAATTTGACAGCTAAAGTTTGCGTTAAAAAAATTTTTTTTCAGATGCTGATGAAAAAAAAAAACTAGTTAGGACGGATAATTGAGTTGGATAAATTTCCCATGGAAGGTTATCATGTTAGCTTCCTCACAAAAAAATATTACGCCCTTGCGTGCAGCCTTCCGGCAGTTAACCGGAACATTCGCCATGGCGGACGAAAACATGCGTGCAGCCATGTTGTAAGGCTCTTTCTTCGTTTTTTTTATTAATTCCTCCTCCGTTTTCGAGACAAAATTGTTGGAATAGATCTTGCGCTTCAAGTTCGCCCAGAAATCCTCGATGGGAAGCAGGTGGGGACATTGGGCGGGCTCGCCGATTTCGGTACCACATCGATATTCAGCCGCTCCATCTCCTCCACCGATCGCTTCGAGTAGTTGGCCGACGTAAAATCTGGCCAGAGCACTGTGTCTTCGCGCTTATGGTATTTCTTGATGAACGACGCAACTTCTGTCAGGCACTTCGTACTATAAATTTTTCCGTTCACGGCCAGCCCGGAGCGAAAAAAGAGCAACTTTGACATCCCTTTTTCGCTGATTGTTAGCTACAGCCGCACCTTCTTGGGGAACTTGGTCTGTGAAATCAACTTTACCTAGGTGCTCACTTCCTTCGTGGGGGAGGTAAAATACGAAGAACCTTGCTAGTCGTTGCTATCCAGGGTGAGATAGGTCTAGTCGTCCAATACCACTGCCACGTCGCGATTTGCCGGGAAAATCGACTTGTCCATCTTATTCAACCGCTGTCGCTGCGTCATTGCCTGCCGCTCCGAGACCAGTGAACGGGACTGCCGCTTCCTGCATGTATATCCATGTTCTCCAGATGCTTTTTCACTGTTTTAGAGCAAGCACCAACCTCTCGGCCAAGTGCAGGCAGCAATTTAGCCACCTTTCCCTCGGTCTTCCTCTTCAGCATCCTTTGAAGCTTCTTGTCGCTCAGGGTCGTTGGCCGCCCGGAACCGGACTTTCTTTCGATGCTCTGATCGTTGTCCAATAGTGTCAAGATGTTGTAGATGCCAGAACCGGCATACCCGGCGTCCACAAAGTGCCGCACGATGCCCATTTTCGACGCGGCGGGGTACCATTCTTCGAACGCGCACACTTCACTTTTTTCGCCATCCCAGTTAGAGTTTGACAATTTTTTTTGCTAACAAATTAAAGGAAAACCCATGAAAAATCGGCAATTTTTGTCAATTTTTTTACCGCAAACGTTATTCGACAAATGCAATTTTGCTATATAAATTTGTTAAAAACAGAGACAGTGATGGCCCAAACAGAATGGATACGTTTGCGTTGCGTTTACGTCAATGTGACAGTAAATGTATGGGCTAACTGTCAAATTGCCGCAAACGCAGCCGCAACGTATCCATTGTGTTAAGGCCTTGAATGACAAATCTTACGATACTGCAAATGAAAATTCAAACAACCGTACGAGTTAAACAGTTTGTTTTGGAAAGTCTTCGGGTTTTACGCCAGGAGTGCTTTCTACAAGTAGTTTCAAGCCGAAGTTCATTTTGAAGGTTGTATAATAAAGGAAATAATTGATGCAGGCAAAATTCTGTCAATTTTTAAATGGCCAAAACTTGGAAACGAAAACACACAAACACATGCATGTCCATCACATTATAAGAGTTGGCAAGCCAAAGAAAATGCATTTTATTACAATTTCGTATCATTGCTTTTTATGAGATGTTGCAAAAAGTTTGGATATTTTTTCAAAGTACTCCAGTACTAAGTTGTCGAACTCATCTGTTCTTAGGAAACTAAAAACTATAAATACTTTTTTAGCTACCATTATTTCTCAGAAACTCAGTGACACCCGAGGCGAACCTTCACACCACCCCCAACAATGCTAAATCTTGTCGAATAGCAGCACTCAACAAATACCTAGCGCAGGGGCGACTCGTGGCTGCTGAACCTACCTGTTCAACTATAAATTCTGAAAATCAGAGTTTGGGGAAGTAATTACAATTTTATCCGCGAATAAAAGCAAGTAATTCCCTTTGTTATTATTCAAAAATAAAACTAAAAAATAAGAAAATAAGAGCATGAATTTGGATTTTAGATTCATTTTTTGCCTGAAGTCCCCATGTGCATTGCACAGGTTGCACCTATGGACGAGTCGCCCCTGATCTAGCGGCAAAAGCAACTCCTGGGGTAGGGTAGGTGAGGTCTCCTTCTTTTGGGTCTCCTCCAGTAGCCTACCACACTGACTTGTGCTCACCCTTAAATATCGATAATTATCGTTAACGTCAAAAAATTAGCGATAATATCGATGACCAGCATTTATCGATATTATCGATAAGTATCGATAAGTTTCCCATCACTATTCTCAAGCGGTTTCCGAGTGTAAGCGTCGTATGCGCCGTAACAGACAGCGGCAGTAACATGATTTCCGCATGTGATTTAATGAAGGTAAAAAATTTTTTTGACAAAAATACAATTCTGAATTACTTGATGTTAAGGGCGAATCGTTGTCTTGCTTTCCTATCTAGTTTCGCCCTAATAACGAAGTAATCCGGAATTGTTTAGTTCATGTTTTGAGGAAATTCGAGGTAAAAATGTTTCGTCAGAGCTGGGAACGTGCCGTCACTCATACTAGCACTGAAGTATTATTTAACAATATTAGCATTACACACTAGTATACTATTTTATTCTGAGTTCTAATTTTCACCTCGGTATTAGTAATGAATTTTTATTTTGAATTGCAATTTAGTTTAATTGGTGTCATATTGATTTTATTTATTAGTATTAGTGTTTTTGTTTTTATTAGCGGCGAGCTCCGAGATAGATACTCTTCAGAATCGCTCTCAACCCGGACCGTAACAGATATTTTTGAATGTCATATATTCAGATGTTGAAATCACAGTTGGTTGGTATTTTGTAATTTCACAATGTAAGGCTACGGCCACAGTGAGGTTTGACAAATCACGTAATGCCGCGTTACCAACCTCCGTACATTTGAGCAAACTCAGTATGCCCCAGTAAACGCGATCATCCCTGTCACGTTTACTGTGGTATGCTTGGTTACTGTAGTATACTTAGGTTACCCCGAGGACGAGACCATTTCTGAAATATCTCTCGAATCTGACTTGCTTTAAGTTTTTCCGACACAAGCTCACTGGAGAGAAAGAGATTCCGATAGTGCCCACTTCCGCGGGAAAACGCGGTATTCAGAATGGGTCCAGGATTAATGAATTTACCACATGGAGCTCCAATGAACTTTTTCAAAGAATCTTGAAGTTGGACACGTTGCAACCAAGGTTTTGAAAACCAAAGATAAGTATCCGCTTTCCCGGAAAATTATTCACCAGCCAAGTTTCACTCGCGTTTTCTAAAACAACATTTTGCTCGCCTTGTCTTCTGTAATAGAGGCTATTATAGTTGTTATTGAAATAGTGACTCTACTTTTTATTGACTACATGAACAATTCCAGATGAGACACATGCCTTGTGCCGCCCACAAAATTCAGAGAATTGTAATGGTTGGAATATCAAAAACAGAACGATCCTTTTCTTCAAAAGAAACTGAGGATTTTGTTGAAAAAATTTTCTGCGATGATAACGATAATGTTCAAAACTGCGATGTCTCCGTTTATAATGTTATTGTCAAATGCAAGCGAATCGCAACATTTTTCCATCATAGCTCTTCAGCAAACCGAAGCCTTGAGCAAGAATTGCATAACGCCAAGCGTCAGCTAACCAAAATTAGTCAGCCGAACAACACACGTTGGAATTCCGTATACTATATGCTTGAGAGCATATGGAAAATCGGAGAAGCACTATTTGCCGTTCTATCGAAATGTGGCAAGTGGGAGTTGGACCTTACACCTGCCGAAAAACACCTTATACCACAAATTCTAGCCATATTAAAACCATTCGTCAAGGCCACCACCAAGTTAAGCGGTGATTCTTATCCTACTGTAAACCTTATTATACCCACAACCAAACAAATTCTTACGGAACTGAACAGTTTACTAAGTTTGTCAGACAATGAGGTAGTAGAAGAAGAAACGACGGTATTTGAAGTATCAGAGAACAACAAAGACGCTAAGGTCGTCATCGACAGCCAGGAGGCAATTTGTTTTCTAAAGCAACTGGTTAGTTCAACGAGAGAAAAAATGCTGGAGTATGAAACTCGAACAGCATCAGGGTAAGTTTGCGAGGTTCTGGTAACGTTTTATGTCACGTAGGCAAACTAATTATTAATTAAATCATTTAATTAGTTCTTAATTAGGTTAATTTGTTTTATGTTATTTATTTTTTAAGTGTTGAGTATTTGTAATAATTGTTTTTGAATGTTTAATCAATATGCCAATCCTATTTTTTTTTCTTTTCACACAGATTTAGTACTATACTAGATCCGCGCTTTAAAAAACATGGATTTATATCTGAATCTAACTACCGCATGATGGCTGAGAAATTAAAGGAAGAACTAAAAACAGTAATGGCAACACAAAATAGAACACACATTGAATGTACATCATCAATAGAACCCGTGCTGTGTGTCTCAAAAAGAGGTAAAAACTTGTTACGTACAGACTAAGTGTTATTTTAATGTTTTACTTGTTCATAGCAGAGTACACTTTTTTGAATAACATTACGTTCACAAGACATGATCGCTCGATCCACTCAACAGCACAGGCAATCGTTCATTTAAATAAATACCTTGAAGATCCCATAACAAATGAAACCACCGATGTGCTCTCCTTTTGGACCAATTATACAGCTTGCGAAGCACTAAGTGCAATTGCTCTACGTTTCATGATAATACCCGCATCGTCCGTTCCCTCCGAGAGGGTAAATTCGACCGCAGGTAACACAATAACTGATAAAAGAGCGAGATTGACTCCAACTTTTGCAGAACAGCTAGTTTTTCTTAATGAAAACTTCAAATTTTTGCAAATGTAGTGCAATAAGAAATTTTATAAATTACACACTCACACTGACACATACATACACACGCATACATACACGCCTACACACTGACACTTCTGACACACACCGACATTTCTGACACACACACCGACACTTCTGACACACTCACACACACCGACACACACACGAGAAATTGAATACATCATATGTAATGTAATTTAGTACATTATATGTAGTTAGAGGGAGAGTTGTTTTATAACTGTTTTAATGAATAGATTACTATGATATTTTAACACAGTGATTTCTTAGATATAATCTTACTTATGTCTTATACTTATGAGTAAAAAAGTTGTACTTGTGTACGTTGAGACGAATCCCAAACTACGAAATATACTTGTTAAACTGTTATTCGAAGTATTCTCTTAATATTTGATTACATTAACTTCTCAATACTTTAGGTTTACGCTTTAAACTCCAGTTTTATACAAGACAGTGACAAATCCATTCACCAAGTTGAAAAAAGCTATTAAAACACAAATCGCAATGAAACAAATGGAACGTTCTGCGTATCGGATCACTGTTGAGAATTTTTTATCCAATAAACTTTGAAATCGTCTCCTCTTGCTTTGGAAGTCATCATTGTTGCCACAATCTTTGTTTATCCAGTTGAAATTATTTTCGATGCCACTAAAAGCATTGTCCTGTTGCTGTGGTCCACCGCCGCTTTCTATTGGTTGGATGATCTGTTGTTGTGCCTTGGCGACTCTAATCCTAATGCATTCCGCCCAAATTGTTTTTCCTCCACCATGGTCATTTCACGTTCTACAACATTCTGCTTGTAGAGTCCTTGCATCGAGGCATACGTTGGCCATTTTATGCTTAAAAGAACCAATTTCTGCAAGACGTAAACCTTTTTCGGTTTCTGAAAGACCAGCGTACACATATTATTTTTATACTGAACATTTGTTTTTTTTCTGCAACTGTTTCTAGCTGTCAAATTATCGATAATTATCGATTGCGGTCGCAAAATTATCGATAATTATCGATAGGCAATTTTTTCGATATTTCCCATCCCTAAATGAATATTGATTGATGTCCACAGTTGCCAGTTTGATGGTATTTGCTCAGGCCTAGGGGCTAGACACCTTTATGTTCTTGAGAAATATCTTAGTAATATTATACTATATCGGTTGAAATATTTTAATACTTATCGTTTATTTGTCATATTTGACATCACACCGGCGATAATGTGACGTCAAGAAGTTTCGGTATAGATAGAGGATTGCCCGAAAATGCAACGGTAAATACTTTGTAAATATATCAATAGTTACTTGCAAATATATCAATAGTGTCTAGTTCCTAGTCTACCAGTGTTATTGATACTAGTGAAGGTTTCTGAAAAAGGCAACGCGTTTGCTGTTTTTTAAAACTTCATTATTAACGTCGCAGCACTAAATCGAAAACACGATTTTTGTTGCGCGCGACTTTTCACTGCGACTTTGAATATCCTTACGTCGGGAGAAGTGCGCTATATAGTACATCAGATGCGCTATACAGCGCACTATTTGCGACGTAAGGTATAATGTACGTAAAATCAATTGTCGCCAGTCAACAACTACATGTTTCAACTAAATCGATAATAGGATTTTCGCAATTTCTCGCTGATTATCAGCAAAATGGAGGCGGTGATATTTTTGGTCGTCACACGCCGTCAGCTTCGGTTGTTCCTAGCAACACTCAGAGAGAGAGAGAGAGAGCGAAAGAGAAAGAGAAAGATAGGCGGAGAGAAGGTTGTGAGCCAAATGAACTGTCAAAATCTGAGCCAATCGAACTGTCAAAATCCGGGCCAAACGAAAAAGTGAGGTAACACCATATTGAGAGGTATTGCAATCAGCTACAATATAGGACGTGTTGATTTTTATGCAATTTCCGTGTTCTATTGCTAACCAATAATCTAAGAATGCTCCAAAATTGATTTCTCACAGTGAATTTTAAGCAGAGGTTCACAAACCTTTTGTACAGTTAACAAAATAATGATCAATTGTGGTGAAAGTGTATAAAATTAGGCATAAACAAAAATTTTGACACCTTCATAGGTTTTGCGATGCACTGTATTATTCTCGAGACTTTCATCCTCATCATCGATAATATGAGTCGAATCAAAAAGTTTTTCAACATTGCGCTTCGAGAAGGTAACTGGCACCTCTGACATGTAAAACCCTGTTGCCAAATTGGCGATTTTTTGAGTATTTCTAGTTGATTCGTTTTTCTTTTAAGCAGGTATTACACGAAGCAAATATTTGCTATTATTAGTACGGATTTTATTTTGTGCAAATAAAATCCGTACCGAAAATTTGCTTCGTCTAATACCTGCTTTAGGTAAGCGAGTGAAGTTTGTGATCAGATTTGTTTTTTATCTGGGCGAAAACATTTCAAAAATCATCTGGCCTCTCTGGTGGATCAGTTGTTGTTTCTGTTGTTTTGCGAAATTTGCATCGTTGAGTCTAGATAGTTCAAAAAGATTTTCGAAAAATTTAGTTTGTGCATTTTCAAAAAAAGTGAACACAACAATAAAATGGGTCGGAGGCCGCGTCATTACTGCTTAATGCAGCATTGGCGCGATACAATAAACAAAAAAATACACAAAAAAGGTTAGCATTAAAATTATACATTAATTATTAAATGAAATGCATGAAGCATGAATATTTTCAGGCAAAAATGTCGTACGGAAAGAAAGCTTCCGGTAGCCGATTTCTAACAACAGATACGAATGAAATTGATACAACACATATACTAAAAGTACAAGGTAACGACCCGCGAATTGAAAACTGCTCCCTTGATACAATTGACAGCATGGAAATAACTGATAATGACGAAAATGACAATTCCTTCGATAGTCCTGGAGATGAAAATGCATCTTCCATTAATTTAGAAGTTGATCAGTCCTCAGTTGAACTTGAAATGGTTGGTGAGTTTTATTGAGAGTCTATAGCGAAGACATAGAGTGATACAATTTTTTTTTTACATATTTTAGGGTACTGTTGACAGAGAAAATTGTGACAAATCTGTAAGTGGTGATTAGACGGATGATCAGCTAAAAAGTACTAATGTAAGATTGAAACTTTGTAGTAGTGTTCCATGGACGAGGCTAGAAGATACACACCACATATTGTTACCAAAAATTTATTGTTTGGAATTTGCTCCAATCATCTACAACAGGCTATTTTTAAACTGCATTAGAGATGTAGTGTGCCTTTTAATGTATTATTACTTGGCATAACAGATGACAACGTATATTGCATGCTGTTGAATGAATGGAGATAATAACCTTCATTAGTTTTTAAATCTAAGTCGTTTTCAATATTACAGGAAAATGAACACAGTTTTGTAGAATTTGCCAACAAATTGCATCCAAACGATATTTTCTTCATGATACTTCATTTTTACATTAAGCATAAACTCACCCAGAATGCTTTAGCGGATTTATTGAGCATGCTCAACGCATTGGCAAAACGAACGCCGTTTCCACAATCTTTCACATCGTTTGCAAAACAGTTTCCGGATCCGTGCAAAATGGAAAGAAACTATTTTTGTGTAAATTGTCAGTTCGGGTATGTAAGTGTTTCGTTCAATTTTTCTGCTCTAATCAAGCATAGATTTATTATTTTTATTCAGGTGCACTATGGAATTTTTCGCTCTTCCCTTATGAAAATGGCAACGGAATGTTTATAGGTTATCATACATCAAATAACCATCCAGTGCTTCAATTGGCAACTAAGTTTTTTTTAATAATATTGTTCATCACACGTGTGTACCAATTAGCTCTCCAATTTACCAATGGACAGAGAGATTATGGAATTTACCAGCAAAATCCATTCAATTTGATCCTTCCTTAAGAGCTTCACTTGAGGATGATATTACTGCTGATGACACGATTAGTGAATCAGATTCTAACGATATAGGAAAATGTTATTATGAAGGAATTAAGATATATGGGAAAAAAGAATGTCAAAAATTTGCATATGATGATTCCTATATATTTCTCAATGGTTCTTTCTACAACGTGCTACGCGTTTTTATTGATAGAGCAGGACAATTGTACATTGTAGGTGAGAAGATGACTGTTCGGAAACTTTTTGAAAATATATTTCTCTATGTACTTTCAAAGAATATCATGTTATTATAGCTCAATGAAACAGTTCGACAATGTGTAAGTGTGACAGTGGAAACTTCAGAAGGAATTTTAAGAATCTATGTATCTATTTGCAAGATTCGAACACAAATAGACTAAACCCAACAAAATTTTTGAAAATGAAAAAAAAAGGTGTTTTAGAAAAAAAAAACAAAACTGGTAGAAATTGATTTGGAATTGGATGAAAATATCTCGTAAAACACATATTTCACTTTTAATCACCTTTATCACAGAATTTGATATCATATCTTATCAAGATATATTCATGTTAATGATGATCAATTATCAAAACAAAATCAGATCAGGTTGTGTTACTTGTATCTCACGTAGATAGGACTTTGTTTTAAGTTTGTTATGCTCTTCTGGTCGGGAATATCAGTGAAGTGAGAACGGAAAAAGCGACGTTTCGCTTGTAATTATTTCACGACCATTTTGAACGGTGAAATGATTCCACGAAGGTGCCATAAGTCTTAAAGTTGATTGATTTGTGATCTAATGATAAATATTGGACTTATTCTTCAGTAACGAAACGAATCAGAATTTGATCCGTGCCTTAAAGCGGTAAAATTTTCATTTTTTTTGCCCGATGAAAGAAATGCAAACTAGTTCAGGAAATTTTCGATTCCGAAAAAAAAACATTTTTTTGATGCCGAATGTCTTAGAAATGCAGAACACGTCAAGATCTGGTGTTATCTAAAAAACGGAAAAAACGACTTTCTTGCACTTAGAGATTTTCGAGCTGGGAAACAATCTCATTTCACTTGTCCTATTCTCAATTTCACTTCACTGTCAATATCACTCAACGGAGGTGATTTTTGTCACCTCACTTGAGGTGGAATCGGGAATAGGTCTAAAAAAGTGAAGTTAGCGTGAGAGTGAAATATATTTCACCGTGAAGTGACTCACGTAATAAGCACCATTGTTAAAATCAGTCATGCCATCTTTGGCAAAACGAGGGAATTTAAAAAAGTGTCCTGAACATGTTCTTTTCATACACTTCGAACTACATGTTTAATCACCATAAAATTCGTTATTTAGGGGTTTTGAAGACAGTCCGTTCATTTGAAACCAATTTTGTTCAAATCGGTTGTGTAGTTTCTGAGATAATGGAGTTTCATAACTTTTACATTTTGATACATAACAGACAAACTTACAGTCCGATTATAATAAAATTCAATAGGGTCTTATCAGGCAACTAAACCTTTCTATTGCAACTTATTTTGTGAAAATCGGTCCACCTGTCTTTGAGAAAAGTGGGTGAGTTCAAGCAGTCTTAGAAACCTGTTTCTTGTCATAGCCTGATTTCCCATTATTATACATAACGGACAAAGTTAAAATCCAATAACAATAAAATTCAATAGTCTCATGGGGCAACAAGACTTTCCATATGACACTAATTTTGTGAAAATCGGTCCAGCCATCTCTGAGAAAAGTGAGTGAGTTTAAACAGTCTTTGAAACACGTTTCTTTACATAACTTTTGAACCACATGTCCGATCCTTATAAAATTATTTTACAAATGGTTCAAAAAACAAGCCTATTCTTTTGATACCAATTTTGTTCAAATCGGTTGTGTAGTTTCTGAGATAATAAAGTTTTGTGATTTTCACATTTTGATACATAACCTCGAAACTAAAAATCCGATTGCAATAAAATTCAATAGGGTCTTATGGGGCAAATAGATCTTTCATTTGCGATCAGTTTCATTTAAACCGGTCCAGCCATCTCTGAGAAAATTGAGTGAGATTGGGAGACCGTTACATACATACACACACACACACACACACACACACAAACACACACAAACACTTATACAGAAAATGCTCAGCTCGTCGAACTAAGTCAATTGATATACGAGATTCGACCCTTTGGAGCACTTTCATACCTTTGGTTTTTTCAGTGATTGCTATACCTTTCTAGGAGAAAGGCAAAAAATACGAGTTTATGGTGGCATTGGATCAAGATTTTCCTAAGCCTCGGGTAGGAAGACATGTGAAGAGATTTTTTCGCGGAGCGTGAAGGCTTTTCACAAAATGACTCGGCATCCCTGTTGATAACGACTGCAAACCGGTCACATGTTGGAGAAATGGAGCAGATAAAAGAATTTTCAAGCTAACTGTCATTGTTTATCGGCATCTGATAAGTTTCACACACTCCAGTGTATTTAAATGTGTTTTTTCGACAGTTTGATTATGTCGCTAAGTTGACCGAATATCATAGTTTATAGTGTGCAGACAGAGTGAACCATGTCAGCATAAGTTTATTTCAAAGCTACTATACCAGTAAATAAAACAATGTATATAGTTCGCTCTGATTATTGAACACATAACTGAGAAACTGTGCTCAATCGCCTAAACAATTTTGGTATCGCAGATGGCAAAACGGTTGGATGTCGGACGAGAAGTTCGTCTGAATTAACTATGACTTTATTGGCACCAGCCATGTTTCACTCTCGTTCCCTAATACAAGGTGCGCCCGGCTGAACAACGTATACGAGGCGAGCACTTCGAGGAGGATACGGTTGGACATCCAGAAGTTGTTGCTGCTGAGAACCCTCGAAAAGTTGATGAGCGGATTAATGAACCGATTGGAGAACTGAACGAAAAGTGGATGCACATTCGCGATATGGCCAGCAATACAGCGTGACAACTGTTGAGTACGATTGTAACCACACGCAACCCGGTGGCCATATGGACGACTCTCAGGTTTTTAGGTTCAGGAGGTTGTATCAACCTCAAGAGAAGAGTAAGCGGGTACGCGTGCCACGGTAAACGGAGTGTTCTACTGCAGTTGTTACACTCCGCCACATTGTCGACCGGAAGGTTTACTTGGGCTGTTGGGTGGGGAAATCGCTCTGCGAACCAGAGGGGTCAGATCTTGTTGGAAGCTCAACCTAGATGTGGCCAACGTTTGGACCAAATGTACGTGATGTTCTCCAACCCAGGATTTATCACGATCCGGAGAGTGGACGATGGCTACACCCAATAGCGTCCACCAGCCGGTTTAACATACGTAAGCAAGCAAGTGACGGGTAGAGCTAACACTCCGACGGACGCGTGACGCCACCATGCCTAGAATTCGCCAACGTAGGAATGGGAAATCAACAGTTCACTGGTTTACTGACGCGATAGCGGACCTTCGCAGTGCGTGCCTCCGTGAAAAGCAAAGGATGAGCATGGACGAACAGACGAACAGAAAATAGAGCGCCGCGCAGCAATTGAATCTGCACGATCTGCGCTAAAGAGTGTCATAAAAGCAAGCAAGAAGGCCTGCTTCGATAGGCTATGCGCGAATACCAATACGAATCCGCGGGGTAACGCCTACAAGATCGTAATGGCCAAGACCAAAGGTGTGTTGGCGCCTGCAGAGCGATCACCAGTGATGCTGAAATGTGTCATCGAGACACTCTTTCCACGCCACGAGCCAAATCCTTAGCCTCTGGCTGCCTAGTCTCACGTCCGACGTTCCAGTATCTCAGACACGGGATAGTCGGCCAACCTTCCGGACATCCAATCCGTGAGCGACGGCAGCCGTGCTGAAGTTGAGGCGGAGATAAGGGTTACAAATGAGGAACTCATGGTGTCACTAACTCCTTAAAAGAGAGCGAGGCACCGAGATTGGATAGTATCTCAAACTATCAATACGGCCATAAAAGTGACCCCCGACCTGTTCCGAGCAGTCCTGCAGAAGTTCCTGGTTGACTGCCTCTTTCTGGAGAGGTGGAAGCGACAGAGATTGGTCCTGTTTCCGAAGGCTAGGAAACCTCCAGGGGACCCATCGACACACAGACCAGGACACTGCAGGCAAGCTGCTTAAAAGGATTATCTTCAACAGACTGGTGAATCCTGCCCACGGACCATTATTTCATCTTTACGGACAGTCTCAGTTCCATTGAGGCTCTCCGATCGATGAAAGATGTTAAGCACTCTCCGTATTTCCTGGGGAAAATACGGGAACATCTGAGTGCTTTATCCGAAAAATCTACTCAGATTACCTTAGCGTGGGTCCCTTCTCACTGCTCGATACCGGGTAATGAGAAAGCGGACTCTTTGGCTAAGGTGGGCGCAACAAACGGTGATATTTATGAAAGACCAATTGCCTTTAATGAATTTTTCGCATTTGTACGTCAGAATACGGCCCGATGGAAACAACCCAATATGCCAGTCCGTAATATCTTGGCCCAGCAGCGGAACAAATTTAATATGCTGCTTACCTATGGCAATGAAAACCATCAAACAGCAAACCTGTGCTTTTAATGCAAAATATTCTAGCTTTAAGTTAGATTTAGTTTCAGCTCGTAGTCGGCAGCGAGGATAAAAAATTTGCTTTTAGTTATTAAGATACTTTAGAAAGTAAGCTACCAGATATAATTGGCGCCGTTAAACATTGGATTGTATTTGTGCCGTGTCAAATAAACTATAGATGAAGAAAAAAAACAGACTGGTGAAGTACACAAAGGGTGAAGACGGTCTGGCAAGTAACCAGTTCGGTTTCCGAAAAGGCAAGTCCACGCTGGACGCTATTCTTTCCGTCACCAAGACGGCAAAGGTAGCACTCCAGCTAAAGAGTTGGGACATTTGTTATTGCGCAATCGTTACGCTCGACGTGAATAATGCGTTCAATAGCGCCAGCTGGGGCTCCATAGCCCTTGCGCTCAGAAGCATCCATGTACCGGTGTCGCTGTACACGGTCCTGAAAAACTTTTCAGAATCGAGTACTAGTTCACAACACGGAGAAGGGTAAGAGGTGCGTCCCAAACACCGCAGCAGAAGTACCGCAAGGTTCCATCCTGGGTCCGAGGTTGTGGAACGTCATGTACGACGGAGTGTTGAAGCTAAAGTTCCCTGCAGGGGTTGTGATCGTCGGCTCTGCGGACGACAACGCTGAAGTTCTCCGGTGAGTCGATCGGAGAGGTCGAGTTGACGGCCGCGCACTGCATACGCAAGGTCGAGGACCGGATGCACTCTAAAAAATTGAAGTTAGCGCACCATAAGATGGAAGTCATGGTTGTGAATAACCGTAAATCAGAGCAGCAGGTGGTGATCAGAATCGGAGGCTGCCCTTTTACCTCAAAGCGATTTTTGAAACTCTTGGGAGTTATGGTTAACGACTTACGGATTACATTCAAGAGCCACGTCAACTATGTCTGTAAGAGGCTCTCAATGGCTATTGCAGCACTATCTCGAATGATGTCGAATGGCCCAGCGATGTTCTGTAGCAAGCGAAAACTTCTTGCCAGCGTGATTTCGTCCATATTTAGGTATGGAGGGCCAGTATAGTAGAAAGCTTTAGGTACTAATAGCTATCGGGGTAAAATGTAACGTATCTTAAGGCTCATGTGCCTGAGGGTTGCGAGAACGTATCGTACAGTGTCGTACGACGAAATATGCATCGCCTATTAGCATCGCCATTAAGGAGGATATAGAGTGCTCCGATCAACGTGACACAAGGTTGTCTTCTTCGTATGCCCTCGCTTTGTGTGCTTGATGAGTGACATGGTGGTAGTGAGCGGGCTAGACACTACTCCGGGCAACCGGGAAATGTGTGAAGACCCTGACATCTGCAGGGCGGTTTGTGCACCAACCTCTCAGATAGTCCTGGACCTACAACGTGCCTGCATAATGCCGGGAAGCACGAAAAGCCACTTCCCGACGTAACTCAACCGCTATTCCAGGAAGATCTCTTATCTGGACACTGGACACTGGACGGGTTTTAGTGGGTTAAGTTTATTTAAACCCCACTTCCTGAGCTTTTTTCTCAGGTGCCTGTTTCCGCCACCTTGCAAAAAACAAAAACACGTAGCTCGATGCCGAGCGTCAAGAGAAAACAGACGAAAGAAACCGGGCACGTGCTTGCTCGATGGTGGCAGCAAATCGTGTGACATGACAGATAAGGGAGAGTTATCGAGAGGCTAGTGTAGCCGAAAAAAAACTCTATCAACACAAGAAATGCGAGCACTGCGAATGCAAGAGATCGGAGGCGGAATTACGATTCGCCAGGCCCGGCACGGGAAGTTTCTATAAACTGGTATACAGAATCACGAACTGGACTGTGACAATACCTGCCATGTGCAACGACAGAGAAGGGAATCTGATAACCGAAGAGACACTGGTGGCCATGCCATGTTGTTGAATGATGAAGAGGATATACCTAGCCGTCGACAGAAACAGGAGAGAACTAGAAGAGGATCTGCCAAGTTTAGACGGGGTTAAGAAAGTTTTTAAAGAGCTGGAAATTCACGAAGCAGCTGGAATCCTGTCAAATCCTGTTGAAGAATACCAGTGTGGTTTACAAAAAAGCGATCTATAACGGACAAATATTCACCTTGCGTCCCATTTGCAGACTCACCATTTGTTTACGGATTTCAAGACGGCGTACGCTTCAGTCGAGTGCAACGAGCTATGGTAGATTATGCTTGAACACGATTCCCCTGCAAAACTGATTAGTCTGATTCGTACCACCGTTCCGTACCACGGTCTGAAGCAAGGCAACGGACTCTTGAATCTGTTGTTTAACATGCCTTGGATGCTGCAATATGGAGAGCTGGCGTGCAAAGAAGCAGTGCCATTATCTTGAAAGCTTATGCTACCTGGCTTTGCGGATGATATTGATATCGATATTGATTGATTTGTGCCTTTTAGGAGGGAAGCAGCGAGAATTGGGCTCACCGTCAATTCTACCAAAACAAAGTACATGGTGACTGGTAGAGAGTGTGGAAGTTGGTTGAGTCTTGGTACAGAAATTGTGATAGATGGGGGTATCTAGGGAGTAATCGACAAATTTGTTTGCTTAGTATTCTCGTGATGTGTGACAACTATGTTAGCCGCGAAACTAAGAGATGGATACCAGCCGCAAACTGGACTTTTTACGGTTTACGTAGCCAGCTAAGATCCCGCAGCATGCATGTCCGCACGAAATTCCCACTCTACAAGATGCTGAATATGAGCACTTAAAGTCTTCGAACATAGGATCCTGCGTTCAATACATGGCGGAGAGCTGGAGAGGGGCGCAGGCGTATAAACCACGAGCGTACCGAGCATACCTCAGGTTGCCACTCAGTTTGCATTTTTAAATTCCCGCATTTTTCCCGACTTTTTCCCGCATAATCTCAAGAAATTCCCGATTCTCGGTTGCTGGGTTATGTTACGTCAACAGCTAAACATAACCCAGTTACTGTGGCTTAAAATAACCAGCTACGCTGGCCCAGAAAATACTGCGATTTAACTGTATTTCGAATTAGGCGTTAACATAAATCCTGAAAACTTTTCAGAAGTTAATTCACACTTTGTGCAGCATTATGACTTGCTCGTGCATCAAAGTTGTGTCCCTTTTACTCTTCTCCCAACATTTTTACATCCAATGCCGAAATTTGACAAGACCAAAATTTCGAGGAAAAGGACAAAAAAGTAATTTCAAATCTGGAGGAACTGACCAAAATTTTACTTCAAAACCTGAAAGAGAAATCGTTAAAATGGTCTTGAATTATATTTTTTATATGAAGAAGCTTTTCCTACACTACCATGACTTGAAAACCTAAATTAATCCACCTAGCGGTCAGACTCAGCCTTTTTCATTCAAACTTATTATTTGTAAAAATAGATATACATGAATGCTTAAATCCAATAAAGGTATATTCACTCTTTGGGTTCTAAAATATTGATGTTGTAATTAAAGTGTAAAATATGAAATTTGACGTAATGTTAGTGCTTAAGAAATAGCGAAATAAAAGAAATGACTCTTAATTTCGAACAATTTAATCACGAGCGATACCGGGAACGTTCAGATAGTACGATACCACATTTGAATCATGTTGAGGCCATATATATTGATCAAAGCAGGTATAGTGTTGAATAGTCTTTGAATTTCTTTCCTTTCCAAAACTTTTGAACAGCATATCAAACTGTTGTGGAGTTTGTTATTTGTAAGTTTGAGAGATGACTCGTTTGTATGACACTAGTTATGTTCAAATAAGTCTTGAATTACTTGAGATAATAGACTTTCGTTGTTTTACAAATTAAAACATAACTAGGGATGTAACGGATATCCGCATTCGCATCCGCATCATACCATGCGGATATTAAAAAAAATATCGCCTCATAAAATATTGCAGAAAAAATTTCCTTGGTGTATTTACTGCTCGCCCAAACAACTTTTGCACTGGGGAGGGGCATGGTTATGTGAAAAAAAAAAAAAACAAAATATAAAACAAGGGATGCTACGGATATCCGCATCCGCATCCGCGAATGTGGAACATCCGCATGAAAATTGACATCCGCATCAACATCTGCATCCGTAATCACATATCCGCATCCGCATCCGCATCTGCAGATGTCTGAAAAATCACATCCGTAACATCCCTGAACATAACGGTTGCTAAAGTCTGATTACAATCAAATGAAAAGGTAACGTGTAGGGCAGCCAAACTTTGAAACCACGTGATCAATCATAACTCATCAGTTCACCCTTAACTAGCCCGTTCATCTGATATCAATATTGTTCAAATCGGTTGTGTAGTTTCTAAGATAATGAAGTTTTGTGATTTTCACATTTCGATACATTACCGACGAAGTTACAGTCCGATTACAGCAAAATTCAATAGGGTGTTATGAGGCAGCTACACGTTTCATTTGATACTAATTCTGTGGAAATCGGGTCAACCATCTCTGAGAAAGGTGAGTGAGTCCAAGTAGTCTTCGGAATATGTTTCTTTTCATAGCTGGATTTCACATTTTTAAACATAACAGGCAAAGTAATAATCCGTTTGCAAAAAAAACATTGGGGTCTTATGGGGCAACTAGACCTTCAATTTTACCACTGATTTTATGAAAATCGGTCCAGCCATCTCTGAGAAACATGAGTGAGATTAAATAGTCTCCAGAACACGTTTCTTTCCATAACTTCTGAACCACATGTTCAATCTTCATAAAATTCAAAAGTTAAGAATTCTTTAGGTAGCCCGTTTATTTTAAACTAATTTTGTTCAAATCGGTTGTGCAGTTTCTGAGATATTGATGTTTCGTGATTTTTATATTTTGATACATAACCTCTAGAAATCAGATTACAATAAAATTCAATAGGGTCTTATAGGCCAACTAGACCTTTCATTTGCAATTAATTTCATTGAAATCGGTTAAGCCATCTCTGAGAAAATCGAGTGAGATTGGGAGAGCGTTACACACACATACAGAAAATGCTCAGCTCGTCGAACTGAGTCGAGTGGTATACGACATTCGGCCGTTTTGAGCACTTTTATACCTTTAGTTTTTGCAGTGATTGCTATACCTTTCTAGGAGAAAGGCAAAAGTGAAATGATAGAAATGACTTTTAATTTCAACTTCAATCCCGAGCAAGGCCGCAACCATTGAAATAGTACAATATCAAATTTGAATGATGTTGAGGCCACATATTTTGATCGTTTGAGTTTTACCATAATATCACCACAAACATCTGAAACAATAGCCAGCTATAAATAATAGTCTCTACTGAGTAAATGTACGAAGTGCGAGAATTGGATAAGCGATACAAAACTCGATTCTAGAACTACGTCTTTACCGTTCTGCGGTGGTGTAACGGAAGCACATCTGACCGGAGATTGGAAGTTGTGGATTCGAGTCCCACCTGCTGAACTATCTTTTTCGTAGTTTCTACAATCATATTTTCAGTTAGTTTAATTTTCTATCTTCATTACTACATTTACTCTTTAAATTAAAAATCATAATATCACCTGCAAAAGGTTACAGAACATTTTCTCCAAAAATAATCAATTTGCCCGACTGTACCCCACTTTACCTAATTACAATTATGTACAATAAACTGAGCTTTTTTTATTTATAAGAAGCAAAGATGCCATGTATTTATTACATGATTTTCCTACTCTGACCCTTTATATATTTTCCGACCAGCAGAAATGGTTATCTCTGAAAGTTATGGATTTTATTAGTTTTATATTGTAATATGACTTTGTTAAATGATAGGTGCTAGAAATTGTTAATGAAATTGGGAAACATCCAATCGAAAAAAAAAAAATTAAACAGACTAATTTAGCGGTAGACTCTGTGGTTTGTTAACATTTCAATTATTGCGGAAGCGTTTCAGAAAATATTAAAAGTATTCATCATGTCGTGTATCGACTTATGGCTATATTCACTTGTCCTCATACAATAAATTGCAAAGTGTGATACAAAAGCCAAAATAGATTATAAAAAGACAGTAGGGAATTTAGGTATTGCGGACCAAGTTTATTCACAGGGGAATAAAATCATGGCACATTAAAACTAGAATGGTGTGCTTCTTACACTCGAGTATAGTAAAACATGAGAAATTGGAATAAACACCAATCACTTTTGAGACAAACACATTTGCTTTCTGGCCATCATTTGATTTGTAGCTTATTCCGCAAACACTGGAAAAAATCTTTCTGAGAATACCCAAAGCGATATTAAATTTGAAGGTGCTGTCTTGTTACTTGGTTTACTAATCAAGTCTCAGGCTTCCCACTAATCGTTTCGTAGAACTTTGAAAATATTTAACTGAATTTTCGTCTCTCGACTTATTCCGATGTATTATTCTGCGTATAGAAACGAGTAACAATTCAAAATTACAATAACTAACTTGCTTTTTCGTCACGTTAACAGAGATCTGCCGTATTTTTTTCCAGTTTCCCTTGAAAACAGAAAGAGATATTCGTTTGGTAAGTAATTTTAGGGGAGGGATAACGAGGATTTTCAGCGACGATTCCCGATCAAACGATAATAACAAACGTGTAACACAAACATATCTGAACTTGATAGAAATAACAAAGCCTGTAATATTCTTGATATGCCAGAATGATAAAAAGTACAGAATTATATCAAATTCTGTTATCATACACTTGAATGTTCAAAAGTGTGTTTTTTTCAACGCATGTTCATAACAAAATTTGTTATTCAATTGACAAAATATTGTTCATTCTAACTAGTTCTGATCTTTTTCTGCCAAAAACCTTACAAAGCTTGCTATAATTTGTAATAATCAATAAGTAATTTTGATAAGAATTTTGATATTTTAACTATTACGAGACCAAGTTTGGAACACAAGTTGATACAAAAAGTCCGTAACAAAATATCAAGATTTGTTATAATCCTGATATTTTTGTCTGATCGGGTTACCAGATTATGATGCATGCATCAACAGATTACCCTATAATTGAGCTTCTTTTTGTACCCTCGTTGATTATTTCAGTAAATAGTTTTGAACAGTCTGCGGGTTACGAATAGACCCTTAATTTGACACCAAGATAGACAGAATAGGTCAGACCATCTCTGAGAAAAGTGAGTGCGAAAAAAACGTGCACATACACACGTACACACCCACACACAAACATATACACCTATACATGCATATATGCAGAAAATGCTCGATTCGTCGAACTGAGTCGAGTAGTATATGACATTCGGCCATTTGGATCACTTTTCTACCTTTCAATTAGCCAGTAATCGTTAGGAGAAAGTCAACATGTTTACTTTTATTATGTGATTTCACATTTTTATGAACAACGGACAAAGTTACAATCCGATTGCAATTAAATTCAACCTATGGGGCAACTAGACCTTTCATTTGACACTAATTTTGTGAAAATCGGTTCAGCCATCTCTGAGAAAAATGAGTGCGTTTAAACAACCTCAGGATAACTTTTCTTTACATAACTTTTAAACCATATGTTCAATCATTACGAAATTAAAAAGTTAAGGGTTTTGGAGACAGCCCGATCATTTGAAACCAGTTGTATTGAAATCGGTTATGTGGTTTCTGAGATATTGATGTTTCGTGATTTTTACATTTTGATACATAACCTATAAACTAAAAATCCGATTACAATGAAATTCAATAGGTTTATGGCGCAACTAGACCTTTCATTGGCAATTAAATTCATGAAAATCGGTCCAGCCATCTCTAAGAAAAGTGCGTGAGAAAAAGAAGTTGCACATACATACACACACACACACATACATACAGAAAATGCTCAGTTCGTCGAAAGGGGTCGAGTGGTATATAACATTCGGCCACTGGGACCACTTTTATACCATAGGTTTTTCCAGTGATTACTATACCTTTCTAGGAGAAAGGCAAAAATCGTTCAAGAGAAAACAGTGTTTTTTAAATTTCTGTTGAACTTTTCGAGAAAATGAAATAACATATTTGCATGAAAAAATCGATAAGAATATCGAGTTCAACTTGAAACGCAAAAGGAAAGTTGATTTTGGATTTCCGCTTGAAAATTTAGAATTTTACTTTTTTTCTGAAAATTGTTTATATAGGTAGTATTTTTCTAGAGAACTTCCTTTTTAAGTTTGTTTTCTCCATGCTCGAACAACCATCATAGTTCAGTTTACGTTATGCAGTTTTTTTGAAATTTTAAAATATTAAAATTTTTGAAAAACTAAACTTTTTGAGATAATTAATTTTTATTTTTTTTGCCTAAAAAGTTGCTTTCAGCATTGAATCCTTATTTCGGAAGGTCTAAACTACTACCCACAACTTTACCGAAAACATCACACTAATCAAACAAATCGTTCTGGTTTCGAAAATAAACTTTCAGAAAATTTTAAAATCTACCATTTGTTTTTCCCGCTCCGTGTTCAAATTATCATCATTGACCATTTTTCAGTTTAAAAAAGAACATATAGATTAAAAAAAAAGGCGTGCTGTGAGCTGCTGAGATATTTAGTCTTAATTTTTTTTAAATTTTTTTTCCACAAACATTTTTTTTTTCTTCACACAATATTAAAACTACTATTTGAAACTTTGCCGAAGGCATCACTCTAATCAAGCAAATCGATTTGGCCCGAGCAAAGACACGAATCTACAACGACTGGCTTTGTACCTCAAGACCAGTTGAAAAACGAAAAAAATGTATAATTTCTCATTTAAAATAAAAACAAATAAAGTAAATGGAATGCTTTCTTAAAAACCATCAAAAACGAGCCTCAAATGGTGTTTTTCAAGATTATTTCCGATTGTAATTACATCAAAAATCGTTATTTGCAGCCAAAATGTATAATTCATATAAAAAATATGGATTAAGGTGAAACCTCATTGAATCCAAAAATGGCCGACTTCAAGTCACCACTTCGAATTTTCAAAAGCACAAGACTCGGAAACACTCATTGCGTTCCCTATGAAAATTCTATTTTATGTTTGCTTCACCACAGCTAACATAAAATAGAATTTTCACAGGGAACGCATTAACTATTCCCGAGTCTTGTGCTTTCGAAAATTCAAAGTGGTCACTCGAAGTCGGCCATTTTTGGATTCAATGAGGTTTTACCTTAAAAACATGTACAAAAAAATTGTTTTTAAAAAAATCAAAGATAATTATCTTGTAGCATGTTTCAAAAACTCGAAAAATGCTGTTTTTTACTCTTAATGTACTTTCAAAATCTAATTCACTATTTTAAAAAGTACTAAGTTTCGCTGAAGTAGAGCTAAAATTCGATAAATACTTCTTCCAGAATACTAGCTAAAATAAAAATCTGCTATTTGAAAAACTTTAGAGTGAGCCTTGTGTGTCACTTTTTTGTCCTCAATTTGTTCAATCGAAGAAAACATCAAATTAAAAGTAGCAATAGCTAGTAATATTAGTAAAATTTTACAGCAAAACTTGTTTTGCGTTGCTCCGAATAATTAAAACAGTTTCTAACATATATGTAAGAATTTATAAATGATGTTTTAACTATAACCGCTTTCTCGAAAAAAAATTGCCAATTTCCATTCTCATGACTACGGACCGGACTTCGAACTGAATCGAAACCCGGTTCTTTATTTTAAAGGTAATTTGCTATTCCATCTTAAAAACTTTCCAGGTCAATATTTCATTTTTAGATAACACCAGATCTCGACGTTGATGCAATTCTAAAACAAAACTTATTTCATATGAAAGGCAGGGCTGATGAAAAGTAGTCAAGCTGGTCAAAGAAAGTTACTTTTTGACTTTTTGATTTAAAAATTAACTGCTGATGGAAAATGTGACTTTTAAGGGACCAACTTGCAGCCATGCACCTCCAACTCCTCTGCCTCTTAGTCTGCTTCCTGCCGTCCTTTGTTGCATTTTCATGCTTGTCTACTTCATTCTTCATTCAAGGCCTCTACTCATTTTGCATAAGAGTTACGCGCATATTGAGTGATTTGTTCACGGCGAAATCCCCAACTCCTCCATAATTTGTAAATACATCATACACAATACCTTGAACCAACGAAAAAAAACTTGGTCAAAAATCCCGATTAAATAGAGAAATTCTCGACTTTTTCCCGCATTTTTCCCGATGTAATTTGATTCCCGACTTTTTCCCGCATTTCCCGTTTTCCCGATAGAGTGGCCACCCTGATACCTACATGCGGATAACGTCAGGCTGGTAAGATACGGTAGACTCTAGTGGGCTGGCCACGTTGCACGAATGTCGGAGAAGTAGCGGTCGACTACTCTGTGGTAGACTCTGTACTCGTTGGATGTGTGGTGTGGATGAGGACGCCCAAATGGCGATTGAAGAAGACTAACCTAATATCAAGTGATGTGGAGACGTATTTTGGATTCGGCAGTCCTGTCCGGCGACCTGTCGCAGTAAAGTAAATAAACACAAAATTTTAAAATTTCAGGAACAAGTTCAGACTATAGCTGTGATTCTAACTTCGAACCTGACAGTTTCATCAAGAAATTATATCCAGAGAAGGTTGAACAAGGAGGTAAGAAAAAGAGGTTAATCGCAAAAAACTTCATTGAGTAAAACTAGCTGTTTGTTTTTTCCATCACAATATTCCTTTCCAAACATTAGTTTGTTAAAAGAAATATTACATATTTTAAAATAATTTGTGTTATTTTTAGTATCGCAAACGCTGAAAATAAAATTTAATAACTTTCAAACCGTACGATGATAAGTTGACTAAAATTAACAAAGAGCAAACCTTAGATACTATAATTTCAATGTCGAAATTTAACCATTTTGTTTGATTGATACTGACAGACTCTGCCGAGTCGAAATGCAAACATACGACGACTGGCTTGAAAGGTCAGCTTTTTACCCAGAGACCATCCAGAAGGAGTTTCTACATAACGATGATCATAATTTAAAATGATCGTTTTTGTAACGTTTGAATCTCTTAGTCTGTTTTTAAACTTTCAAATGAAAGCATTGCATCACACAACGATGATCAAACTTTTCCATGTTATCAACATTTACTATCGATACCTTTTAAAGTATATATCAAACAACGCAGGTGGGTAAAATATTAACTTTAGCTTTCTAATGTTGATATTTATCTATTTATTTTCAAGCAACCGACGCCATCTTGAGTCAGACTTCTCGAACTACCTACCCTCATAATTTTGTTTTCATTTTGGAGAAAAAGATAGGATATAAATACTTTTGATATGTTCTGTGGGATGGTGTGATGAAAAGCACGTTTGTAAGTTTTTTTTTTTGTTATTTTTATTCATTGCTTACATAATCAATAATCTACATTTGATTTTTCTTCCATTGTTTCACACTAGTTTTTCAGCATTATTATCATCCGTTTTACTTCTCCGCTGTAAGCGCATTCCTACAGTTATTCTCTTTTTTTGTTTATTCCGAACTAAAATTTACACAATTGCAGTAATAGACATGCATTGTTTTGTTTTCTGTTTTTCGAATATAACCTTTCGGCCGGAGCTTCAATCTTCCCGTGTTCTTTCGTTAATTTTTTTTAGGGTGTGTTGATATTCTGCCAATGTAACCACGTTTGTTTATTTTACGTTGAACGATGCGAGATTTATTGGAATTCCCTCCCTCATAACAGGTTTTTTTTTATTCTAATGAAAACAAAAACCAAAAAAAAAACTAGGACATTTTGGCCCCCGGGTCATGTGTGTATGTACTGTTCTATTTTTCGTCTATTGTTACTACTTTTTTTTGTAAAATGTTACTTACCTTCAGTTATTTTAGGTGGATATTTTCGCATTATTTTAGTTTTTATTCTGGGTTGCGTCTGTCATTCTTAGCTATTATCACTAACTTTTATCTCGGGCTTACAGTTAATTACAGTATAATACAAAAAGTAGACTATCCTCCAAAGAAATCCACTGCGTCTACTTTCAATTTATGCTTGTTTTGTTTGTTTGCTTTACAACTTAAATACTCCTTTGGCGTTTGTTTACAACATTTTGGATGTCTTTCGTTATCCAAAGAATAAATGAAGGCAACCGAAAATCAAAAATAGTAACATAAAGTCTATAGTTTCTCTTTGACTAGTCGTTCCTTTTCTTCTTCTTCATATTGTTTTGTTGCTATTAAAATCTATAATCTACTGAGTTTAGTTTGATTTTCCATCACTTATCACCGACAGTTAGAAGTACACAGCTGGAATTTGAGGGGCGAACAAGTGGGAAAACAACGAATATTTTGTTTTTATCTAGTGTAGATAGCTACATACGTGTTTAGATTTACCAGAAGCGGTCACATTTTTTTGCGGCTTAAAATCTAGTCGATAAACTGATGAATCACATCGATGTCAATAAAGTATTTTCTGTCCTTTTACCCACTCTATCTCGAGGATGGAGCCTCTGAGATGTATTATAGTGTGATCTAAGCTCATGTGGTATTTTCTGCATTTTTTTCTGTTAAGCGATGTAGATTTTGCTTGGCTTTACTCTAATATAGTACAGTGGAGATTTCAGCCGCGCGTCATTAGCATTTAGCATTGCATTTAAGTATACGGTAACACAACGAAACATTCTGATCCTGATGCATATCGACTGTGGCTAAGCTTTAAGTTTATCATCGAATATCGATCATCTCCTAAACTATACCTGCGAACGCGAAATCATGGTAACGATTGCGAAAGGTTTTTTTTTTTGTAACAATTTGCGTTAATAAAGTGCGCTAAAATGGTTAACATTATATGCTGTTATATTTACAATTTTTTTTCTTGCAGTTGCGATATTAACATAACAACCGACAACCGTTGGTTTTTTACCATTATACGAATTGAAAATCTCAGATAGTTTGTTGGTTCAAAATCGTTTGCGGTATTTTTCAAACTATGCGAAATACAATAAACAAATGTATTCAATCTCATCGCTGCTACAGGTAGAATTACCCTAGTTTTTCAACTTTCGCCAAAGTTCATAGCACGTTGTATCTTCGCCGAGGTTTTGCTCTGCTGTTGGAAAAAAACTGAGATGTAAATTTTTTGCCCGTCCCCAATATTCTGTACGCGTACAGAGCAAAAAATATTTTATTGTGGGTGGTGAAAAGCAAAAACACCTGTCCGCTTTGAGGTACGTCAGTCCACCCAGATTGCTAGGTATCCGCTTGAGGGAGTGGGTTTTCTATGTGTTTTCTCCGCATGTCGGATGGAAACGATTTTATCTTTGTACTATTGCAAGACTATTGCAGAAAATATTTACCCATTATTCGTTTTAGCTTATGGTGACTAAATTGAATCGGCTCGATGTGTAATTTGAGTTGCCCTATTTTTGTCTAGGAAATAGGGGGTTGATTTAAGATGAACAAGAAATAGGAATAACATGGTTCATCAATTTTTTCACCACATTAAATTAAAACGTCACGGTGACGGTGTTTTTTCGTTATACTCAGAGAACATGGTTCAACATTAAGTTTTGGAGCAAGGCGAGAAACTTATTGTAACTTACTGGATCTGAAATTTCCCTGAGCACGATAAAAACGCAGAAGCTTTGATATGATACTGACAGGAGCTTTTTTATGGAAATATACGTCGAAGTAGAAGTAAAAATGGTAGTTTTTCTAGGGAAAAAAGTTTTTCTGTTCTCCAGTTCTACGTCAAGCGGAATAAGTTTAATTATTCTGTTCTGTTCACTGACCCGTAATCATTGCTCTCATTGTTGAGCAGTACATTATTAATGCTGAATAAAAATTCTTTGCTGTAGTTTTTATCCATTCTTATTGGAGAGATATCATTAATGATAACCTTAAAGTTTTCATTACACACATTTCTGTTGTAAATGTCTTCCGGAATTTTTCGTATAGTCATTCAAATGTTCTAACGTTTAAGCTGATACTACTCTCATACCAGATTGCAATAATCTCTCGAGACCTAGCTGTTGGAAACCGAGAGTGGGCAGCTGTTTGTTGGCGAATAGCGGTGCGATTGCAACTGTTCTCCCTACGTCAGATTATCGATAAGTTCAAAGAGATCAACTTGCATTGCATCAAGATAATAAGCGTTTTTTTTGAGAAGGCCGGAGTGGAGCGGAAAGAATTCAGCACTTTTCAACACTTTCATTTGATTTCGCTTCGTAAGTGTTCGTCGCAGTAGGCTTTCGCTCGTACATGCAGAACAACCGTCGGCTCTCGCACAAAGAACAGATGGTCAATTGACATTTGCACATCGGAGAAATGCACGTTGTCGTTCATGTAGCGATTTTATTTTGTTTTTTTTTTTCTGTCTACTCAGTCGCACTTATGTTGAGGAATATTATTGCAAGATCAATGATATAAAGGCTCAGATACACACACGGCGTAATGACGCCTTCTCCATACAAAATAGAAGGCGTGATGGTCATTTCTAGAAAAAATGTCAAAATACTTCTAGGAAAACAACGTTGTTGTTTAAAAAGTTGTTCGACCGTGACCAGCTAGCCTGTAGGGTGGAGTTCCTGCAGAAATGTCGCTTTCCATTTATTGTGGCTCACAAAGATCGGGGGAAGTTTTGGCCAGATTTGGCAAGTTGCCACTACAGCCGAGAGGTGCTTCCGTGGTACTGTGACAAAGGGGACGATTACATTAAAAATGACCTCAGTCCTCCTAATTACCCGGAGTTTCGTCCAATCGAAAAGCTCCGCCTAGCTTCTTTAAGACCAAAGGCGATTTTACTTGTCCTGCGCTTCAGAGAACAGAACTGTTTGCAACATAATTATAACATGTGTGTGTAAAAGTTCAACATATCTTTTTGTCTTTTTGAAGTGTCCAATTTTTATGAGTTAGTTGACTTTTTCGTTTTTTTTTTAGATTTCTTTAAAATGCCGAAGGAAACAGTGTTGACAGAGCGAAAAAAAAATAAATTTAAGCATTTCAACAAAGAAAGTTGGAGTTACTAAAAAAAATCGCTCGTCGAATTGGCCGCTTCCATCAAGCAGTACTGACTTTTGGGGAAAGCCCACAGTGTCGTTTCATAATTGAGCCACCGAGCATGAAATTTGTGTCGAACATGGGACAACTATGCTAGGAACGGCAGCAAAGAATAACGTTTGTATTTAAAATGGGTTTACCTAAACATGCACTAACGAAACTACCCATGCAGCATAAATAATAGTAACCTATGAGTCAGCAGAAAAAAATTTGACAGCTCTATTAGTCGAGCGTTGATCGTGATGGCGAAAACAAAGAAGCTACTCCGTTCAGAAGTGTGCGCGTTCAGAGAACGGTACCCCGCCGCGTCGAAAACGGACATCGTACGTGCTACAACCAGGGTTGATATTTGTTGACACTCTTGAGTGAAAGTGAAAAAAAGCATCCATAAACGTTATTTTTTTACAATCCTTTCAGAGTTCTCCCTTCCCGCTTTTTGCATGGAAGTGAACTGTCAAAACACCTCATTATATTTCATGCGATGGAAGCAAGACAACAAAATTAGTTTATCAGTTAACGAAGATTGTCAAGGCATCGGTCAGTGTCAGTGAAAAAGTGTTTCGGTGAGGTTTATTTTGGTTGAGTGGACTGTTTGTTTTTCTTTTTCGCTTTGAAGTGAAGATCATTTGGTTTAATTTGTCGTCAAATTTTATTCCGTAACCTTGAACGATGCGCGCGATCTATTTCATCTGAGTATAACAGCACGTTACTAGGACGAAAATCTAGTGTATCTGAAAGAGTGCTGCGATCATTGGAAGTGAAAATTGAAAATGATTGGCTGTAATTTTCGAAGAATTTTGCTGGGGAAAATGACTTTTATCAGCACTGGCTACAACATCTACGTCTACAACAGCTTGGCACTATTGGCTGACAACCTTGAGCGGCAAGAAGTTCTAAAGGAAGCTGAAAAGGCAGACCAGGGGAAAAGGGGCTACATCGCTGCGTTCGCTTGGTCGGTGCAACCGGACAAACAATAAAAAAGTACCTGGCGAACATGGAGATACATGTCAGGTAGTCCTGTCCGCTGGTCTTGGAGCTGCAGGCAATGACGCAGCGGCAGCGGCATCGGCTGAATAAAATGGTCAAGCCGATTTCCCCAGCGAATCGCGATGTGGTTGAGGTGATGGACGACGAGACCTATCTAACCCAACGGATGGCAACGGCAGAGCACTTCGTATTTTACTTCCCCCACGAAGGAAGCACCGGGGTGAAGTCTATTTCACACACCAAATTCCCCAAGAAGATGCTGCTGTGGCTAACTATCAGGAAGAAGAGGATGTCAAAGCTGCTCTTCTTTCGTTCCAGACTGGCCATGAATGTTTTGGCAGGATCTGGCGACGGCCCACTACTCGAAGCGATCGTTGGACAAGATGAAGCGGCTGATTGGACAAGATGAAGGGTGATACCCAAGTTGGCAAACCCGCCCAACGACCCCAAGTTGCGTCCCATCGAGGATTCATGGGAAAGCCTAGAGCGTTAGATCTACTCCAACAAGTTTGTCGCGAAAACTGAGAAGGAATTGATAAATAAAACGAAGTTGGAATTAAAAAAAACATGCCTACACGCATGTTTTCGTCCGCCATGGTGAATGTTCCGGTTAACTGTCGGAAGGCCGCATGCAAGGGCGTAGATTTTTTTTTGCGAGTAAGTAAACATAACTACCTTCCATGGGAAATTTATCAAACTCAATTATCTGTCTTAGTTATTTTTTTTACCACCATCCGAAAAAAGTTCATTTTTAGCGCATTCGTTGCTCTTCCAAATACTCTGCCGTCGACTATCACCATTTGCAAAGTAGGTCGTGGCACACTACCAAATGGGATTGATGGGTGCCCTCGCTACCACGGATCACATATTCGCGGGTCGGCAGATTATATAGAAATGTCGCGAATAAAACGTGCACACACAACATCGATTTCAAATCGGCATACGGCACAATCGATCGAAACTAGCTATGGCAAATTATGCAAGACTACGGATTTCCGGACAAACTAACGCGGTTGGTCGAAGCGAGGATGGATCGAGTGATGTGTGTAGTTTGAGTATCGAGGACACTCTCGAGCCCCTTCGAAACTCGAAGAGGTTTAAGGCAAGGTGATGGTCTCTCGTGCGTACTGTTTAATTTTGCTCTGGGAGGTGTCATAAGAAAAGAGGGGATTAACACGAGTGGTACGATATTCCAAATATACGTACATCGGACTAAAGACCGAAGCCAAACGGATTGGACTGGTAATCAATGCATCGAAGACGAAGTGCATGAAAGGAAAAGGTTCACGAGAAGACAGGGCTAACCTCCCACTTCAATTTCAAGTTGGTAGTTGTGAAATCGAAGTTACCGATGAGTTCGTGTACCTGGGCTTACTGGTAACTGCTGACAACGATACCAGAAGAGAAATTCATCGTCGCATTATGGCAGGAAATCGCGCATACTTTGGTATCCGGAGATGCTCCGATTTAGTAGAATTCGCCGCCGCACCAAGTTGACCATCTATAGGATACTGATCAGACCGGTAGTCCTCTGGGGCCAGGAGACATGGACTATGCTTGTGGAGGACCAACTCACTCTTACGGTCTTCGGGCAAACAGAGATGGAGAACGGAGCGTGAAACCACACACTGCAGGAGCTGCTTGGGGAGCCGTGTATTGTACACACCGCGAAGATTGGCAGAGTTGGAAGAGACTTAAATGAATAGTGGAGACATATCCACGGCATGATCAGCACCACACCGTGAGCAACGTTAGGGTACAGGTGCGTCAGCCACCGTTTGGAGTTCGACACTGAATGCCAGAGCGCGACGGATGAGAAGAGCTGCGACATTTACATGTTGCCTACGGCTGTGTTGCGTATCGAGCAACGAGAATCGTTAAAGAATCCGGAAGGGGAACCTGATTATTGATGAATATGAGTTGGCCAGGCAACATTTCAGTCATCCATCGGATCATGCTGGAAGTGTGGTGTGCTGAACAAATGCCATCGGACTGGTCGACCACCGCCTTTGTAGCAATCGGGGCATAACTCTTCCAATACCGTAAGCAAAATGCTCTCCCGCATCCTGTTCCATAGACTGAGGCCGTAGCAGGTAATCTTTGTTGAAGAACACCAATGCGGTTTTCAAGGGGGACGCTTTTCTATGGACTAAATGTTCACACCAGTCCATCAATTGCAGACTCATTATCTGTTTATAGATTTCAGGCCAACAACACTGTTAAGCTGATACGTGCTGGTTTAGATATCTAAGACCTTCGTAACGTTGGATAGTTTGAAGCAAGGTGGTGTTTCTATATGATATTACCAGTATATTGTTAAGAAAGTTACAGTATTGGAAACACGTTGATAAAAATTCAATATTTTTTTTATCAAAGTTACAATACATAAGTAGCTGTCCATTTGGCAGACTAGAAACAGTAACATAAATCCCATGGATTCTAAAACTCCAACCTATCTGAAATTTTCAATTATCAACCTGAAACTAATGCGGATTTCATTCCACCCGAGTGTGTTCGATAATTATTATTCGTCGGTTGCTGACGGAATGGATGCTATACATTTTTCTGCAACATCGTGTGCCACTACTGGTACGGGCCAACGAATGGACATCGAACTGCCAGTCGTAAATTTTCTATTGTGTACTTGCGAAACTATACTTGCAACCTAGCATCCAGTCAATGGGCTGCCGGCAAAGCTGGCACCCCGAAACCATTCATTCGAACATTTCCGATGACTCGGTGCGATGCTGGGCAAGCATCCCAATGACGTATCTTTTACTTCGAACTGAAAGTTCCTAAATGGCGAAAGCCTCGATCAAAATGATGCATGTTTTCCCCCCTATATATAGATTGTTTGTATGTATGTGTGTATGTAAGCAGGTATGTACATCTATTGTTAGGGCATATGTAGTTAAAAGTTGTACTCTCGATAGCGTGACTTTTCCGACTGCCGCTGGTGGCGGCGAAAAATGTAGCTCCGATGGTGACTGTTGCTGTTGTTGGTAAACTGCTTGATGCTGCTACCGGCGGCGGGTGACGGCTATTTCGAGTAGGAGATGCCTGAAATTTCCGCACCGGTATCGGTGGGCCCCTCAACGCTGCACACCGAGTCCTCCGGTGTGCGGGACGGTTCCGCTTCGGTCACTTCCACTTCGCTGACCGCTGGACGATTGTTGCGATGTTTGGCGCTTAGTGCCTGTTTCCCGAGCGTGGGATTGCATGGGTGGATAGAAAGGTGATTTATTAGTGACTGACACAGCTGGTGATTGATGGGTAATCGAAGATATTATGCAATTGCTAAATGTTCGTTCGAGACTACGATGTTCTATACAGATATGTACAACACTAGAGAAGTTGCTCGTTCAATGAATTCCTGTGCGATTTTTTTTAATCTTCTAAAAATAGAAAGCACACAGAAATCCTCATAACGCACAAACCGTTGACTGATGGTGAAATAAAAAATAAAAACTATATTTACAGAAACCATTTAGAGCACCTTGCACTTACTTAGCATATGCAAGTGAAATGTATGTAAAGTGGCCACACTGTGTAATCTAGAATTTCTCTAATTAATCCTCATCTCTCTTGTGCAGGACTAGACTGCGTACGCAATGCTCCCGTTGGTTATCCGTTGGCCGAAGGATAGCACTTGGCCGGTTGCGCTACCCTCTCACTTATGTGCTCATGTGTAACCGTTGGCACTCAACCGTAACACCGGGCTGGACTGTCGATGATGTCGGGTACCGTGTATGTGTGGGCTATATGGTTTATCAATTAGGATCACGTCTACCTGCACCAGCCAGCCTCGTGCTGCTAACAGGTATAGAAAGGGAAAAATCGCCAGTGATTTGAGGCCAATAGTTCATGTGAATACTAATAAGCGTGAGGGTACGCCGTGTTGAGTTCGATGATTGAGTTTTCACGAATTTGTTGTGTGTTCATTAGAGTGTTTAGTATTTGTGGGTATTGAATTTTGGGTAGGCAGGCTGCTGTTCAGTTGAACATTGGAAACAATTTAATATAATATAGGTGTATTGCGTTGGCGATAAGGTTGTTTCCTTTGGATTTCGATAAAGGTTGGTAACTGACAAATGTCAGTTGCTTCTTAAATCTGGTTGTGTGATTTTGTACATTATCAAATTGCTTTTTTGCGAAAGGTTTTTTCTTCCATTCAATATTGCCGAGCACTATGCAACGATTATCATGAAAAATGCAAACATAACTTCGTTATTTTTTATGAGAGAAAGTTAACCGAAAAATCTCTCAATGGGTTCTTTAAAAAAATCACGCGAGATTTATCGTTCATGTATTGACTATTAATGATTATTCATGATATAGATTATGTATTCATTATTTATTTATGTTTGATAAACCTTTAGATTTAATTATAGATTTGTTACTGTAGAGGTAATTTTTGTAAGGTGCTTGAAAATTTCATCAGTTTTAATTGTTATCTATTGTCTATTACTTTTCAAGTTTATCGTTTTTTGTTTTGTCTGCATCATTTCTACATTCCTGAAAGCTAAAAAAATATTTTTGGCTTTTAAAACTTTTTTTTATGAATTTGGACTACATTCGGTGAATATTTTTTTGAAAATTTTACTAAATTTTCTCCAATTTTTCTTGTTTCAATCCGTTCTGTAAGTTATAGGGTAAAAAAACAACAGATTAACCTGGGGTACTCTGAAATCAAAGAAATAGTTATCGGTTCCGTTATACTCTACTAATTTTTTTTTTGGAAATAAATATTGAAATTCAGTCCGCAAATATATATACCGACTGTGACGTACAGTCTTCCTCAGTGCTTATGTGGACTGGTAAAGAGCAAAGCGTAAATCCTGTTTTTTATTTGTAGTAGGTAAAATGAAAATTTAGCACTCTTAATTGGAGTTAGGTAGGGAATTATGCGGTCGATTGTTTAAAAAAAAAGAAAGTAACTGAAATCAATGACTATCACGAAGAAAAACAGTGGTTTTGCGCGCTTACTTCACTCACTCTGAATACGAGTTGCGTAGAAGAAGTGTTTTCTTGCTATCTTTAGCGCTGCCACTTACTGTGCAACGCGCGTGCTGTTTAAATAAACTGTTGTGTAGTTTAGTCAATGGTCCATTCGAGAGCAACATTCGATTTGTTGTCTATCGCATGACAAACAGTAGGGTGCCAATGGAAATCGACTTTTCAAATTTCGTGTAGCGGTATGTATCAGAAGTTTTATCTTCTCGAAATAAATCCCCATGAAAAATTCAGCTCATTCGTGCAGCAGCCCTCTCAGTACCAGGTATAACCACCGAATTCAATTCCCACAGACAGACAGACATTCAAAGCGGCCTTCTGTTGCGTAATTTGAAATTGTATATTATCACGATATTCCTTTGACGAAATAAACTGCTGATACAAGACACCTTGTTTCCCGTGGTTGAAACGGCTGCATGTTATCCACATAAGTACAGACAGAAACAAAGCCAAGAATTACAAAGCTAGAAAATGACAAGAAGAAAAATCGGAAAAGAGATTCGTTTTTCACCGAGGTTTGAGAGTGTTAAGTTTGAGTAGAAATTGTTTCATACAATCAATCTAGCAATAGACTTAATTGTAGGCAGTGGTTATTTTCTAGAACGTTCTTGGTTGAACTCTAATCCTTCCCGCCTTGGCTACGCCACTGACACTTTGCATGAAATAATCAAAAAAAAACCTTGGATACGGAGCTTCCAAGAAATAAAAGGGGGTTGCAAGATCACTGAAGTCGATTGCACTGCTCACAACATATTTCTTTTCAGATGAAAACTTGTTTCAGGCTGTTTTGAATAAGCAGAATGAACGTGTGTATGGAACATGTCTTCGTGATATTTTAGCCGGTAAAAGAAGTATACAACGATTTCAGTATGTTTCAGATGTGAAGGTTTTGGGGAACAATATCCAACAGAGGAAAGCCAGGAATGCCAAAATTATATTTGCTGCTCTGTGCCAAGGAATTACACAGTGCAATGAAACAACATACTCTTGATACTCAAAGATACTATAACTATACTCAAAGATACTATAACAACAAAGATAACATGATCTCTTATCTTTTGCGGAGAAAGGATCGCATTTTTGGCCAGGACCGGCCAAAATATATAAATCTCGCTTAACACCTACTTACTGAAGTCATTTTTTGTCCGATTTCAGATCTGTTTTTTTTGAAGATGGGCTATAATGCTATTATGTAGATAAACTCTTAGAATTTTGATATCTGGCTTTAAAAAAATGGCGTCGGAAAAACATCGAAAATTTTCGATTTTCTTCAAATTATGTCAAAATTATTGTAAATGGCGCGGCGCCATTGTTGCTCCTTAAGGTGAAATAGGTCCAAACTCGAGGAAATTTGTTTTTGCATCAAAATACATGAAAAAATTATTAATAGAAGCCAAAGCAAAAAATAAAACAATGTTGCAATGTGTTATTTAGAGAAGCAAGTTTCTGCTTTCAACAGGATTTAGCGCCAGCGCATATAGCATTGGTTGTTCAGAAGTGATGCAGCGAAATTTTACAGTGTTTTATCAGCACCTCTGTATGGCCCGCATTTTCTCCCGATTGGGATTTATTGGACTTCAACATTAGGGGGTTCTTGCTAGGAAAGCTGGGTGAAGTAAAACTGTTGACTTTGGACACTTTTTAGAACCGTTTGGTGAAAATTTGGGATGAAATGCCGATCGAAGTCATGCGTGCGGCAATTTTGATAAGCGTTTGCAGGTCGTAATCAAATGCAAAAGTGAAAGATTTAAATTGAACTGATTTAACTGTAACTTCACTACTCTACCGTGATAATTAAAAAGAACCAGAGAAGAAACATTCATCTGTTTTAATGTTATGGTATAAATGAAGTGTATCAATTCTACTGTGACACCCTGTAGCCGCTTCGCAGTTTTCCTTCTATTACCGACTACCAGGGGGATGACAACATGTTTCTTTTTCTATGTCGAATGAATAAAAAGTCATCTCGACTAAAGTGATAATTATATAGAATTTTTTCTGAGCATCTGCCTAGGGGCTATACTTTAAATACAGCTACTGTCAAATGTGTAGAGTTTAGATAGGGCTGTCATCCCCTTGGCGACTACAGGGATGAAAGAGATTTAAAAGGCTATTTGCAACTACGTGAACGTCAAAATGCGATTGCCAAGATGTGTGTGATGACTTTCCTCTTTTTCGCATGAAAAAAAACAAGAAATATCAGCATTTTTTGTATTTTTTTCAGCGCTTTTGCACGAAAGTGGAAAATAACTGAGATAAAATTCTAGTATATCTGAAAGGGTGCCGCGATCATTGCATTGGAAGTGAAAATTGAAACAAATTGGTGGTAATTTTCGAAGAACTTCGCCAATGAAAATGATTTCTATCAGCACTGGATATAAAATGGACTTAAATTTTATGTTCTTCGCTTCAGCCCAAGTAAGTACTGATTCCAGAAAAAGTAAAAAGTGATATGAATGTTAGGTGGCAATTTTAAAAACAAAGTTAAGTTTTTCCTCTCCGCTGTTTTGGATTTATTTATTGTGCCCCTTTGGTCTGCGTGTTTTTACTCCATTGTTTTTTTAATATTTTTTTTAAATCTGTGAGTATGTAAAATTTTATTTTGCACTGTGTCTGATTTCAAACTCTCACGCGCATGTTTCGGGAAGAAAAAAATGCGTTGTGAAACTCCTGACCGCTAGAAGACTTAAATATTCAAAAAAAATTGTATAAATTAACCATCGCATAAATATTTTAGAAAAATTTACGAAAAATATTTCTGGAATATTATATCAGCTGGCCAACGGGGAATTATTCAATAAACACTAAACGAATGATCCATAATAGTTTCTAACCTGATAAAGCTTCGAGAAGGCACTTCAAAATTTATTAATTTGATTACAATTTGATACAGTGCAATACATGCTGTTTGCAAACATGAGTACTTAAGCTTTACAGGTCGGTTAAAAAGCATTTCATGTTTTTCAAGCCTGTTTCAAGAGAGATGACAATCTTGACAAATTCTCGTTACATTACGCCGTGATGACACTGAACAAAATAATGTCTGTGATTTATTTATTTACGTTCATAATGTGATTTGAGCTATTAGTGGCCTACTTAAAACGACTATAATCTACTGTCTGATACATACATACAGCGCAAATCAACTAAAAAAAACATAAGACGAGCACCGAAATCGTCGACTGTAAAGATCTAAGGATTTGGCAGAAGTAAGAGGAAACATTTCAAAATTACCTTGTCTCTGCTTCCTTTTTTCTGGAGTCGAATTTTGGAAGTGTTTTTACGTTGGATGGAATTTGTTTACGGGTTCGGGAAAATTGGGTAGGTCGGGCGATTGTTTGTGTTTGAGTGAGTGATTGATTGATACATTTATTTTACGGCCGTGTTTCGGACGGAAATGGAAATGTTTATGGGTGTAGGGGGGAGAGAGGTCAGTTTGTTCGAATGAGACACATCGTGAGAGTGGTTGAAGAGAGAAAGAGAAAAGAAAAAGAAAACAAACAATCTTTTATGATTTGAATTCGGTTTCGATCGGTAGCGGGAATCGAATAGCTCTTTTATTTTTTGATTGGCGAATTTACTCTGGAGCCGGTGGTTCAGGCAAGGCTTACCGTCATTGTTGTGATTCAGTTGCAGCAGCAAAAGAGCAATTTGTTACAATCAAAACCCTAACTGGAACTGGAAAAAAGCTGGTGAAGCAAAAATACTTTTGGGACAAATGGGTCTAAAACTAGTTCTGTACAGTGTTTTTAATTGGCAGGGCATGGCGATGTGAATAGGCTGTTTGCTGCGTGTAAAAGTGATTTAACTTTTACGCATTTGTGCACGTCTCCCACCCCCTGCCAAGCGTAAGAAAAATGACAACTTAACAAAAAAAAAAGACAATCAGAAAAGACAAAGTTAAATTCTTTACACATCAATAAATGTTGTAGCGTAGAAGAGGAACTAAATCGATTCGCAAACTGTTTTATTGTTACTAGGAAGCTGGAGCGAACGGAAAGAGTCAAAATCGAACTGAAATTTCAATAGCAAGACTATGTAGCAATCGGCTGATGTATAATTGTTACCAGATGGCAAAAGAGCAAAACGATAACGACGGAGTTCAGAGAGAACTAAAAATTGGAAAATAAAGCTATTGCCAGGTGAAAAAAAAAACCTTCACCGTGACGGGTCGTACTAAAAATATAAACTAGGTTAGCTTATAGTTCAACACATTTTATGTACATGTGTCTGCATGTGGGGGGTAACAACATATGGAACACATCTGCAGTATATAAAATCGATTTCGGTGGGAGATTTTTTTGCAATTTCCGAAAGTTCACCTACAGCACTTTCGCTCGATTCAGAGAATATTTACTGAGCCAGTAATGGCGAAGGCAATAATTGATTGATTACGAATGCATGAATATCAACCTCAAAATATCCTATCTTGTGTTATCTCACATGCTGACACATGAACACTTTTTTCTTCTTGGTTTACACCAACAAAAGCGAAAAGGTTTTCAGAAAAGTAAATGCATATAAATACATACCTGTAGTGAGAATCTGCGATGTGCCACCTTGCGCCCTCCTCTTCGCTTGCTAATGTGGGGATTGTCTTGTCGAAGTGTCTTATTCTTTAAATATTCTAGTTGTGTGTACAGTCTGTTTGGAATATAGAGAAGGAAAGAAAAAAAAAAGCAGAGCAAATGAGAACATCTATTATGCAACCGTTGGTTGGGCTGAGCTGTGGTGCGTTCCGGATCGATTGCATACCTTTTCAGTTCGGCACGAATGTCCTCCGGGCTCATCTCGGATATGGTGACGTCGCCCACTTCCGGATCGCCAACGCAGATGCCGGCGTAGGTCCCGAGTCCACCGCCATGGTGGGAACTGTCATGTGCGCCCTTGAAAGCATCCACAGGTAAGCGGAATGATACATCATGGGCAAGGGAACGAACCTGGAAGCTAGTACGATGCAACACAGAACAGCGAGCCAAAAAGTACCAAGAGACACACAGAACGAGAGGGAGAGAGAACAGGGGTACAGAGAGAAAGAGAGAGCGAGAGAGCAAACACAGTAGGAGTGGGAACGGAAGGCGGAAAAGAAAGGGTTTGGTGAGGTTGGTGGTAAAACACACGCACGATAGGACACATATATAGAGAGAGATTGAAGAAAGGTGGCAACAGGATCTATCAGGCGGTTTACAACAGGTTGTAGCCCGAATTGGCTGGCTGCCACAACGTGTTGGGAAAACATCGATGGAAAGTTGTAATAAATAGATAAACAAATGGTTGGCTCTGGTCGTGATTTCTGGTCATCAAATGGAAGATGTCGGAAAATCGTGCTCGGTAATTGTTTAAATCAATTTCGATCGGTTTATATTTCAAAATTGTCTGTGCGTTAGAAAGGGGAGTGAGTAGATACAAGAAAAAACAATTTAACACGGAAGATTAAGTCATGCACGGACATATATCAGTATCATTACATAAAACAGTATATCGTATATCGGACGTAAAGGAAATGTTTAAGGTGTCAGCTCATGACGAAGTACGTGATACGAGTTGTGATCCACAGAGGCCTCACGCAGGGCCGATATTGTAGTATGTCGTAATAATGATGGACATAATTGTTAACTGCATTATTGCAGAATCAGTTTCTGGTGGGACATTTTTTCAAAACAGAAAAAATCATCTGTACCGTAAGCAAGTAGGGTTTAGATCAGATGAATCCAAGAAAACTAGTCGAACAATCATGAATTGATCCCAGAATCGCAGTGACATGCTACGTATGGATAAGAGAGATAAAACTAAAAGTATGATCCCAATTAAGACTCAACATAACTGAAATGATTAAAAATTAAAAACATTTTAAATCAAGTTCTGAATCATTCTAAATGATTTCAAATTAGGTTCAGAATCGCAAAATACTTGTTGAATACGAAAAAAAAACAAAAAAAAATCCTAGTTACGCTTCTATGCTAATAAAACGTAAATGATCCTACATTAATTCCGGAATCTTCAAAGTACACTTCTGAGGCCTAAAACGGCTAAAATAAAAAAAATAATCGCGAATTGGGTTTAGAATCGTCAAAATACGCTTTTAAAGGCCCGAAAAGCGCAAATTAAAAACGACTCGAAATTAGGCTCAAAATATCCGAAATACCTTTTCAGAGACCACAAAATAAAAACAAATAGGAAATTATCTCAAATTAAGCTCAGAACTACCGAAATACAGTTGTAAAGGTTGAAAAAGCACAACAGAAAATCCACCAATTTTAGCTCAGAGCCTCCGAAATACGCTCGGAAAGACAATAAAAAAAATCAAAATAAAAATTATATTCAGATTACCTATTATAAGCTCAGAATACGCTCGTAAAGGTCAAAATATGCTAAAATAAACGAGGATTCTTAATTAAGCATAAGATATCAGTAAAACGTTTTTAAATACCAGGAAAGGCCTGCTATGCTCACAATGGCAGATTAATGCTTCTGAGGCAAGAAAAGGTCATCACAAAATACTACAAGGTATACAGCTCTAGGGGTTGTATCAAATGGTGACGTAGGACAAATATAAATATTGATTTCAACTTTTTAACATATTTCACTACGCCTATTATACACCGTGTACCTCACACAGGTATAAGGGCTCCACTTGCTATCGTGTTAAGAAGAAGAATGAAGTTAAATTTTCTACATGCAGTCTTTTGTATCGAGTTGAGCGTAGATTTTTGCAATGGAGGCGTGGCCACGCAGTTTTGAGAGAGAGAAACGAAACAAAACACCTTTGATACTACTGAGTGATTTTCATAAGCACCAAAAGAAAGTTTGTGCTTTCCCGATGCGACAGTTACTCTGGTTCTTAGATTAAATCACACAGTGAAACAAAAATTGACTTTTTTTTCTGACTTGGTTTATATATATATATATATATATATATATATATATATATATATATATATATATATATATATATATATATATATATATATATATATATATATATATATATATATATATATATATATATATATATATATATATATATATATATATTTTAGTGTATTTTGATGCAAAACCTAATTTCCTTGAGTTTGAACATATTTCAGCTTAAGGGGCAACAATGGCGCCATTTTGAATTTTTTAGAAATCGGAAATTTTCGATGTTTTTTTGACGCCATTTTGTTTCAAAGCCAAATATCAAAATTCTAAGGGTTTGTCCACATATAAGCATTACTAAAATAGGTTTATCTCGACGTTAGATTAGCTTATTTGAAATTTGTTTAATGTAATGTCAAGAGTGTAAGCTATACTCAAAGATACAATAATAATTTGTGTTTACATGATCCTCCCCCTTTTACGGGGAGGGGGTTGCATATTTGGCCAGGACTGGTTAAAACATAAAAATCTCGCTACAGCTATGAGTCAGAATCATCGCGTCTTCGATAAACCCAAATGCGACCTCCTCCCCGCAAAAAGGAGAGGATCATGTTAAGACAAATTGTTTTTGTCTAATTTGAAATCTGTTTTTTTTTAAAGATGGGTAAGAAGATGCTAATATGTGGACAAACTTTTAGAATTTTGATATTTGGCTTTATAACAAAATGGCGTTGAAAAAACATCGAAAATTTCGGATTTCTCCAAAATTCAAAATGGTTCTGCATCAAACTTCATCAAAAAATCATACATAGAAGCCAAGGCAAAAATTGTTGCACTGTGTAATTTGCGTTACTGATATTTGACCGATAACGGTGTTCGAGTGGGCACAAAGGATCATTATACCTTGCTGCGATAAACTGTTCAAAGGCAGTTTACCTTTAGTGTCCTGGTCGTTATTGTAAAAATGATTATTGAGGAATACATGATCATTTCACACTAGTAGTAGTTGTGAAAATTCTCATAACTCTTATCTTCAAGCATTTATAGTTCTGCAAAGAGCCGATTCCATAGTCTTCAGCTAGAAATGCGTGCTACAGAACGCTGACTGATGATCTGCCCTTCGGTAGCTGTGCCAGTAAATATCCTGCAGCATACGATGGTAACTGTTGCTGCCGTATGCAAAATCAAGGTAAGGTGTTCCGCAGTGCCTGGAAGTTGACTCGTATGCAGCTCTCGTTTCCTAATGTCGCGTACCTCTAACAGCTATACACCACTCGCTATTAAGTGAAAAACTGAAATGAAGCTGAATCTTTTACACGCAATCTTTGTATCGAGTTAAGCGTAGATTTTTGCATTAAAAGCGTGGCCGCGCAGTCTCGAGAAAGAGAAACGAAACAAAATACTTTGTTGAGTCAGAATATGTAGGCAATTGAATTCACTCCGTCCATGTTACTGTTATCCATGCTCGGGAAGCAAGGCAATAGCGAGGAAAATATATGGGAAGGTTTGACCTTGGAACTTTTCACCTCTTTTCACCATTAAGCAGTAAAGCAACAATGTTAAACATTATATCATACAATTGTCACACATTATATCTATCCACCGACATATAAAAGAAAAGATTCATTAAGTCGTTCGCTTGCTTTAATCGTTTGAAATCTGACGCAACATTTGCCAGTTTCATTTTCAATTTCACAAAATGTAATCTAGTATAGAAAACAAAGACGTAGTCCTACGTCAAAATGGTCTCGAAATTAACTTAGAATCTTCGAAATTCGCTCGTAAAGGATAGAAAAGACCAAAATAGGAACTTACGGTTAGAATGATCAAAATGTTCCCAATGGTTTGAAAAGGCTAAAATAGACAATGATCTGAAGAATCACAGAAAAACGCTGTTGCACCTTTTGATGCAGCAAGCTCGGTTTCCTTCAGAATAGAAAAAAATACTTCAAGTTTTTGGTGTACAAGAAGGATAAAAAACAGTTAGTTGAAAACTAGCGAGGGATAACGTCCCTTTGTGCCGGCTCCAAAATTCTTTAACTAATAAAGCTGATATATTTCAACACAGCAACTAGGGTCAGTGGCACAAATCTTATGGAGTTCACATCTTTGTGTTCTGATGGAATTTCCCGAGGTAACCAAGTTGATGCAATCTTTACAGATTTAAAGGCTGCTTTTGATCGCATCGACCATAACATAGCTCTCAAAAAGTTCAAACAACTTCGATTTTCCGCTCGCCTCTGTGGCTGGCTGGAGCCTTACCTGAAACTGAAAACATTCCAAGTCAAAATTGGCGCATCTCTCGCTCAGGAGTTCATCAACTACTCCAATGTGCCTCAAGGCAGCAATCTCGGATCAATTCTGCTTATTTTATTCTTTAACGATGCTACGAAACTATTCTCCGGAAGTAGCAAGTCTGGTATGCTGATGACTTCAAAATTATGTCGAAGAGACAAGCTTAGCTGTTTTAGACACTCTATAGTCTCGTCTGGAGCAATTTGCTGCGTGGTGTAATGTCAACCTTTAGCGTCTACTATTATAACTACACGATCGCTGGACATTCATTGAAGCGTCTCGGAACGTGAATATCTAGGTGCTTATTTACAGGGGGTCGGAAAAAAAATGTGAAAATCTATGGTGTTTATTTTGAATATTATTCAAAAAAATTTTGAGTAATAATATCAATATTTTCGAATTTAGTATCTGTATAAGGTCCTATCCAACAAATTTACTCGATATATCTTCCATTTTTAGCAATGACATCCTCGAGACGACACCGGAAACAAAACACGCCTTTCGAACGTAGTTCTCCGGCATCAACCGCCATGTTCGCACTTTGCTAGAATTTAGGGTGTTCACACTAGGGTGAGATGCTTTACAGGCTCCTGTTTTCAACATACGCCCAAATCGAATAATCCAACGGGATAAGATCCAGGCTGATAGGGGTCCACAAATCTTCCAGCCAAAACTTCAAATTTTTCGTAAGCCAGTGTTGGGTCCGATTAGACGGATGACATGGTGCTTCATTATGTTGTAGCACAACGTACTAATCCTTAGATAAGCTTGTCTTAACCTAGGGAATCACTTGGTCGTTTAAAACATACACTTCTGTATAGATTTTAGGACCAGTATTTATAAAAAAATGCGGTATTTATAAGCCGTTTAACGCTACCAAGCCTCTGTGCGGCTGTTGGACTCAAGCTTTTAGTCGGAGAACAGAATTATCTTTTATTCCTTTTCAGCAAAGAAAGCAATTTCTTCGAACGAGTCACTCGTCGTTCTTTTATACGCTCAAGTGACGTTTCACTCTAGCTCTGGAAGATAGAACCTCAGAAATGTTGGCATCCTTGGCAAATCTTCTTGTAGAACGTACCTGGTTGAAGGCAATTTTTGCACGGAAAGATTTGATCACGATTTGCGTACATGCAAACCGAGGACGTTTACTTCCCGGCTTTTGCTGCTTAGAGCCATCCAGTAGAGACTTTTTGATGTGATAAGCTGTAACCAAATGATATTCGGCTTCGGCAATCTCTTTCGGCGTCTTTTGGGTGAACAGTAAACTCGTAACAACCCCTTTGCAGTAAAAAATGGACAAAAATTGCCGATTTTTCATGGGTTTACCTTGACACGTACTGACGAAACTATTCATGTAGCATCGATTAAAGTAAACCATGAGTTAGCAGAAAAAATCGCAGCTCTACCAGTTGAACTCTAAAGGTGATGGCGAAAAAAGTGAAGCTACTCCGTTTAGAAGTGTGCGCGTTCAAAGAACGCTGGATATGCCCATTAGACTGGGACACGGTTATATGGGAAAAAAGCGATGGTGTTTTTTTTTTCGCTCCCATGCACTTTTCGTGTTCCTTATGGATCCTATAACAACTGTGTAACTTTTCAGATCGATCGATAAAACGCCCGATTTGCGCCCGATTTTTAAAGTTTCCATACGATTTTATATGGGAAAATTCACTTTTTCAAAACTTATGCTCTATAAATTCCCAGTTGGGTCCTAAAAATATATCGATACATGATATTTGTAGGAAACATTCCTGGAAAAAACTCTTCTGAAGACCGTAAGGCGCTACGATGCTTGTAGAAACAGCTATCCACCCCAAACTGATTGAATGTCTGACGGACGGCTCACCATCGAATTTTACTAGCAATACTGCTGCAGCATGCTGCTGTTGCAAATTCAACCATGTGATAAGACATGATATCGCTTAAATTTATCTTGGAGCCTTCCCCGAAGATACTATGAGCAAAAATCACACTTTGGAAATTAATTCCACGCGAAATTATTTCTCATACTTAAGCAAGTCTGCAATAGCAGCATGCTGTAGCAGTGTTGCTGGAAAATTTCAATTGTGAGCCGTCCGTCAGACATTTAATCAGTTTGGGGTGAATAGCTGTTTCTACAAGCATCGTAGCGCCATACGGTCATCAGAAGAGTTTTTCCCAGGAAAATTTCCTACAAATTTCATGTATCGATATATTTTTAGGACCCGACTGGGAATTTATAGAGAATAAGTTTTGAAAAAGTGAATTTTCCCATATAAAATCGTATGAAAACTTCAAAAATCGGGCGCAAATCGGGCGTTTCTGAAAAGTTACACAGTTGTTATGGGACCCATAAGGAACACGAAAAGTGCATGGGAGCTAACATTTCTTTTTTGTCCCACCCTAATGCCCATTCTTGGAACTATTTGACAACAAGCATCAGAGCATCGAAAGCCCCGTTCCGGACGGCCGGTGATCCTGGGCGACAGAAGGCTTCAAAGGATGCTGAAGAGGAAGACCGAGGGAAAAGTGGTTACATCGTTGCGTGCGCTTGGCCGGGAGGTTGGTGCATGCGGCAAAACAGTGAAAAAGTACCTGGCGAACATAGCTCGATTTTTTTCCTGGCGGATCGTGACGCGACGTGGCGGTGGTGATGGACGACGAGACTCATCTCATCCTGCATGGCAACGGCTGGCAGGGCACTTCGTATTTTACTTTCGACACCAAGTTCCCCAAGAAGGTGCTGCTGTGACTGACAATTAGCGAGAAGGGTCAAAGCCGCTTCTCTTTCGCTCCGGGTTGGCCGTGAACGGAGAAATTTACAGTACGAACTTCGTACTACGAAATAGCTTAAAAACAAACGAAAACAAGCAGGTTTTCGACCGCCACGACGATAATGTTCCGGTTAACTGCCGCGAAGCCGCTCGCAAAGGCGTAGAGTTCTTTCGCAAATAAGCTGACATAATTACCTTCAATGGAAAATTTATCAAACTCAATTCTCTGTCTTAGTTTTTTTTTCATCAAGATCTGAAATTGGATAAAAATTATTGCATGTTCTGTTTTTAAATTTTCCATTTTACACTCTCTTTTAGAAGTCCCCGAATGCTCTACGTCTAAAGAAAACGTTTCCGAAGAAAGCTTAGAGTTATGGAAATTGTTTTTCGCGTTAGAACACAAAAAAGGGAATAAATAGTAAATTAGGCTCATAATGACTAAGACGCTCTATTAGTGTTATCAAAATTCTGAATTGAACTCAGAGCTACTTAGCGAAACAGAAATGTCTAACGATTACCAGTTCAAGTTTTTTCTTTACGGATTATGTTAAGCCAGGAACCTCTTCCTAACGCTAACAAATATCTCAGTATTCTCGTGAATGCTGCAATTTCGTACTATTTCCCCTAACGCTTAGAATTAGCTTAGAATAAATAACAAGAATGTAACATGGTTTTTTGAAAATTATATCATTTTTAAAGAAAAAAATGCAATGGAAAGGCACAAAAAATATGATCCTTGATCGGAATCGCGACTCAACTTTCGGTTTGGGAAAACGATTGTCCTCAATTGTCCTGTACACTAACAATTGACTGCAAAGTGTAGTTCTCAATGAGAAGGTGAAATACCCTATAGTCCTTTCCTTTGGAATAATGCACTTAATTTGAGTGAGGTATTTTAAACCAAACTAGAGATGGTCAATTTGTTTTCCCATTTTCAAGAGAATTCACCATTCCCTACTAAGATAATAAAACTCTACAAATACTCAAAGTATGTGGAACTGTCGAACAACTTCCCCCCTCCGGACGGTAGCCAAAACCCTAACGCGTAACATTGAAGCCAGACAGAGGAAGCAAACTGAAACTAGTTCGAATCACATAACTGGCTCGGCGCTTCGGGAGCAACCCGTAACGAGTCGGATAACTTGATGCCGATTCCTTCGAATCACGTTCTCCGCACAGCAGCGTTCGAGATTGGGATCCGTGCAAAGCGATGCCGATTCGGTTCGCTCTGGCAGTCCGTCCATCAATCCGTTCGTCCGTCCGTCCGTCGTTCGGGTCATCAGTGGTAATTTAATCTATTTATCTATGAAACTTTACAACTCGGATCAACTTGGTGTAGGAGATTTTGGGAACGGAACTGAGGGGAGACGGGTGAAGAGTGTTGCTTCGGTGTGAGAAGTGGTGTGCGAGAGTCAAAGTGAATTTAAAGTTTAAATAATTTATAGAGTTTGTATAAATTACGTCTTCTGTGGAATGCTTTGTAAAACTAGACACACAATTCGAAACTAACGGGAACTTTCTAGAGCTACAAGCGGTTTATTGAGAGCGATGATTATGGTGTGGGATGATGTTTTGGGTCATGAAATTGTTGTTGTGCTGCTGCATTTAAACATTATCTTATGCGGTTTTGAAAACGAAGCGGTAAATTTAACCTAATTTTGCCTAAAACCTTGGAAAACTTCTCTCGTGCTTGAGACATTCTAGCAGTATGAACAATTTCCCCCTTTGAGACATTAAACGTACTTATAAATTTGCATAATTGTATCTACGATGCGTTCATCGTGTGTTCCACTTCCCATGTGTACCTATCTATTAAATTCCACTCACTCGGCTGTAAACTGCAGTTTGCACTTTCTTGCAACTATGTATGCATATAAAGTTAAGCACTGATATATTTCTTCCGGCTGGCGCGTCGTTATAGCTAGCAGTCTGCAGCAGCAGCAGCAGCCTAGAGTACCAGTAATGTCGGAGCAAGGACATCATGTGATTACTCCTCGGGCTAGATCGTTCTTCCGGGTTTATGCAACCGGAGCGGATGGTGGCTTTTGACGACGGGTTCGGTACACGTAAGAAGAACACTCGGCTACGTACTTTCCCGTGGTGGGGAGTCAGTGTTCGCTTACAATTGGGTCGATAGCTATTATGTCAGCTGTTGAGCGTCTTAAATTTAATGAATTAAATTGCATCATTTTTCAACTTAAAGCTCTGCGGCGTTATATATACTGCTTTAGGATACAGAACTTATTCTTTTAGTGCACATTTTTTCAAGTCTAGAAATTCCTTTTCTACAACTCGTTCGCGCGGAATTATGTTATAGAAATAATATTGGATTTGTATTTTTCTTAGCTGGCTTTCAATGCCATTGTTTTTTATTCTCGAGACGATTTGAGATTTCTCTCCATATATAATTACATTCAATGAATGTAATGCAGATAGCCATTGAAAAATGAAATACTACATCGAGGTAAAATGTTTGTTTAGTAGTGTTGCTCCAAAGTGCCTCTTGCAAGCGCACACTTCCAAGAAGTGTTCCGAGGATTATCATGTTTTCTCCACCTGTCGACTGCTTCGTTGCTCATCTAATCGCTACACAGCTAAGCTTACCGCATAGCTAGACGGATAATTGTTGTTTATGGATGGCTAATGCTCTACGGAATAGAAAATAAATGGCAAAAACGGGCGCCACCGAATCGTATCTATTCTGTCGCATTGTCTAATAGATGATGCAATCTGGCTTTTTCTTTCTCGTGCTTGAAAAAATATGGGATTGAAATACATCTTCTAAGTTATAGTCTTTGTTTGAAAAACAAAATAATCTGCTTTTGAGCGCACATTCAAAGTAACTTTGCGAACATCGGTATTTCATATGTTTGACAAAAATTTTTATTTCCATTGACTCAATTATAAATACATAAACAGTCCGAAAAAAATGCAGTTTGGAATTTACTATGTGCTAGAAAATTTATTGTCATCGAAATTCTAATAAACACCAAGCGTTCCCACCGTGCGAGTGGACGAAGGAGA